>NC_050202.1:3247500-3847500 GCF_013141755.1 Anopheles stephensi | reverse complement strand
GGTCGTGGATGGGAATGTCCTGACCCGGATGGCTCGTTGCGTTGCAGGAAATCGGTTCGTGAACAACCGGTTTATTGAGCCATTTCAACGGGCAAACCAAACCTCTTGCGGTGCTGCACGATCAGACACCGGACCGGGTTGCGCTGAATTATTCAGCGTTCGGTAAGGAGCACGACGCTTTTTCATTACATTGATTGTTGGAAAGCATTTAGTGTGATTACTTTTCACTCGCCATTTTTACGTGGGTACTTGCTTTATCTTGTGCTGGAGTGCCTTAACGGTGGATAACCACTCTTTATTTATATACTGCTCGATAAACAGTAATTAAGAAATGGTTTTGTATTAATGTCTGCATATAGAAATTCAAGAAGCTCTCTTTTTCTTTCTTTGAAGCCAAAACCGCATGGAAATGCTTGAATACGACTGAACCAAGAGCGTTTATCTTATCAGAGAAATGTGTTCATTTGAGTTCATTTTGTTCATTTATTGATCAAAGGTGTTTTACTTTGAAAATAAGTTATCTGTGGGCGTTTATCCATGAGACCTCCAGAGGTCTAGGACAAACATTTCTGATATCCTTGATGGATTGAAGACCCTTAGTATTTATTTAAGTACAGATACTTTTCTAAAGAACCCACCAACTATGATCAAACCTATCATTTGCTGATCTAGGACCACTGGCTCGATTATACTTAAATTAAACGAGCCATAACTCTGAATGTCTACTTCAAAATTCCCCTTAACCAATCTTTTTAATTGCAAGGTTTAATATTTATTTTATTCCAAGCAGCATGCTTATCGGTTTGCCAAAACACCTCCTTAACTTTCCGTTACGAAACCACAATCGTTAGCTAATAAAACACCGATCTGGTGGTCCAACACCGCCTAACCCAGCAGACCCTTTCACTGAGTGTTTCACTGGGTCATCCTTCTCTATCCTGACCCGACTTGCCACCTTGCAAACACTCCATTCATTTGCGAACGATTTGTAAGGATCGGCCTCGAACACGAGCAACCGTACCGTACTGCAGCCAACAAAGCCTATCGGTCGTAGGGGAAAAGGCTCGGAAAAAACTTTACACATCACTCGAACACTCTCCGGGGCCGGGGGTTGAAATTTTACGATTACCGTAGTTCCTGTCGGGAAAAAGGTGCAAAACGCCCAGCAGGAGAGCAGTAGCAGCAGTAGGAGTGCAAGGAGTGTGAAAAATTAATTTCTTTTCCCTCTACCCGAGAAACAGGGACCGGGAGCCGCTCCCGGTGGGAAGGAATACACAGTATCCAAACCAAGGCATCGCTTTTCCCGGGGTGGGGAAAACACTTCTTGTTTTGTGTGCCGTGCGTCCAGAGCAATACGATAAAAAGCGAATTGATTGTGGGGTTTTGGGCGAATCTTTGCCAATGCACGGAAATTACTAAGTAGTCCTCCTCCGATGTTATCCTCGGACTAATTTCATTTCGTCCTATTTATGGTATTGCTGCTCGGTCGTCCCTTGGATGTCTGCCTTTTGTGCCCGCCTGTCGGTGCCATCCTTCAACTTGGCGTTTCGGTTGGGTTGTGGTTTTCCACCGGAGCTATCCACCCCGGCTCATACATGTGTGTGTGTGTGTGTGTCTCGGGCCTTGTCGACTCCGCCCGGTATAACTTCATTGAATAAAATTGCGTACAAGCAGCCCGGGGCTCGGGCTCGAAGTACCAGCCTCGAACATCGGGACTAAATGGCAAGATGAAGATAACGTATTGAGAGGGTATTTATTATCGTGCAGTGTACGTACCACATCTACTTTATTAGTTCGCTGCTACCGATGGTTGCCCACTGGAACGTGGAAGGATGGCGGCCAACCATCGGCGGAGGTTTTTGGGGTACAAAATGGCGAAGAAAAGCAATAACCGAGCAATGATTCGAGTGTTTTTATGAGATTGAAAGATAAGATGTTCACTTTTGCTTTCAACTTTCATTTCCCGCCCGGGGTGTTCTTCCCCGATCGCGTCAGCTAACTTGTTTTCTCTGCCATGCGTGTACACGCGTCCGCTGGATGCCATTTTCCGTGGTTTCAAAGCATGCCTTTGGTTGTCCGTGTCCAGTTGTAGCAGTAATAAAGTCATCCCACTTCAAGAAGTCCATTTTGTGTGGTGTTTCAGTAGATCAAAGAGGGAGCGAGCGTTTTTCCTGATCATTTAGGGGCGCCAACAGTTGGAGAACTGAATACGTGAACTTAAATGGAACAGTCGGACAGACTTCCCCACACCCGCACGCTGGAGCTTCAATATGCTATTCTTTGTGCGTAGTTTTTCTCGCTACAACACCCCCCATTTCTACACACACACAACCGTGTCCTTGGAACCGTGAAATATGCCGCAAGACAATTGGATGCTCTATCGCCGGAACATTCTATTGTGGCCTGTTTGCCCCTAGCACAAAAAAACAAGCCAACCGCCCAAACATGCTGTTTTTGTTAGCAAAGTGTTTATTCAGTTATCGTACTGTCGTACCGCCCTTGAAGATGTCCCGAAAAGATGGGTTCGGGCCTGCTGCTGCTACTGCTGCTTTCTGCTGGCTTCTTTCCCGAACCAAGCCAATTGAATTACGTGATGAAGAGTGCTGACAGATATTTTTACGCATCCTCAGTAACAGTCCAACCGATGGTTTCGGTGTGTGTGTGTGTCTCTGGTCGATTCGTTTGTCCATAAAACTACCGGCGAGTGTGTCCCGAAAGCTGGGGTGGGCACAGGGGTAGTTTTGTAGTAAAACATGGGCCACGAAAAACTTTCCGGGGCCACTTTTCCTAACGAAGTCAACATCAATGAGGATAATGAACTGGAGTGACAATGTTTTGTAACAAGCAGCACAACGGTAAGGGGGTTAGAATGTCTCTATTGCGAACGAAAAGTCGATGTATCAATCGAGAAATGAGTTTCGGTGGATCTATTTCGGAACCCTGTGGAAAGTTGGTCGGTCAAATGAAAATAATGCGAAAAAGGGGTTGTTCTTGATGGAGTGATCGGCTTCGTCAAACACGTTCAGTTGACTGAGGTGCATCTGTGCCATGTGGGTTCATAGTTAATTTGATTTATTCGAGTATATTAATAGAAAACAGCAACGCACTTCGAGTTTTCCAAAAATTAACTTCTTCTGATCAACGTTACAGCTAAACCTTCCCTGTGTTTTTTTCGTGAGTCTTTAAAGTAGAATCGAAAGGTATAGTCTAGAGGATCGAATTTAAGATTCACAAGACTTCTCATGAACATCAGTATATCATCAAGCTTAAAATGAAATTCCTCTGAGCCGCAATAATAGAGCAATCCAATATTGCATAGAAAGACGGAGAGTACACACTATTGGATTTCTTCTCTCCCTGTCTATATGTTCTTAAGATGTCAGCCATCTCTGGTCGTTTCTCAGTATTATGTAGCAGCCTGCCCACCGCAGAGACCTCTGCATCAGCATTCAAATTGCAGCCGGCTTTTGACCTCAGATAGATGAGGTCGCTGTGCAATTATTGCTCATTTATACAGGTTTGACTTTGGGAACTCACATCACTCACTATCTAGCATTGGTATGTGTGCAATACATCTCTGATGCTTTCACTACAAACAGAACGTCACACATTATCAGCACTTTTCTTTTCTTTTTGTTAATTTGATGGGATTTTTTCTTATCAACGACAATTCAATGCCGTGGTCAGCGTGTGGGATGGAATTCCCCGCCCTATTAGCATGCCATTCTTTAATAGCATCTGTAATCAATCGGCTTTAGTTTGGCATCGGCAGCTGTCTGAAGTGAACGTGCCTGGTTGCTGGCGCTATAAATCTCGCTTCAGGATGAGACGGTTAACAGGCCCGGGTCTGTTGGTGATATTGTTGCTGATTAATTCTTGTCTCGGGTGAGAACGAGTGTGTTCTGTAACTGGAGGAAGATTTTTCATAGTTTAATCCTAATCGCTCTTCGTGTAGCATCCTCATCGTTGGTCCAAAGTATATCCGATCCGGTCAAAATTACACGCTTGTTGTGAGCAACTTTGAACCTCACGCGAACGATCAAACCGTTCTCGTCAAACTCGAAGGAACATCAGATAAGGGAGCAAGCCTGCTCACCATCAACAAATCAGCCCGCTTACAACCGGCCTCAAACACCGCAATTAACCTGCCCGTAAGTAAATGCGATTAGCATAACTAATTCTTCCCAATAAACACATCGCAACGTTTGCTTTAGCTGCCCGATAATCTACCGGCCGGTAGTTATAAAATATCCATCGATGGACAGAACGGGCTTAAGCTACACAAGGAAGCGGATTTAATACTTCTGGCCAGCTCCGTATCGGGGCTGATACAGCTCAACAAACCCATCTTTAAGCCCGGTGATTTAGTGCAGTTTCGTGCGATAGTGCTCGATGTGGATCTGAAACCGCCGGCCAGTGTTGAAACCGTCCGCGTAACCGTCCGCGATCCATCGGGAAATGTCATTCGCAGGTGGGACACGGCCAAACTGCAGGCCGGCGTGTTTGAGGCGGAACTGCAAGTCGCGACCGTGCCGCTTGTGGGGCGCTATCAAATCTCCGTCAAGCTTGGAGCTCACGAAATAGCTTCCAAAACGTTCGAGGTGAAAGAGTACGTGCTTTCGTCGTTCGATGTGGAGATACGGCCGAGAGCAGTACCGCTCGAGCGACACCAGCGACTTAATCTAACGCTTTCCGCGAAGTATTACGTTGGGAAGCCGGTGAAGGGCACGGCCACAATCGAACTGTACCTGGAGGATGAAAAACTGGATCAACGGAAGGTGGTGGCCGTGTACGGGTTGGCCCAGGTGGAGCTTCAGTTCAACGATTACCTGACCGTGTACGAAGATTCCCAGGACGTGCGTTTGAACGTCGCATTCACGCAAGACGAAACAAGTAAACCCAATCGTTCCGGAGACTCCGAACACTTTGGAACAGAAACGAACGATGCATTAACGATTCATGCACCACTTCGAATGCACCCCTTTCTTCCAGATAGGACGATTTTTAAGCAACAGCAAATACCGGTCTACAAGTACCGGTATCGGATGGAGCTCGTTAAACAACAGCCAGAATTTCGTGCTGGAAAGCAATTCCACTGTGCGCTTCATCTGCTGTTCCAAGATGGAAAGCCTGCAGCAAGAACGGCGGCCAAAGTGAGGGTGGAAGGAGTGGGGAAAACTCTTGAAACAGTTTACACGACCGATGACAAAGGCGTTATCAAACTATCACTCCAACCCGCACCATCCTCGGAAGCGATAGATATAATCGTGAGTGGGGAAATGTGCTCTGTGCGTGATAAAGTCTAGTGGAAAAGTGTTTTATTTTCATCGTCGACAGGTAACGATCGACGGGGACGAGTTGCTGTACGAGCGCATCAATAAACAAGAGCCTGGAAAAGCTTTCTTGAAGTTGGAGCTCGACTCAAAGTAAGCTTTGATTCCGCGTCCCCTAGAGTCCTGGTGAAAATAATAGCTCGTATGATTTTTAGAGTCGAAGCTGGGAAAGCGATAAAGTTGAAAGTGTCATGCAACGAGGAGATGTCCTTCTTCCTGTTCTACGTGGTCGCCAAAGGAACCATAGTGAGCTCTGGATTCATTCAACCGAAGAAAGTCACTACTTATCCGCTAGAAATCAAGGCGACGGATCAAATGGTTCCCCGGGCCAACATTATTGTAGCGACCTTGTCGAAAAGTGTCGTGCTTGTTGACGTTGTGGAGCTGGACTTCAACGATCTCAGGAACAATGTAAGTAATGAAGGGTGAGATTCATTGGACTTCATAATTTGATTCACATTTGATTTGATTTGTTTTCACAGTTCAACATCAAAATTGATAAAACAAAGGTTAAACCAGGAGAAGCACTTCAACTGCACATGAGTGGCCGGCCAGGCGCTTACGTAGCGCTAGCGGCTTATGATAAGAGCTTGCTCCAGGCGAGCTCCAACCATGATATCTTTTGGCAGGACATTATGGATGTCTTCAATGGATTCCACATGTTCCAACGGAATGAGTTTGATTTCTTTCATGTTAGTAGTTCTTGGTGAGTAATGCAACTTGGCGCTTATAACACCTCTGACTTTTGAAACCATTGCAGAGCATGGGACTGTTTGCCCGAACGATGGACCACTTGCAGTTTGATAAAGGTATGTCTACACGATCAGCTCTCATTCCGGCGACTTTGTAAGCGTCCTTGTGGTTTCAGGAGGTGATCAGTCTTTCAGAGCTGGCTCAGTA
This sequence comes from Anopheles stephensi, assembly GCF_013141755.1. Classification (NCBI taxonomy): domain Eukaryota; kingdom Metazoa; phylum Arthropoda; class Insecta; order Diptera; family Culicidae; genus Anopheles; species Anopheles stephensi. The sequence continues at coordinate 3,841,267 of NC_050202.1, read as the reverse complement.
CCCAGCACTAAAGGAACTAAAAACAAGTTGGTCTCATTTCGAACCAATTTCCTCGAATCTTGGCTCTGGAAAACGACCACAATTGCGTCCTCAGGAAACACCACGCTTAAGGAAACCGTTCCAGACACGACCACTGCATGGCATTTGACCGGCTTCTCGGTGGATCCTGTGTACGGGCTGGGTATCATAAAGCAGCCGATCGAACTCATCACGGAACAGCAGTTCTACATCGTAGAGAACTTGCCCTACTCTGTCAAGCGTGGCGAAGCAGTTGCATTGCAGTTTATCATTTTTAGCAATTTTCCTGAACCACATAAAGCTTCTGTAACACTGTTCAATGTGGACAACCAGACTGAATTCATTGGAAAGCCTGGAGGAGGTATGTTGTGTTTGAAGTTCTGAGCTTCTCATCCTAGAACTCATAAAAAATGGAATTAATTTCTTATAGAGACAAGCTACACGAAGACGGTTCAAGTGACCTCAGCCACCGGAGCTGCAGTGTCCTTCCCAATAAAAGCACGCAAGCTTGGTGAGATGATCATCAGAGTGAAGGCTTCAATTGATCCTGCCACCGATACGATCGAAAGCGTCGTTCGAGTTTTGCCGGAGAGTTTGGTGAAGCGAGAGATGATTTCCCGCTTCTTCTGTCACAATTCCTACCTTAACCAGTCGTTCAGCATAAACTTAGACATCGACAGGAAGGCGGATGCGGAACATAAGAAGATTGATTTTATCCTCACGCGTGAGTCACGACTCCAATAGTCTGAAGATCGCAACATTCAAATCCTCAACCTTTCACCGCAGCAAACATCCTCACCTCAGTGATGGACAATCTGGAGAGCCTTCTGTCCGTCCCGACCGGTTGCGGCGAGCAGAACATGATGCGGCTCGTACCGATTGTCCAAGTTCTCGACTACCTGACGTCGATCGGTTCCGCCAACAAGCCGTTAACCGATAAAGCCATCGGTCTGCTCAAGGCTGGCTACCAGAACCAGATGCGCTTCCGGCAGCCGGATGGATCGTTTGGTCTGTGGGAGAAAAGCGGCGGAGGCGTCTTTTTGACTGCATTCGTGGGAAAAACGCTCGCCACGGCTGCAAAGTACATTTCCGAGATCGAACCAACGATGGTGGCGAAAGCGTACGATTGGCTTGCTTCGAAGCAGCATAGCTCAGGCTGGTTCGACGAAGTAGGACCCATATTCCACCGCGACATGCAGGGAGGCTTGCGCCAGGGCATCGCTTTGACATCTTTCGTGCTAATTTCCTTGCTCGAACACCCGCAAACAGCAACCAAACATGCAGCGGTTATTGGGAAGGGCATCGCATACGTAACGAACACGTTGGATAGCATTCAAGATTCGTACGATCTTGCCATCGCAACGTACGCGTTGATGTTACAGGGCCACCACGCAGGGGAACGATTCCTCGAGAAGCTCATCGGCATGTCCACCGTTCAGCATAATGGGACGGAACGGTTCTGGCAGCGAGGCGCGCACGGCATCGAAACGACAGCCTACGGATTGCTGTCCTTCGTGCTGGCGGAAAAGTACGTCGACGGAACGTCCATCATGCGTTGGTTGGTGAAGCAGCGTTACACGCCGGGCAGCTTCCCACGCACCCAGGACACTTTCGTCGGGCTCAAGGCACTCACCAAGCTGGCGGAGAAAATCTCACCCTCAAGAAACGATTACTCCGTCCAGTTGTGGCACTCGGGGCGCAAGAAGGAGTTCCGCATCAATTCGCAGGACATTGGAACGCTTCACCATGCCGAAGGTATTGACGATGCGTCCCAGTTGCAAATCAACGTGGCGGGTATGGGCTTCGGATTGCTGCAGGTGGCGTACGAGTACGGTGTAGATTTACGGAACTTCACCAACAGTTTTAAGCTGCAGCTTCGGAAAACGCTAACCAATGCCGACCAACAGCTACGGCTCGAGGTGTGCTCCAGCTTCATCCCCAAGATGTCGGACGGCCGGTCAAACATGGCGCTGGTCGAGGTGAACTTTCCAAGTGGCTACAGCGTTGACCCGAAACCCATCACCGAAGCAACCAAGCAGAATCCCATACAGGTGAGTGCACTCGAGAGTTGAATCCCACTCGGGCAACTTCTCACCGGCTGACGGTGTATTGAATGTTGTAGAAAACGGAGGTCCGGTTCGGTGGTACTTCGGTGGTCGTGTACTACAACAACATGGGCACGGAACGGAACTGCTTCACGATTACTGCGTTCCGACGGCTGAAGGTCGCATTGAAACGTCCAGCGTACGTTCTGGTGCATGATTATTACGAGCCAAGTAAGTGACGAACGGCTTCAAAACTTCAAAACTTCATTTACACTCACCCGAGCTGACGTTGCTAACCTTTTGTGTGTTGCTTACTTTTGCCACAGCGCTGAACGCCATCAAGATGTATCAAGTAGACGATCAAGGTGTGTGTGATGTTTGTGAAGGAGCAGAGTGCCCACCATCGTGCAAGGGTTGAGACGAGGTGGGCAGGAAGCGGCTGGACACCGGAGATCCTCAAGTCGTCTAATTTCTGTTCATCAGAATCTTCTTGAACTTGGACTGCATAACAATTCGTCAAGTACACATGCTCCAGATCAGTTTAATAAATTAAGGAAAACGTTACCCAGAGTGCTCTTTCAGGTCAGTCATAGGCCACCATAAAACTCTTGAAGACTATTTATTATTGTAAATACTTTCTTTCTTTCCATACCAAAGACGCACATGAATACTCTCAAAATTAACCAGAAAGTAGTCAATTATATCAAACAGCATCTTTATTGACAAAGCTCTCCCAGAAATTGACTCAAATGCTTCTTTCCCTGTGGCAGGCCCTGGAGCTAATATATTTCGCAACCCCCGGCAAGGCTTATCGTTTGACCGAATGGCGTGAAGCAAGACATATTTTCGTCGAATCGCATCCCCTTGGCTCGCTCCGGTTTCCTGGTCACGGCTCGGGAGTACATCATTTATCTTAAGCTGTCATGATTTCGGGTTCGCCTGTCGTTAGATTGTACTCGATAACATCGACGCAGGGTATCGACGGCCGGCTCCAGCCGGCTTCAGGTCGGCTTTCGCCTTTGACAGCGTTAGTACGTTTATTTCGGTGATCATATGTCGGTGTCGTCACCGAAAACAACAATTTATAGCTGACGTAATCCCGATTGCAACTGTCGAGCGGAAGCGGATCCGGAAAACCAATACCCAGCCACTGGCCTGTCAATCAAGCTAAACTCGAGCGAGGTTCGAACAGCTTGACTCGAACGCTCCCGCACACACACACACACACACACACACACACACACACACACAGACAACCAGGAGACTGGAGGGAGCTGGAGCCTCTGGTCGCAAATTTATGGCACACTTTGCCGAAAAACATAACCTGCCTCTCTCGCTCTTCCTCTCTTGCTCCTCTACTCATTCGACTTGGAACTTTTATTAGGATCAGCCGGCCCACGGTTGCTGGCAGTAAGAGGGTGGCAAAAAAGTAAAAGTTACATAAAACGTCATTTATCTAATTCACTTATCAATTTACTGCTGCTGCTACTGCTGTTACAAACCGGCGGGCCAGCGCGACGAGCCGCTACGAGGAGTAAGATTTCTTTACCCGCGCTGGCAACACTTTCCCGAGCACTTTCGCGCGCACTTCGCAAGGCTAGGCTGCGCGATACTTCCCTGAGTGGGGTGTTGATCGTTGCGTCTCATCAATCAACAGCCGCAAATAACAATACTAACAAGCGAGCGCTTTCAGGGCGGGCGGGTATCATGCCCGCAGCTAGATCCGGCACCGGACGCACCACCGCAGCGACCCGAAGAGAGTTGTCCTGATTGATTGATAACACATAACAGCCAGTAACCGGTTGGTGGTGATGGTGAAGTATTTGTGCTACGGTCGCGCACATCATCGCGTGTGTTGGCAGTTGCGTCTGTGCCGTACGGGAGCGCACACGAAACATGAGAGTGGTTCAAACGGTAGAAATGAAACATATGCGGTGCTGGCTGTCGAGCGTTTTGCCTAACTTCAGGCGCTCAATAGGTAAATATCCAAATAGGACATATTTCTACATATTTTCATGGAAGTTGCGCATGATATTTAAAACCTAAAATAAATGCCTATTGCAAGTTCAATAATTTGTACGCAAAGTTTAAATTAAAAATGCACTAGAGATATACCAAGCCAAGCCAAGTAAAATATATATCAACTTATCAGACTCTTTATGAAAAGAATGAATAAGTATTTGACTTTTTTTGTCGATAAATTTATTTTTCATTTTATTGCCACAAAGCTCTCTGCTTTACGCCCATTGTGCCCGTAGTTAATCGTACTGCCAATACTTGCACAGGGCCAGCACTCTCAAATGAGTTCCTCTGCTCGAAACGAGGTTAAAGATACTGACGAGGCCTGAAACTGATGTTTTCTGGCGTAGGCATTAAAACAGAATAATTTGATGTGGTTCTGGTTGCTGCATCCCCCCACTCGTCCTCCTTGTCCACCCCTCCAACCTTTCTTGCTGAGGTTTCAGTGTGTCTATCCGACTCCTCCTCCCGAGCCAGAAAGGTGCCGACACAGGCGAATAAGTGCGATCGGTTTGAGTTGGTTTGGCCTGTGAAGTGGTCTCACTAGGTAATGGCGAACGCGTCACCACCAGCTGCTCCTTTCTTCATCACCCTCCCCGAACACTATCACGAGCTCGTGTGTTTGGAGCGAGGAAATTAGATGAACCAGAACGCGCCTCGACACGCCACACGGTTGATGGAAACACCGAGCCCTAGCTCGATGGAACGTAGGAAAGAAAAATCTCAACCTAAACGAGAGATAAATCAACGATAGACCCCCGGAAGTCGGGGCCCGGCCTACGCGCTGAGCCGGGGCGCAAGCTATCTTTAGTCCTTTAGCCGCGTCCTCTCGCCGACTCGCTTACATCATCATCAAGGTCTTTATTCCGCTTTCGAGTGTTTGCGTGTGTCCCTTCCGTTCGGCGCGTTGCCAACGGCTACGGTCCTGTCCCGGGCTTGAGAAATCTTGCCTGGCTGGCCGAAATTAAGAATGAACGATTGGGAAATGAAGCCCATTTGTTCTAATGAGCTGAGTGGATGCCCGAGATTGACTGTATCGAGTCACGGCACATTCGCACTTCACGCCCGACCAGTTTCAAGGGAAATACACGCTACGCAGCTTTTTGCTCCCTCCTCTAAATCAGCGTCGAGCCATCTTCTGGAGAAGGAATTGAATTTTGAAGTATCACCGCGTTTGGGGGTTTCGGGGAAGAAGCACTGATCTAGAATGCACGGAACGAATATCGCTTCATTGAGATGAAGCCAACCACATGCACCGTCCTTTTTCCGATTCTCCATTTTGTTCAAATCCTCGCAGCTTGTCTGCGACACCCTTGCGCTATAGACGTTATCGGTTATCGATGCTTTTCATCCAGGCTTTACTTCGATTTAGTGCTCATTCCTGGCGAAACATTTTCGACATTGAATTGTGGAGATTTTTTCTCGCCTCGTCGGTTTCTGGTGAATAATGAGCTTCTCAGAATTGTCTTCGGGACGCAAACTATGGCTGATCATTAAAATCTCACAGTGTAGTTTTGAGTTTGATTCGAAGTTGAAAAGCTGCCAAAAAGTGACGACGAAGTCTCTTTGGTTTAAGATAAATGAAAAGTTTTGTAAATTTCATACTGTTAGGCGTAGTAATAAAAAGTGATTACTTTTTTGAATCATTGTATTTTTTTTCTTACTTTTGTCCCAGACAATCCTTGTAAAATACAACCTGTCAAGTCTCGCTATTTTTCGTATCTTTTCCCGCGAAGAAAGCGCAATGAAAGGTTAATAAAATTCCACATCACCAGCAGCAAAAATACACCGCAAACTTCAATGAACTGCAAACCACACCGATACCGTGGAAAATAAACTACATTTTCCCCGAGCTTAATCCCACTGGCAGCAGCATCCCGGTTGATCCAAACGTGACGAGTTTGCAAATGGACCCTTCAGCTGACCATCGTTGGGCAATTAACGTCAATAAGCAGCTTGCAGTGTGATCAATAAATAATCGATGCATTACATCAATCAATCGTTTTCCGGATGAGGATGTGTGTGTGTGTTTGTCTGGCGGTTTGATTTGAACGGAGGATGGTTTTTTATTCCACGTTTTCCCTATCGCAGCGCAGAAAAGAGGGATTTTTTTACACGAACTTTCCATCAGAAGAGTGGTGCGCTATTCGCTTTACTTTTAGCTTATACTATCACCGGTCCAATCGTGAGTTGAAATCGAAAACGCTCCGCACATGATACAATATTTGCACAGTTGATTGCAATCGGTTGGCGTGCTATCGGGACCTAGGCATTCCCGGCCAAACAAAACAAAACAAAAAAAAACATTCCTCTCACAGTGCCCATGATGGATTGGTAAGTGCAGGAATGCACGTGCACTTGTTTGTTGGCAGAATAATAAGGGAGAGGGGAGAATGCGGGAATCCAGGGTGGAAAAAGAATCCACCAACATGCAAAACGCATAAAACCGTGAGCAAATACGATTCCGTTCCCGTATTGCAATATGAATCATGTCGAAACAGCTCGCGATTGCATCGCCTGTCTCCCCAGTGCATCGTTCGTTAGTTTTGCGCCTAAAACTATGCAATTGGTAGAGCAGCAGCATGACGGAACGCGGACGGCATTTTTTGCTGTTATGACAGACATCGGCGAATTGGAACGAATCCGAAAAATATGTACGAACGAAACGGATGGGATGTGCCGTTCAGTCCTGCGGCCAGATGAAAATCCCCCCCCCCCCCCCCCCCCCGGTTCGCATTCGCTAAACTCAAACACATCACAGCACATTTGTATTTGATGTATGGGGCTTTGCTTCCGCTTCTGTATCGATTGCTACTGGGCGAAGCTGTTCACTTTTTTGGGGATCGAGTGTACCGAGCCGAGTACCATGGCCGTGCAGACAGAACCGATCCAGCAGAACCGAACGAAGAGACCCGAGGATGGAAAAAAGCAATAAATAATTGATATATTTTAATTACCTCGCAATCCATAAGCCCGCGAAACGCGAACAGTAGCGCCGCACCGAACGCAATAAACGTGAGCAGGTTCCGCGGATCGCTGAGCGTGGTGACGAGCGGGATCGAACCCATCTGCCAGTCGTGGCTGAGCGTCGATGGGCACAGCAGCAGCCACCAGTTGAAGGCGGCCAGATAGCAGAAGGTCAGCAGACTGTAGACAATATCGGTACAAACAACGTGAAACACTGCCCAAAAAAAGAGCACCGAGCCAGCACGAAATGGGGCTGTGACTTACCGCACGTAAAGATTGGGATGGAAGGCGGTCGGATTGTCCTGCTGCGAGAATCGTGGTAGCGAACCCTGCAGCAGGGCTAACCGCACCGCTAGCAGTACACCCATCGAGAGCAGCACACGCGACACACGGCGTCCGAACTGATGCGTTTCTTCGGTCCAGCGCATGTCCTGGACGGTGCGCTTGAGGGCGGGCCAGTTGCGGTACGTGTCGTAGGCGACGTTGAGCAGAAACACGGTGATGCCCGTCTCTTTGGCCAGCATGCTCAGACCGCCGAGCACGATGCTGAGCCAAATGGAGTTCATGTCGGGTTCGTAGGAACGGCTGGAAAATAAAATATGGAAGGGTATTTTGTTGAGTTTTAGTATACACTTTACGTTGTTTGTTAGAACTTTTATTACTTTTAATATTAAACCATCAGTTGTGAGGAAGATTTAATCTTGATTAGAAAATTGATAAATTCTCTAAAAAGTCGATTCGGTCCCTGTGGCAAGTAATCTTCCGTTAAAGTAGGTAACTTATCTACTAGCCGAGGGTTTATATCTTATACTTCTTAACTACATCACGCTGTAACTGCGCTTAGGCTTGAGTCTCTCAGTCGTTTATGACTAGCCGTTTGATCTTTTCATGAGATGATAGCTCGATTATTTTTATCATTTGAAAGCATTTCCTATAATTTATAGCTAAGCTGCACTGAAGTATAGAACCCTCATCTATAAACACTTATAGGGAATCCAAACACGTATATACTGTCAAAATCCGTTACTCGCCAATTTAAACGTGTTTGAGTCAATTTATTAAATAAAGCAAACAAAGTTGTTTATTTAGTGTCAACTCAACCACCTGTCTACTATATTAATGACAATCTATCATTATTTCGATCCATCAAGCTTTAATAAAAACCTGAAAGCAGGAAATGACAGTTCTATTCGCCAGAGACCAGTGGATTGAATATCACCAGGCTAGCTTTGACGCTATTGTTTTTTCCCCATGACAAAGGATCAATAATTACTTTATTCTCTTTTTAATTGCATCTCACTAGTTTGCTGTTTTTTGCTGATGGCCGCTTTCAATAGCTCTCCACCAGTAAATTACATTTTAATCGTCAAGTTAATTATTTTGTTCCATTGCACTACCATCGCTCACGGTGCATCATCCGGCCAGCTTTGATGGCTATCATGTCACGATGCTTCACAACAATGGGTCGCACACGCTCACGATGCTCGCAGAAAAGCTTTCCAACTTCACCGAACCGAAGCCCGAACGCGCTTCCTTAAGCTCCCCGAGCCGGAAAATGTTAAATAATGAAAGTAAGCCTTTCCCTTCGCCCTGTGCTCGGCCCCACAAGCCACAACAAGAATTAAACTAACGAGCACAACAACTCGCAGGCTGCTTGTAATCCGTAAAAAAGGCGTCATTCCCATAGCTATCCGATTGAGGTTTTGTCTTGTCTTTTTCCCCATTTGAGATGAATTTTCTTTCACGGTGGTTAGAGCAGCACCGGCCGGCTGCCTTTCATTCCAATTCCGCTGGCTACAGTGGCAACCTCGCTATGCGCGAGGGAAGTTGTGTGTGTGTGTGCATTGTCATTTCTTTGGTAAGTAGCTCTCATCCGTTGTTCCGTTGGTTCGGTGCCTTTGAATGTTACGCGCGGTTGCAGCGCTGCATCGGTATTGCAATTCGACATGCCGGGCCCGGTCCCGCCGGTTCGAGGAAAAACGGGACAAGCTTCCCGTCACATTCCGAGCCCTTCAGTGGCTCGCTTTTAGTTTACCAAAAAGGAACACACAGCTTCTCTTACTGGTGGAGCGGATGGTGTGAAAATGAGGTTAGGAGCAAGGGTGAGGGTTGAAAAGTTCGCCCGTCATCATTTCCACCAGTCATTCGGTGGATGCACCTGAGAGCGACGTTAAGAGATGCAAGTTTTTCCGGGGTGTTGTCTCATTTTCTTAAAACACTAACCATACTGGTTCACCAGTCAAGTTTCTTTTAAAGTTCTTTTGTGTTGTTGTGTTACGTTCTCCCTTTTTTTTCCTCCTCCTCACTCTTACTTAGTTTGCTCATTGAGCTACATTCTTAAACAATGCACAAACAAAAACTCTGTCATGATGTAATAGCGGAAACTTCTCAAGTTGATGCAACTGGAAGCAGAGAGCGACTGAGGAAAAGAGAAAGGAAAAAGCGGGGAAATCGAAAAACCAACTCAACCAGCGAAGACAGTTCCTGAAGGATCGTAAGATGAGGTTGGACGAAGAATGTTTAAACATTAAAGAAGTCCCACTTGCTTGCCAGGCAGCAGCAGCAGCAGCAGCGGCAGATGGTGTTTTTACAATTGTTTTCCTTTTCCTTGGTTAGTGCTCAGTTTGACCAACACCAGCTGTTGTTTTGCTGTGCTTACAGCCCCCTGCTCGTCATCGTTACTGCTCGCCTTAAAGTCATCGCTGTTCGCTTTTTAATTAGAAAAACAGACTCTCACACAGTAAGGCACGCATGCCACTTTGGACCGAGCGCTCAAACAAACGTCCAACCGAAAGGACTTGCTTCGAAAAACAAACACACGCTCATTCATACACCGTTCGCTCCACCACTCAAACAGCGTCAACCTAGCCTAACGCTGGCCTGAAAGTTGGTTACGCGCCTGAAAGTAGGCAACCATGAAAGCAACACTTTCCAGTAGAAGAAATTAAAATGTCGATTTCTCGCCCTCGTGAATTATTCATGCTCATGGAAAGAGAGCGATGGGGTGTATATTCTCTCTCTCTCTTTCTCTCTCATGACACCCACTGAAAGCCTTTTTCCCAAAAACACAAACCCCACCCGAAAGAGTTTTGCGAGTGAGCTCCGGAGTGGGTTTCGGTGTGCGAAATCGGTACGGTCAAACACACTAATTGCTTGAATTATGATGACCTATCAGTTCGAAAGTGTGTTTTTTTTTATCTTCCCACCCTGCTCGTACACCCCACGGTGACGTACGCAATTAAAGTTGATGGAAACATTCCGACACTAAAATCGTGTACGTGCAGAGGGACCTTTCATCGCAAACGATTTAGATCAAAGTGTTGCGTGCCTGCCTAGCGAGTTTTGCTGCCCGTGTTTTTTTGTTGTTGGTTCAATTTTCCCTTTTTTATTATTTACCATCCAACACTCTACCGAACCCACCCGGTCTCTGCTAGTAGGGGCTCTTTCTAGAGCTAGATTCCAACGTGGTAGAAGATTTTTCCTTTTTTTTTTTTGCAAAATGCTGCCAATTGAGCAATTATGCTAAATGCGTATGAATTTAAGTTCCATTTGATGGACCTTTTCGGTCGCAAAAGGCTTTCGCTTTCCCTGGACGGTATGAGTTCTCGTTAAAAAAGAGCTAGCTGCTGAGGAATTGAGAGCGAGGCGAAGAAGGCAAGAGGGGCCATTAAAATTCGAAAACCACTGAGGACCTTTCGCTAGGGCTAGGAGCTGGGCTGAGGTTTTTCAAATTTGCAATAGAATTCCATCCACAGGCTGCCAGGATTCGTCGTATGGGTTTGCATAATAAGACGAGATGGGTGAAATGCTTTTAGGAGGTGCCAAAGGATTAAGGACTAGAAGGGAAACTACAGCTCTATTTGGCAGTTTGTTTGTTGTTGTATTTGAATTCTAGCCTCTAGTTTAGGATGTAGTTCTTATCCGTCCAAATAAGTGCAAATTATGTGATGGTTTTCATAAATATGGCCAGTTCAATACGTATTTTATCAATACGCGATATTATTCAACAAATATTTATCATTTAACCTTATAAACTCTTTAAGGAAAACTCCGGTGAACTTCTATCCGTCCAACCGTCAGCTCCGCAGGATACAAAGAAAATCAAACATTGGTCTACTAACACACATATACAAAGACCACATACACACACCCAGAGGTTACACACATTAATTCCGGATTTGTATCCTAACACCCTTCATCAACTCTTTCAGTCCCGCACACGTCAAATTTCATTTGATCCGGTCGAGACAGTATTTGCGCCACAAAAGCTTGCTCAAGGCAAGAAAAACTATTACATATAGGGAAAACTTTTAACACCTTGCTCGCCCAAAACCGCTTTCCTTTTTGTGGTCCAATAACATCTTTATCTCTTCATGTCCTGTTTCTTCCATTGATCGTTCTATCATTTCCCATTCGACACGCACATACACACACACACACACACACCAGTGAGCTCTGAACATGAAGCCAGACATCCACACGTCGTCGTTCCGTCGAAAATGGAAGAAGTTTTTCCGCCAACGACCGTCCAGGGAACATGGTCAGACACTCCGCCGAATACAGATGCATGCTTGACCTCTTTTTTGACATACGCACCGGCGGGATCCCGGTCGACAGAAAAAAAAAGTTTCCTTTCCTTCGCAGCAAACTCGCAAACTGAAATAATGCCACCCGGCAGTGGGGCGTGAGGCCTATCCGTCGAGAATCGTTTCGTAAATTGAACGTTTATGATTTTCGTACGCTAGCCGTGCGGCGTAAAGCGTAAGCGCTTTGGCAAGCTTTTGCATGAGTGGATTTGTGTACAGCCCCAGTTCTGTCTATCTTCTGCTCATCTTCAATTCTGGTGGCGCTAGAAAAAAAAAATACGCCCAAACGCAAACGCATTTTTATGCCCGCAAGCTCCCGGAGGTCAAAACCAACGTCACGTCATAACTAGAAGAGCCCATACTTACCCGTGGTAGACCAGCAGCGAAATTAGGAAGAATATACACGCCAGCACATCGGCACGTCCCACGATGCCCGTCACCTGCAAGCGTAGAATAGAAAGGGAAAGCGAGTTAGTTAGGCATGTTCCAAAGGCTCGGAAGGCTGAGGAAAATGTTAAGACATAAAATTTGAGATTTGCCCGAAGCATGATGAGAACATGATGCCCTAGCTTTGGCTCAGGCAAGCAGCGTCACTGGTCATAAAATGGAATTGGTTTTCAGCATGCCACCGAGGTCACAAGAGAGGCCAAGTGAAGGTTGGAATGTTTGAAGTCAAAGTTAAAGCAAAGAAACACACGAAAAACTGCGTAAACAGCCAGCCGAAGTGAGTCAATGACGTTAAAAATATCGCCACAGTAATGATTGCGTCATGGGCCGAAGGGCCACGCGTGGAATGGCCGAGAAAGTAGCTCTTTAAAAGAGGCAGAAGAAAGAATTTAATTGTGAAGAGAAAACACAACGAGGAAACACAAACACTAGTAAATGAGAAGGACGAACAGCGGTTGACTGAAAGCGTTACGAGCGTTTTTAAGGGCGAGTTTATCGAACATGGAGCTCTCAGTGGGATGTGTTAAGGGATGTTTTTGAAGTTTGAAGTTTATCGTTTTATTGATGCTTGGAACAGTTTCCAAGCGGACGGTGGACTTTGGACAAAATTGCTGGAAATTTAGAAGAATTGCTCAGAATTATGCTTAAGGTAAGAAATAGATTAATACATGTTTGAAGTACGCTTCACTAGAACTTCAAAACTTTGACTAACTTTTTTAATATTTCAAATAAATTCTTCAAAACACTTGAACCAAGTAGAAGATTTTCTTCTTTGATTGCAGCTAGATTTGTGGTTGAACTTCAGATTGAAGAACTCTGTGCGCTCGCTCTCTTGTTCAAACATTCGGTTGCTCAAATAGCATCGAATCGAATATGTTGATTTTCTCAATCAAAATAATTAAAGCAAAGTCGAACGACTTTACCGTGCCCATCCCGAGAATCCATTTCGCTGATCAATAATTGTAACCTTCGATGCCAGAAAAACGAACGATAAACTTCACAATCAATTCAATTATCGCGAGGAAGTGTATGGGGCCAAAAAAAAACCCCTGAGCAGGGATCTCTCGCCGAAATCACTTCCAGCACGCTTCAAAACCCAGCGAACGCGAACGCGTCAATCACGATCACGAAAACATACGGTTGATTGGCAGCACTTTTTCTTCCCTGCCCCTCAGAAAACGTCTAGGCAACCGAGGTCTACTTCTTTAGATGTTCCGGAACCTCCAGTGTCCATGCGGTTTGATATTTTTGCATGGCAAAATTCAAATATCCACAGCACAGCACGCTCGGTTCGGGAAAGTTTCTTGAGACGTCAGACGAGCCGTGGCCTAATTTCGTAGACTTTGACCACTTTCAAATCATTCGCGTGTGTCCGTGTCTACTGCAGACAGCAACCGGCAATTTTATAGCCAAAGAGAGAGAGAGAGAGAGAGAGAGAGAGAGAGAGAGAGAGGCTTCTGGAGCAGCGCAACAGGAGCGATATGAAAGGAATATCGATCTGCTCGGGTAACCTCCCCGGGGGCCGTCCTCGTCAGTGGACCGAGCCTTCATCACTAATGACAACGATTGACCGATTAATTGCCGATTCAGGCAAGTCGTAAAAAGTCGACTGAAACGATGCTGTAAACGCGCTCACACACAAACACAATCACACACACACAGGCATCCACAACTCGTGATCGTCCACTTCCGTGGGAAGTATCGGACGCAAACCTTCCTCGGGCCCGGCGGGTGGGAGAATAAAATATTGATTCTTGGTCTCCCACCAAACCAGTTGGGAAATTTCCCAAGAATGGAGGTCCAAATTGCTATCGAAGGTTTTCCTGTTTACGCGATATAACGATGCATTCATAAATATCTCCAAGTTCGTTCGATGAAATCGTATGACGTCTTTGCGGACTGGCGACTTGGCTGCGATAAAGTTCCAGCATCGGTCAGGGTGGGACTAGTCGCCTTTAACCACATCGCGGTGTCGCAACGGAAAACCTTCACTTCCGACTTAACGATGATCGTAGCACACCACCGGTAATCGTTGACCGATTGACTTCGGTGCCGTCATCCAGGCCAGCGGTGCGAACTCCACCGGGGACGCTGACGACCTGACGCTCGGGACATGAGGGAAAACAAATTCCCTGCCTGATGGTGAACGTGCCGTCCGTCTACAGATAGCGTGGGGCGAGCTCGAGAAACGTGCCGTGGTATTTAACTTGTCAATTTAAGCTATCGATTTTGGTGCTGGGAGCTGCGCCCGAAGACCCGACACTTCTGGGTCCGGGCTCTCGGTCACGGTCTGTTTGTAGCTATTAACCAGAACCTGTACTCCCCTTAGGACCTTTCTCCGTCGGGCAAGATGTGAATCCCGTCTGACGGTACGACATAACCTTCCGAACTTCACCTGCTCTCTTGCAATTCTTTCCCGCTGCCACCGGGTTGCAGATAACATCGCACCCGTTCTTTGACGGCTGGTGATGGAGAAGATGGGTGCAAAAGAAGCTGGAAACCGGGGCAGGGACAATGTCTGACAGCGTGTGGTAAGTGTCAAAGGATGCTCCTGAATGGCTGATAGTTTTAAGCTATCGATTTTCCCACCAAGCTTCCCGGCCTTTCCCAAACCATTCCTCGATCGGCGAATGGGTGGAAAAGTGTGTGCGCTTGATTTACTTCGACACAGACGCCCATCGTAAGTGCTTCCGGGGTGGGAAGGGAAAACTGTGAGCTAGTTTGTAAGAGAGCACATCGTCTGCCATCAAGCTGCCGTTGCGTGTTACTCCTAAGGCGGAAATCGATCCAAATCTGGTTCCAATCTTTGCCGGCCTGCATCTCCCTGGTCGGTGCATCCCAGCGGGATCGATGTCTCGAGCTCAATCAGCAAAGCGGATCAAAGAGATGGAAAAAGTTTCGATTATTTATTGGCTTTAGTGATGGTGTGACTGTGTGTGCATGGGTGTGAGCTGAAGAGGACGATCGGCTCAAGCGGTGAGGCAAGAATCGGAGGCGAAGTGGCACGAGCTTGTTAGTTTTTTCGTACTTCGCCATGGCAGCATGCAAAGTAGTTTGTCTCGTTGAAAGTTCAATTAGGGGCTTCCATTTGAGGCTACTAGAATATGCATTCCCATCCGAACGATGCTGTTGGAAAGTTTCACTCCACTTGCAGCTCCAAAGCTTAGTCTTCTAAACACTTTTACCCCCGGGAGGGAACGGCTTAAAGGATAGTCCTTGCTGTACGGTCATGATAGTTGTTCAATCATGGAAGCCTTTGCAACATCATCTTCCTTTGATACGCTTCCTTTTGGAGCGTAAAAGGATGAAGTTTGTTTAGGAATTGCAATAAAAATGCATAGAATATCCACGGAGTCAGGCATATTTTTAGAAAGCTCATAAAATATTAAACAAAAATAACTTGTGATTGACTGACGAGTTAATAATTGTGTATTATTCCTTTGATTGTAGTTAAGAACTGGGTTCTGGAATTTTCGGTTTGTCGAAATAAAATACTCTCAAGTCTCACTCACTCCGCGACAAAATCAAAGCCAGAAAGAGATGGCCAAGATCACTTAATGCTTCAGTGTCAAGCTTATGATAACTATAGGCTTGGTAGATCTTATAATTTATCTTAAAAGATGTGTTTTTGGACAAGGTATTTACCATAGACTAAGCTCTTTTTATCTTCACCATATTGCAGGGTTTGTCACCTTGACGTGCTCAGGCTCTACAAACTGCTGGTCCTGGTCTGCCAATGTTCGTTTCCTGGTCCAGCTTTACTCGTAGGCGGGTAGTGTGTCTTGTCTATTGCGGGACTGGGTTCGGTCGGCAGTAGTTATCATGTCTAGCGGTTTTGAAGACCTTCTTCGCCTAAACCTCAATTATCAGACTGCTCTTCAAAGCTTGTCAAGAAATCACCATGATCCGTGAGCTTGCCCCAAATCTTTTCAGCTCAAGCTCTATTTTTTATTTTAAATATCAAACAATACATTAATCAAATGGCTGTGGTTTGAACCAGCTCTATTTTTAAAATGGCTCACAATCACTCATCTTGCACAAAACTTTAAATTAGAATATCCCAAGTTTATCTAACCGCAACACGAAAAACTATTTTTCCACTCATCAAAATTGCTATTCAAAACAAAAACCTCCCAAACCCAAACGCCAGCAAACGGTGCTAACGAAGCAAAGCGAAATTGGTCAGCCTGCCTGCAACTGCTGCCACCGTTTGAGCCTTTTCATGTTGATTAGCACCGTCCAGCAAATTCTCGTTCCAAGCGGCCCACACTGGACCCACTACTGGCCGCCTGTATCGAACCCTGTTCGTTTGCGAATGTCACCATTTTGCTCGCCCCCCCCCCCTCCCCCTTGTGGTCCTTACACTCCACGTTGTCCGCCTGACGGTGTCAAACCATTGCTTCGGTGCGAGTTGGCTTCGCCATTTTATTTCCTTTGGCCTTTCGAGGGGATGAAACGCAAGCAAAAAACGGGGGTAAAACATTCCGAGAACAAGCGCAAACCCCTTGTTCGGACAGCATCGGACAGCTGCGAGCGACAATTTTTCATTTGTCCCACCATATGGAAAATGTGGGAAATGAGAAGGGACAGCAGCATGCAACACGAAACATGGAAACAAAAAACATCAACAACCTCAGTTCCAATCCCTTCCAATTTCCCCGGGGCAAGTTTTCCGACGGGACCGTGCGTCCGGCTTGGTCCAGCGCGAAATATTTCATTCGCGGTACCGCGCAACGCTTGCGCTGGGTGGGAAATGTTTTCGCCTTCCATATTCGTCGTGCCGTAACGGAAAACTTTATTTCCATGAGGCTTCGGTGCCATCGGTCGAAGTGCTCGTCGTGGACGCTTTGGGGAGAAAAAAGCCGACGACTCGCTCTATTATCCTTCGTTTTGTTTTGTTTCTCATATATATATTTTCCTTGTGGCTTATTTCCACCCATCGACGCTTGGGCCACACGACAATCACACACACACACACACATACATAACAACATGAATCAGTTGGAATGTTATTTCAGCCACACTTTCTTGCTTTTCTCCATTTTCTTGCTCATTCCAATTTCATCGCCGTGGACAGTGTCTTTGGCCAAGGGTTTCCAATTTGCATTCACTTCTGTTGATTCAATTTCCCAGTGCGGATCGTTTCGGGCCACGGGTGTCACGGCCCACTATTTGCGCCTACCGGCTGCACCAGCAAAATGAACCTCATCGGGGCACAAATCGCATCCGTTCCGACTTCCGACACGACCAGCACCAAACGCCGTACAACTGTGCCGGGGTAGAGACTCCTCCTGAGATCAGTGCAGTGGTTTTTGACATGGCCAATGGAGGTGTGCGGTTGTGTGTGTGCCTGTGTGGGCAAGCAACGAATATCAGTCGGTCCGGAAGTTTTCGGGTTCGTTTTTGCACTTCCGGGTCGGATTGTACACTTTGCGGTTGGCCATCGCAAAACACGCGCCCGGGAACGAACGGGACGGGGAATTTTATTTCCCTCAACCACGTTCATGGTGTGGAACGAGGAGTGTGAGTGGGGGAAGCAATGAGGTACCGGATCGTACTTACCGCCTCGGTGTGGATGGGATGGACGGCAAACAGGACGCCCGCCAGCATGGCAAAGTTTCGCCGCAGTCCCGCTATCGTGAGGCAGACGCGGGTGAAGAGCATCGTGGCGACGGCATGCAGGGCCACGTTTGTCGCATGAAACCAGACCGAACGCAGGCCGAAGGTCAGATAGTTGAGGCTGTGAGGAAAGAGACGGGACGAGAGAGACAACACAAGACAACATTAGCACGTGCTGTGGGTGAACATTAAACAATGAGAATGCGATAAAGAGGAAATGATGTCTGTTGTCTTAAGGATAGATAGTTGTGTTGGTGTTGGGTGGGTTGAAAGAAAATTTAAAAACAATATTTTGTTTTCTTATTTAAAATAAGCCAAACAGAAAGTGAGCATGATGAGCGTATTTTAATATTTCGTCAGTACTCCTGAAAGTATGCAATTATTGTAGTTTGTAGCAATTTCACAGCACCATGGGTATAAATCTAATGATTTGCGGAAATGTTTTTTTCTAGAAAAAGACTCTTTCAAATTATATAGAACTGCCTATCATAAAACACGATTTCAATTAGTCCAGAAAGCCAATAAATGGCAGGCATGATCTAGCAGGGCGTTAAGCCAAAAATACAGAAAGACAATCCGTGCTGTTGGTAACTTTTTTTTACAGATGTATTATGAATCTAAAAGAGTCGTATCGGTAGTTTCTTACTTCTTTTCATATCGTCCTTGATTATACAATTCGTTCCATAATAAGGCTTGAGTGAAATGACGCCTAAAAGTATGCAATTTCAATTGTTGACTTTATTGTGAGACATCTAACTGCCATCATTCAACAAGTATCCTTGATCCAAAGCAGTGAACTACACATAAATAAGAATTATTTGATTTAAATTATGCTTCGAAATTTATGTTCAACAGCTTTCAAATATTATATCATTAAAGACAAAACAGCGACGCCGTCTCCAGCCAGGTATTAATTCAAACGCTTCTGAGCCGCAAATGCAAAACGGAACGGCCTAAAGGAAATCAATCAAGGGTAATTAATAGCTAGCAACACAACCAGTCCAAGCCTTCCCGGTGGCGGTCCACTTTAATCAATCCGAACCACCGCAACATTGCTACCAAACCGGCCCACCTTCGCAAAGCGTTGGAATTCAATAAATAAGCCAAACAAGCCGTGTCGCTCCGTTTCGAGAATTATGACACAAGTCAAATACCAGTTCTTGCGGGGTGGGAGCGATGCATTCCTTCGATTCCCTCGCAAACAAACGGTTTTGGTCGGTGCGGTTCCGTGCGAGCGAAAATGTTAAATTGGCTGGGTAGCTAACGGCCGAGCGCCCCACCTGGTGAGAGCGCGGCGTCGAAGCAATAATAACAATTGCAACTGCAACCGTCTGCTTTCTTCGAATACGCGGACTCGTACGTACACACACACACACACTCACGCGCACACACCCACACGCAGGACACATAAATCGAAATGCGGAAAGCCGGATGTTGTTCTCACCATGCCGCGCGTCACCCAACCCGAACCCATTCCGTTGCCTATCGGGTGGAAAAGTTACTGGCAAAGGAAATGCAGCCACTAAATGGTTTCTACCTTATCGCCATCACCGTGCTCGATCGGTATCGGGCCTTCTCCCTTCTCGATCCCGCTCACATTGCCTCCCAACTCTCCCCTCAAAACAATCGACCATTGTTGGTTCGGTTGGTAGCCGCCGTAAAGCTGAAACATTAACCGATTTAGTCTACATGACCGCAAATGGCTTACCGATTCCGGGCAAAAGGCACAATTTATGGCACATGAAGGGGTTCGGTTTCCGGGCTTCACGGCTTCGCTGCACATAATCGGTCCCGGTCGGTATTTAGCAGCAGTACCAGCAGCAGCAGCATTTGCTAGAGCTTGTGCGTTCGTTTCCGTTACTTCCGGACCTACCTTTTCCAACCCTCCCCCCTCCTTCTTTACCACCCCCCCCTCGTCCACCCTTTCTTCAGTGCACTATTCTTCTCACGATTTCCCTTGGCGATGGGGCAATGGCCCCATACCGGGGGGAAGCTGAAAAGTCTTTATTTATTCACCCGATACGCACACAGATCGATTCAACTAACTCTAACCGCCACGTTTTGTCACATGTACAAGCACATACACACACAGCTGCATGAACGACGGTTCGCTTCCCGTTATCGTTTTGATTTTATTGCCAACTTAATTGCTATCTAGATTTATGTTTACACGTTATGAATTTCCTTCCGGGTGGGGTTGGAGGACACACACACTCACACACACATACACCCTTCTCCCATCTTTGGGAGGCTGTTCCACATCCCTCAGACCGAGGCCGAGGTGGATGACAATCTAAATCACTGCATTCTCGAGACCGGCTCTGATTGATGGCATTCGTGTGCCAACCGGCCAGCTAGCCGCTAGCCGCCAGCTAGTGGGCCAGTCTCGTACATCAAGATTTGTTGGGCGTGAGTGTAACTATGTGTGTGTGTGTGTTCTGGCGCCGCATAAAGCTGGCATTCCTTCCGGGGTACGATGGATACGACTCGATACACACGCTAGAACACTCCTAATTGTGAAGCGAATAGCAGCGAACGGCTAAGGGGTGTAAAATATGGTCGCCCAAGGATTGAGTGTGGATGGATGGATGGTTACCATGACCGTGATTGAATCCATCGTAATAATGAACCATAAATTGTAGCTTCTGACTATTGGGGTTCACCACAATGAGCATTTAATAAAGCATTTGTTTTTTGGGAGGCGATTTGTTTCGATGTTGTCGAGAAAATTAATTTGTTATTGTGTTGAATTATCACACAATAGAGCATGAAACTAACGCAATGAACGGATGCATTTCTTTTTAAATTTTTATTTTAAGCTGTAAAGCCAAGCCGTTCGTTCGATTAAAAGACATATTTTATTGTTACACTTGATTTCTATACATCATTAGCTTTTTCTTCTTTAATTTTACCAGAAACCACGAATTGTTAAGTTGATCTTTTAACTACCAGAAGAATTTCCAAATGAAACATTACTTCGTCCCTAAAATTTGTTGTGAAATGTTACAAAAATTTTAAATTTGCCTACTTCCGTTTCGCTTCAAACTGTAAGTGCCGCAAAACGCATACACGCACACTCCTTCAAAGCGTACGTTTAAGCACATTCTCCCGTCCGAAATCGCTACCACCGGTTCGGATCGGTTGTTTGGAAAGCCAAAGTTTTCCACCGTACGACGTGGAACCGGTGTATGCATTCTCCATTCCGAAAAGTTGTTTCGACTTTGACTTTGGTACGCCGTCTGTGCCCCCTAGCCCAGCCCGCTCACTCATAAGCTTCAATATTAATTAAATTCCACGCTGTAGCAGACTCACACACACACACACACACACACACACACACACAAATATGGGGAAGAAAGTTGGTGGTCGGGTTTGTGCGAAACTTGCTCTTAATAATTCCATTTGCCAATCCTTCCCATAACAAGCTACGGAGGGTGAAGCATGTACCATGGACCCGGTGAAATCAAAGTCAATCAGAGCCCTCGAGTGTGCTCTTACACAATAGTATGACCGAATTTTCGGAATGCTTTCAGCGCAACGTGGTGTTTGTGGGCTACGTGTAGCGTGTAGCTGGCCTTTCGTCTTGTGCGTTTGGCCGGCGGGCGGTCTGAGTGGATTATTTCGATCCAGAATGCATCCCGACCGGCAGCAGCAGCAGCAGCAACGAGCCCGGCAGCTGCTTGTCGAGGAAACCACAGCCCCATTATGCTTACTCTTCGCTAAATTACGGGTTGATTATATTTCATTCAGAGGGTGGAACGATAAGCTGCGGTGGATGGACCGCGAGCGAGATGAATAGGGAAATGCAACATTGTGAAACGAGTAAAGTGTTTGGAAATTGATGAATTAATTATTATGCATGATGGGGAAGGCTTACGGGCTGGGTTTGATATCAAATTGTGGAATTGGATCGACAAGCGACCAGCGGTTGGGTCGAAATATTTGAATAAATCGTTTAGGGCTGAGTGCTGCTGGACACCAACTTTTTGAAATGCAACTCTGACGTTTCATTAGTTTGATTTCAAAGCTGCTAGCACATGAAATTAATTCGTTTTATAAATTATTACATCTAAAATAATTTAAAAATTCAAACTAAAGTTGTGTATGGAGGCGCCCAGTACTTCGTAGCTGTTAAGAGTTAAATTGAGTTGCATTGCTGTAGGGAGCCTAGCAGTCGATTAAAAATTTAGATTTCACACCACATTCAAAGAAATTGTTTAATCAACACACAATTATTTTTAACGGAATCAATCTTGAGATGAATGCACTCAAAAGGAAGTATTGTCCGTAGTCAGCAATGACACACACCCATAGTGTGGATCATTTTAAGCACAGACTACAAACACACCACTCCTTACAGTGGGAAGTTAATTTTAACGCCATTATTATTTCAAACGAATAGAGGAAATGAGAAAAAAGTAAGATTTCATCTTGTTTTCCACCCCCCCAACAGCGTCTATCAAAGCAATTGATCAAAACAGCTATTCGCCACTGCCAATTATTATGACTTCATTTTACAACCCCTCGCAAACCATCGCCACACTGCATCAACCACCAGTGTCGGTGCTCGTAATCATAACATTTTGATTGAAATGTCTCAATAGAGTGTAAAATTAAATGGATTCCTCGGTAGGAACACGCCCGACCGCCAGTGCGCCATACAATCACACCGATGCTTATCATTTGTATCACATCCGCACGAACATTACGATGAGACCCATCGTACCGTCGGGCCTGGAGGTCTTTTCTGCCTCGCGCAGATGACACGCTTTGATGTTCCCATCCTAATGAGACGTTTGGTCTTTGGTCACCTTGTCCGGGGGTATTCTACATGTTTTCCTTCTGGTTTTGCTAGCGTTCTGTTTTGCTTTCTTCTTTTTCCCGTCCTAATATCACTTATCTACAGCATGGACAGCTTCGGTTAGCCTCGGGGTCACGACTGGCGAGTGAGAGAAAATATTCTCTTCTCTATTCAGCTTTTTTCCCGGGGCTCATTAGATGCTGCTTTTTTCCTATGGTGCTTCACCGTCCATTAGGGGAAGTGCGAGCTTTAACCTCGAAACACCCGCCACTTCCGAGAACTCGGGCCCGGGACCAACGTTTACAGCGTCCGTGCATCTAATTTTCCCTCGAAAACCAGCCCGTGTGACACCGATAAACACGGCTTGCCCGACTCGCATGCCCACGAACTGCCACGGTGGACCAATGTTTGCTTGGCGCTGATTTGAGTAGCAACTATAATTAAGGTCATTGCTTTGCGCTTGCCTCCCAGCCGTGACTTCTCGCCCCCCCCCCCCCCCCATCCAGAGAAAGGCAAGGTAGTACGGTACCTCACTGCTGCGCTTTTCCCACAGCCAACTTGCGCTAATGATAATGATTTTTACTTTTCGGCTGTAATTAACACCGACTCCCGCTCCCGAAACCCGAATTTGTTTTTCGTCCTTACCAACGTAACTGAGCTCGTTTTGCTTGCTTTCTACCACCGACACCACCACCCCGTAATGCGTTCCGGAACCGGTCGGGAGCCTTCCTGCAGGGTGGAAAACCGGGCGGGAAAATAGGAACGGACTGGTAACCATTTCGATCGACGATGTTATCGTTAATGAATCTATTAACGATCAACGACGCATTCGAAGGTTCGAGCGCGCTCGTGCGACGCTTTTCTCCTGCGCAAAAAGCCATTGAGAAAGTTTTCCCCGGTGGGGGCGTGGGTGAAAAATCAAGGGGTGGGAAAAACCGCACACGATAACGTGACAACAACGTCATCGAGCCAAATTGTGCACCGTCATCCAAGCTGCTGGTTGAGAAAACTCGGTAAAACTCGTCGCTCGAGGGAGGGTGACGAGCACGGGGTGGAAAATTAAGAAGCACCCGGGCAACCCGGACTGTTTTGCCCGGGCGCTTGCTGCGACTGACGGGATCCAGGATGCACCATCATGACCGGATCGTTCATTTACTTTCGTGCGCGCCATTCGCAACCAGCGAGCAATGGCTGGCGAGGGCCTTTTCGCCCTCTAAATGCGGCCACTTGCACTGACAGCTTTATGGCGTTTATGGTGACCGCTGATTTATACGCTCCTGGTCTTTCATTAAAACACCTCCCAGCACTCGCCACGCATCTAGCCTTCCCAGGAGCTGGAAAAGGAAAGGTCAGGAATGGGGTTTTCCACCACCAAACACCGAACGCCTAGCCGACGAAAAAAGAAAAAGGGGTGATGGAGTTTTCGTGTGTGTGTGTGTGCGCGCACCATTTTCCGAAATGCTACGATTAAACATCCTTCCTCAGTCCCCATCCTCCCACCTTTTCCACCCATTTTCCAGCCCAATTATGTTGGTCATTTTGGGGGCTTCCCGCTATTCGGTGCGGACGAAAGCGCATGAAAGCGTAGTTTTCCAGCCAAATATTTCCCACAACTCAACGCCACGCGCACGTCACCCATTAAGAGTGCTCGCCAGGGAAGTGTCAGAAGGGGGTGAGCGAGGGGCGGAAGAGACAGAAACACAAGAGTAACACAAAAAACAACTCGCCCAGAATTGTCGACACCACAACAGGGAATGGGGTGTCGTGTGTCCGGGGCCGGGCAGCACACGCCCGAAAAATGGGTTATTGATAAACTGTGCGGAAAATAAACGAAAATTTATGTTTTGAACATTAACATCATTATTATTCGATAATGCTGAAACCGGAATAATAAATAATAAAAACCTGCCAACGCAGGATGACAGGGTCGTGGCCGGTAGAGACGGACGGCGCCACCCGCCCACACGCGGGCACGCGACACACTGACGGCGCTGACACATTGTATGATTTTGCAGTAGGCTTCCCGTGTTTCGTGTTTTTATTTTGTCTATGACGAGCGCGCCTAGGCGTTGGAAAACTCGTTCAAAGCAACGCAAAGAGAAAAAAGAGCCACATGAAGGATTTTTTTTAATGGCGAATATAAACGAGCACATGTGGGTGACGACGATCGGGTTTCGAGCCCCGTATAGCTATCTGCGAGAGGTCCTTGCTGTGTGCCATCTGGTTTCAATGTGTGTCTCCTCTCGGCTTGGTTTGGAGCCCCTTTTTTTGTTTGCTCGTTTTTATATTCCAGCTTCCTTTATGTGCTTCCCACAGCCGGAGCTCGCTTGCTGTTGCTATTTTACTCTGTTTTTAAAGCTTTATTGTACGGTGGATTTTTTTTACAAGTAATCAACCTGCTAGATGCTCGAGATGGTTTTTTGCTTTGCTGAAAATTCGATGAAAGTTGGTGCATTTCGGTGTGTATGTATGTGTGTGCTTGTGGTTTAAATTGCAACTCGTCCACTTGATGAGGGTTGCAGTCAACAGCAGCCCATTCAAGCATTTACGGGTTTTTTGGGCAAAAATATTCTTCCTTGTATGCATACACAATTTTCCGGTTGAATGGCGCCATTTTTTGTTTTGCGTGGCCATGTTCTGTGCTTGGTTTTTTTACGTAGAGCGTTTTTGCTAGGGAGCTGAGAGCAAAAATTGATAAACACTTGAGTTAAGGTGTTTAACTGACCTTGTTTTCAATGGATGGAGTTTTATCAATTTTACATACAAGATTTTTGGGCTTTTGATCATAGAAGTATACATTTTCGGAAAAACAATTAATATTTGTAAAAATAAATCTCTAAGCAGGAAAACTTTATCCCACATACTTCTTTTAAACTTAATTGAAGTTTTTCTTTTGAATACAAAACAGAGCATTCTCTCAAGAAATCGTGCAAAGCAAACCAATCAAACTCAACAGCCCACCGGCGGCCAGAAAAACGGAAAATTGATAAAACAACCCATAACTGCAACAATTAATAATCCCCACGGTTTCGTCCCTCCGATCCGGTTCCCATCCCCTTCTGGCAGTCACGTCCATTGAACGCAGCGAAAAGAAATAACAATGAAAACATGAAATCAATAGAGTGCCCCCTATCCCTGGTCCGGACCGTGGGAAGCCTGGACTGCTGTTTCCTGTCAATAAATTTGTACAGCGTCTAATTTGTTTTATGACAAATTAATTCCCAGCCTTCGCCTCATAAATCAGCGACAGGCAACGAGCCCCGTCTACCGGTACATTGATACTGTTTTGTCACGTTTGTGTTGTTTCGTTGGGGCGAGGGTTTTCTGAGTACTTGGGTTTTCGATTCGGTGGGTTTATTTTCCTCCGTTTTGCCGGATGTGAAATACTTTTCATTTTCATGGTACCGTCATCATAACCGAACCGACTTGGTTGCGTAAGAAAATTGGGTAATATTTTGCATCTGTTTGGACATTTACTTCGAACGATCGTTTCCACGAACCTGGCAGGAGAAACGAATCAAAGACCGTTGGACAAAAGTCGCTTGTCAAATTTCCTGCCTCAAAACCATCATTCATTCGCGATTCAATGGAACGGGTGTCCGTACCAGCTACTGGGCGTCTCCATCTAGGAGCCCAGAAATCGGTGTCCCTCTTTCCGGCTACTGCTAGTGATGATGTGAAGCGCAAAACTGCGCCACGACATGCAACGACTAATTTTACTGCCAACCGTAATGCGATAAATAAATTATTCGCCTCGGTAAAATCTTCCGACCCGCTGCACGGATGACGACGCCCGGTGGCTTTCGACTGGTGGGGTTGGAGAAGAGGTAGTTTTTTTTGTCGTCCGCGTACTTCACAGACAACCGTTATGGCACGACGATCATTGCCCAAATGGAATCAAACTGAACTGGCAAACCGTTTTCACTCACTAGAAAGACAATGGTTCCGTTGCGTACGGGACGGATACGTACTTGCTCGCACGCCACGAGTAGCCACGGTATTTTACAATCCAAACAGCAGCGTGTGCCATCCCGCTAAAACCCGACGGTAGACTGGTGGATCAGTTTTTGTTTATTGCTAGCTGGTGAGAACGGTAAACAAACCGGATGGATGGTGGCCGGCTTCGCTTTTCATCATGCAATCGACAAGTGGCCCCTTTTTTGCGGGTCGGTATAAAGCGGGGGAAGGGTTTGGAGGCGATTTTCGGCTCGCCTTTGTTTTCTGTGTGCTTTCTTGCTTGCTGCGAGCGTGACGTACCGAACTCCTTTTCCATCCCGTCCTGGCGCTCAGTACGCAATGAGACCGCGCAAACCGACAGCGCTAGAGCGCTTCGTCAACAAACAAAACGGCTGCTCGGTGTGTTCGGTGCGCGCCACTGAAATGTCCGTGCTGGCAGGGGAATAAAATGGCAAACAACGGATGACAGAATAAATAATCGCAACGAACTAAATTCAGAGTAAACACGCAGTTGAAACCTCCAAGAAGACGCAAGCTATCGCACAGAACAAACCCCTAGAAGAGGGTGGTTCGTTTGAGGTTTTGTTCGCGTTTTGAACGTCCCGGGGAAGAGGCCATGAAGTGAGGTGGTAAAAGGAAAGATGGGAAGGTACTTGCTGCACTGAACAGAAAGCAACGCACACACACACACACACACACAAAACACAGACCCAGCACGTGGTAGCGGCATGGTCGACGAAAGGATGTTTTCTGTGTGTTCTCTCACTAAATCATGCTCGTTGGCAGTAACAAAAGGTGTACACACCGACAGAAAGCAACGACACACAAAAAAAAAAAACATCGGCATTGGCAGCAACGTTTGACCGCTCAAACATGCGGAAGGGTCAAAGGAGCAAAGCTCAAACAACAAATTGTAGTGATAGCGAATCAAGCTGGCCCCGGCACTGTCGTGATGAAATGTAATGGAAAATAAATTTCCACTCCGTACCGATCGAAAAACTCTGAAACCGGAAAAAACGATAACCTTTCCACGAAGATGGGGGAAATAGAAGCTCCGGGACAGGGAAAAAAACGGAGCTACAGCCAGAATCTATCAAACCGATCTAATGAATTGCTCCGACAGATGCGGGAAATGCCGTCCGTGTTTGTGGAGCGTGTCTGGGGAAACAAGGAGGAAAAGCGGCCAACGCGGGGAAGGCGCGGGATTAAATAAAATAAACTTACTTTAACTTCAAAGTTCAACTGTATCTGCAGAGGAAAATGGTTGCCAACTACTGCCATCTCACCCCAGCAGCCTTTCCTCTCTTGCCATGTTGATTTTTGTTGACAATGTTTGCGTCAAAGTGGTTTTTCACCGAGACGATTGGTGCACGAACCGAAACCCATCTGACGAATGATGATGGAACCTAAAACAATCCTCAACCAACCCCAACCGACTCCATCCAGCCATTTCAGTCTCCCGATTCACTACTCGATTGCTTGGTAGGATAGAGAATTCACACACACACACAGGCACATAAAAAGAGCTTCAAACTATGGCAACGAAAAAAAAACGGAAAAAGAAAATCCAACACAAAACTATCGCCCGGTGTTGCGCTGCAACAAAGCAAAAGGAAGAGCACGAGAAACCGCGTCGAGCAGCAGCGAATCGTTCATTCGTTCGACTAGTTCGACGAGCACGGCTGGAAGGATTCATCAAGCCGGAAGTGCGCTTATTATTGTTTGTTTACTACCTTACACAAAGTTATTGCAAAACTTTTTTTCGCTACTGTTTTACGATCGAAATTTTATGGTGAAGCGAGGACAAATTTTCGGTCGGAGTTTGGAGGAAATATTTCCAACTTTACCACGACCCTCACCATCGCGAGCACCAGCGACTGTGATGGTTTGGATGGTTTGTTGCGGACGAGCAGTTTAGAGTTTTGTTTATTTACCGGGAAGTGAACGCGTACCGGGAATCCAAAGCTGGAAATAAAACGTCTAGTGGGGTTCAATGTTTACTTTTACAAACGTTCGTTGAAATACAAATTATACACAAAATTGATTCAATGCAATTTTAAAGAACGATTTTAGGAAAGTTGAGGAATACTTTTTTTCACCGAGTTTTTTTCTCAAAAGATGAATATAATAATAACCCGCAACCGAAAAAAATGAATGTCTATGGGCTTAAATTTTCCAAAAAAGCGATATTATTTATTTCTTCTAAGCATGAAGTACTGGGCGCCTCCATCAGGACAATTGTCTGTTTGATTAATAGCCCAGACGAATGTTAGTAAGAGTAAATCCTTAAAAAATAATTATAAAGAATTACTCCTGAGCCATTCCTATTCAATAAATATTGTTTCCTATAAATAAAAATTATTTGTAAACAGATACTAATTAAAGTATTTTTTCCTTTTTTATTTATTTTGTCGTCTAAAACCATACATCTAATAAGGTCCAAGGAAATTAAGGCGTTGCCAAAAAAGTCTATAATCTAGCCAAATTTAACTTCCTTGACCTAGTTTATTTTGAAAATCCTTAGCAACACTACACTGCATCATTAGAGATTGATTGTATACTTTCTGCCATTCTTTTTTTTTTTGTTTCAAAAGACACATAAAAACAAAAACTTCTCCGAGTCCCATCACACAATGATAAGGATCTGCTTATTCGGTACTTTTACGCGCAAAAAACAGAAATCTCTTCCAGTAACAACCCGAGTCACCGATCACCGTTGTTGCCGGCAAGAGATCCCCCAGTTCTCGTCTCAACACAATAAATGTCCAAGTAACCCTCACCTCACCGAATTGAAACTATTTCCCGCCAGTATTGTTTTCGTATGCAAACGACTCTTCCACGAGTGGAAACCAACTTAGGTAGGGCAAATGTTTTTATTTTCGTTTTATGCACTCCCGAACGAATCAAGGGCGCTTAGTCCCCTGTTTTCGATTTTGCTGAAGTACAGTTTTGAGGGTGCAGGGTTGGCGAAAAACTATAATAATCTATGCCGGGTGTACGGCAGCTCCCGCACAACCCAAAACCCAAAAGACTTATCTATGCACACAAAGATAGCCAAACTTTCCTTTCGGCACAATCATCGTGCGCTTCGATTCCTCAGTGCTGCTGCTTCTCAACAATCATCAAACTAGAATCGCGGTACTCAACTCCGACCTCGAACTGAATGTGACTGTCGGCTTGTTATCGTGGCGCAGAAGAAGTTTGGAAAATTGGGGAGACACAAAAACCGGAATCATCAAGTAATCGAATCGTATTCATTCTCCATTTCCCTCCGGAATGGGCAACTTCCGGGCAAGTTTTCGTCGGTTGATTTTCGATTCTTCTGTGTGTGTGTGTGTTTGTGTGTGTGTGTGTGTGTGTGTGTGTGTGTGACAAAGATTCGAACGTCGCTCCCGAAACCGAAAAGGGGATTGTTTTCTTGCTCTTGGTTGCGCTTGCCCCGGGAACGTCCCCAAACGAGACCAGGTTCGATATTCGATATCCGATGCACCCAGACCCGGTGTTCTTCCCTAGGTTATTTGGTTTTGGGTGATGTCGCTTTATCCTTGTGCCTCGTTTTGTTTTCCCACAAGCTCCCTATGGCACCCAACGAGTCTGGTCTGGCATCTCATCCCCGTGTCATCAGCTTACCCAGCGTTTGGCTTCGGTCGTGCAGCTGGGAAAAAGTTTTCCTTCTCGAATGTTGAAGGTTTGAAGGTTTCGGACCGAATGGTAACAGCATTAAGCTGCTCGTAATAGTATCATCTTGAGAGCATTATTAAGCTCATGGAAAATTGCATTGCTGCATTGCTGTACGAGCTGCACCAGTTTTCCTTCACATGGCGGAAAATGAAGTTCAAGCACCGGATAGAAGCTCGCCAAATGAACAAACACACACACACACACACACACACACACACACACACACACATATACATGTACGTATGAGGTGGAGATAAAAATGATCTCCAAATGGGAACCGTTACCGGTGACACTAGAACAAAGATATTGGATAAAGCTTCTCCGGGGGAACAGGACGGTGGCCACGGCTCACGGAGCGTCTGCAACTCAGGGAACAAGCCCATTTTGACAAGCAAGCACCAACACCACCATCACCATAGGGAGACATGCTTGATTGCAATATCATCAGGCTTTCGCTCAATCGTCTCTCGTGTCATCATGTGGATGGCTCGGAAAAAGGAACACCAGCAGTCCAATCGGGCTTTGGTTCAGCCAACGAAAAGCACAAGAGTGTCATCGGAGTTGTCGTCGAAGCGAGGAGGGACAGATTTTCAATTTACATTAGAATTTCAAATGCCTTCAATAAATCATCACACATTGAAAGGGTAGGGTGATGTGCATTGAAATCGCACACACACACACACATACACACGGAGAAGCTCAAGGGAATGGCCAAGCAGTCGATCTGGCAAACCGATACATCAACCAGCCTCCGGACAGCCGCCCGGATGTTCGTACCGGATGCCAAAAAGGCACTCCCGTCCCAAGGTACCCAGGGGCCAGGGCCACTCACTCAGCTCAGCCAGCAAACCCATTTCCGGGTTTTCGAGCTCCGGGAACCGAGGAATCGAACCGAGTAGATCGATTTTCGATCGATCATCGGGACCGTCGGGTAACACGGTCGGGTCCTTAAAAATGAAATTGCATCAAGAAGCCATCTCCGCTCGCAAAGTGACCTCCGTGTGGGAGTATGGCAATCTGTTTGTGCACCCGGTGTATGTGTGTGTGTGTGTGTGTGTGTGTAGGTCCTCTACCCGATAGCATCTCCAAGAAACGCTCTTAAACGGAGAGCTATCAAAAAGCGAACGCTGACATAAATATGGACACTTTTCGGCGGCTTTTTCGCCCGTCCGCTGACAGTCCCCTTGACGTGTGTACCCCGTTGCATTTGCCCTCCGGAAGGGCTGAACTCATCTATTCACCAGCCATCGACCCGTAATGGGAATGGAATCGTTTTGGAATGAGACTGCTAACCGAAGAAGAACGGTGCTCAGTAACGCTGATGCTACTGCTGCAGGGGGTTCATAAAAAAAGGATCACAAACGGTCGTAAAAAAGTCACCACCCACCCAACAAAATTCGCAATGAAGACGTCAGGAAGGTGGCCAGTTGATGGGGTAAGAGATCAAAACCGTGGGCCCTGTTTTTATGGACACTTTCCACAGTCACCGGTTTGATGGGTGTAATTAAGCGATGCTATCAGTCTAAGCCTCGTGGTGACTTGTGTGAACGCTGCCTGCTCGGGTGGTCAGTAAAAGCGAACTTTTAGGCGCAGATGGGACTCGTTTCGGTATGATTCAAATGTTTCGAAAGTAAAGGCTAAAAGGTTTTAAAAATGAATGATTTTATTTGCCTTTTATTGAGGAGTTTGGTGAATGGGTAAAATAATGCTTGCACCGAATACTCTGGTGGGAAATTCTACGAAGAGGACCTTTTGAGAGAGACAGCCAGAGAGAGTTTTGATGCTATGGAATTGCTAGAGGAAATAGGACTTCTTGAACTTTGACTTTGGATATCACCAGTCGCATTCAGCAAAACGAATTTGAGAGGAAAATAGTCGAAACAATTTCTTAGCAGCTTCTGATGAACTATACAAGGACCTCCGAAGGCAAACTTCGCCAAGCTGACAGTGTCTTAAAAAAAACCCCGTTTGACTGCTCATCTGGAGCAACTTTTATTCATTCCTCTTTATTTCATTTTTTTATAGTCTTTGGCACTGTTCATGGTCAAGGTTTTCTCATCAGACAGTCCTGTCTTCGTAGAGGATTTATGAACGCCATTCACTATCTCAAATTGGGTACATCAGGTCTCCCATTCTGAAGCCCTCAAAGAACTGTACCTTCAAAATGCTTGTTCTGTTTATTCAAAGTTTCAAATAGCAGAGACCTCTTCTTCAGCCTTTTATAGTTTAGCTTAATCATAGGTCCTCTATAGTGTTTCTACGGATACGATTAAGGACTTGTTTAACATTTTTCCCTCAAAAAAATAAAAATAAAAATAAAATAAAAAATCTTCGAGGTGTAGCAGAAAAATGGCTCTCGAGTTTTAAGTATCATAGAAGAAGAAGAATATGTAGACGAAGCCAGAAGTATTTTAGAGTTTTTTATCCATCTCCAGACATCGTCTTCACCGTTAATCCCAAAGCCAAATTTAATTATAATCTTCACCTACTGTTCGAACAAACTTAAAAAAATTAATTCAAAACTAAATTTAGAATTTCTACTATGACTTCTAATTTATGAAACACACCACACATACGAGCTCTCGTAGCTACTTCCCACCAACTCTTCCAACCGCACAACACTTGCTCGTGTGAAGTATTGCAACATAGTTCGCTCATTTGCATTAATACGAGTACACTTGCGTATTGATTTATGCAGCTGGCTTCCCATCCATCCCGGCGTTACCATTACCGTAGCCATCATTCGGCCAGTCATTCATTATAATAATTTTTGACCACGATATTCACTTTTCGACCGATTCCGGAATAAATGAGTCCTCGTGCCTCGTGCTCAATGTTTGCTACTCTCTGCCAGCTTTCGCATATTAAGCGGTTGTGAGTGTGTCTCAATGTATGTGTGCATCACAAAATTCACACATCCATTCGCACACCCGACCAACTCGGAAACCTTGTCTAACCGAGCGTCTATATCATCGTCCAAACTCCACACCCGGAGAGGTTCCGGCCGTGCTCAATCCTTCGCTGTTCGCGTGCGTTTGCGCTAGCCCGGACCCATCACTAGACGTGCCAGCAAATGAAGGCACCGCCCCGAAAAGTATTCTCCCCTATACCCCACTGCATGAAAGCTTTCATGCATATTTATAAATTATGCGAAAATGTTTGACCCTTGACGGTGCATACGAGCGGAATACGTGCAGTACGCTGTTGCGTACGCGCTTATCGGTGGCCTTCTCGAGTAGAAAAGCCGGCGAAGGTTGCTGTTGTTGTTATTGTTGTTGTTTGTGCTCTCCCTCCCTCAGTCACCCCGTTCCACCTTTCCAACTGACACACCGACCAAAAACCCAAACCTTTGGTCGGGTTATCAAAACCTAATGAAACGGCTAAAATGACACACACACAGGACGCGAGAAGGCAAACCCATCCCATCCCGTGGTTGTCGGTCCATTTTCTGTTCGCGCCGGTTGCGCTTTTTCCCTAACTCACACGCTTTATACCTTCAACGCGCCCTCAAACAACTACCTTTCAGAGCCGTTGTTTTTGGGGCCGAGGACGGACTGGCATCGACGGGATGCCACGAAAAGTTTCATTATTTCGGTGGGCCACATGTTTGGATTTGATAATTAAACCACCAGGGCCACCTGGTTGCGAAGGGTTTGCTGCCGCTGAGTGGTTGCACCATTTGTGCCGCACTTCGTCTAGGCAGTTCCGTTTGTGTGGCTGGCAGATAAAGGGTCCCGAAATAATTATCGTAAAGAAATCGAGTGGAATGTTTAAACCGTAAACAAAACGGTACGCTGATACTCCGGGTACTTCGGGTACAGGTTTTAGGATAAGGCGAAAGCCATCCTGGATGGTTCATGTGAACAAGCTCCGAAATGGCTCCAGTTTGACACGGATGTTTCTATTAATGATCTGTCTTGTTCCTGCTAGGCTTACACCGAGTCCGAGGTCTTATCGTTTTCCACCTGCCAATGGGGTGGGAGAGCATCTTTTCGTCCGGAGAAAAGGGACACTGCGATGGAGCTTTTATTGACCGGAGCAAAACTCATAATCCAATTAGTCTCCTGAAACTAATCCTTTCCCTCGGGTACTTATAAACCGGTGAAGAGGTTAGGGTAAGGCATCTGTAGCAAGCGTGTGAGTGAATGTGCCTGATGATGTTTGTGGCTCGGTTGATGTGACTTCACTCACATATTTGAGGAATTTAAAAAAAATAGCGTTTGTCTCTAGGATTTTAATTGGAGAACTTCTTCACGAATCGATATAGATTAAGATCGATAATAAAAGGTTCGATGGCTGGATGGAGGAATGATGATGTGGTGGAAGAAGCTGTGACTAAACAAATGCCAAGAAATTATTTTTGGTTTAGAAAATTTTGAGTGTGATAGAAAATACCTCTTGACTAGTGTACCTTTGAAAAAGTTAGTAATTAAAGAATTTGCCACGGTGACTAGACCAGCAATGTCTGCCTTTTGTTAGTGATATTTCGAAATTATAAGAAACCAACATTGAAAAATCCTGAGAAGAGTTTTAAAATTCTCATTTCTGTTTTTTTAAGTTTAAGATTAAATTAGAAGGTCCAATTTTGCAGGTAACTGTTCTGAAATAGTAGCTCCAGATACACATTTTTCCAAGCAAGCTTAACGGCCTCTTTGTACGAAGATTACAGTGTTTTATTCATCTGAACCATCAAATCTGAGATAACCTTTAAAGGTAAACCCTCTTATTTGACATTTATCAACGAGTCTTCTTCACATCAACGGTAGCAAATTGGATATTTTTCTTAAATTAAACCTAGATTATTCTTCGCCTTAAGCATCTCAAAATAATCCTGCTCTCTACTTAAAACCGGACCATATTCGATTTCGTGTGTAGCTAAATATGGACTTCTTTCACCCGCTGTGGGTGCGCCTTACCGTCTAAGTACACGTGCTTCCCCATTCGCTCGGATCTGACGCTGGATGCGCCTTACGGACTAAGCACACGTGCTTCCCCAGGATGGCATAAAGTGTGCATACGAGGATGTGAGATTTATGGTAAATATTGCGTTACCATTGCTCGAATTTCTCATTTTCCTTCCCTTTCCGCTTATGCTGATGTACGTGAACTTCCCTTCGGTACAATCGACCAACCAACCAACCAAGACGAGTAGCAAGAAAAATAAAACACGAGCATCGAAAAGAACCGTCCCGCCGTGCATGATGCGGCAAGAAATTCCATACTCGGGTCAGATGGATGGAACGTGTCCCTGCAGGCGTCTACCGTTCGGGTGAAAAACACTGGGCGCGCTAGGTGAAACGATCCCCCCTCTTCCTCCAACCCGAACAGGATGTCAGGAGCTACGTGCAGAATCTTCTCGCAAACAATGCCCATTCCAGCGGCCGAAACAAAACGGAAGGCGATCGCATGGTTGGTTCTGCTTGGTTGGGTGCAAAACTGCATATGACGGCATACATACCAGACCACATCGCATCACCTTTCGCTCGATATGATGCCCAGCACCGGTGCCGACACCAGCGCCAGGAGATTGAAATTGTAGTCAAAATGTGAAAAAATTGCTTACCCTTGCAGTCCGGTCGTGGGTAGTCCACAACTTCCTTCCTGCATCAAGCACACCCCAGCCGGGCACCACACTTACCAAGATCGCAATCAGATCAAATCAAATCGAATCGTGACGTTGTCGACTGCGTTGCCTTATCCGCCGAATGGAAATAGGGAGGGGCAGAGAAAGGGCATCCAGCAAGACTGGTATGAATGTTGGCAGGAAATTGTGCAACCTCATCATATCCATCCATCTCGAGCAGTGGTGGGTGCCTCACATACCGGAAACAAACTCCAACTCTTCCATACACACACACACACACACACACACACACACACACACACACACACACACACACACACACACACCCATAGACCCGGCACGCAGCATGAGTCGGAGAGTCTGGGCGGTCAAATGGCTCATAAAAATGTTTACTTATTTGTCAAGGATATTTGCAACGACCAGAAGCATGTTTTATGATTGGTTCAAGTGCAATCAAAGCCACATACTCGACAACCCCGGTTCGCACGGCGTGTGGCTTCGGGTGAGGCTGTGTGAGATTGTGGATTCGCACGAGCAGAAGCAAGCAACATCTGAGAGAACCGATGCCAAGCTTAAGACGGAAAACTGGAAGAGCTTTTTCCTGTACACATCATCAACCGTCTTGCATTTTGATTTCACACCCCTTTAACAATCCAAAAGAAGATTGATTCGTGTGCTTGGAGAGGGAAAGTATGTTGAAAAGTGCCAGCGATACTTGAATTGATTCTTCAATTTTAAATACCACCAGGTTTAGGAGTTTGTACTGAGAACGAAAGGAGACGGGTTGGTGTTTGTTGAAATTCTTTAACCGTATCGTATTAAATCCTAGGAAAAAGGGTGCCGTAACCAGGATATACCGCCTTTTGGCCCCGTTTCCCGATTTAATGCACTAACACTAATACATCAAGTTCAAAAGGAGTTAGTATTGATGTGTTAGTTCTTGCTTGAATGATCTAACGAAGATTGATATAATGATAGTACAAGCTTTTCTTTACCTCTGGAGGTCTTGATCGAGCATTGCCTGCATTATTTAGGAAGGGATTCGATGTCTCGTTTGGTAGTTCCGTGTGAACACCGACGCCACTGCTGCTTAGTTCATTATTTTTTAAGTTTTTCAGTCATTTCGGTTTGAAGTCTTGGAGTTTGTGGTGCATTGACCAGCTTTCACTCATATTTACTTGGCCCATTTTCCAAGCGCAACAGGAAGTATGAAATTAACTAATTAAAGTGATGTCCGGAGTAATTTCTTCTTAGACTATGAGAGGCTGTCTCAGGCTGTCGTGGAGAACTTAAAATGCTCATTAGTAGGTTTATTTTGAAAGCTAATTCAAAGACTTCTACCAGAACTTTGTCTCATTACAAATATGCCTTTGCTCTAAAAATATATCTGATTAACCTATCTGGATTTAGAATTCAAAATAATGCCTCAGCACTGCAATTCTAATAGAGGTCCTATCAATCATCTCTATTAAAGCATGTCTTCTCTTAACAAAAGAGTCAAAGTTCAACGAGCACAGGACCTATAACAAGGCTTAAAAATTATTTTCTTCCACATGGGAGTGCATTCTTCCCATATAAATTAGTAGCTTGCTTCAAAAAGAACTTATTAAATTTCATCTGCAGGGCACTGTTTTTCTTTAAGCGAATGATTTCTTAACCTTTCAATAAATACATCCCACCTAACTCTTAACTTAAAGTGCCCCAAAAAACAGAGCAGTCGAGTCCCCGAGTGTCGTGCAAACTTTTGATAAATGAAGCCACCGACCAGAGGTCAAACAATTACCCAAAACCCTTCTCCAAAATGTGTCCGGGCCGCAAACGCCACGCAAAACCCTTCCTTGAGGTCGAGGAAATTATTTTAAACCACTCAAGACAGTCTCTGCCAGCGCCAAGGGCAGGGAAAATTATTTGATCTTTCCTTTCGCACGGATCTGTTTTTTTGTCCCCGATCCGTGGCTTTTCGGGAGAGAGGCGAAGAGGATGTTCTACGGGTTAGCATTATCGCCATATAACCTAAGATCGTTTTTGTCGGTCCCTCTTGCTCTCTTTCTCTCTCGATTCCATTTTCACTCATATGACTATGTACATGAAAAATATCAAGGTCTTTTGCGGCTGGTATTTTTTTTCCTTCTTCGTCTTCATTCTACACCGCTGGGATCGGAAAACTTGAAACTTGCTGTTTCCCAAACCCGGCCCACGAACTCAGTTGGGTGCGTTCGGCTGTGGAGCGAGTTGTACAGCCGGCGGTGTACACCGGGTCGTGCGAAAATAATTAATCAAACTTACCGAAACGTCAGCGTGGTCAGCGGACGGTATGATTTATGGCTGCTTAGGTCGGCCATCGGCGTGCCCCAGAAGTCGTTGCGGAACACCTGCGCCACCGGACCGTGCCCGAGCACGTCCTTGTTGAGCGTGATCGCCGGTATGTCGTCGTGCACAAAGTCCCCCTGGATGCCGTTCAGATAGCACAGGGCCGCAATTAGCCCGACGGCCAGGTACATGCACCAGCCCTGCTCCGGCACGCTCCGTCGCTGGGCCTGGCTGCATTCCGGGGCTGCCCCGTTCGCACAACAGCCCCCGTCCGTCGATGGTTTGTGATGCTGATGAGGCGGATGGTGTGCGGGGTGTGAGTGAGACTGTGGCGGGGGGTGATTATTATTAAGAGCATCTTCTAGCTGTGCTGCTTTTTCTGAGGCACTCAACGGCGACGGTGATGACGCCGGCGACGATTTCAAAATGGATGATATCGAGCAGCACCGTTGGCACGGAAAGGACGATGAAGCGGAGGAGGCGAAGCGGAATGATGGCGAGGAGGGTGTGGAGGAGGTCGCCATGCAGGACAGACAAAGGGAGCTGATCATGTTCTGGGAGGACGATGAGGATGCTAATGTTGTCGAGTGGAATGTCCCCGTGGGCGAAGGATGCTGTTGGTGCAAGGGCGTATGATGATGATGATGATGATGATGATGGTGATGAGGGGACTGATGATGGGGTTGGTGACGAGTAGCCGGTTGCACCGGATTGTACACGATCGTCACGCGACGCTTCATGCTTTTTTTTCCCCGGGAGCTACGCGAACTTCCACACGGTTTTCCCCGCTAACTTCACGCGCGCACACTCACAAACCCTTGTGGTTCACTCGAGCGATTTCTTGCACCGCGTTGGACAATTTTTTCTCATCTTCGGGCCGCGCAACACAAATGCTACCACTCAAACCCACTCACAAACACACACACACACGCACTAGGAAAATGAAAGCGCAAAGCGCCTCGAAACAGCTCGATATTGCCTCTTATCGAGAAATTCGGAATTTCACACAATTTCGCCCTCTAATTTCCTTCGCAACTTCGCACAACACTCGCTCCACTGGACACTAATTTCACACAGATGCACTTCAAAGCAGCACCCTGCAAGTAAAGAGACAGAGAGAAAGGAATAGCGTTAAAGAAAGAAAAAAAAACCCAACCCAACCGCTTCAAAGCGTGTACATCGGTGCAGAAGTTTTAGGGCGCGTCCTGGCTGGAGTGCTCTCAAGATGCAATCTTCTCCTTCCGATGGATGGAAGGCCAACGCGAAAAGAAAAAAAAACCCACCAGGCGAAACCGAAAGCAAAGACGGAAATGGACCGGTGGCTACCAAAGTGCAGCACTGGCTCGGGTCTTATCGTACGGTGCTATTTCCGGTCCTGATTTCTTGCGGCCCTCGGTCTCAGCGTTTCCGGTCCGGTGCGTCTTCCGGTGCGATCCTTCCGGAAGGATGGCCGTTTCCGCTTGGTTCGATCGGGCACAGACCGGGTATCACATTCATCATTAATGCCGTACCGGGGAGAGGTGTCCTAGACCATTTTCCGGGGGGGAGGGGTCCTTTGGGAGTTTTCGGTTCCGGACTTTGACGGAAGGATCGTTACGGTTCCGGTGGAGGTGGACAGCGATGCCAGGGATTGGGAATTGGGAAGACAAAATCTTTCCGCTTTGGGTTGCGTTTTTTCCTCTTTTCTTTTGTTTCGTTTGTTTCCATTTTAGACGCTATTACTTCTAATGCACATTGGGTGAGTTTAACGAATATGTGGCCAGGTAAATGGATGGTTTTGATTTACAATTTTTTTTTAACGATTTTCTTTGAACATCTCTCAAGAAATTGAATAAAGTTTGAAGCATTTTTTTAAAAAACCGTCATTAAGGTGAATGTAAATTTTTTGAGAAAATGATGACAATTTGTAAAAAATTAAAATAAAAAAAAATCATTTTTTTGTTAGAAAGTTCTAAAAAAATAAACCTGCTTCTAATTTATATGATTCAAAGCACCAAATTCTCATACATTCAATTCAAGATAAAAATAAAACTTCTCAAGTTGTTTGCCGTAAAAAGCCCATTGTGCTCAAGAAAACGTTCCCGTACGTATCGCTCTCGGTTCGTTGCTTTTCATCTCAAAACACACGCACGTACACATTCGTACGCACTCGCACAAAGCATAAGACACACACACGCACACTGAAGATGGAAAGAAGGCGACGAAAAAGAGATTTTCCCACTGCCCATCGGCCCCGTTCGGATACAGTGAAATCCCCAGCGGAATTCATCGGTGGTTGGTTTTCTCATTTTATGGCTTCGTTAGTTTCATCCCAACCGGTCAGATTGCCGCTCCCGCATCACATCGCAAGCCGTCCCGGCTGTCTAACGCTCTGTAAGATACAAAGAAAGGAAGGAAGGAAAAAACAAACAATTCTATTAGTACATGCGGACACACACACACAAGCACGTTAATACGAATGATAAAACTGAGCAGCGGAAAAGCTCACGAACGAGCAGGTTGAAAAGGAGAAAGCAAATGAATTCCCGAACCCATCGCAACCGAGAAGATGAGCCGGTTTTATGCTTTCAGTTTTGCCGGAAGAGTGTTTTGATTTATTCACGCGCTTGCTACGCGATTCCACGCAGACAAACACACACAGAGACACAGTCACACACCCTCACTGGCTCGCAGATAAGTTTAAACCACTAAGCAGACACATGCTCGACGTTTGGGGCTTCTTCCCGGTTCAAGCGCATAAGGATTTGGGCAATATTTGTTCCACGGAAGCGGAAGCAGATCGCTTTAAACGGTCCTGGTCGGTTGAGAGTATGAATATTCGTTTTGCTCCAGAAAACATCTGTTCTGTTTCTTTTTGTTTGCGTTTTGCCCTCGCCCTTTTCGATGTGTGGAAGTAAATGAAAAAATAAATACTTTATTTCATTAGCACACGACTCGGTCGGTGCAGGGCCATTTTCCGAACTCGCACAGATTGGGTTCAGCTGTTTATGTCACTGGCCAACAGCAACAACAGCGACGAACGCCCCTTAACAGCCTCGGCGAGAGCGTCGTGAAGGCCTGCCAGATTGTTGTAATAAAACATGGTATTAGTTTTCTTGCCTGTCCGTTTCCACGCAGGTGTGCCTGCTCCCCTGGAAAACGGAGCGTGCAAAATCTTACAAGGCCGGAAAGTGGCAGATTTTCTTGTACGCTCTCTCCGTGCTGCTTCCGTTGCTTATTTTAACCGTTGATAAATAAATGATAAAATAACACAGTTGGCTGGGCTTGCTGGGCACGGTTGGGAAGTTCGTGAAAATGGTAATTTGATGCGTAGAATGTTTTCCCCCTCTCCACGGTTGGTGATGGCACGCTGCACGAGAACAATAGTGCGGTGTTTTGATTGTTTTGCTGGTGGTTTTTTGGATGGTGCTGCTGTTGCCACTGCGTCTCGAGACAACAGATATGAGATTACTAGCAGATTGTGGTCGTTCCATCATCTACTTCAAGTGAGGCAATCGGGCAACTCGAAGCAAACAATCAAATTATAACACTATGAGCTGAGCGATTCATTCCAAGAGTTAGGAGATTCGGTTTGATTGTTTATTGTTTAGTTGGGTACATTTGATAGAAGCAAGTTAATGTTCGTGATGATTTGATCAGTTCAACAGTCGATGAATAAGATGTTGAATAAACTGGTTTACTGGTTTTAAACGCAGTGTGTACTTTCTTCTTGATGTTGATGAAGATCTTAAATAAATAATGTCTAATTGAAACCTCCATCCAACACCCAACAATAGCTCAAAGCTCCTTACAGCCTCCTAGGCTAAGTTCATCTTCTTCTCTTCCTTGGCACTATAACCTCAAAAGGTCATTTCTGTTTTTCTGTGACTCGTAGCCTGTCCTGGCTACATGGGAACTGTCCTGGGAGGCGGGCTGGATGGGATTTTATCTCCGGTCCTGCTGTGTGACTGTGAACTTCGGTGCCTAAAAATTTATCGTGAACTGCTTATTCAACGTATATCAGATGAGATTCTTCATACAGCTTATGATCTTGATTGCCTAACTCATAGAACCGAGAATTCCCCTGAATCTAGTGCTCAAAACAATTTTATCAAGCCTTCTGCAAAAGTTAAGTGCGTTGAGTTGTTGAGATTTTCAGTGGCCAAGATACTAGCAGTTCCGTTCCCCAAAGGGTTGGAGCGGATATCGATTGCTTTCTGGACCATCTGCTCGTAATCAGGACTGACTATCCAGCTTGAAGTGTAATAAAGTGACTGTAGAGTCTTACAAAATTTGAGCTGACCTCAATGCTGAAGCTTTAGGACAAACAACTCAGAATTCAGAATCAGAAACTTTAGAATTTCAGGCAGTTTAAGGAGATGGTAAGAGAGACGGTATATCATTGTGGATATCTTAATCGGGTGTGATTGATTCTAGATATCCAATCGTTTGGCTTATTGTTTTGACATATGCTTCACCAAGACAGTATCATAAGCATCTACTGTCTGAGGAAAACCTTGATGTATATATAGCTTTTCGATAATATCGCCAGATTGTCACCCAGTAAACTGTGCCTCCGCTAAGAGATTTATGTATTCGGTAAAAAATTATTGACATTTCTTTTAAACCATCAGCTTGACTAAAATTGCCTTTAAGATAGTTTAGGTGGTCCTGATATAAACCATCTTTTACTTTTATCTACAGGCTCATGATATGAGGAACCATGATTATTTAAAGGATTATCCCAGAATTGTAAAATCCTCTGCCCGCTTCGTATAAATTACCATTTTTTTAAAGAAATGTTTTGCCTTCACCTTTAAAACTCCCAAAAACTCTACAATGTGACAAAATTCAAACGGCATTCGTTCCGTGCTTTCCAGGAAATTTTTGCAAAATAATTGGCAACTTCATAAGTAAACCGTATCAATCATTCGAACGATTGCTTATCCGCCCGAAAATGCAACGATAACATAAATAATGTATCCCAACCACCGAACCACCACCTGTCCAGCTTCCTCCCAAATAAAACACTGTTGCACCACTTGCTGGGTGGATCGCTGTGTACTGTATTACTTCGAACTGCACTTTCCCCCACTCTCTCTCTCTCTCTCTCTCTCTCTCTCTCTCTCTCTCCCCAACACCCCATTCCACCAATATAATAATCAGCCTTTGGTCGATGAATCATAATTTAAATGTCATTCCAGCTTTGGCCGCGAATTTACCCGGATCCACGCATCGTGATATGAATAAATAAATAATGGCCACAGTTTACAGCGAAAGTCAATTATTCATTCTAATGAAGTGAAGTCGTCGCCGACGCAGCGCCGCACCACTGTGCCAACACGCCGAAAATGTTAATACGATCGCACAAACATTTGCCCGGTGTTACGCAGCGGCAGGCACCCAAAATTTGCCCCCAAGCCCCCCAGTGAATGCATCTCGCCCCATCCCGAGGGTGGCGCGCTTATCAAAACGAACCGTGGGCCGTCCCATTTTCCGGTCTGTTCG
This sequence comes from Anopheles stephensi, assembly GCF_013141755.1. Taxonomy (NCBI): domain Eukaryota; kingdom Metazoa; phylum Arthropoda; class Insecta; order Diptera; family Culicidae; genus Anopheles; species Anopheles stephensi. The sequence continues at coordinate 3,797,746 of NC_050202.1, read as the reverse complement.
GGCTGGTGTTTCGGTTTTCGCCACACAATTACTTATCTTGCGGCGTTGCGGCATTATTTGTGTGGTGCATGGGAAAAGTTCGGGGTGAATGCGCCAAATTTCCCTTGCTAGCACACCGTCGTCGTCGTCGTCATCATCATCATCATAATCGCATATCGCGGTACCCCACCTCGGCACGGGTTCTATGTTTGTGTTTGACAGTCAGCACAACCACGGCGAGTACCACAGCGAGGCGAGCGAGAAATAAGTTCTTCAATTTATTTTCAAATAACGTGATTAAGCGTCGTATAATAATAAAAGTGTGCCACTGCGCGACTGCGGAAGTCTTCCGGCCTGGCCTGTGTTTGCCAGCGACCGTACCGTGCCGGGGCCTCAAGCCGGCAAATGCTACCTCGGTCACCATTACCGACCGGCGCCGAGAAGCGGTTAAAACGGATTCGAACTCGGGCACCCCAGAAGCACCGCAGGAGTCTAATTATTTAATTAGAATTACTGCAAACGGTGAGATTCGTACCGGTGCCGAAGCGTGGTGCGCGGGTGCGAGTCCAACCGGCCGTGGATCCGTCGTGTATAATTATAATCTCGTATTAAAACCAACTGAACAGAATAATTCGCCGTCGTCATGCCGAGTCGCCGAGTGCTTGGAACATCGCGAGAGAGGGCGAGAGCGATAGAGAAAGTCCCTATGACACCATTCCAGCCGGTGAAGGACGAAGACGAATGTGCCGTCATAAAACCAGCGGTACGATTATGGAAATCATCATCGTCACAATGTGCACAGAGACACATCCGCGAGCCCTGGCAAAAAGCCCTGGCGAAAGACGTCTCACGTATGGCATCCGCGGGCCCGTTCGCTGCACACGTTCGATCGGGCTAGAGTGTCGCCGGTGTGTGTTGCTGCTGCACGATTTTTCGACCTTCCGGCAGTTTATCTGTGGGCGATTTATTATTTCGCTGCTGCTGCCGTTTCTGGGTGGTGTGACTCGCAAATGAACGCTCGCATAAATAGACCCCCACACACACACACACACACACACACGTTCGCATGACAACAAAGCCACTGAAGTCAACTTTGGGTTTGGCGTCGTCGTCAGCGAGAGTGGAAATCTCATCCACGTTTGTCGTTAGTGCGCAAGTTAGTGGTGCAGCTCGTTAATAAGCGCATATCAATGCTGGAGGACCTTGACAATCAGCAGCGAAATATAAGTCAACGCCGCGGCCCGGCCCATGTAGCGCCTGCTGTACGGTGTAGCTAATCGCCTTTGAGTGATGTGTCATTATTGATGCAATTTTCCCAGAAATTCGGTACTTCGGTGCGTGAAACGACGGTACTAATTTGCGCTGTGCATTCGTCTTTGTGTGTTTCGCTATCGAATGAATTCTACGTGGGTTCGTACAAAAGCATTTGCTTAGAACCAGTGGAGCTAATGGTGCTTGGAAAGGTGTTTGCTATGGATTGGCAATGTGGCCACGGTTGGGCAGAGGTACGAACCGTTGCACCGTGCTGTCAATTTAATGATGCTGAAATGATTCGTTATAAATGGAGAAATTTTCCTACGCACGACGGCAGCAAGCGTGTGATGTGACCTCGCAGAAAGCAAATGAAAATGGCTATAATTTTAGAACAGGTTAGCGCCTGACGGTAGGCAATCTGCTGTGTTTTAGAATGCTTCTGCGAGGGAAATTATTCTAAGCGCAATGCTATTCCATGATAATTAGTAACGATAATATAACATCTTTATGAACGAAATGATGTTATCGAACAGGGAAATTTGTATAATTGTATCACCGAATGGTAAGGATTAAATTCAAAATATTTTATAACCTTTACTTCAACATTTAACTCCCACAGTTCCCTTGTTGGTATGTGTAGCTCATGGAACTCTGGGAATAACCGAGGTGTTTTTCGTAGAAGGAATGGCTTCTTATAATGTTTGTTGAGTGTTAGTTGGGTTCTGATCTCGGAATACAAGCGTAGCAATTTTCCGGTGGTATTTCTCAAAAAAACCCTTTTGGAAGAAGGACAGACCTTGTTAATATGGAGTTTTGAGAAGAAAAATTTATTATGATTTTCTGTAAAAAAAATGTTGAAAAATTGCATTCTCTTCAGTTTTCATACGATAAGAAGTTTATTTTTTATATTTATCTAGTACTGAAAAAAGCCACCCAGAAAGTATTAAAAATTGTTGAACGTGAAAGCTGTCATATTCGAACTCCTGTACGCCTGAAGGTAGTTAATCTGCAGTACAGTCAAATATTTTTCCCATTTTTTCCGGCCAATTTTTGAACTTCAATTTCGCTTTCCATCAGCTTGCATGACACCCTGCGACAAAACCTCACAATGCACCCTGCTGGATGCGTGCTGGATGTGTTTCTATCCGGTGATTCGAAACTGTCACCGGGTGGAAAACCGGATGGCGCAACCGTATGTTAAAACCATTTCCACATTTGATGTCATCTCGCCCAAGATAATCAACGGTTCGAACAATCAACCCGTAATCTTCCATCCCACTGCCAATCATCGCTATTCCCATTTCCGCCGGATACGATCTACGATGCTACGAAGATACTTAAACCATCCAACAACAGAAAAGCGAAAAAAAAAAATATTACGACACCACATCAAATCAATTCATTGCTTCCGGGCTCCGTACCAGAGCACCGTGATGTGAAATTACTTCTTTTGCATATCAAATGAAACTGTTCTGTGTCTGCGTGAGTCTGGCAGGAGAGCGCTGCATTGCTCCCTACCCAGTTCACCACCTCGGATGTGGAGGAATGAAAAATCAGCACATAAATTTGAATAACCTTCGAGCGAAAGAGACCGGGAGAGCAGAACGAGCTCCTCCCGGTCAGAAAACCTCGGCTCGGTGTCACACATGCTACAGACCGGAGGAACAATGCGCAATATCTTGATCATGCACTCGTACACCCATTACGGCTCAAGTGCTTTTTCATCGATAAAAAAGGTATAATTTCCCGCTTCGCTCCGTGTCTCGCATATCGTGTTCCGAGTGGGGCGCATCATCACCATCATCGAGTGTGTGTGTGCATTAATGTTTATTACTTTCATTTTCATGTTTTGGTCCCATTCTTATCAGCACGATCGGGTATATCGAGTGCGGGTTCCATTATGCCGATGCCACCGACGAACCGGACACCTTACCGAGGAAATAGTAGGGGGAATGCGAGAGGGACGCTGGAAAATGTGGGCATACTTTACGGTGAGACAAATGTCGTAAAAACGTCCCACATTCAGTCGCCGGTGTCCGGGACTGTTTGTCGAAAATAAAAGTTAAAAAAGAAAGCTGCAGCGAAACTCATTTAGTGGTGTTTTCAAGTGACCTCTTCTTGCTGACGTTAGGCAGGGACAGACGGAAAAACAAGCAAAAGCATCCCCGACCCGGGATGAAGCGAACCGGAAAATGAAAGCCCTTCCGGATGGGCTTTAAAATATGCTTGCCTATCTTAAGGCGCAGATGATCATTAAATGCCTCCAAAACAAAAACCCGTCCCGAACGATCTCGGCCCGACTGATGGACACCTACCGAGAACTGTTTGCTTTTCCCGCAGTTACTTTCGCCCCACTCAGGAAAATGAATTCAATAATAAACCACCGCAACGTGCTGCCCGGGCCGGTAACGTCCGGTTTAATTTCTTTATCGTGGCCAGTAAATTTTGGCCCACCCGGGTCCTCCTTTTTGCTCGTGCTTTTTCTCGGTGCCGCCAACGCTGCCTTTGTTTTAATTTTTATGCACCACACTCCAAGCGACGAGGACCGTGCACGTCGTTTCAAGGGGTTAACTCCGGGGGAAAGTCGGTGGACGGTGGAGTGATGACAAAAACTGACAATGTGCGAACTGTCTCACGGATGATTCCCATTTTGCATAATGATCTCGTTTATGGTGGAACGTGAAACGATGCCCGAAACACGACACGACTCAGGGTGGTGGCAACGCGGCTAGAGGAGGGTTGGAGGTTTGAGGCACACCATTGAGGTAATGTTTGATGGGCGAAAAAAGGGAGCGAAACTGTACGATGCTTGCTCGGCACAAACCCAACCCCTGGGGAACTGGTGCTGGTCGTCTATGAATGATCGGACACGGTGTAATGGCGTGTAGCATACTTTCACCCCACGCTCGGGCAGCACAACAATAAGACAACAACGAGCAAAACGAGGGTAAGATATACTTCCTGGCGTGACGGAAGGCGAAGAAGATGGTGGAACCCAGTTGTCTATCGTCTCCAGTCTGCCTTGGCGAAAATCATAAATCAAATAAATTAACGACATTCACGTGCGCCATTACTTCGGCCCCATTTTCGACGCCATTGCCATAGGAGTCTTTCTCCCGCTCCATCCCGTCCCCTTTCCAGGGTCCAGGATGGAGTGTGGTTTTACGCGGTACTTTAGAACGAGCGATACTCTGCCGAGTCCACAGTAGAACAGTTTTTGGAACCGACGCCACAACCTTCGCTAACGGAAGCAACGTATCGATAGCCTGGAGCGCGGCTTTTGTACAGACAAAATTTCAACTCCAGTTACGCGCTCCGGTATCTTCCCGGGATCGGGCACGGGAATTTTCGGTTATGACACGCCACTGACCACAGCGTTGAGGGTGGTTATGTTGCGAAATGTGTGTGTGGTTGTGTTTGGTTTGAAAATTTTCCTCAGAAACCCCCGGCGAAACTGAATCGCTCTGGAAAAGGTGGTTGGTTCATGTACGGTGAAGTCCCATTAAAGCATTTTCACATACTTATGGTCACGATGGAATGTGGAAAAATTGGTGGAACACATTTTTGGGCATCCGAATGTCTGTTTTTTCTGATTTATACTAAATATAAAACATTGAATGCTCCTGTTGTAAAAAAATAATTTAATTTCGAGATTTAAAATATTTAATTTAATATTTTAGAAAAAATGTTTGAAAAATGTTTAGCTGATGGAGGCGCCTAGTGCATTGTAAATGATGGAGGGGCCTAGTGCCTCAATCAGTAAAAGTACCTTTAAAGGGGGAAATCTTTGGGTCAAAAACATCTCAGTTCATCTACCGGCGATGCTTAGGTGTGGTCGTCTAAGAGTATTTGAAAGAAGGCACAATTCTTTGTCGAAAAATTGTTCTTAAATTACCTTCACGAACTTTCGAGTAATTTCGTAAAATAATTCAACCGGATGACTATCTTGCCTAGCGTTCAAAAAGAATATTCATGTGTCTGATGCATTTTTAAGCACTCCCGGAAGCATCAATTTCAAAAGCTCCAACGCTCTATTCATAGCAATATCGGATTGATTGTATGATTACTTCGCATGATCGCTTCAACCTTAAATCAATCCTCAATTTGCCATAGCCACCAGCATGAATGCATGCTAGCCGCGATAGGTTGAACGTTGTACGGGAATCAGCCAACCGTCTCGCTAGGTATTTCTTGAAGAAGAAAAAACAACCAACCCACCCTGCCAGAACTGATAAGGACGGAGCCAGCGAGCGTCCGTGTGGGCGTCGTGAAATGAGCTCCACGTCATCTTCCATCTTCAGCACATTTATTATCGCATAAATTTTCATAATATTATACACACCCCGTACCCAGTGTCGTACGTATCGCGTGTCTCCACACCACTCCTCCCAATGTCCTCCCGGGAAGGTTGAAGAGATTCACTTTTAAGGACAAGCGGCTCGTTCAGCGAGCGAGGCCTTTGTTGTGTGTATTGTGGTATAAATAATAATAGCGCACACATTCGCCTCCTCGAAAAGCCCACTCTGCTCCACTTTATCGCAACGTATGTCATCCTTCCCTGGTTGGCTGAGGAATCGTCTTCGTCACTCCAGTGAGAACGACGACCAAAAGACACACAAACACACACACACACACAAGGCCATATGCTTAGCGCGCTTAAAACCCATCTTGAATAGGAATAAAAGAACGAATATCCAACACTTCTTCCCACTGAACTCACTGAAAGCGCCCGAGTTGGAAATGGTGTAGGCAGTAATGAAATTTTCACACCCAACCCAGCTTCCCTCCTGCATGCCTCGTGCCCCAACCCCCTATCACCCCATAATGTGATTACAAACGGATCCTCGGTTGTAGCAGCTTTCCACAACCCCAAACTAGGAAAAAACACCAGGCGCCTCCATCGAACGTACGCAAGCGCTTCCTTGAAGTCGTTTGCTTAACAAAGCAACTGCATAATTTTAACAGCATCACACACACACAATGGAAAATGCCACACAGATGAAACTGTCACTGTAGATTAAAATGATAATGCCAATGCCAATCGAGTGGATGATTTTCGGTTTCCATTTCCCGGGGAAACGTGGGCCCGTGTTCGCACCGAAGATCCCGGGTTTGCGCATAACGATGTGGCTCGCTCTTATCATGACGTTGCCATCAGTTATCTGCCTTTTTTTTAAAGGTGGCATTATTATCATTATTATTGTTATTCACGCAAACGGATAACGTCGAAGGTTTATGGTGACGCGTATGACTTTTCCCTCGTGCCCTCGTATGCGTTTCGCCTTATCTTTTCCACTGCCATGCAAATCTGCTGCCGAGGGTATGAAAAGTTGCCAACAAGCGAGAAAACGACCGGTGGAATTTTCGGTTAATCATCATAATCCTTTTGCGAATCAATTTTTCCTCGCTCGGTTTCGTTTTTTCCTCGTTTCTAAGCCCCGTTTGCGTGGAGCGAAGGACGGAAAAATCAAATCCATTTTTATCTTCCATTTTTCAGACTGCTGATATTTATTCAAATGTTTGTACAACGGCAATAAAGAGATAATTCCTGTGCCGTGCATATTCGTTGCCAAAATAAAATCCCATCCGGGTGGGGTGAGCCGAGTGGCGGGTGGTTTTTCAATGCGCAGCGATCCTTTTTTTTCCTCTTTCCGGGTGGCTAAAATACGTACGGCTGACTGATTTTCCCATCCCGAGGCTTCGTTTATGTGTGAGGCTTGTATTATGGCCTCGTATGTGCAGACATGCCTGACAGGGCGAACCACCAAAAAAAACCCACCCAGAACCCAACCGAACATTTCCTTCTAACTCACGACGGTCACGACGGTGCTCGGTAATGGCGAGATTTATGAGTCTACAGATAACCTCTCACCCGGATTGCATGTGTCTCTGATTATTTTCCGTTCTTCGACTTCAGAACAGTCGGCTCGGGGCTACCATCCCATCCCTTGGGGTGGTTTTGGGAGAGTTTGGGATTTCAAGCTCACTTGTCGCTTCCCGCGCTCTTCGTTGCCTACCTCTCCCACCATCATCATTCCCGGTCGGATTTCCTTGCAATTGAAATGCGCAAATTTTGGGATTTTTTCCGACCCCGTTCTGCCTCTCAGCAGTTTTGCTTGTGCCGTCAGCTTCTTCACATACACACACACATTTCCTCCTAGCGCAATCGAAAGCTTTCGGTCGCAAAACTAGTGATGAAGGGATATGTGGTTGGGCCAAAAGGCTCACGCCATTCTGCGAGAAAAGCCCATCGAAGAGAGGGTGAAGGTTTTCCGTTTCGTTTTTCTTTTTGCTCTCCTGTGGCCTGTGTTCCGGTCGTAATTGGGATGAAGATTTGGGAAAGCGCTCCCGTGCCGTCGAAAACATCGACCCAATGGGAAGTCAAATTTTTGCTGCGAAAGCTATGCGAAAAGTAGACGGCTAAAAGTGAAGGAAAGCTTTGAGCCAACAATCTGGTAAATGATGGCGAACGGTTGCCCGCCGGCGAACGATTGCCGAAGATGGCAAAATAAAGCAGAACAAATATGATTGGAGTATTGGCTAAGCTGGTAACGGGAGGAATGCGCTTTCCGGCGGCTTGCCTGCTTATGGAGCAGTGTGGATCTGGAATGGCAACGATCCGAATCCGTCGACCCAGTGAGGAGGAATGAATCGAGTTTGATGAGAAAATTGTTTACTTGTTAGCGTTAGCCTGATGATTGAACACTTTGCAGTCCATCGGGGCAGGGCATATTGGGCTTCGGAACGATTTAGCAGGCGGATTAATTCATGTGAGTGTTTGTTTGCGAAAAGGCTTGCAAGCGCCGGAGTCGTTTCTTTCCTTTTTAAATCCTCTATTTGGATAGGGGAACTCGGCGTTTAAGTATCAGAAGAAGCAGTACAACGAACATTTATCGATCAACTGTTGTGGTTCTTAAAGAAGTGATTGTTATTGAAGGGGTTTAAAACGCAACAGAAACAATCGAATATCAAGCATGTTTATTAATATTTGAAACAAATTCAATGGTGATTAATGTGTCGACAATTGCACACATTTAAGCTCTATTCAATATACTTGAAAAGGGGTCCACTAAAATAAAAAATGGATCACAACAAGCTGCTAAAGGGGTACAATTTAACAATTTTTGCTGTAACGAAGAATTACGATTTATCAAGACAAAAAGAATCATCGAAACAAACAGGAAAACAATCGACCATTTAGAAATAAAATCATGTTTGATTTCAGTTTGAAATAAAATAAAATATAAAATTTCCAACCGAAAAGTATTAAAAGAAGGCTCAAAAAACAATAATGAAAAATGTACCTCGCACCACTGCAGAACACCTGAAACGAATTAACCCTCAAATGAGCACCGATGCGGCAAGTATAAAACACTCCACACAATCAGCCACCCGAGCCGAACCAACGCTCGTCTCACCCAATGAAATTAAGTGTAAAAAAGGCAACACTTAAAGCGCAAGAAGCCACCCTTTTTGCCCCGAACCGTTTGACCTTCCTGCTCCTCGTTCGCTTCTCGCTGCTCGTTCCTTCCGCTCTGTCATCCGCATCCGCACCGAAGGAATGGAAGTAACGTTGCTTGGCCGAGCGAAGGAAGCCACCTGAAAACTCACCCAACCTGACGCAATTTCTCGAGCCAAACGAGCTCATCCATACCGTACTCCATCATTTCAGCTTGATGAAGAGAACCCGGACGTCCAACGTTTATATTTAGCCCTGGGAGCTCGGGTGGGAGTTGGAATTTCGTCCCTGCCCGCCCAGTACGATCGCAAAACCGGCGGTGTACCAATGGTTTACGTAACATTCTCGGTGCTTTTTCCCCGTTTTTCCTTTCCTTCTTCTTCTTTGGTTGCTTTTCGACTAGGTCCTCAGGGAGCGTGTACCGCGTCTAGCGTGATGCGTGTCAATTTATGCTCCAACGAAGCGACAGCACGAAACAATGCTTGAGCATTTCATTTTGACGAATGACGACGGCTACTTGTCCACGCTCTTCGGGACTTTTGCCGTGCGCCGAAGGAATCCGGATGCTCGGATTTCCCGGCCCGGCCCGGTAATGGTTGGACACGGCACAGCTCGATGAAGAAATTGTCCCCACCGCGTGTGTGCGCGGTGTGTTGGCATTAGGCAGCATCCTCTGCCCAGCACAGCTCACTCTCGAACTCGGTCTTGAAGGGCCTCACGAATTCCGTGACAAAAGCGATTGCGCTTCCCAGCTCTAATGGATGCATTTGTCTCTGTGTGCACATCCTTGAGCGAGATGTCGTGCTTCACATGGCCATTTTCTTACGTCACCACAAACACTCGGACGGGAATGGGAGCGCGTATTAAAAATGTGTCACCGTTTTGATGAATAAGATATTAAGCGGATATCCCTGGATGCTAGAAACCTGCATCCATCTACCACCACAACCACAACAACCAGGTGCTCATCGTCACCATTTTAACGGCCCTCACAAGTGCTTGCGTCTCACAAAGTTTGCGTGTCCCAAGAGCTACGACCGTTGATGTGTGGTAGGGACTCACTTCGGAAATCACTCGACACTGGTTCGACGACGACTCCGTGTGCGGAAGCTTGAGCACTTGAGCCACACAGAGAAAAACCCCTCGCTTGTTCAGGATTCCGGTTACAATGTCTTGGGCACTGGGAAGAAAGTACCGGAGCATCGCTTTGCTCATAACCTCAAAAACCGCCACACCATGGCGAGGTGGGTTCAAGTGATCCTGGGAAACCCACTTCCGGCAGTAACAGCGGCCCCCAAAACGAAACTGCCGCAAACTGAAGAGGATTACTGACGGAGCTCAATTTACGCCACTTCCGGACGAGGGTGATTGTAGTACGCGCATCAGATATTCGAGCCCGAGACCCCTCGCTGCGAACAAAGTTGCCAAAGTTTTGCCCAGCTTTTCGGCGGACCGAAGGTCGTTGGCTGGAACCGGAGTGCAGGAGCGGTAATTGAACCTTATTACCCGAACAATCGATACGCGAAAGTGTCCCGGGCGTTGGAGACGGTGGTACATGGCCGGTTGGTTCTCGAAGTTGGAAGAATCTTTCGAATTTTGGGGCCTCCGCTCGAATGCGATACTTGCATGCTAATGAAGGGGAACAAAGAAAATTTACGACCCCATCGTCCCATCATCGACAGGGCTAATCTATTGCGATCTGTGCTCCATCCATCGTGTCTCACGCGAACGCGTTTATCCATTCTACCGTTGTCCAGGCAAGTTGTCCGAAAACTTCCCCAGCCAGCCCCCCCGGGAAGTCCTAGAGTAGAGTCCCCGTTGCTAATGATGACGATTTAATTTGTCGCTTGGGAACGATGGAAAACTTTCAAACCCACCGGTGGAAGGTCGGAAGGCTCGTGGAAAACTGAGGAACACAGCTTGGAACGTATTTGGAACCTACTAACTGGAAGAATACGAGCAAAAAGTTGCCCTGCGAGTTGACCACGCGCCTGGACATCACGCTGATTCTGGACTGGAAGGAATAACTTCCTTCCGGGTAGGACGTTCGAAATTTGTCTTCAACCGTCTTCCAGCACATTGGTTGGCAGGGGTCGCGCCGTCTGCGGTCTGCGCCGTGCACATGCGGCGTGCCCTCGGGGGACACCGAGCTGGGTGTGTCTGGGGTGTTTTGCACGTTCGCAGGCATTTCCAAAGTTATTCGACTGCAACTGAAAGGCAGGCAACCCGCAACCCGCAACCCTGTGCACTAGTTTTCCTTGGCATCGACGGGTAATTTTTCTCGTCTTTCCAAACCAACCAGCCCATGCCCGTGCCACGACCAGAGCCTGGGATGCAAGAAGCAAAACTAATGTATATTCTCACCGCTTGTCCCATGAATAAAATATTTTTATTATATTCCCTTCTTCGAGCTTCCACAATCCATATTTTGCTCACGCGCTGTTTCGATGCCAACGACGTGCCGACGTGAAGTGGACGCTAGGAACCGAACTATTTATTTTAAAAAGAAATGAAAACTTCTTCAACCCACACACACCAACCGAGTTTTCCTCTTTTGCACCTTCCACCAGACGCCAAGTGTGCAAGTGTCCGCCACGGCCGTTCAGTTGCGAAATCCCGTCCACTCTCTGGGACAATCTGGCCCGGGCAGGGCAATTTCTTGTGCGCCCGCTTGCTGTGCAGCATGATGTTCCTGTTTCGCTGTGAGTTAAGATATTAAAATTCATATTATTTTGTCGTAGAGCTTCTTCAGACGGGGACGGTGGCCGGTGGTTCGTTTTTTTTTGCTGCTGCTTTTTGCTTCGATTCGTGTCCAATCTTCTTTCTATTTTGGAGTTGTTTGAACCTTCGGGGGTTGGGTGCATCATCCTGGTGCCGAATGGGGTTGTGGTAAGGGTTTTCGTGCGAACTGAGTGTTCGACTCGTTTCCGGTACATTTGCCTAGTAAGGATGGAATGGAAGCTTGCGTGCTGATGGCGGATGGGGATGGATAGCGAGGCGAGACTTTCTCATTATTATACGGCGTTCCCGCTCTAACGCGTGCGATGGTAGGTGGCAAGGGTTGGGAAGTATTGTCTTATTTTCTTGGAAAGGCTGGCTTTGATCAAAAACTGAAAGCAAAGCAATAAGGGCCTTTCTGCTTCATTACAACTCAGCCTAGATGCGTTACGGATGTTTCATGTAAACTATAGCACGTTTGACAAATATAAAGAGTTTATTTTAAAAAAAATGTTAAAGATGGAAAACCAATCCAAAGCATAAAAGATCAATGATCAAGAAGACAGTGAAAAGGAACACAAGAAAAGTTATTTTAAATTCAAATGTCCAACTGATCGTTTTATTGGCTAAAGTCTACTTAAGAAAAGGTCCAACAACCTCATTTCTATTTCTCCTTCGAGTAATAAACCACATCAAGTGAAGCAAAATCAACACGTCTCCACGTCACCTGAAACAAGGTCACTTGAACCAGATGAAAGAGTTTTCACCCCTTTTATAAGCACCCCGGCCTGGTACAGCACAATTCCCAGCAATCAGGACACATTAAACACATCGAAGAAGAGTTTGATAAAACGGGGGGGAAATAGAACAGAAAATCAAACAGGCAACCAGCTCCTCACGCATGGCACAACAGGTCGGGTCGGGTGAATTGAATGGCAATATTGACGAAATAATTGTTCACGACCGGGAAACTGCACACGATGGGGAGTAAAAAAAGCGCCAGCACCCACACACGCAAGTGCTCAGAGGACATGAGAATGCCTTATCTGCCGGTCGTTGAGTGGTGGTTATGGGGCGTTATGACAAACAACCACCCCATAAATCAATCATGTGAAGAAGCGTACTATTAAAAACACATTTTCCCCATCACCAGCAACGCATGCGTTTCCCCGGGTTGGCTCTTTCAATGAGGATCTGGGTTTTCCCTTTTTTAAAGATGGAGTTGTTTTTTCTTCCACAAGATTGTTCTCCCTTTCGCGTTGCTCGCTGATCGCATCACTGACGGCCCGAGCCTTTTTGTGGTGTAGCAGTAGCAGTCTTTAGAAGCGTTCGATGTAAACAACGGACCGAGTGCTTGACGCTCATCACAGGCTGCAACGGTTCAGTGTGTGTGTGTGTGTGTGTGTGTGTGTGTGTTGAATAAATTCACTTTGCACTCCCGTCCATCGCTAGGACCGGGTGGATGATGATAAAGATGATTGAGATAGGGGACAGCAGCAATCGAAGCTGTCTCCTCCCGTCCCTTTTGTGTGCCTGGACAGCAGAACGACCAGAAACGATGAGAAATTAGTTGCACGAAAAAATCAAGCTCCAATAGTTCGGCGGATTCCTGAACCAACACCATAACCGTACGTTGTCGCCTTAACGAACCAAATAAATACAGCACTGAACGACCCAAACGGTTCCCTCGATATCTCTCTTTCTCTCCCTATCGCTCACACCAGCAGCCGGCTGCCATCGAAAATATCATTTCTATCGATCGAAACAACTCTCCCGACCGATGCTTTCGAAGTGCCCCAATGCGGTTGAAGTAAAACGACACACATTTATGTCCTTTCTGACTTTTTTTCCTCCCCTTTTCGCCCATTTTTCTTTTTTGCTCATCCACTGTCCCCAATGTGAACCTTTCTCACGTATGAATGTGCTCTAGCGTTTTGCAGGGAATCATCTCTCGAACGTGCACTCCCTCCCGATCGTCGTTGCCATGACGGTTTGGGGAGTTCCGCTCCCCGTGGAGTAGATTAGGGACCGGAGTGAGCTGAACCTCCTCCTCAGCGACCGAATCGTTCGTGCTCGATGGATTACGACAAATCCAAATAAAGGAACAGAGCAGCAGCAACACAAATACAGAATATTCTTACACCATCGTGTCGATTTGTAGTACTGTTGTCATTCATGTGCTTCCGGATAAAGATCGATACTGCAACCCCCGGCACTACCTTCGCTGATTCTCCGTGGACCAATCGAACAGCAACGTAAGGAGAGAAAGAGAGAGCGAGAGCGAAAACCAACCACCGATTTTAGAAACGTGCTGCAAAAGGGCACCCTCGGGTATTGTTGGGGTTGGGCAACCAAAGGAAAAAAGGAAACCTTCAACAGTACACGGAAGCGGAGTTCCGTGTCATCTTGCTGTAATGAAGCGATTTGCATCGCGAGAAGGGTCCCTCATAGCGTGTCCCATTGCGATGGCTTTGTTAAATCGTTGCTATCCAGCTGAGAGGCCTTTTATGATTTTTTAAAAAGAAAAAAAGTTGCAGTAAGGCGCTCGTCGCAACGAGGAAACATAACGCTTGAAATTTTCTTTGTAAAATCGATCACACGATGACTTCAACTAGCTGCAAATTTAATAACATAAATTAACCCATTTATTGCTGGGAAATCCTAAGCAAGAGTTGTTTGCTTCTAGCATAAATCTTTACTCCAAAACATCTTACAGGGAACAAGACACACAACACCAGTATAAAGCTATGAAAAACAAATTCTAAGCATTGCATAACTTCAGGGACTTTCCTGAAGAATGATGAAACCGTCAAATGGCAAATACTTATTCAACATTATTTGTTCAAAGAAAATTGTCCTACACTATGAGATTCCAGTTTCACAGTCTATCGTAGATTAAAACACAAATTTCAATAATTTTGAAGGTTTTCAAACTTGAAAAGGAAAATAATTAATACAGCTTGTACCAACCGGTTAGATACAACGATATATACAAATAATTTCAGACTCATTTATCTATAAGCTGTTGAAGAACATAAACATATAAAATATGTTTGTCTTTTATTCAAACCCTTAAATCTACAACGAAATAGTATTACTGATTTAGTTCTTGACGCACGGACGTGAAAAAAAGCCAGCAGCGCTTAGAGTCGTTACGCATGCAAAAATTGCATAATTTAAGGGACATTTGTTCGTAACGCTTTATCCAACCAAATACAGCCGAAGAGCACTTTGTTTTTATTATTTTGTGAGTTTGTCAAAGACCTCCTTTAAAGAGATATTATTTTTCATTTGTAAAACAACCCAGCGTTCACAAAAACCTTCCTCAAGACTCTTTTCAGCACAATGTAAACCTTAACAAGCTAAGGTTTGCAATTATATCTCCATGGCCTAGGTCTGGTCTGATTCACAAGTCTGCTTTTATTTACATTTACAATAAAGATGAAGAGCCTACTTTGTACTGCACTTGGACGCTGTTTGACATAATTACTGTTGCTCATTAGTAGGTAGAGCATGCTTGTCGGCTACTTCTATCAAGAAGACTGGCGGTTGTGATCGCTTTTCTCTCTCTCTTGTTTGGACACATAATACACCTTAAGCTGTTCTAGTCCCGTAATAGCTTAATGAAGGCTCAATAAGATAATTGAAACTCTCTTCTTGCATTTCTTTGTAACAAGTTTAAAAGACTTTTTACTGCGTTTTATGTTTTCAAGTTTAACATCAACATGTTTCAAGTATTTATTACTAAAGCACCTATTATCGCAGCTAAAACCGAGATAAAAAATACATTTAAACCAAATAAGAAATTTCACTTAGACCAGTGATTTCAATCTATCATGGGAAAACTTGGTTCTGCTTCAAACTTTCCAACCAAATCTACTGATTACAGTTTTGCCAAACCACAAGCGACAATTCTCCACAGTTTTTCCCAATTCCGCAAACCGCACTTGCGGAAATTTCCACCAGTTTGATTAATAATTGTCATCATTTGCCAACGTCAGCAGCGGACAAAACTGGGAGAAAAGTACACACACACAATAAATAAATACACCCACTCGTCCGAGAAAGAGGGAGAGGAGAGGAAGCGAAAAAAAGTCTCGAAGAAAAACCCCATGTTTCCAATTAATGTCCCCCATGATTTTCCTCCTAGCATGTCCGATCCGTTCGGCGATTACTTTCGTTAACAAACTTCCTCCACGCTCCGTTTGCCGGCTACCGGTGCTGTTCGGTGTTTCATAATTTTCCTACCCATGTTTCCAATCCAACTTCGATGCGGGAACTTTTCACTCCTCTCTCTCACTCTCAGTCTCTTCCCCCTGCTTTTCTTCGGTTCTCCATTCACAATTTTCCACAAGGTCTCTCATCTCTCTGCAGCGAAATAAAAATCAATGGACAAATAATAAAAACCATCCTAAGTTTTTCCACCGCCAGGGATTTATCGGGCGCGCATCAAGCCAAGTGAATGCGGGACAGTCCTCCCCCCAGGGGACAGCAGATCCTTCCCTGGCCAGTTCAAAGCTGTTATTGTTGGGATGTCGCGATGTCGAAAATTTTCAATTAGCCAAACAGTTTGCTTTTTCCCATCGCTTTTCGCCCTCATTCAGCCTATCTGTTACGTGCGTGTGTGTGTGAGTGCGTTTCGCCGATTTCCCTAGATTCATGGTCTGACAGCCTGGACAGGGGGGGGGGGGGGGAGGGGGAAAGTGGCTTAATAAAGCTCAATCAATAATGTTACGCGATGGAAAAAAGTTTGATGGAAAAGCGGCGTCCCTCGTATAAGATCGCGGGATGTAGCGGGATGGAAATGGAAAACCGACGTCTTCGTATCGATTCCTGTAGGCAGATGGAAATTAGCTTAAGCGTGATTTCTTCACCTTTTCGACACGTTTCGGGATAATAAAGTTACGTTTCCGATAAGGATTACAAGTATTTAGCGATGGAAGGAGGGCAACAGTCTTGTGCCCCTTTCACCTCGGAATGTACAAATAAAACGATTTATAATTCTTTACGCTCTGCGAAAAGGAAACTAAACTCCTCCCACAAATACCCTCCCTAACGCTGCATTAAAGACTTATTTTATTTCTTTTCTCCCCGTGAAGTGCAAAACTGTACTTGGCACGATAAATTACTGAAATCCTTTTCCCGGGGTTCTTTTCTTGCCCAGCCCAGTCTCCCGCGAGCTCCCGATAATGGTATGGGAAATGCATGCAAAAAATGTCTGCCAAAAGCATTTTCCTACCCCGGGTTTGGAAAAATTTCCACTCGTTCGTTCGTTCGTTCGCCTGTTCGCTCGTTCCGAAGATCAAACGCACCGTTTTCCTCGAGCTGATCGTTCGTGTCGGAAGCATTTGTTTCGCTTTACGGTTACGTCCCCCCCTACACCCTCCTCCATTCCCTTCCATTAGTTTTCCCAAGTCAGCAGGATTGGTCACATCGGACAGAAACATATGTTTCGCTTTATTTCGTTTCATTCTGTGTGTGTTTGTTTTTGTTGTTGTTGAGGGAAATCCTTGAATGCTGTGGAAAATAAAATGAAAGCGGGAAGAAAAAGCAACCAGCTTCACATTTTCGCGAACCATTAAGCAATGGTGAATGCTATTATTGTGCAGGCGGTGTTTCACTGCAGTCCTTTCACTTCTGGTTCGTGGCTTCACGTTCAGGAGTCCTCCGCCACTCGGGGAGGTTAGTCACATTTGCTCAAAATTCAATTGTGCGCGAGAAGCGTCGGGGAATGCGTCAAATACCATTGAAATAATGACCGCACATTACTGTGGCGAGGTTTCTCGGAAGGACCTCAACTGGGAGGCAAGATGTCTATTATTCTTCTGATAAGCCTTCAATTCATGACAATGGTATGTGGTTGTGAATGCTTGCTCTTTAAAGAGGATCGTTTATGCTGTTTCTGTTCTGATATGAAACACATTTTGAAGGCGCTTTGAAGAGCCATTTAGACACTACACATTAACTGTTGCATGGAGAACTTTTTTAAACAAATCGTACGATTTTCTTTGAATCAATTTAAAGTTCCTTCAACAGCGTTTGCTTCAACTCATTTCATCTACAAATGATTGGTTCGAAATTTGACACATAGAGGGCTACCTTTCTTTCCAGAGCATTGTGCATGGTTTTTTCATTGGGTGAAGCGTTAGCGATTTTGCAATAGTGTTAAGCCTGTTTGAGCAAAATAAACTTAGCTATACACAAGGACATTTTGTTATCTCCATCTGATACAATAATACCTTTCCCCCAAATACTTTACACCCTATCAATTTGAACCTTTAATTCATTGTCTCTAACATATTTTATTCTTCAAATGCTTCCTTTTAAAATCCTCCCCCTCACACGATTCACTTGAAATTGTTCCCCTTTTTCCCACCCTTATAACCATCCACCAAACACCAAACACCGGTGGCGGTTGGCCACAGCCACATCCCATTTGTCCCATTTGCCAACCGCACGAAAAAAACATGTGTTATGTCGACCGAATTCAACCGACTGCGGTGTATTTAATCCCTTGTCCACTATCGTTTACGGCAATAAAAATGGTTCACCCCCAAAAATTGTCCCATCCCTCCAAGTTGTGTGCCAGACCAGGCAGGTCTTGCGAAAACGGTTCCAACGTTCGCCACACTTAGCTCGGAGGATGAAACCAGCCCGCCAGTGGGAAACACCTCCTACGCTGCCTCACTTTCCTTCCCATTCGCACCCTGCGTTCCTGCCACCAATGTCATTGGAGCGCAATTTTCGCTGCACGGTGCAACCCTCCTCGTTTATTCCGAACCATTTGAGGCACTCATAAAATACGTATTTATTATTGCTTCTCCATCGATTTGCTTCGCCTGTAACGCTGCATTAATCGTAACGCTGAGCAAAGAAAACGCCCGACACGATGCTTTTGGGGTTTCCAACCGGAAGCAAACACTTCATGGGGGGGGGGGATGTGCGTTTCGATGGAAAATATGTATACCATTCTTCCAGGCCGCTCCGCCCGTTCCTTCCTGTTTTGTGCTCCACCGATGGCTCTGAGTGTCTTTGTCAAGCGTGGAAATCGCCAATTGCATGCGAGAATTTAAATGTTTTACTCCATTTGCGATCCGGTTTTGGGTTTAGATTCACATTCGCCGCCCCCTCCCCAAACACATCCCCATCAACCGAACCGAGCGAAACGAAAGATAAAGAGCCGAAGAAACGCTTTAGGTTTATGGCTGCACATTAACAGTCAAACGCTAAACTTGGGATCATTTCAACGCGACCGGCTCGAGAAACGGAGGACTCCCGTAAAAAAACAGCCCCACACTATAACATGAGACACACTCAGTGCTGGGAGCGGGAAAATTGTGCATCTAAACACTCGTAAACATAAGAACATATTACCAGCGACTCGAAAGCACCCCCACCGGAACCGATTCCGGGAACCGGAGAGGGAATGTTCGGAAAACACGAAATGGTTATCGCTTCAGGCAGTTGTCGTTAAAACTTACTGCCCATCGAGCTCCAAAAAAGACAATCGACCACTTGAGCGACGGAAAGCGGAAGTGGTCGGTGTCATGTTTGGGAATTATTTTTCCTGATGGGTTCCGATGATTCGGGCCTGGATCGGTTGGCTGCAAGTGGCAGCTCTCACATGTTGTCCATCGCCGTGGGGTGGTTAATTTTTGCGAATCTGTCTAAAGTTTCCGGCTTAATTGCGTAGTGGTTAATCGCGATTTGTTGTGGGAAACAGGCGATTCGAAGCGTCACTGAGCAATCAGCAGTTAGCAATTCAAATCAATGGTATTGTGTTCACAGATGGTCACATTTAAATAGTTAGCTTTTACTCAAAGTCTTCATGTTTCTGACAGACCTTTGTAAAAGTGGTCCAGAGCCGTGACTAAATATCTCACTGTAAGTGAAAGTCGAGTCAATGAGATATTCTTAAATCTAGTATTACAAAACATGTAAGCAAGTGTTAAGGATCTTCTCAAGGGGCAAAGTAAGGATAAGGACCAAGTTAACCGAATCTTTACTTCCTACAGCCGATCTCCGTAGAAAAGAAGACAAAATAGGAAATAACAGATCGACTGTTAAAGGTGATCAACGAGCTTGAGTTAGGCTACGGTTCGAGCCCTTCTCACCTCAGTACGATCACAGCTTTGAACTTAGTACCTTGACTGTTTCCAACCAAGCTGCTCCAGATTTTCTAAAATCTCACATAAAATTCAACACTTTTGGGCAGATAATTGCAAGGATCACCACGAAAAAAATCCCCAACTAAGAATAACCTTGTGTACCGAACATCAGATAAACAAACCCGATATCTTTCTTTAAACTCAACTAAACATTGCCTTTTAACACGATGCCCATCATTATCTCTCCCCACAGCACAATCAAACTATCTTCCATAATGCAAACCAACAAAACCACATCGATTAAAGATACGCACACACACAAACAACAAAACAGCACGCACCCACCGTTCGATGCTATCAAACGTTATTGAATCAAATTTCACTTCCAACCAGCACCAAAAACCGTTTAAGCTCCACGGTGTCCTCCGATGGCTCGCGCTCGCTTGCTCACAATCGTGAGATTATATCCGACTCCAGGGCTCATTAATGCTTCCGGTAGCTGCGGACGGCGTGCCGGATCTGCGTGCCTTTTTCACTTTCCGCGCGTACACGGCTTACACTTACACCATCTAATTGAATAGAGATTAGGACCATAAACATGGCATCCTAGTGCGGGCGCTTTGACCCGTTTTTGTGGAGGCCTGTTCCGGTTCGCCCATCCCGTTTTGCCGTTCGCCCCTATTTCGTTCCTGTTGATGTTATTGTTGCCTCGCGTTAGTACAAACCATCGGGCTACGGGCTCTTAGCGAAAATCAAATTAAAATAAAGGCTACACCAGCATGACCCCGGCGGTAGCGCCATCGCAAGTGCTACACCGATGGGAGAGTGGCGCAAACCGTTTTCAGGCGTTCCAGTCACTCAGTCAGCGTTGGTGTGAGGTGACGACGAAGAGCTCTGGCGCATTATTAAAATTCTTCCTCCAAGCGGACGAAACGCGCGTGGCGGAATTAGCATATTTCCTGGCTATGTATGCGGTTAAATATTAGCAATCCCATTAAAGTACGCAGCCGAGTTGGGAAAGGGGAGCTGAAGAGCCGCTCAAGATGCTCAAGTGCTTCACTTCTACAGGCTGATGAACGAGGCTTTAGCTCCCGGGAGGCTTTAGCAACTGGCACTGAACGCTTTGCGACCAATTTATTCGACACTTTAAAGTATCACATTACCTTGGAAAAGCATACACAGTGAGGTGGGATCGATTTCCGCCCTTTAAATCTTCCGTCGCAGCATAAGCACTTTCGCTCCTATCCCACCCCATTAGCGGCGCGATGAAGCATCTTGTGGAACGGAAGCAGTGATTCCTTCTGGTTGGAAAATCAGACACACATAGCTACAGGAGTGGTGCGCCGAACGTCAATACCGAAAAACTAAACCTCAACGAACCGTCTGTTTAATCGCTGGTAACTGGTTAAAGCTGATGTTTCGATGGTGGAGCTTCGTGCTCGAAGCACTCCATTGAAGGAAATCGAATTAATTATCTCCGGCAGCACATCATTTATTTAAACGTGATGGGAAAATGGGCCAGAACTACAACCCATTTTTCACCAACGACTGGATCCGTATGAGTTCGTATAATGAAGAGACGCATATGAAGACTTCCTGAGTTATCATCTGCTTGGTGATGAATACCGTTGGAATAGGCAGATATTTTCAATGACTCTAAGTTTCAAAGAGGTTTCCCAGAAGCTTTTATCGCTGAACACTCCATCAGAAGGAAGCGTTAAACATTTTGATTGACAATTGTACAATGTTACGCTTTCCCAACTATCCTTTTACCCGCCATAGGGACAGCCATCCCGGCAAGCAACCACTAATCAATCGGCCCGTATTTATTCCGGATCCATTTTAAATTGCATATAATGACACATCACGCTTCGACCAGTTGCAAGGCTTTTGCGCTGTCCACTGCACCGGGGCCCCAACCGAGCCCAGCAAATCGTTACCAATTCCATTTTTGTGCCCTGCAGATGGATGTGATCTAAAAGCAAAAAATTGGTTGCTATGTTCACATCCACATTAGCGCTGCCAGGTCCGAACGGTCAGTGCTCGGACAACCAGACAGAGAGAGAGAGAGAGAGAGAGAGAGAGCGAGAGACAGTGAGGAACCACACCGAGATGAGGTTTTAATTGCTTTTCGTTGCATTGATGAAACCGACAAACCATCAATTACCCGACCCGATCCGTTAGTGTGGAAAATGGAAAAAGCCTTGCTCCAGGACCTGGCACTGACAGGCCCGAAAGCCTCCTGCACACGCAAATGTGCAATCCTCAATTTTCCCCGGCTTGACCCGGTACGAGTTTTGTCGACCCGACTCATCGGGACATCAACGGCACAGGCTTCTAATGTGCTTTTCGTTACGATTTCGAGCCCTGATTTTTCGGGCAGGGCAGTTTTCACTGGGGGTAGAAAGGGGAAAACTGACTCGAGTGGATCATCGGTTCATTCAGCTGAGCTGATTACGTTGCCGTATTGATCGATTTCGAACCAGCAGAAAGCCTTCCACCAACATTAATTCCCATGTTTGTCTCTCTGGGAAAAGCCGCCGCCGAAAAGAAACGATGTGTGTTTGTAAAATGTTCCTACCTTTAAAATCATTTTTCCCTCTCTTCCGCGTCAGAATAGAATCTCCTTCATCATCGGCCAAAAGCACACGCAGAGCACACCGTAGAAAAATGGTTGAAGCTCTGGTGGGCAAAACTCCTTCGTCATAAAGGGAAAAACCCCGACCTTACATCCGTGTGTTTAGCCGGGGAAAATTGGATTTATTTTTACGATCACCATGGCTCACGTATTGCTCCCGGTGGAACAACACCTCTGCCCCTTAATTTATGTTACACCGCAACGCTGCTGCCGGTGCTTCTGGCGGTGCTCGTGCCCGGGCTGGGATCATAATGGTAGTGAGAGAGAGAGAGAGGGGGCAAAGTTTAACCTGAGCTGAAAATTAAACAACCGTTGTTGTAGTTTTCAAAACACACCAACAACAACAAAAAAAGGTGCAATAGACCTTGGTTAAGCAATTTGTGACGGGTTGCGGAATCATCTATCTGCTGGAGGGTACTGGGAAATGCGTCCTTTTTCGGTATGCCCGAACTGTACTGTCGAAAAAAGAGCTCGTTTGACGTCATAGATGTTTAAAAATATTTTTGTAAGAATTTCTAACATTTTAAGCTGCTTGAGGCTATTCAACTCAGCCCTTGTGGTCGCTGATCATATGTGCATTTGGTTGTTTACTAACGATTAAAATTGTAATATTGCATTTCTTCCAAGATGCCTACTCGATATTCTGTTGTTAATAGATTCGTTTCATATTTTTTTATAAATATTCACGAGTTTCAACCACCTGCCGCAAATTTGGCGTTCAATCCGGATTATTTTCTAGCATTCTCTCAGTCATTTCGGATTAAAAACACTCTACTGCATAATTTCAGGCGCAACAGAGGATTCTCCCACAAGCGGGTGTTTGATGTAATTTGTTCTTATAAGTTACCTACTTCGGTTCATTGCAAGCACTCAGTTTTTTTAATAGAAGCAAAATTCATCTTAAATTATTTTTGGATTTTTTTCTTCTTGGCCTAACAACCCCGCTAGACCAAACAGTCCATCTAATGGCTTATTAGACTGGATGATT
Organism: Anopheles stephensi; assembly: GCF_013141755.1. Lineage (NCBI taxonomy): Eukaryota > Metazoa > Arthropoda > Insecta > Diptera > Culicidae > Anopheles > Anopheles stephensi. The sequence continues at coordinate 3,774,602 of NC_050202.1, read as the reverse complement.
CCACGCAGTTGGAAAATCAGTCCGGACTACGGGGGTGACCATGAGTCATTTAAATTATTAAGAATTTTCAGGATTTTTTCTTAGTTCCTAGAAGGCTCAGAATACTTTTTAGCATTACCTGAGAGGCTTCATAATGGTAATTTAAAAATATTCTGGCAATTTATGACATTCTTGTGTTTTCACATTTCGAAACCGATCGAAACCACGCCAACTGCATCACTTCAGGAGTTTCAGGTAGATATTTTTAAAATACTAACACATCAACTTCTGAAAAAAATTTATCCCAAATTCCTGGAGTTAAAATAACTTTAAAACAAAATTGTGACAAACCCAAAACACAAACAACCCCATTATCGCTATCCTCATCAAAAATCACACACCGTATGAAAGCTCCGAACCAGTTATGACACTCTGCTTCATCAACGCTTCGGTACGGGACGACACACACGGGCTCTAGGAACTGCATCCTTCCACGAGCATCCAGCCAAGTCAGACGGAGCATACACCATCACCTCCGGAAAATGGGCGGATGGGGGTTTGTAGTGCTTCTCGAGACTGTCCTCGAGTGTTTGCTAAACCGTGTGGGAAAACGATGCAATAGCACCAGCTGTCAAATACACACACACATCGGTCCGTATGCCCTTTACACACACGGACGTGCCTAAGTGTTTTGGTAAGCTATATGATGCATTTTACCAATTGAAACGTCCCATCCCTCGGGGCAACCGAAGCGAACGTTGGATGGGTGAATCTCGTACCGAAAGAATGTGTTTAAAGTAACAGCTGGATGGAGGACAAAAATCGATACTCGCCTCACGCTTTAATGTTGAGCCACGGGGAAGTGTTTGCTCCAAAAGTAACATCGCTCTGCTGCATTGTGCGCTAAATCTTTCATAACTAGCTGCTTTATTTGTACCAAATCAAATCATTACATTTCCCTGCTCTGAGTTTGTGTGTCTGTGAAGTGAAGAAAATAAATCTCCTCATGCGGTGTTCCGAAAGCAAAAAAAAAAAATGGTGGAGCTTCCAGAACGTCTTTGAACTTCCACCTTGACTGCGAATCGCAGGTAGCGAACGTTCGCTCGGTACGTACAGGTGAAAGTAAATCGGATTGTTCTGGTTTATTAGGCATTGATTTTGATTCCTTCTTTCTGCCAGCTGTTTGGATGATTTTCCACCGTTCGGAGGGAAACGCGGGGTGTTGGCAACATAAAACGAAAATATGTTTGAAGAGATTTTTCACGGCAGCGCACAGACTGCTCATTCTTCGCCAAGCCATCTCGTTGCCCGATGGTTTCCTGGTACGAACGAGAGTATGGTCGCGTTGCGTGACATTCAGTCGTACTCGGTAAGGTGGCTTAATTGTGCAAATAGCTTCCAATAAGTGCATCAAACCAACGAGGACCAGCAAGCGTGCTGTTGTACAACAAAACACAATCCCTCCCGCACCCGGTGCTCCAAACCATAAGCTCACCAAACTCCTATGAAAAGGTAAACGAGGACCGTTAAGGCACTCGTCCAGCTTCCCAGCCTGTCGAAGCCCTTGGAGCTGTTCGAGAAGAGTCGAGCCGCGTGGAAATGTATGTTCGCAAAAGTTCGCCCCAAAAGCTTTGTGGCTAGGTACCGGGAATCTTCCACCGATTCCACGCCCGATCCATTCCGGTCGGTGGTACGTGATTGGAAATTGTGCATACGCCAAACATCGTAGACCACCGAAAACATGATGCAAAAACATGCTCAACATGCTCTAAAACAATCTCCTCCAGATCTCGGGAGTCTCGTTGTGCTGCTCACGTGTGTGGATGAATGTGTGTGTGTGTGTGTGGGTTCTGGACTTATTCAAATACCAAACTCCATCGCAAACCCCGTTCCGTTCCGGGATACGGTTGCACAACTTTTCCCGATCCCACGGTCTTTGATGTTCGTTGGCTCAGATGTTGGCGCCATATTTTCCGTGCGCTGCCTGGCGCACCAGATTCGGCGTACCGTTCCGTCTGCGGTCGACAGCGAGTATCGACTCGGTTCGGCTTTTGCTGCTTCAGGTGGAATTCCTTCGCAAAATATTGACCGCTGCGAGGAAGCTGATGGCGCTGGGCGTTGGAAACGTGAAGCGATGCTAACGCTGCCTAAGAAGGCGGGCAGAATTATCTCCTTTTCCGAGCCTTCGCTAACCTCCTCAGCACCGGAAGGATTTCGTGAAATTTGCATCAAAGAAGAAACAGGCCACGAAACGGGTGGTGTACTGCACACATGCACAGATGTTAGGGCGGCGAGAATTTCTGCAAAGCATTGATTCCTGTTCGAGCGGTTCGAATGGGGATGCATTAAGCTATACTTACAGCGCTGCTCAGTTAGTTGTGGTGTTTGCGAAAAACCTTATTAAGTTACCTGTACAAAAAGGAAGAGAAAAAAGATTTTTTTGTTAGTGAATTTACCTCTTAGACGAATTTAAAACAAATCGAGCAAGCCATAAAGGCGGCTTATACTCAATAAAATGCATTTAAACGAATATATATTGCTCCTTACTACCTTAATCTCAGCTGAATTGCACTAAGAACTAGCCGGGAGCCTCACATTAAAAACTTCTCAATCATGAGTCTCCAACAACACAACTTTGTTTTCCCACATCGCACTCAATAAGTTGTCCACTCGCAGCCGCTCTACTCGCCAACGAATTAATTATGGATTGACCTGGAAAAAGCCTTGGTTATGAGAAAAGTGCATCACCCAACCCCACCCAGAACATTCTCAATTCTTTCAACGGGTTCTCCGCCAACTCGCCGATAGTGCCGGGACACATCTCCAGCAAATCAGTTTAACGTCTAATTGGCGATAACTTTAGAAATAATGGATTCTTAAAGCTTTTTGCGGTCTGTATGTGTGAGTCGGGGGGGGGGGGGGGGGAAATTGTATTTCAGTCACTTTTCTTTACTCCTCCTCACCTTCATTCTCCCTGAAGCCTCCCTCGGCAGAGATGGATTTTCTAACTCCCAACAGCAGGATCTGAGCTTGTGCTAGGCTTAAAGCCAGCCTCCATCCATTAAATCATAATTATCCTTTGGACTTAATTGTAGAATAACTGCGGCACCAGAGCCACATTCCGGGTTTGGGTTTTTTTCCCGTACCCACCACCCACCCTGGTTACGTTGCCCGTGGGTGGCTCTAATACGGGTGAACACCGAGGGTGAATGGCTCGGAATTCTGCAATGCTGACGAGCCATGTGCCAATAGATGGATCGTCTCTGTGTCGTGCCAGAACACCTCACATCCTGTTCGAATGTCTGCCTGTGTGTGTGTGTGTGGTGTGGTCTATGCGCAGGATTGAGGGTGTGAGCATATTTGCTCATGTACACACACACGCACACATGCATATGAACACATTTCGAAACGAGCGTCGAATCGCTGGCAGGTCGAGTGCCGCATAAGCACTCTTTTGGGACAGATCCATCCGATCGCTACGACAGACAATCCTCACATGCTCTACGGATGCATGCTACAAATCCTTCCCCAGTTTGCCAGCTATTCCAACCTCACCTTCCTGCACCTCCGCACCCCCTTCCTCCACCCACCGATCGAGCAGCTAGCGAAAGTCTCAATGGTCAGTCTCTGTAGAGCCATCGTTAAAATTGGACAGCAAAGGGGCCGTGCACAGGGAAGCCAGCGCAACGGTACACCCCGGATTCGACCGGATGAAGCGAACCGGATGTGGGAAAGTTTAAAATAATATTTAATTCAAATATAATTTATTTCTTTACCCACACGTACGTCCCGGGTTTTGCCGAGCCAAACTTGCTCGGCGCAGCGATAACCGCCTTCATTCAACACACACTCGCAACCGACGACGAAATGTGTGTCTGGTCCGATCCGGTCCGAGCGTTTTCCCGCAAAAAGGACACAACTCGGTTGCGACACAATTTATCGTGTTCGGAAAATTGTAAGCAAAAGGTGAATGATGCCACCACGACGACGACTGGCCAAACCGGCAGGGCGGATGGCTTTTGGTCAGCTCTCGCTCTCGTCGGTTGATTGCTGACCTCTTGGGCATGGGAAGTTTGCACGCGGTGTACGGGTGGGCGAACACTTTCCATTAGGGAAAATTAATATCTTCAGCTATCTTTTCCGAGAGTTTTGAGCACAGACAGACAATGGCGCTTGCGTCGTCGTTAATCTTTCGCTTCAATGGATGGTTTATCGGTGTGGCTGGTGCGGAAGTTTGATAATGGAGAAGCAATTACAGCGCAGCAAATCATATTCAATCTTTGCCAGAGTTTGTACCACTTTCTTGGTAGTACAAAATGTCATCGAGGATTGATGATTGACGGGAAAATTGTGTTAAGTAAATTTAGTGTTCAAAAATATTTTACTGTAAGACTCAAGCGATTAGCTCCCACAAACAAAGCTCTGAATATTTGATACTAAATGCGATAATGTCGGATACGATTCTTTAAAATGAATAAGCCAACCTTCCTCCCAACACATCGATCGATTCCATCGACACTCGGGCACACGTACACGCCGGTGAGTACGAAGAATCTATTAACCCTTTAATTGCACTTACTCACCCCCATTTCCTGGAGTGTTTTCGAGAGCAAACCTCTTCGAAAGGCGCTTGCGAGGATTAAGCTGCTATTTTTCCCTGCCGGGCCCCATCATACTCACACACAAACTCACCAAAGCCAATGGGAGAAAAGCCCTCGAGCGAGATTCAATTATGCTTGAGGTTAACGCACATTAACCAACTCATTAATTTTTCGCGTACGGCCTTACCACGAAGAACCAGCTCGCCCCACTGTTTGCGATTTAATTGCGATCAATTAAAGTTAAAAGCGGGTCAGCACACTCGGCATATGCATCGTGTCGTTCTTCCGTGTTGGAAAATTCCCTTAGGTTTTTTCACCCTCTTTCTTTGTCGGCGGTGGATCATTTTCAGGCCCTTTTTACTGCCTCGACGCTCTTCTTCGAGTGAGTGAAAGCCTCGGCTCGTTTTGCTACCAGTCTAGCATCTGTCCCGATGCCACCTCAGCAGCTGGACGCTAAGTTTACGCCTCGGAGTTACCGAGAGAGATTTTCCTCCCCAGCTTTGCCTCGCTCATTGATGATCCATTTTATCCATTTCCTTCCCGTCACTGGCCTTGAGTCTCCTTTTCCGGGGTGGCCGAGACAAGCTTAAGCGACCAGCAAATAACTTCCCCCAAGCTAGCTCGTCAACGATCGAAATAGACGGACACCCGCACTCGTAACGCGGAGGATTACATTAAAAAATAATTAGACAGTTTCTTGGGTGCGAGTTCGGAGCAAATTTTTTACGCCTCGCCAAATTGTGATTGAGGACATTCGCGCCAGCCACTTGCGTCCTCAGCGTCTGACGATAAAAATCCCTCCAGGGAGCGTTTGCACCAACCAACCGCCGAAAGAAAAACAGAACCAACACCGGGGTCACAGTGGCACTCGCGGGCGTAGAAAATCTCCTTGGTGGCGCTTTTTCTTGGAAAGATTAATTTTGATTTTGTTTTTCCTCTCGGCCCACATCCCGCTCCCATCCATTTGACACCGCCCGATCTGTGCGGTCGGGGGAAAAACGAAAAACAACCAACAACTTTCCCGCGAGCGATAAATAGAACAAGTGAACTTTCGTGTTACACCATCGCCACATTTGTGGCCGATGTTAATTTGTTGGCTCGTTTCCAAACATGGCCGCGGGTACAGTAATGCCGCTGCTGCTACTTCGTTCCTGTCAAAGTCGGACACGTTTTTGCAGCCTGACGAAATGATGGCAGTAAAGAGCAACTAAAGTAAAAACCGTCCCAAGTTAATGGGTCGAGAGTAATGTAAACAGGATTGTTTTGCTGTCGGTTTTAAAATTTGATGCTTTCGTTCGGCTCACGTTTAGTGTGCAGTTTTGAGTGAGAGTTTTGGCTGTTTCGTTACTTTTATGTCTTTTATATCCATTTCTGTGGCCTATTTTTTGCTTCTTTTTGTTAGTTTTATTCCTTCACTTTTTTAACTACTATTTTAATTTTAGAAAGAGGGTTTTCATTTATTCTTATTCTTACTCTTCAAACAAAAGTCAAATACGAATCACAAACAAATCGCAAAAATATGATAAGCTCAGTGAAACGTTAGTGAAGTTCTACATTGCTAAAGGCATGTACACTTTCTCATCTAATGCTCTTAGTACGATGTTATCGAAGCTCATAAAAGCATCCTCTTATCTTGGAGCTGTTTAGCACCGGCCGGTCGATACGTCGTTCTCGTTTGGCCAAAAGTCACTTCTGCTGATGTACAAATCAAACGATTGTCATTTTCTCCGCCTTGAGAAGAAAACAAAACAGCGTCCTCGCATAATACCGTCATTAATCACTGGTAGGATGTTGTTTTTCCCCCTCCTCATAACCCCTGGATTTCCATCCCCCAATTTTCCTCCCGCAGAAGGAAGCAATCACACTCAGCTTCAAATGGCCTACGAGATTGGCCGCACTATCGGTATAGTGTCGTCCCACAAACCAACCTCATCGAGGGCTCTCTGTCTCCCTCAAGCCTGTCCACCACCGTCCATAATTGACTCTGGACAAGCCGAAAGCGAACTGCCACTACTTAAGACGATTAAGAAGGACCCTTCTTTTCGGGTGGCGCTCCGTTCGTTGGGCGATCATATCCTTTGTCTTCATTTTTCAAGATCAACCGAGTAATTTATCTTAATTAATAGCGCATTACAATTCAAGATTTGTCGCCCGGCCCGCCATCGGCAGTGACGGTTGAGACGTTGGGGGAAATCCTCCAGGGGTTCCTCCTTTGCTGGACGACGTGTGGACATTCTCTGGTGATAGCGTCACCCCGACACAGACAATCGCTTCAATTTTTCTTCCCCCGTTCCATTCTATTTTCATCGAGTATTAAAGATACATTAATAGTCCGGTTCGAAGGGCAGTCGTCGTTGGAGTTCGCTCGCTTTTTTGTTTTGTCTAGGAGGAAGAGGACCTTCGGGTCTTTGGAATCATGAGGCCTACGCGGGTATGGAGTTAACGCAGCAGCAGTCCCCCCACATTAAGCACGGCCCACACCGTGCTAATGCTTCGATAAAAGAGCTCCCATTTTTCGGGGCTGGAAACCATGAAGAACCCTTACTCAGGTCCTTAATGATGGCGTTATTGATGGCTACGAAGAAAAAGGGGCTCCAAATGCGTGTAGGTATGTGTGTGTCCAGGGGAATGTCTTCGCTGTGCTCTGGTGCTCATTAGCCGCCGTGTACTGGGCGGACCTTAGTCTTTGTACTTGATTTCTGTCGCGTGCTTAGAATGTATAAATTATCAATTTCGACCCTCCCACTGTGGAACGCGATGGACACGGAACGGGTTTTTTTCTCCCACCATCGTTCACTCACTCAATTAGCTGATTCGGTCAGTGGCAAAAGGATTTCTGCCCCGAAAGCAGGAAACTAGAGCACGAATCTTTCAGGCTCACGCTCATCAATACATCTCATGTCTACGGCTCGTCTGGTTTTATCTAACAGAATTAAAACCCTGTCGAACAGAGCTCCCTATTAGCCGCCCGAGCCTCCGCAGCGCGCTCGAAACCCCGTAATGCAACACTCAATTAGTGTTTGGACGGTGATGAAGCAGTTTCTTGGAATTGCTGGCGATTTTTAGCGTATGTTTTTCCCTTGATCCGAGCCGAGCACTTGCCGGGGCGGAGTAAAAAGCAAAACACCGACACTGACACGCTCAGACAGAACGGCAATTTCCGGCAATTCGATTTTTCGCTACTCACGATATCAGGGTAGAATTCCCTGACCAGCGGAGATCCTGAGGCCGATGGAAACCTTGAAATACAGAACCGTCTCACGCTGCTCCAAGGAACCATGTTTCGAACCACCGTCCCTCGCCTTTGTTTGAATAAACATTACGGCTTTTCCCCATCCGAACCCTGCCAGCCTCGTTCTGGTCCTCGGGGGTTGGGATTTTCTCGCTCCAAACGGAAGGCGTTCGGATTTATTCAAATGCGCCTTGATTGATTTCGCATTAACATTTTTCTCATACGCCCCCCCCCCACACACACTGATGACGGGGCGGATTTGTGCGCTTTTCTGGCCCTCGGTGTAGGGATTATTTCGCATTCAGTAGCAGCACCAGCAGCAGCTCACCGCAGGCCCCATAAATGATGCATCAAAGTCCCCTGGAGCGCGTTCAAGAGCAAGGGAGAGACCACCCAGCAATTGTCAAATCATGGTACGATCGATGTCCTTGCTGGTGGTGGTCACCTTGGTACAATGTTTGCCGACACCTTACCGACCTTACCAAACGATGTTTAGCCGCATCGGCTCGAACCTGTATCTAGCTAAGCCAAAGCTGTTGAGACAACAGTTCACTCGTTTTCACCTTGCGGACGGTGAGCTGTCCGAAAACTGATTGTCACGCACCGTTTCTCTTAGGCCGGTCCGAGCAGCGAGAAAAACAAAATCCCTAACACCAAACGCAGCCAAGAAGTGCTTGTACTGTCTGCTGCGGGAAAGGGAAAGCGTCTCAAGGAAATGGAAAAATCACGACATTCGGTTCCACCGGGACCAACTAAAACGCAACCGAAAACACCACCACCACCGACCAAGATGCTAATGAACCTCACCCACACAACCACACACACACCCTCACATCAGCACACCTTGTGCCGGGGCTCGATGTTTGACCACGTGCGGACGTGCCACGGGGCCATTTGCGTTTGGCGCAATTTATATTTGACATGCGAATAAACAAAAACCGTCGCCCAAACTTTTCCAATAGATGGCACACACACACACTGCTCTCTTCTGTTTTCCCGGCACGCTGATTGTAGACCGTCCATTTTCCCCCGAAAACTTCCACCACGCTGCCTTCTGTTGGGAAAATATTGTGTTTTCCGGGGCCTCCAATTGCTAATAGCTCGCTGGATGGGGGAGGACACAACAAAACTTCACCTTAGTAGTGCGAAAAAACGAATGGTTGCGCTCGTTTGGGTGATAAGTGGCGTTACTGGTGTCACGCGCACACCGTGGAGGGTGGAAAGCGGACCGCTTTACTTGCAGCTAGGAAGGAAATGGATTTTGACGGGTATTACTAGACATGGCCCGGCGAAAAGGAAAATTATGCTTGGAGTAGGATTGGTTCTTGTTTTCTTTCTTCTAATGCGATTCCTTTGCTATATGTGACGCAGGTAATGATATGATTTCTGCAAGGTGTTCTTAAAATATTTTCTTTAATTTTGTGACTTGACACTTCGGCTAGTGAGGAAGAAAATCAGAATGATAAGCCAGTTTTAAAAATAATTAATGATTGACTTCCGTTTTCCGTGATGACTAGCATGTGTCACAGTAGCTCCCTGAGTCTAAAGGTAGGACTCCAACTAAACTCTGAAGATATAATTTATCTACAAGGAGTTTTCTGGGTTAATGATTTTACCTGGTAATCAGCCAGTCGATCGTTCCCAGTCCTAGATCCAGTTAGGCCGTATTGTCAGGTGAGTACATAAGAGCACGTTAGAATCCTTTAGAGTATCCCTTAAAAGAGAGTCTCAATTTCCACTCTAAGATGTTCATTCTGTTGACAGCTTGGTACAAGCGTTCAATAAAAAGTTGCTCAGTAGCATTCTTAGACTGTTATGCATGATTTACCAGAATGATATCGCCCCAATAAACTCTAAGAGTATTGGCAAGTTCAATGTTAGACGAAGATACTTTACTCAACTGTTGAAAAGGAAGAGTATCATGATTTAAAGGACCTTGATGTTCTATGGGCTTGATTGCCCAATGAACTCAGTCCTATCTCTTTTACTACTATCAATAAGCTCACAAAGTCTTAGTCTAACTTTGCCTAAGAGTTCTTCCAACAATTACTTGAGGTTCAGCAGATTAGACAAGGCAATCTCCTTTGGAAAGCACAATATTGAGACACGGAACATATTATGCTCATTTTGACCTTCCAAGCTCTGTCATGTGAAATATGAAGATGTAGTGAAAAATCTGATGTAAGCTTTTAATTTACCAAATATCTGAGGTCTATAAAATAAACCTGCTTCCAATATCCAATTCCAATATTATCTGAGCAAACATGCCTAGATTGCAATCAATATTCTCTGTTCTAGATAAATGCCAAGAAATCCATTTTCCTTTAATCGAGATCGACAGGAGGATTCCCGCCCCTTGGGCTCAGGTCACTCTATTATTGACCTTCGACTTCAATTTTACACATGTTCAAGTGTTTCTCCTCTAAAACCAGAAAAAAGTCAACCTCAAACCCATATCACACTCATCGAACCCGAAGAGCATCGGAAGGGAGTGCTCTCGAAGTAACAGTTTCAACATTTCCATACATGACGGTTGTCGCACGTCACGAGAACACACATTCTCCATCTGCAGGAGACGCGTCCCATCGTCTCAGCAGCAGCCGAAACAACTCCTCTCCACATTTAATCGTTTGTTTTCCTGTATACCGACCCAATTTAACGATAACGATCCGACACGGTCAATTAAGCAAGCACAATAAAATGCTTCGACCGAAAACCTCATCCATCTTTCATGTTTTTTCTTCACTCCAGCGCTATCCCGGAATGCCTGGCGGGCTCAAAAACCCGTCCCGAACCATCCCGACTGAGCAAATAACTCTCGAATCGAACTTGCCCTTCTTCGTCGTCGACGTTTTTTTTGCCTCCCGGTCCAAAGTAACCTCAATCTCAACACGATTTCCGTGCTCCATTGCGTTCGACTTCCTTTGCTGGCGCTGTGTGGTGCTATCAACTTGACTTCATCGGTTGGCCGTCCCCTTGCCCTGCCTTCTGTTCGATTATTTGATTTTTGTCGGGCTTGACTTTGAATCCTTCGAACGCTTCGCATAATGCAAATCTCGATCGGATTACAACCGCTTCTCGACACTTTTTAAAAGTTTATTCCGGGGTAGCTGTTTTCTACTCCTTCTTTACCGCCAGCCGAAAGTCACCGAAAGCCGCAGGTGACCGAAGAAATCACCGCTCCTCCCAACGTCAAAGGTCGAAACGGTTTTTCGACGGGGTCTGGGCAATGGAATAAAAGGACCGCTGCCACGTTGACCTTTACTGTGTCTTTCCATTTGCCGTCGGTCACCTTTCACCAGTGGAACCGCATTCCGGGACAGTGAGCATAAGGGATACTCTTCTCCGAGCAAAGCGACCGTGGACACCACCGGTGGACACAAAGAAGTGTAAAAGCGAACTAAAACCCCGGAAAAGATACTGAATGAAAGCGCTGTGCCACACAAAAAAGGATCCCAACCAGGTGGAGTTGGTTTAGAATTTGTTTTGAATTTTCCCCTTTTTTATTCTTCAGCTCACTTTCCAATTTTCCTATGAAGCACTACTCACCAAGCAACAAAAAAACACTGGGGGGAAACTATCTCTTTTCCCAGTGTCCAGCTACGAGAGATGTGTGTGTGTGTGTATGCAATCTTCGGTTTATGTACACGTAGCTCAGCTCGAAATAAAACAGAAAAGATGGACGTTTGGTTTCGGTTTGGACGATTGGTACTGTTCAAATGTTTAAGCCCGGTCAACAGCACTTCCGGAGTGGTTCGGCGTAGAGTGATAAACAAATATGCTATTTCAAAAGCAGTCGGAGAGCTCCTGGAATTGGAATCTGTGAGGGCAGATCGTTTGGTGGAGGTCCGGACCGGGAAAAAGTTCAAAGTGGTTAATGTGGTGTTAGATGAAGCTAAAAACTTGTATTAACAGAGTTCCGGACAGAAGGTACAGACGTGTAGAAATAATTGACAAGTATTAATTTAATTAAGTGAGATTATTTTTCATTGGAATATTTTGTTAAAACCTTGTGTTTAAGTATTTAAAAATAATTTAAAATATTTCAAATTTCAGTTAGACTAGAAGTTTATGAGTTGAAGTTAACTTCTAATATGTAGATAGGCATCAGAGGCCATACGCTCCTTGCTCTGGAGCTCTGGAGAAATAATAGAATAGATGAACTAAAGCTTGGAGATATAATAGTATAGATGAACTAACTGCTCGAGAAGCATTAGAAAAAATCGGGTTTTTGACAGTCGGCTTCCATTAGCTAAGTAGTTGGGCCAAAGCAATTGTACCTAGTTTAAGGAGAATTTTGAAAAGCGTTCCCTTAGCCAGGGAATATGGTCCGTTCCACCCTAGTGAGGCCTAACCATCCAACAACGTGATATCAATAAGTTCAGTAAGCCATTAGATGTCTTACCCGTATGACCTAGGAGATTATTAAGCCTAGAAGAAGACGGGCTCAAGATCACATCCAGATGACCAGGAAAAAAAAAGCTGTCAAATGTGTCCTCGAATGTTTGTGGTCTAAAACTCTGAACAGTTGAAGCTTTGTTCCATAATTTCTCCAGGAGTAACTCCAAACCAACAATTCTGCGGAAAGCAATGTCCTCCCAGAAAATATCTTTTCAGATCTTTTCACTACAGATGAAAATATTCACCACATCTATCTACTCTTTGTAACTGGACGTTTCAATAAAAACTGACACTTCTTCGCAAAATTAAACAAGAACTCGGCTGACAACGAAGACTTTAAGAACCAAATTCTATTCGGCCGCTCAAAGCCTGCTGAACTATTCGACTTTATTGTTTATTATGTAAAATTACAGTTGAATTTCGTATCACAATCTGATGTTGATATCATTGGCTCCATTCACCCCCCAAATCGGTTTCGTTTGCTGTTAATATTACACAACCTAACACGCTGCATTTTACGAACGCCACACAAAACATGACAAGCACGTGTTGTTAAGACAAAAATGATCTTCCCACTCGAAAGTAAAAGGAACATCGTTGCCATCTTCAGCCCAAGCATCAAAGCTTCAGCCTCGAGCCGCTCGCACAGCTCGAATGCTTCCCCCGAATTCCTGCAAACGTCCCACAGGGTGGTAAAAACGGCAAATGCCTTGTAAAACGAAAGGCTCTCCGTTTTTTCCATAAATAATAATTCTATCGAAAATGTTTGGCGAAAAAGTGTTCAGCTGTGTGGATGGAAGCTTCGACGTAAAAAAGGAGTCAGATAAATTACGTCTGGTGCCCTTTTGTTTAACAACACGCTACACAGCACGAGGAAGCACACGGTAATGGTTGTGCGAGTTTTGCAAAATGCTTCACGGAAAATCGAAATCAACATAAAACTGCAACACAATGAGCTACGGAGATGGTTTGTTGGTGCAAAAACAACCTAGCAGGATGGGGTGTAAATGTAGCAAACGTTGGTGAAATCCCTGCAAATACTTTGGCACAAGCGCTCGCTCGCACACAAGCACACACACACACACGTACTGGGGAACTTTTCGAGAGAAAGTTGAAAAGGAGAATCAATTTGCTGTTATCATAATTTTCAATATTTTCTGCCGTTTCGGTGCCTGCAGGCCCCACCATTTGGATTTAGATCCGACCCGTAAAAAGACCCGACCGAGAGGGAGAGAGAGAGAGAGAAGCCGAAAGACAACCGGACCGATGTTACGCATCCACTTTCTCGATGCTCGAGGCAAGGACCCGGGCCCTTGCCAACTTTTGTGATAATGTTTATTTACCTTTCCACTTCACCAGCCGTTTTGGGGGGGCCTCTGGATTCTGGCCTGAAGAAGCAGAAGAAGAGGCAGCCGTCGTCGGTCGTCGAAATCGGACCGGCGTACGCAAATGTTTTTCTTGTGCCCCTGACCGAACCGACGACGCTCCCCGACGATGCTGAAGCATAAATTATTGGATTTCAAACTTTAAGTGCGCTCGGATTTCCAGTGCACCCAACCCAACACCCTCCAAGTGGGCCGACGTGCCCGGAAGACGTTCCGGTCCGCAACGGCGTGTCATCCGATGGCTGGAAGGCTTTAAAAGGACTTTGCTGCCAACGGCGGGCATGATAATGGGACGGATTGTTTATAACGCAGCAGTGTGTGTGCGGCGTGCCGGTTGTCGGCTCGAGCGCTTTTCTTCTTTCCAACACTTTCCCAGCTGTTTGTTTGCCCGCTTGGTCCCGTTTTCTGAACAACTATACTTATTGGGACAGTGAGTGGTTGCAACATGGGCGCGCGCGATCGAAACCGAGGCTAGCAATGGGGAGAGAGCTTAAGTTTTTAATGTATTTCCCATATTTTCTTGTAACCTCCGCGACAAGCACGGCACTTTATCATGGGACGAGTTCCAAAGCTTCTCAAGGGGAAAATATTAATTTTAATAAATCCTTTCACTATTGGGCCAGTTTTTGGTCCATGCTCCGTAATATTTTGAGTAATATTACTAAGAGATTTCAAATTTTGAAACTTGAAAGGAAAAAAAAAATACTTTCAAAATAATCTTAGTTTTGTTCTCAGAAATGATGAACATTAAAACTAGTCTGTTCTTTATTTAAACCAAATATGTCTCTGCCTTACCCAACTCTGGTTCGTTTTACAGAGAAAAGATAAAGAAATTATCAAAAATCATTTTCCAAAACAAAAAGGTAAAACAAGCAAACGGAAAACAGCTGAGCACTTCTCGACAAACAAAAGCCCCTACAGCGGCCGGTAATGTTGGGTACGGATCCCGAGTGTGTTGATTGGCACTCCGGTTCGTGATGAAGTTAGACTTTAAATTGAATTCACATTTAAATGAAAATGTAGCTCCCGAACCTTCGATTGATCGGTTCCATTTTCTTTTCTTTTTTTTCGTTGTTTTGGGTGGGTGGAAGCGCAGCGAACAACTTTCCATTTCTTCTCTGTCTCTCTTTCCCTCGAATCCTTCCTGGTCCCGGGTGTACATTCAAATTGGACACCAACCGGTGCCCTCCCTCTCTCTCTCCCTCGACTCGGTGATTTGATTTTATTTATTTCAATCATTTTGTTTACTTTTCCAATATAATCACTTCCCATTAATAATTATTTTGGATTCGTGTTCGAGTCTCTCTCACCCACGCTCTTTACTTCATTTGTGATCCCTTGCCGGTTTTGCTGTTCGGTTCGTTTGCAGAAATTTCACGAAATCGATTTTTCGTCTGTTTTTTTGGGAAAACAGGTGCCGGGAAAATTTGAATCAATAAGAAGATGGGGTTGAGGTAGGCTTTTTTGCGGGGTTGGATTCAAAGCGAGATTCGAAACATATTGGAATGAAATAAAATGTGATGGAAAATCAAGATACAGTGGGCACGGTGGGCAGTATTGTGCTCAATGATGGGACAAAATTTGATACTCTTATGGGTTTTTATAACAAAACACATAAAATTGTTCAACTTACTTCTTAATATTCTCACATTTTATTTCCCTTCCACCGGACAATTTCAACGCAAAAAAAGTGTCTTTTGAATTCACAAAATGCCCTGAGTGCAATTATAGGCTGAAAGGAAAATTATTAAGCGCTTGTGTGACTATAGCCGCAACCCTCCTTTCATCCGACGGTATCTTAGAGTTTGCCCTTTTTCTGTCTTTGCTTGCACCTTCCACCGGTGGAAAACTCACCAACGGCAAGGATTCATTATTTTTCCACCTTTCCAAGATTCCAAGGATTTAGTTTTATGCTCATAAGCGGTTGATATGCCCCGTTCTACCTCGACGCACAAAACACCGAGCCGAGTGTGTGGTATGGAAATGAAGACGGTGACACCCAATTTTTACCAGCCTCTTAAAACACGGCTTTTGAAGGGGCCTAATTTTAAGGAGCATTTCTAAAAGGAAAAGCGCTCGAACCAACCGTGTGAGTGAGAATGAATCGCTTCCACCTTATTTATCGCAAACGATCGTGATTACCCGTGGTCCGTGTCAAGTGCTGGGTAATTTGCATGCGTTCTAATTTTCTCCACACATCATCTCTCCCACCCATGCGTGCATCACAGTACGACGGAGAAAATTGTAAAATATTAAAATTCTTTTTCACCTCTCACCAAACTTTTTTTTATCCGGCTCGCACCCGCTTTCGAGTAGTAAAAAGTAAACGGTTGCATATTTCCATAAAAATTGCGCACCAAAATGATAATACTTTCGCGAACGCGTGGCCTGTCTGCACACACGTAAGTACACGGAGAAAGCATTGTGAAGCGCGCACCAGGGAAAAATATGCACGATATGCGAAAGTTTTCCACGACAGGGGTTTCGCTCCCGGTGGAGGCTGAACGGTTTTGCCCGCTTTGATGCCGAACATTGTAAAGCGACCCGAAAGTGAAGGATCAAAATCCGATTAGCATCGAGTTGCAACGGCAAGGAGAAAAGCCGGAGCCGAAGGGCCGTTGGAAAAGCCGTGCAAAAGTCCCAGTTTTATAATTGAACGACCTAAACAAACAGTCAACCGGAGTTGCTGCTGCCGTTGGAACAACTTTCGGTACCGAATCGGCGAACCCATCCCGTGGCCAGCTGTCACGCTTACGGATAAAGCGGGAGGAAAATGTTTTTCCTTTCCCTGTCGGCTGACGGACTGAATTGAAATGTACGTCTCGTACCGGTTGAATTTTCCGACCTTCGTACTTCGCGCCGGTGCGATTGGAAACGGTGAAAAGCTTCCAGCAACCAACCCTCCACCGTGCGGGAAAATTCATCAAATGACCCCAAAAAACTTGTTGATTAAACTTCGACACGAAAACAGCATCAGCAACCGCAAAAATCGCACTTTGTTAGTGTTAGGCTAAATACGAAAATCGGCGCGGGAAAACCTCAACTGCAGCCAACATGCCCTGCCCAAACATTCACACACGCACACAAGGGTGGATAAACACAACATCGACACCCGCCATCGGTCCAGGGAAATATCGGGGAAAACCAAAGGCGGGCAAGAATATTACATCAGATTAGCGCGATTGATGTTGGGTGCTGGCCAGCTTTTCCCCGAGAATTACCTGCTGCGCTTTTCCTGAGGAAGAAAAAAAATAACCTCGAGCGCAGAGAGGTGTGGTGTCAAGGGACACCGGAGGGGTAGAGGGAAAACTTTTCCCAACCTTTTCACCTTAGCTCACCCGATCCGGATCCCGCTTCCCGAGACGAGCATCGGAAAAGTTTTGATGGAAAAGTTGATTTCTGCCGCAACCGACGCACCGCCAGCCAGCGCACGGGAGATTAGGGCTGTTTCGGGGATAGAAAATTTGCCATTGTTTTGTGACAGTTGATTAATTTTCAACAATCGAACGCAATGGCACGGAATGGTATTTGCTGTCAATTCGAGTTCACTTTTGGACGGGCGAGCAGTGCCCGTCGTGGCTATTTTTGGGGAGCCGAAAGTTTTTCGATGCGGTGCGTGGAAAGTGTGTGCTGGGAGCCCTGGCCTCCGCCCCTCCCCTATCGGAACTTTTCCCAGCTTCCCGGTGCATGATACGGGTGAACAGTTTTCACGGTGGGCGGGATGGGATTTTCCACATTTTTAACACTTTACGCACTGATTCTTTCACCCGAGCGTGAAATATATCAGTTTTCCTTGCGACGGGCGAGAAGGATGAATTTCATGGGACAAATTAACAACGGTATCGATCAAACATTTACCCAAAACCGTATCCTCTGGCCGTGGAAAATAGTTCCGGGAATCCATTTACACCCATTTTTTTGGGGGGGCTTTGATTGTTTCCATGAACGGCTGACTTTGAAATTTTACAATAGTCTAAATTAAAATTGGAGACAATACGGCATCCGTCCGTAATCATTTATTAATAAATAAATAATAAATTAAAATTGGAGGTTCGCTTGTTTCTTAACGGCTCATCGGATCTTTACTTTTAGATGACATCATAATGCTTGAAGATAGAACAGATAAACCCCAAAAGTATTCAAGTGACGATTGATATGTCGCCAAGCTGCTGAAATTCAGCTAACATTAACAAAGAGTCCCAACATCATCTTATCCTTGTAAAAACATATTTGAGAGGAGGACCAGTTTGATATTTGCCCTATTAGAACAGGGCTTATAGAGCTCTTAGAACTTGCTATAGAGCTCTAAAACTGAAATTTATCCAGTGATTGTTATAAAAGACGCTGGTACAGAAATTCCAAAACTACTATTTCTTCAGGAATTTGATAGTTTTCAAAGATTTGAGTGTAATCAGGGCATCGTCTGAACCAACGCAATGAGCTCTTGTAGAATTATAGCCAGATTAAAGAATTATATAAATTTCCAGACTCGCTCATCCGGATCATCATTAAAAAATCCATTCAGGAGATGGAACAAACACGACTAGAATCCTATGTTCTCTTCACAAGCTTCACATCTGTATTGAATGCAAATATATCTCGTATTATTCTAGCAAAGTTTATCAGAATTTGAAGAATAGCGATGACAACGGATCTTTATCAGGAAGATGAACTTGGCGGGCTCTTGTTCAACCAGCCAACCGGAGAGAGTGATTGGAACAATGGAAATAAACATTTTGGAGAATCTTCTATTAGTTGTTTAACATCCAGCCATAAAAAGAAGACAACTTGTGTTTGCCTGATAGCAAAAGCTTCTCTAGAGTTAAAACTCATACAGGAACAGTACGTGGTAGGGATTGATTAGATGATAACAGCAATAAAGGTGGCATCAACAACAGTTCTTACTTTGCCTGTAGAATTCCATGCGGATGATTTACTTAATTTGTAGAAGAACTAGATTCTAGTAGGGAATGTCATGAGAATTGTACCGGACGACCCATCCCATATAGTTGTTGAGGTCGTCTACGTGAACTCGATAAACGAGTAAAGGAAAAAAGTAATCAAGGGATTTCTTCGAACTTTTCCATCATCGAAATGATCTCTGAGTCTGAGTATGATCTTGTAAATTCTCCCAACGACCGAAATTTCGCCCAAAATCACTCCAACAACATCATCTTCCCGAGAAACAGCAATCAATTATTCCCCGAAAGCGACCAAATGACGTGCACAGCATGCACAGCCATCAAACGTACACATTGCACAGGCAGCACACAAACAATCGGTAAGTCAGTCTCAATATCCGGCCTTTCACTGCGATGAAAAACATTCATCAGTATCAGCTTTTCATCTATCGATAGCGCTGCACGTCCCTCTACGGCATACTAAACAACCTGCAACGAATGTAACCGTACCGGCACAGCAATTGCCTTCCATCAGGCCAGACATCCTGCCCGCAGAGGCAGACAAGATTTTGCCCAAAAATAATCTTCCTCGTGTTGCTGTCTTCTCGAGGGCCCCGGCATTCGTTTTTTGTGTCACTCGACTCTCGAAAACAAACAAGCTTTCATTTCATGGGTCGCTTACACCGATGCAATCTTTTTATCGTACACCTACCAGCATGTGCCAGCGATCCTGTTGCTGCACTTTCATTTTAGCCGTGTTGTATGCAAATTCTGTGGTGTACTTGTCCGTATGGCGAGGACGCAAGACAGGACACGGGTGATATCACGAGCCGGAGAAGACAGTACATCACACAGGATCAGGTTAGGCTTTTAGCCAGTGCACTCCACCTGTGGAAAGAGGCTGACACACACACACACTAACACACACTCACTCGCACACCCAAAAATCCCCAAAGTGACAGAAAGGTGCTCGCAAAACACAAAAACACCAACTTCATTTCCATCTCCGGCTAAACGTGATGTGTCCCTCTTGCGTTGCTCTTTATGTATGTGTGTGTGTGTGTGTGTGTGAAGTATGTTTGTTGTCGTCTCCACTTTCATCACTTCCGAAATCCGGATGTTTTCTGGCAGCCAAAATGACATCTTGTTTTATCTTGATGACGCTGATGTGCTGCGCGCCTTTAGGTGAACATGAAAAGGAAACGCATACCCTCTGAGCTCCCTCTACTCTCGCTCTCTCTCTCTCTCTCTTTCTCCCTCTCTGTGTAGGATCACACCGTCAAAAAGGTATTTTGGAAGATTAAAAGCACACTCACCTTAAGCAACGGACGCCAAGGTCCCTGGATGTCGTACGTACTGATGGGGGCTCTGCTTATCTGGCAAACGTTTTACAGCATCTCGCTAGCGCTCTTACGCTTTAAAGCTCGGCCCAGGGCCAAACAGCAGTGGGTTGAGTGAAATTAAGTACAATTTTGTTTTCCTCCTCGCCTTTTCCACGAGACTAACTGTTTGACTTGCTTGGCTTAAGCACCATTTTCCACCTTAAATTTGCTTCTTCACACTCTCTTCACCGTTTGCACTGCACCATTGCATGATGTCATTAACAGCACACACACACACACCGACCAAAAGAAGGCCAACCACGAAAAAAAAACCTCCCCCATTCCCCCTTACTCAACAATGCCTTTCTCCTGCAGAAGGCAAAACTAGAAGGAAAAACGCAAAACCTGTTCGGAAGCGGCGCTCGGGACTTCCGAGAGCTTCCCGGAGCTTTTTGCATTAATTATGTTTCCGGGCCCGTGCACAAAAACATTAAAATTATATAGCGCCCGATGAACCCTGGCCCGCAAGATAAGGGTGGAAGCAGTCGTAGTGGAAGGCGGGGGGGTTGAGGGAGAAAAGGAAAAACCGAAAACAGATCACGGCAAAAACGCAAGAAACAAGCGACAAGAAACGCGAAAACGCATCAACTTTGCTCAACCCTGGCGTAGCTTTCCCACATGCATGCTCACGCTTTTCCACCGCTTAGATAGCGGAGAGGAGGGGTTTTTGGTGGTTTTCCTTCACTACGCTGGCCACTTTTTCGCTCGACCTTTCGGATGGGTTGGTTTGTTTGTTTTTGTTTTTTGTCGTGGATAAATGAAACAGCGATGTGATTTTCCCCGTGTTTTTCCAACCCGTCCCACTCTCAGCTCATTTTCCGATGGTCAAAAGCCGGGTTTTTGTTTACGGGTAAGTGTTTACTCTGGGAGTTCGGCCTTTTTTGTTGCTGTTTTATCTTCACGAGCTAGTTTTGTTTTCCCTCGGCATTCTTGGAAGAGTTTTCCGCAGCAAACGGAGAAGGGGATGAAGGATGAAAATATTAATGCCCCACTGAAAAAACAAAAAACGAAATACACCCTTCGAGAGGATTCAGCCTTTCCTGGGCGATGGATGCATTTTTACCTGGGCCGTGTTTTTGTTTTCCACCGATTTTATTCCCCCATTTTCCACGCCTCCACCAAAAACGTTTTTCCTTCCACTCCCTCGGTAATCTGTAGCCACTCGCTCGGAAGCTTAAGATGAAATGGGGTTGCTTTTATCCAGCGAAAAATTTGTTTCCCTTTTTTCCTACACCGGAAAAACCATTCCTACACGTATCGAAGCCACTTTCGTGGGCTTAAAGACGTTTTTCCCCGGTCTCGGGTTGTTAAATTATTAGTCGGTGAGATACATTCCGGTGGAATAGCGTAGGTCAGACGTTCCCATTTTTTTTTCCTGCCTCTATTTTGGGGCTTGCGATATTTGATCCAATGCTCCGGAAAAATCTCTCACCGACAACTCCCCTCGGTTGGCTTGGGGCTCTCGTTTTCGAATTTGCGAATTATGCTATCACTGTGGCCTCGTTCTTCTGTACCGTTCACCGTCCGTTCTCTCATGCTCTTTCGTTCTGTCTGCTTTGCGGAACAACACACCGTCGAGTTTACCATCAACATTTGAAGGGAAATGATAGATACATAGCTCTACTTTACATTAAACATGGACTAAGTTGACACAGCGATTTAGACACCTTTTAAACTTTTCCGTTTACCCTTTCAATTCACTTTAAATCTCACAGGGACACCCACTTTTCCGGCGGTGCGTACTGCACTCGGGAGAAGAACTTCCGGTACCCGCAACCCGGTAGGCAATGGAACCGCACGAAACACAATACCCCGGAACAGGAAAAGTACGTCTGATCTGGTTCTCGGTTGCACGGTGACTGATCCAATGCCAGCTGCCCCATCACGCACGAAAGCAGCCGCGCTCGGA
The DNA here is from genome assembly GCF_013141755.1 of Anopheles stephensi. Classification (NCBI taxonomy): domain Eukaryota; kingdom Metazoa; phylum Arthropoda; class Insecta; order Diptera; family Culicidae; genus Anopheles; species Anopheles stephensi. The sequence goes on along the minus strand of NC_050202.1, from coordinate 3,752,812 downwards.
TGGCCGGCCTGGCCTGCTGGTTGAGGGTGGTAATGTCTTCAATAACATCAAACACAGCCTACCCGAGAGAAGGGCGAGCGAGAGCGAGAGAGATGCAGGAAGCGTTTTGCGGAAGAGAAATTGCATACCGAGAGCGAGAGAGTGAACGAAATCCTTACCGGGGAGAACTTTTCCCTCGAAAAGCACTCGAGAAACCGGGAAACGGAAAATCCAAATACACACCCTTCAACCCCCTTAGCATGGATTCCGATGGGTGCTCGGCATTGCATCGCACGGTTGCAGCGTTTTCCTGCATCGCATTGAAAACCGGGAAAACAGGCACGGCGTAACGGAAGCTGCCCACTTGCACGCCTCTCTTTCTTTGACTCTCTCGCTCTCACCATTTTCCATAAATTCGCTCAGAGTAACAGAACGGGCGCTTCCTGTTTTCCGAGAGCGCAGACGCGCTGGACCCAGTTGCACAGTTTTTCCCCTGCAATGTTTGGCCTGACACTCCTGTGTGTGGCCTCGAAATCCGGCAAAACACTGGCTTTGTTTCTGTGTGTGTGTGTGTGTGTGTGTTTGTAGAGACTGCATCCTTCCGGGTTACACACACCGACGCGCTGACCTCCTTAGCCGGGAGAACTCATGGTTGCGAACCGGCGCCGCTAATGTCAGGATGCACCAGAAACCTGATGTGGGATGTTTTGATATTTTTTATGCACAGTTTGCTACACTCTCACTGGGAATTGGCACTGAGAGTCTGGGGGAGCTCACGAGTGCCATGTTGGGACTCATCGTACGGGTAAGTAAATGAAAATGTTTATCGGAAAAACTTGAATGTAAAGCATTCTTTCTGTTGCGCGTGCTGTAGGGAAACTGCATGCAGTGTTGCCAGATCGGAAGAATTTATTTTCTGAAATAAATTTTACTGTAGTTGAGGATTTTTGCATTTTTGAGGGTTCTTAAAGGCTATCAGGCATGGAAATGGCGTATAAATATTTATGATCAAATTTGATTTCAATTTCTTTTAATTTTATTCTTCTCTCAGGGCTTATTAAACTATGTATTTTAGTCATCTTTCATTTATTTCTTTTTACTTCTCCTTCTTCTTCCTCGTTTGCTTCGCGTTTTTTTTTCTAGTTTCGTTTTTTCTTTTTATTCTATATTTCATCGTTTGTCTTATTACTCTTGTTCTCCTTTCCTTTTTTCTGTTTTTTTTATTGTTCTTCTAGTTTTTATTTTCCTATTTCTTTTTTCTTGGTAATCTTTCCTTTTTCAATTTCACTCTTGCTCTTGTTCTTGTTTTTCCTATTACTAACTTCCTTTTTTCCTCTTATATTATTTTTATCTTTTTATTATCAATTTTCCTTATGACTGTCTAGATCATGGCGATCATAAAAAGGTTTTCAGTACTTATTTATTGAACGTAAACAGATTGGCTTTGTTCGTGCGTATGGCGAATTTCCCAGATAAGTGTTGAAACATGGCTTTTTAATATCGGCAGTACTTTCGCTTTATGTGTCCTGTTACCTCTTTTCTTTAAAATAATTCCAATTTAACGACAACAAAAATCAAGTTCTGTAACCAAGCTCACCCGGGGTTAAAGTGCCGTTTCACGGTTTGCAGAAGGAAAGGTTTCCAAACCATCGTGAATTGTACTTATATTTGTAATTTAGCTTCGGCCGGCCGTTCTTTTTTAAATTTTTTAAATTTTGTTAGTTGTTTTTAGTTACGAGTTTTTATTATCCCTTTGAGCATTTAAATTCTACTTCTATTTAATGAGACATATAATTTTAGGAAAAAGACATCTCCAAGAAAAATTTAATTTAACTAGTTCGTATTCGTTTAGTTTATTATTCATCAATTGGAATACTGCTGGGTGAATAATTTCTGGCTCTGCTTTTGATAATGTAGTACGTGAATGCTATTACAAACAGTCGTTCAGTCCTTCTACACCCAAAACCCAACACAAATCGAATGATACTCGATACTATATACAAATACTCGAAATCCGCATCCGTGCCCAGTAAAGGGTAGCAGCAAACAGTGTGCACAACGCAAACCAAACTCGCAAAATGCATCTTAATGCAATGTCGCGTGCTGCCGAATGGACACGTGTTTGGCAATCATCAACCCGAGCCTCATCGTCATGATCCGCGCCATTCGCTGCTTGCCGAATCTACGCAATTGGTTATCTGCTGCTGCGTGCCTTCCGTGCATATATTGAGGCGCCATGCGACGCCATGCAACGCCATTATTTATAGCCATCACCATCGGCCTGACAGGAAATTGATTAGCTTGAAGAAATTTTTGGCACATGTATACTATTTTGCCTCCAACACTACCCCAACCCCGATGCCACGTCGTTCTGTGTCTGTGGCTGTTGGGGTTTCGTGTGCGATCCGAGGCCGCGAAACTAGCCAAATCATCTGTTTTCGGCGGTGCAGCGTGCTCCCGGGGACAGTTTAATTAGTTTTCTCGGTGGATTCGGGCTGCCGGTACCGAACCGGGCTGCCGCAGAAGGTTTTATCTGATCTGTGGATCCAACGCCTTTTTTCGAAGCTATCAAGACCGATCGGATCAGTGAGAGGATGATGATTCTTTATACCTATTTTTTATTTTAAAATATTTATTTTTTAACTGATTTTAACCCAAAACTATTCTAGAAAGTGTTGCGTTTTTGATTATTTATTCCGACCATGCTCACCAAAACTTTGCTATTCTTTAAGAAGCAACGAGAGCAATACAATTCTTCGAACCAATTCCATCACCGAGGACTCTGTACCAACCCACCAAACCAGCAATCAATGCTTTGAATTGCAACAACAAGCACCCCAAAACCCGTTTGCACCCTCTCATCATTTTCCGTTCAGTTGTTTCCCGTTTAATTTTACATTTCTTTGCACGTGAAATACGTGAAAAGTGTTAAATTAAGGATAAAGAAAAAGGGCAGGGCAAAGGGTTTTTCTTTCAGCTTTCACCTCGGCGTTTTCCCGCCCATCCCGAGAACACCGAAAAACGTTAGCACGGAGCACGGAGTACTGGCATTTACCTGACCTGCGGGCAGGCAAGCGAAATGTTTTTCCCTAAACACTAAAAGCACCAGCAACAGACGAAAGATGCTTTGGCAAATTTGTTGCGAATGGTTGAAAGAATGCTTTTGTTCCAGCTTCCAGGGCATTGATGTTGCGCGTCTTGGTGCTTTTTTTTTTGCTGCTGTAGCTCTACTTTCCACTGTCCGCCATTTTCCCGATAAAGCAAGCAACTCAATTCTATTACTTGCCTTACTCATCACCTTAGCCTTTCATTGTCACTTGCAGTAATGGGATGGACAGTCGGGGAACAAACGGCACAATGAAACTGGAACCATAATGGGGCAACCTGGGACAAACCAGCTTCGAATGCTTTGTAGGTTTCTGTTTTTCTTTTTGTTCAATAGATTTTCTATAGAAAACTGCTTAAAATGGTTGAGAAGCGGCTGAAATTGAAAATGAATGCGGGACAATGTAATATTTTTAGTTCAAATATAAGCCTGAAGTTACTTTAATTGATAAGGGAGACATTTTGTTAGTGGGGTTGAAGTATATTAATTCTATTTTAATTGGTATTATTAATAACTCTTTTATTATATATTCAATTTTGATTTTTTCTTAAACAATTTATAATATTTTTCAATATTTATTTAAAATTTTATTAGACCGTTACAGTATAGCAACCATCATTATAGTTTTATTGCAATAGTTAGAATTATGTGTTCTAACCTAGTGCAGACATAAATCTTGCTTATGTTTCGTCTTCGTGCGGTTTTTCGTCTTCTTCATCTACTTCATCTTCCCTCTTACTGTTATTTTATATTTTAAGAATTACGCTCTTCCTCACTTTTTCCTCTTCTTTCTGTTTTAAATAAAGCTGACCATCATTTGTAAAAGGATTTTGTCTCACTTGGATTTTGTTTCTATTTGCATTTCATGTCTATCTCTACTTGACTCTCTTTATGATTCTTTTCCCGTTTCGGATAATTGATACATTAACCTTTTAAATGTGCTTTCAATACATTCACCACAAGTACATTAGCTCAACATTTGTTTAGCAATCCGCTTAAACATTCCTAGCACAGTTTGATGGTCAAATAATCCATTAACTCAGTTACCAAACGTTTGCGTCATTTTTATTAAATCACCTGTCCGGAAACACTTTCCCTTAATCATATCCTTCATTCAACAGTCCCCACCGCATTTGGATAAACTGAATGTCAAACCGTTGGCACTTGGACTTCATCCTCCCATTCCCACTGTTCCTGTTGACTTTACGCTCCCCTTCGCTGGTGGTTTGGTGTGCTGTGCAAATCCGGAAAAGATAAACGGCACCGCTTTTAATTATCACCATCTGTATGCCACCACTCACACAGAGACACACAGAAACCGAAGCGAAAAACAGTCGCGGAGCAGTGAGCCTGGACTGTCACGCAAAACTATAAGCCACGCTTTTCTGGTAGAAAAATATAGCAAAACTTAAAACAAAAAAAACGCTGCACACTTCTTCCCTATCTCTCGGCGAGTAGCACACACACACACACACACACACACACACACACACACACACACAAAGCTCTTCTACGCCGTTGCAGCACACGACAGTCAGTAAATAACCGCAGGTAATTTAAAATGAATTAAAAAGAACTCTCGAGGGTTGAACAAATGGGCTGAAGCCGTTAAGCACCCTCGGGCGGTTGTTGGTTGTGGGTGGTGGGAAGAAACATAGCAATCACCACCACCACCACCATTGCCACCGGCTCCCTGCGTGATGGTATTAGTAGTGGTTGCCGTGGTGACAAATGCACAATGCCGCACTTATCACGCGCTCAAATGTGAAAAGCATTTCCGGCAAAGCGTCTGTCGGTGGAAAGCGCGTTTGCGTTGGGAACTATTTTATCTGTTTGTGCGGTTTGATCATCGCAGCGTACGCCATTTTTCGCTCGGAGCCTTGGAGCATTTTTTCCCCCCAGTGCAGCACCACCGGCAAAGGTGTGTCCGGTTGGGCGAGAGTTTTTCCCCGGCAATACCGGGAACGCACCGATGCTGGCTTTCCTTTCCTAATTATTTCCACCACGCTCACCCGGTTCGGGTGACGCTTATGATGGGGCACGATCGCTCTGTAAAGATAGCTTTTCTTTGTGCTGGACAGAAAGGAAAATAGGGAAATGGTGACCCGCCCCACCGCCCCATTTTATTTTCCTGGGTTTCTTCTAAACGTTTCCAAGACAAGTGACGCATTCCTCATTACGCATCTGGCATCCCTTTATGGACGCTTTTTTTTTCTTTCGCCTAGCCTTGGTTCGCAACCTTCGCAGGAAGGAACCGCCTTTTCAGGCGAGAAGAGCGAGAGCGAGCAAAAGGAAGAGATCTGCCAAAGCGCACGGGGAATACTACACATGAAATTAATTACCGTCATATTCAGCTCAACCCGTCAACATTAACCCGTAATCCGTGGATGGGGACGATGGGTCCGTCCAGCCGTCCGACCGATCCAACCGACCGGCGTCACACGTTGACGGGTGACGATGGGGATGAAAAATGGCTTCTCGACAAAGTGTTTAGCGTTTTTCCGCCCCCCCCCCCCCCATCCCCAGAAGCTGCCTCGCACGCAGCAGTGGAAAATCATAACGTTGCGTGGCAGATGAGTTTTCCGCCCGGGCTGCAAATGGCAGAAGGAAAAATTAGAACGCGCCCGCTCCAAATGGCGCACGGTTGTTTTCCAACACACACACACACACACACACACACTTACTTGACCCTTTTTTCCCAACCCCACTGGCACGTTTGGATGTCCTTCCGCTTCGGGTTTTATCTGTTTGTGATCAGGTTTTTGGTGCGGTGAAATGTGACGCACTCTTTTTCCTGACAGATTGCCCACTTTGAAGCGCGTACGTTGAAGTAAATATTCAAATCAAAATATTTCTATTCAAGAATAAAATAAAACTCATATTTAGAATACTATCATGTAGAAAACTCACACGGAGTGCAATACTTTTCCACCGAACCGAGTACATCCATTAACAAAATAGAGGCACAACATCCACTCTTCTTAGCTCGTACCAATTTCCACGTTCATATTTTTCCACTAATGTTTCCACCACGCTTGCTGTCAGCGCGGAAAACGCATCGGACAGGAATCATTTGCAGTGTGACGCAAATTAATTGATGTTTCAATTTACAATTCGTTGCTAGCATGAACGTTTTTGAAAACGCGCCATAAATCATTGCTCCATTTTTTGTGGCAATAGACAATGCCAGAGCTGCCGAGACGTGGCACAAGCGTGGTTTAGATTTGTGGAAATGCTTCATGTTCCATCACTTGCGATTTCGAAATAACCACAATAACGAACAGCCATCTTCGAAAAAGAAGAAATGATATTTTTTTAAATTGATCAACAATTTCTATGCTTTCCATTCTTATTTTACATTATATTTATTAAACGAGAAAATAAAAAAAATAAACAGTGTTACGACGTCTAAGTCGGAGGCATCAACGCCATACATTCATCATGGAATAAGAACCTCTGTCCATATGAACCGACAATGAGAATTTCACGTAATGGGACGTCCAGTGTCCTTCTCATGACATGACCAACTCGCCGGTGCTTTGCGAGTCTGATTCAGCGTATAGCTTTAAGAGCTCTTAACTGTACTTCTTCCACACATGCAGGACGAAACATTTTCTTGATCATATTCCTCTCCACTGGACAGTTTTGAACATAGTCCATGTGCATCCAATGCAGCCATGAAGAAGGCATATAGGTATGAATTGTTTGAGATATTTGGGACTATAAGCCAGCTATGTTGTGGTCGATGCTGGTTTATGACTCCAAATAGGGGAAGCTTTGGATGACTTCAAATATTCTATCAATTTCCTGTACATTACTCTTGCTTACATCGATTTTGATCTCATCAATCTCCAGCCTGAGGTTCAGTGATACCTTTGTAGGAAGCCTTAGAAGAGCCACAAACCAATGATGTCTGCATCATAAGCGTATACCAGGATCTGGATTAACTTACAGAAGATGGTCTCCGAAGCTTCCACCTTTTAGTCACAGATCGCACTCTTGTCGTCTCTTGAGACAAATTGGAGAGAAGAAAGGCTCTAAGAGTTTTTCATCCATCTTCGTCTGGTGAGTAATGCTGGTGATTATCATTCTAATAAATCTGATAAGCTTTGCGGAATTCTGAAGGAGCTAATCTTCTTCTTCCTTGGAACTACAACCTCGACAGGTCTCGGCTTGCCATTTCTGGCTTTCCTGACCTTAATGTTATCCGTAGTAAAGTAGTCAGCCTAACGTACGATATGGAGGAGCTAATTGCATCGTATAATTTTGCATTATTTTAATGTGGTTTTAGATTCGAAGAAGAGACGTTAAAGGACACGCATTTATGATACCTGAAATTGATACCAACAACTGCTACATAGGCTACAGATTGATTCTTTAGCAGAACTGTATCAATTTTGATCGATGCATCTGTCTAAAATATTCAACATAATGAGCCTGTTTCAGCTAAGAATTACTGTTTATGACGAATAGAATAAATATATATTCCCAATTATGTCGACATCCGACACGGAAAATCAATTTGCTTCCTTTCTGTATCGAGTAACATCGCGCATCAAGAATGACAATTATCGGAAGTGATAGCAATATAAAATTAAACAGAAAATGTTCCAAAGTATATCCATTATAAGCCCACTTTCCTCTATAAATAGTATCAAAAAATGATCCGCAGCAAAACAGAGCATTCTCGGTACGTTGTCAAATATTTTTCGCTACACCTAGCGTTCAGTAGACGTACCGACCGTAGTGATGGTAGTAAGCCGGGCCAGCAGAATATTTACAACCCATAATATCCTGTCTTGTTGCTGTCGTGTTTCGCGCAATGGTCAAGTATTTCCAATTTTACTTTTCACCGCTCTTTTTTTTTTGACTCGTTTTTGTTATTATTTTAGTTCATTTACCTGCAACACGTCAGGCACGCGATACCCGGACTCATATTTTTGTTTGTCCAGCCTCATGTTCCTGCTGGTACGGCTCGTGGGGCAAAAATGATGAAGCAAATTTTCTGTCACCAACAAAAGCAAAACACCAGCCCCAACATTCCACGAGAAGATCACCTGCCTGGTGCGGATAAAAGCGAAAATGCGGTATGAATTTTGCATCCGGTGTCATGTGCCACGTCCGTCCGTTTGTTTGTGGAAAGGGGTTTTTGGTTTTCCCTGGGCCCGTTGTCCAAGCGATCCGAAGGGGTGGACACGTGTCTCGGGCGGTGGCGGCTGAAAGCATGGCTCAATCGTGTAGGCTGTTGGGGCAAAGATAAGCTTCATCAATTGAGACTGTCCGGCCGGCCCAGGTCCCATTCCCTTGACAGATCGACACCGGTGGACCGGTCGTCACCACCACAAACATCGCTGGAAAAGAAAGCACCAAGAGCAGCAACAAAAATCATGGAAAGGAAAATGCTTTTCCCTTCACGCTGCAGTGAAAATAAATAATGTTATCATATTGCTGTCCACGTGTACGTCGGCCACCTTTCGTCCGCGCGAATCGCGAATGACCGATGGATCGTTGTGTGGGTGTGTGAGAGGATCACATGCGGACAACATTCTACATGCAAGCATTTCCATCCCCGATTTCCCACCGATCTCGTGTGCCGTGTACGTGTGCTTTCGCGCCCGGTGTAAGCGTCCGGACGGGTTTCGTTTGTGTGTGTGCGTGCCTGTGTGTGTGTGTGTGTGTGTGTGGGCATCGTCCGGCTGCGCGGCATAAATAATCAAATTCGATAAATGTACAATATTGCTCATTATTTATTGAAAACCGCGCTGCATAATTTATGATAGTCTGCGTTTTGTCGCGTGCTTTCATTCCGACTGCGGCCACGTGCGAGGGGGTGAGAAGTTGGAAGGGCTAGGGGAGTGCGAGTTGATCATGGTTATCTTGTCCGTTCGACGTGTTCACCAGCAGACCGACCGACCGACCGACCGACCGCGCCGCCAGCCGGGGATGATGGATTCTTTCGCTGGTTTTTCTCTCGCTGCCAGTCGTGGTGACATATTTATTTCATATCACCGGGCGAGCGGTGGCAGTACTTGGTAGAGAGCAAATGTCAGTGCCAGGCAAATGTACTAACTACTTACACTGAACTATTCACTAGAAATGTTTTAAATTAACTTCCCGTATCGGTATAACGCAGGTCGAAATGAACCGTCGATATTATTGTGTGGGATATTGGTGTTTCTTAGAAATCAAGTTTGCCTTCCTACAATTCGTGTATGCTCGAATGGGGAAAAATCATTCTTTTTTAACTACTCGGGAAAATTATTTCCACGAATAATGCACATCAAAAGCACCAGCTAAATGACGTTAAAAGGAAGGTTCATTATTTGCTATTCGAACGCGATCAAATAACATTCTTCCGGGCTATTTTCGTAAAATTTAGTTTGCAGCGCCTGTTGGTAGGCAATTTATAGGCGCAGGTATTAACTTTCAGAAACAATGGTAATCAAATGGGATCAATAGCTTTGAACAGATTTACGCTAAGAATGCTCGAGAGATTTATTATGTAAATAGCCATTTCGTTATGCTTTACATGTTTATTGCTTGTAATTACACTCATACCCATGAGAAGATAATACAGCTCGTGTGGGGGCTTGATGATTGCCTACCTTTAGGCGTATTTTAGACACTTGATTTTTTTTCTTTGTGTGTCAGAATGGCTGCGGAGAAATATAATTAATCTGAAATCAAGGTTATGGATATAATGGAGCTTATTGAATGCTAAGGCGAATTTTCCAAATGGATCGTGGAATATTACAAGCCTGTTGTAAAGCTTTGCATTCAGGTAATGGAAACCAGTGAGGAGAATTTGCAACGCGGCTGTGGAATTTTGCAATCAACAATGGATTTTCTGCCGAATTACATTGAAAGTTTCTCCTGAAAGTGTACGAGATTACTTTATACGGATACAAAGTTCCCAAGCGAATTTGCATGACATCACAATACTGTCGGACGTCCATCGTCTTCCATGGTCTCTTTTTAATGTCCACACGACGAATGTAGTCGTTACTGTTTATTAAAATATTTTATTTTTCGAGATTCTATTTTTGTTTAATTATGTAAAATACTCTTTAGGCCTTCATACAGTGCCCAAGCTTAAAATAAGACAACAGCTACGCTTCCCGGGAAAATAACCCCCAATCGTCACTCACAACCATCCAGCTTTTCAACTTCTTGCACACGTAAAACAGACAGCCCTGCTTCATCCAGCAACTCATAACTAGCACACGCACAAGCATTAAAAAGGGGTGAGACACACCCTCCGTTTTTCGGGAAAGAATTTCACCAAGCGAGCATCCATTATTATCGTTCGAGCATAAAGAAGCCGGAAGATCTTTTGTATCTTTTCCTGCCATTTGTTAAGTTTATCATTCATTGAAGCCTCCATGTGTGTGAGCGAGGGTCGGAAAAGCGGTGTGTGAAAAGCGCACTTCCCCTTCTTCACTGGAAAGAAGAGGTGTGTTGTTTGAAAGAAAAATTTTCCCTATTCGAGTTATTTCAATTAGGCAAAGTTGCTGGAGGTTGGGAATACTTTTGTTGTGTTTAAATCGTGCCCTGCCTCTTGCGAGAGAGTTGGCTGAATGTTTCAAAATACCACTCGAAAAATTCGTTTACTTTTTGTTCTTTCCTCCTTTCTTGGCTTAACCCGACAATACCGACGAAAAGTTCGTACCGACGTGCGAAGCAAAACAACTGAAGAGTTCAGTAAGCTTTCACCGAAAAGTTTCTCCATCGCATTGCAATGAACCGCCAACAATAATTAATCCATTCTGAACGACTCATCAAACTGCCGCGCTATTCGGCCCCGAATTCGAGCCCAACCGCACTAATTAAATGCAATTCAAGTTGGCGTATCGAGCAATTCGCACGGAGCACGCGGACGGTTCAAGAAGAGCCCTTGTGAATGCATTTTCCGCGAGCAAGCGAATTTCACCCTTACTTCCCAGCGTCGATTGAAATCAAAAACCTTACCTCCACTACGGTGCGCATCAAACGAAGCGCCGGCACACAAACTTCGTTCCAAGGGTCATTTCCGGCTTGACGTTAACCTCCAGCCACCGTGCAAGATCGCGCCATGTTTGGCTTTCATTTGAAAGTGCAATGAGAAAACAATAACACTCCAATCGGCTCCCGGGTCCCCTTCCGCCGTCCAAGGAAAACGGCCGTGCATTGCGATACATTCTCGGTCGCAGTCACTTCGCAGCGCAATGGCCGAATGTGCGCTCAAGCAAAACGACCAAGACATCGGGCGGCAGACCGGTGATGAAGTTGCAGCCAAGCGATTTCATCCTTAACGTACTGCAGCCTCGGTGAGGCGATTCGGGCAGGCGAATCTAACGTCCAACCGAAGGAAGCGAAGAGGCGGGACCATATAAGGTGAGGGAGAGAGAGAGAGAGAATCGTTCTTGTTTGCCTTCCGCTGAACTTCAAAGCACTTCAAGTGGCCAGTTGGACGAGAAAAGGTTGAGATGAGTTTGTAGTTGGACCCCGCTGCCGGGCCGGTTGTCCGGTACTGTCATCCACACGCCTAGCAACATCGCACAGCACACGCGAGATTGTGCACGGCACGTCCACGGTCCACGGCCAAAAAGGTAAACCGACATATTGCAGCCACTCTTCTGTTTTGGCGCTTATTTGCGCCTAGCCTCGGAACTCGTGCACATCGTACCGCCGGATCGTTTTAAGACATCAAAATGCGCTCAGTCCGTCATACAACGCCAAAAACGAGAAATTCGCCTGAAGGTATGCAATGTGCATTACAAAAAATTGCTTTGCATTAGAGTTCTAGCTTGTAGTCCTTGTAGGTATAATAACTATTCTAGTTTCAAGAGCTCCAAAAATTAGCCCGACGAGATATTCACGTACCGGAAAAGTACAACAAAAAACTAATCTATTTTTATCTTTCTTGACACGAAAGATAGCAAAGTACTGGCCGCTGCTCGGATTACCTCACTGTGTAACGAATTTCTTTCCCACCACAAAAAACCAGAGACCTCACCACACGACTGGAATGTATAACGAGCGGGTTACAACCATCATTTTCGCTCAGTACCACCACTTGTCCACATCCGGGTTGACTTCGCCCGGCGATCGCCTGCTTCCGGGTTCCAAGCATCCTCAGCCGACAACTGGAGCGCTGCTCTGCTCGGTCGGATGGGTCTCGGCCCGTACCTAGACCATCCTATAATTTATTTACCCACCGGCATACGGCTTACGAAACATCCGGCACACACACAAACTCTCCAATTTCGCCTACGCCCAACTTGGCCAAAAAGGGTCCTGCACTTTTCCTTCCCCCACCCCACAAAAAAAAAACTGCAAAGCGTTAACGTCAGGCTCGAGTGCAAGCGAAGCGCAAAAGGATACACGCGCTTATTTCAAACGACATCATCACTCCAAATTAGGCGATCCTAGCGACAGCAGCAGGAAACAAACAAACCCGAGAAGAAAAAACGACCGGAAAGGAAACAACCAGCAGCTAAAGAAAACACACGAAAAACGGTTGACAGTTTCGTGGCGGGCCCCACGCGCGTTCTGCGGGCCTGCTGGAGTATGTTCCAGCAGGACACATCATCCACGCGCTCCCATCATCCACTGCACCGGCAAAATAAAGTTTCCCCAACACCGCCAACGTTCACCGCTCGGAAGGGTGAAAGCACTTGGTTAAGCCTAGACGAGTGGCTGGTCGAGGACTCTGAACCCGGCCCAAAATGGGCACCTCTCTAGCTCGACATGAAAATATGACTCGCAAACTTTCTGCCCCCGGAAACGTCGCATTAGGTGGGTTCCCCTTTTTTTCTGCTGTGCTTTATGCGTTGCTCTAGCATTAACATTCTCATTAAGTGTCGGGCAAACAAACAGTTGGGGCCTGCGGGACAACGCTGAATCCCTGAAAGGGGTTCAAATTAACGCAAGCCTTGAGAAGTTGTGCCTGATATGCGTCATAGGCGTCGTGGAAGAAAAAAAAACAACTCCAAGGATTAACGTAGAAATTTGGATACGAATTTGCGGCGCTCTTCCTCGGAGCTTAATTTACCACGCAACAGTTCAAGAAATGTCGTGTAACTAGAAAAAAGTTTCAATAAATATTACAAATATCAATTACAAGCTCTTCTCTTTGCATCCACTGACCCTAATCGAACAACCAATTAAACAGAAAGCATTTTACATGATGCAGTATCACGCGGTGTGGATCTAATCGAACCGGGCACACGATTCCCATTACTTCCATTCGTTCATTAAACATTTATTTACACCCCGTTTTTTACCCCGGTGGTGGTGGTGGTCCAAACGGTCCCATCCAATAATCGAAAGTGGAATGTTTCGGGTTTAATGATAGACATGCCTGTGGATTGACATTCCTGCGACTCAATTAAACGATGTAATGAACGGTTGGCTCGTATGCAACGCCTCCATGGTGTGCTTGGTGAGTGTACCTAGGTGTGAGTGGGCAAGGATGTGTATGTGTTTAGTTAAAGTAATCAATTCGATTTGATTATGGAGTAATATAATGGGAATTGGATTAGTTGCAGTTTAACGGAATGAAAAGTTAAATAGTATGGATACGCAACGAGAGAGAGAGGGAGAGAGAGAACAAGTGAGACACTACCGATCGGGCTGATTCTCTGTGGTTGGTGTCAGTTGATGTAACAAGATCCCCGGAGCAGGCAAAGATCTGGGTATACGTAGTTAATTTGTTATCGAAATTGGCAAGGTTGATTGAACACATAGTCCCTACAAACTATGACTGTAATTAAATTTTGATCAATTGACACTATAAGCGATAGATTGGTTGAAATTAGGGGAGAAGTTAACGATGTCGTAATTACTATCTATGATCGTTTTGACAGGCTTAAATTAACTTCAATCAAGTGAACTGCAATGAAAAAATGTGTAAAAAATGTGCAAGCAATCAGAGCTCTTCTTATTACCAAGCTTAGGACAATTTCTCATGGACCTTGCGGCAACCGCAATCCACCTGTACAGATGTTCGGGACCGTCCTCGGTTACATTCTCGGACCAAGAAGCTTCAATCTTATGTTTGATAAAATATTTTAAAATTATTTAATAAATGACAAGAACACTCTCTTCTTCTTCGCTCTCTTTTATTCATTGGGGTTTGCTTTACTGTGTCCTCTCTCCGTCAACAATTAAAACTGTAAGCCGATTCCCGACCAGAGACGGACTCAGCATCTCTCCCAGTCTCACCATTTTCCCCGAATGAATCAATCATGCGATAAGCCTTTGAATTGCTCTTGAATCGCTATTTTACATCGAAATCCGATCACGTGTGTGTGTCGCTTCCACGCCTCATCATCATCAATCCATACCTTATCACCCGTTTTTTTTTTTCGGGCCCGCAAAAGCATCAATTAAAATAAAACAACTTTTGCCCAGTTTCTCACCTGCATTTAACCTCACCTTCCCTGTTCCAACCCTCCCGAAACCTCATTAAAAACGCTCATTAAGCAATCAGACACAATCAACCATATAATTGATTCCCGGGTTTGAATGCTGACCGGGCGCGCACGCTCAAAATCATTATTCCACTTCAAATGTAATCCTGGCTGCTCGCTGAGACTTGTTGGGGAATGGACGAAAGGACGACGAAAAAAAAATACACTCCGCGGACGAAAGGGCGGACGGGTCAGCTAACAAACGATATTAAATTGTTTGCTAAAATTTCAAAGCAAGCATGCGAACGCTCTAGTTCCCATTTTCCCCCGCCGGCAATACACACATGGTGGCACACAAAAACGCGAACGCCTGCAGGTTATGCTCGTTTTTGCACCTTTCGAAAGCATAACTATAATTCAATCAACCCTTCCCTCCATGACGGTTTGAAGCGTGGAACTGGTTTTGCCGGGATTCTTTTTTTTTCCTCCCGGTCGGTCGGTCGGTCAGTCCGTTTCTATGCATTGGAACGATTCGCTTTTGCTGCGCGTCCGAAAGCGCGTTCTCGGTGCAGTTCGATGCAGTGATTTAGCAATAAATATATGACTTCAATTACATTAATAAGTGCTTGCGAATCGTTCGTACCTTATTGCCGAACGCTTCGCTATTCCTGCCGTAACGGTACGAGGCGCTTTCCGGTGCCGAGGTCGCCGGTCCAGGTGGTTGTGGCCATTATTTCACTTGCACTTGCACTCGCGCGTCCAGCTGCTGTTGGCTTTTGGGGTTTTGCGTCGTGCTTCGTACCGTGCCCGAGGTGAACAGGTTGCCACCTAGGCGAAGCCTCGTACCCGGGGGTTGGTTTCCGTAGGACCAATTCCAGTGGATGCATGCATCACAGTCCCCACCCGGTTTAACCCAGCGGTTGCATAGATGGATGGATAGCGGTTCCGGCTCGCGGGTTCACCGACGGCATCGGAGGGCTTTTTTCGCGTGGCCACACACACACACTCACTCACATAATCTATTGCAAACCGCAACGCAATCTCCGCAACGTTCGTGTCATCGACGGTTTTAAAATGTATTTGCTGTGAAAACCACCACCATCACCGCCGCCACCATCACGCAACCCCGTCTTCTTCTTGCTCACCCGCACCACCGTTCCTGCGTAAAAAGAGGCAAAACTGTAGCGTTGATGCATGCAGGTTAAAACGCGGGGTTCGCGGTTTTTAGCTGATCGCGGACGTCCCGCTGCGTTGGCAAGCCCTGAAAGACGATGCATAACTTCAGGCGACCGTTGAGCGTGGGTCAGTGTGTATGTCCAATCGAATGTGTGTGGAGTGCGACTCATAGGCTTGGTGTTGGGTGTAAAATGTCATCCTCGGTCGCTAGTGGCACTGTTGGTCACACCAACTTTGAGCTATCTACAGAGCACAATAGGCATGCGTTTTGGGATGAATTTCATGCGGATAAACTGAAGAGAACATATTTTGTTTAAGCGAAATCAACAAACCAAACATAGCGAAGATGAGAAATCTGCTAAGAGTATATCAATTTCTGTAGTATTTAATATGTTTATTTAAATAGATAAGCATAACCAAAACAATCTTAGGCCAAACGATCGTAAGTATCAGGAACAGCAAGACGTGCTACATGACAGGATGCTTTAGTTTATGAGGTCTTTTACGGGGTAAAATAATGGAGATATGACGAAAAATGGGGACGTGTTTCCTTTGGAAGGTTAGGCCTTTTCAACTTTGATCTCTCTTGGCGGCTTGGCTCCTTGGACTAGGTCTCTTGGGAAATGCGAATGTGAACCATCCCTCGATCGCGTGAGATTATAAGGTTTATTGTTAGATGAGTTCCTATGAGAGATTCAAGCGGTTCGACTAAGAAAATTCTTGATGAATGTAGTTCGGATGGCAAGGCGTCTTTGGCTACTAAGTTTCCTGGTAGATGAGGCTCGGATGACGGGTTTCCTTAGTATGTGAGGCCCTTTCGACTTTGAGCTCTCTTGGCAGCTCAGGACCCTTGGACTAAACCTCTTGGAATATACGAATGTAAAATATTTCTTGGAGGTTGAGGATTGCGACCAAAGTCTATATAGGACAGAGGTCGACGCATCCCATACAAACTGACAGAAAGCTGTGGGAACGTTCTGGAAATTTAGGTAGGAAATGTTTACTGTTTTTTTAGCTGATGCTGCTGTTGGTACCGGAGCCTTGAGCACCTCCAGCTGCTAGTATGTGAAATTTTGATGATCCTTGAAGTCTTGTTAAGACTTTTTGAGATAAAATTTATCGTTTTACACCGTGTAAACATCCGGGGAACCTTATTGTGCGATGCAGCTGCTTCTGTTGTTTGTAAACAGTTTTCGATGTAAACGTCAAAAATCGGGTGCAAGATGCCGGACATGACATTTGCTATGATTCGACCTCTATCCTATTTAGACTTTGATTGCGACGGTGACCAGCGCTTGATGACAAGGCATAATATTAGATGGGGTCCCTAGAGACCTCTTTGGAATACGATATATTTTGACAGATGAAGCTCGCATGACATAGGATTTTGTATTACAAATATTCTTATTTGTATTACAAAGAAACCCGATGGTCGGATGGGTCCTCTTTGACTGCAAGGTATCGAGATGGGAACCTCTTCGAGAAAGAATTCTGTTGGGGCGCTCCAGTGACCGAGGCGACAACAGCGCCAGTCACACGGCAGGTCCGGGGTTCAAATCCCATCCAGACCGCCTCCACCCGTACGTAGGGCTAACTACTTTTCTACGGGTAAAATCAAGTCACAGAAAACCAAAAATGGCAGGCCGAGACCTCTCGAGGATGAAGTGCCAAGGAAGAAGAAGAAGATATAAGAATCGACTGACCGAGCGTCATTGACTGTGAGGTCTTCGGGTAAATGAGGTTAGGAAGACGACACTAATTGCTTCAATCTCACAGATGCTTCGACTCATTTTTGAAAGAGGACTCCGATCAGACAATCAAATTCGTAGAATAGAAGGGCCCACAGACAAGATGGTCTCTTGAGCAATCTTCAAATTAGATCAATTGAAAAAAATATAAGATTCCGAAAGAATTCTTTTAAAATACACTGAAAGTGTTTATCATAAAATACATTTTAAAATTTTTGTAGCTGTAATTACAACCAATTTTGTCTAGAAATTGAACCATTCCATACAACCACTCTCTTTCCCTTTTCCAGCCTAACCAGCGATACTTCAACAAATATTTCACTCTAGTCATATCGCACGATTTATTGCTCCGTTTGGTAGCGTTGCCACTGTCTACGGTGCGATACAGACCAATATGAATCGATGTATCGAGGATAAATGTTCACGCAACGAGCCGCTCCAGCCAACCGGCACACAACGGAAGGCAACTTCGTCTGTTACTATTTTCGGCCCCGGCAGACACCAGTTTCCACGGCCAACGGCCGAAAGAGCCACAATAAAATACCTTGTATAGCAACCGTCATAAAATGTTATACCTACCATGTGTGTCTACGGTGTAACGCCAGTCTCGCGGGTATCGTGTCTTTCGGCTAGGCATGAATCGGCCACCGAAGGAAGAAAATTCGCTGTTACCGTGTACGGGCCGACAAGGGAAAAAATCCTTTTTTTTAACGCTCGCTGGAATCTAACCCACCAGCCGGAGAAAAATAGTAAACTCATTCAATAAAAAAGGCAAACCCACCCCGAAAACTACATTTATCCATTCACCATTCACAAACACACGCACAGAGACGTACCGAGCAGCATAAAGCGATCCAGTTAGTATGGGACGCAGCACCGCCATCAGGTCGGTCGGCGGAATCGCAAACAAGGATCGCTTTTCCAATATATCTTGGCAATGAATCGAGAAATAAACGTTTGCGTAGCTAAAGTACACTAATTCATTTTTATGTTTGCTCATGTCCTGTTCGCCACTGTTCACCTAACAGGGAGGGGGGGGGGAGGATTCTGCCGGGGAACCGTAGAAAAGGGGTACGAATAAACGAATCAATAAAAAGCGACCGGCATCGATTGTGTGTGTTTGGGTACGGCGGCACGGTGGTTCGGTGCATTAGAATCGTTTTGGAAGCGCATCGGAAATCTATTATGCCACTTTCCAAGTGAACGATTGCACCGTTTGTGGTGTAGGACAAGCATTCCGAGCGGGTAAGGTGGCGCGGTATGCAAATGTAGCAATCCCCTATCACGACTCGCTGGGCAAACAATTAAGAAAAATTCTCTTTCACTGCAATCGGGAAGCGAAATGAATGAAAGCGTTGGGCCGGCTGCAACGAGGGAAAAACGGTTGTGAAAGCTTGTGTATGGCAAACTGAATGGAATCTCTTTGCAACGAGGACACATGTGGAAATGGAAACCAAAAAAAAAAAGTTTGATAGTTTTGATGAATTAGAAAAACGGGTCATTGAACGGTACGGGCTTTTATTTTGGGTAAAAATAACCCGTAAATAAAATTTGATCATTTTTCATGATTATTCTAAAAAAAACGTTCATTAATCATTTGATTTTCCTATATGGTATATTGCCCCGGTCTTAGAAAACTTCTCTGAAGCTCACATCACCTGAAAGATAGTTAAACCAAGTCCTCATTACTACTCCCTTCTAATCGACTCTTAGTTTTTCTTTGGTACGAATCAACACTATTAGAATTGGAGCTTCTGCTTCTGCTGTCTTGGCCTGCTCCTGTGCAGCACGTCTAAAAGACATGGCATGGTGTCTTGAATCTTGAAGATTCTGGCTTTGGCATGAAAAAGATCACTCTCGCTGTGGCAAAATTCTATGAGCGGCAATATAAACCTACCTCATCCTTTGTGTTTATTTGGAGAGCTCTGGAGTCGTAGCCTTAAGTCTTCAGGTTTTGTTTATCTTTAGTTGGAAAATGGCCCTACCACAGAGACATTATTTCTTGGCCTAACTACCTCTTATGCTATGCCTGCCATGTTTGACTTAATAGAAACAGAGACATTGGAGATTGCAAACAGCCGTCAAAGGAGCCTACAGAGATACTTGGAAGCTTGAGGACAACTTGCGGATTTCTAACCTTATTAACAGGAGGTAGAATTTGAAGCTAGAACTCTATCCTCAATTATGTTACCACTTTCAGAGCTGCAATGCGACTTCAGACCCCTCAGGATCACGGTTAAACAGATGATGGGTCGTAGCTTAAAAATGATCACTTGATCGCCAACGAGCCCCAGTACCTGTTGAGCTCACAACTTCGAGAACCTTGATCGATTTAGTGTCTTTGTGGCAACATTGAATATTAATTGTCAGTTAAGAACTTCAATCATTTCTTGAAGCTCTCGAGTTCCAAATCCTGCAATTTAACCCTTAGTAGAGGCCAGACTGTATATTCAAAAGCATTTGTTGAGCAATATGGTATTGTGGTCTTCAGGAACTCGAACACAAACTCACCCGTTCATAGTAGGATCATTTTCAACCGACCAACCTCTACCAACTGACTCCATCAATCTCATCAGCGTATAAAAATCACACTCCAAAAGCTTCCCGAAAACCAGATTACCTACTCCCAATGGACTCATAAGCCTCCCCGCACAGTGTAGCGTTCGAACAGTGAGATGTTAGATCATCGATGCCTAGCCTAGGAAAAACACACGGTCCAGCGATCCATCTATCTGCTGGCGGGCCCAAAACTGTGCAAACTACCAAATTGGGAATTGAAATTGGCCGTCATTCCGATTATTGCAGGCCTCGGCGGTTCTTTGCGAAAGGTGCTCGGTGCTCGATTGCGAGCGAGTGCAGTCGATTAATGGTACTAGAGAATAGTTAGACGAACTCTTTTCCTGACGCTCGCACAAGCAAAAAAAAAACGCGCGCAGCAATGGATTTTGCCAAACCAACAGCAACAACATCCACAAAAATGCACACTTTCTTGCGTTCTCGCCAGTCTTCCGGGTACTGCACCACTTCCGGTGCATCCGGTTGCTTTGCATGAAAGCGGCTTTTATGCAGCTTCGGTCGATTTTGCAACGGGGTAGTCATGCATGCGAGTGCAGATGCATTTTTTCCGTAGTTGGGGGTGATGAAAAGTGGCGATTCGGTTTTAAAACAAAAATACAACCAGTTGGACGAATCTCAATTTTGGAGTTGCTCCAAAGGCCGAACAGAAAAAAAGGCCTCTCGAAAGGGCTTTTCGTTTGATTCACTGATGCAATTCAAGCCGTGTGCCGAACAACGGGGTGAGTTTTAGTGTCTTTTTTCGCTCTCTTCCTTTCTCTCTCTGTCTTGTTGCTGGCACACTGGTCGAAAATAGGATTTCGATTGGATGAAGTTCATCGATGAAGCAAGTATTAGTTGCGGTGAATTGGTTCCGGCCCTGTTGTTTTTTTTATTCTAATACCTTCTAGCACTCGCAGCCGTTGCGTTTTGCAATAGTTTTCAAGTGTATGCAACCGGGAAGCGGATTCCATCATGCGTTCGCTTCTAGGTACGCGTGGTCGGGCGTGAAAATTCCAACATTCAGGCTTGCGTGCTGGACCGGAAAGATGCCGATAGCCGAGAGAACGCCCTGGCATGCCTTGGAGCTCGAGTTCCGGGGTTTGACCACAGCCAAGCTAACCGGCAAGCTCACACGGCAAGGAACGAGGAACTAACCCGGAGCCCCCGATACGATCGTACTGGCAGCTGGGACCAGTGCAGTGCAGGACCAACCAACGCTAAATCACCCATCGACCAAAGACGTATACCGGGCTCGGTCATTGAAAACCACATTTTAAATCAATGCACCGCCCCGGAACCTTCCGACCGGTACCGAGCTGCCAACCGTCAATTGATATTCACAAATTTCAATTAATTACACGCTTGACCCAATTTACACGCATCTTCACACAGATTAATTCGGTGTCGATGTGTCTCGCCTCGGTCACACGGGTGTTTCCGGCAGCAGTGAAGAAGTCACTCGGCTTAAGCTGCCGATGCCGAGTTTCGTACACCGATGATGAGGTGACTGTGGCGTGGTCCTCGACCTCGGTGCACGGTGCCGCTTCTGATTAGACCCGAGCCGGTCCGTCGGTCGGTCGGTCAATCGTCGTCGAAGGTGGCAGCGTTTGTGGAGCTGAATAAGTGACGATTCGATTGGTACCGGTGGAAATTATCCCACACAGGTCGTGTCACACACGCACACAGACAGGCAGTCTTGGATGGAAATCTAATTTAAATCACCTAACCCCACACGGACGGAATGTTGTCCCCACCCATCCACACAGGTCAAACCGAGGGCGTGCCTGGTCACTGGGAGCACTCAGCAGTGGATTGATGGGCACGATGAAGACATCGTTTGAATCTGTCCTGGTGCCTGGGTTGCTTTAAGTTTGCAGATGATGGAATGGAAAGAATGGTGCTTAGAGGCGTAATTTAGGCTCAATCAGTGTCCAACCCGTTTAATGCTGACTCCTTACGAAGAACGAAGCCTGTCTCCAGCTTCACCAATTGATATCTAATTTAGACCATCACAAGACCCTCCGGGCACTTTGAAGATGGAAAATGTTTTGCGAAGACGAAAATCCTCCCAGGAAGTGCTCTGATGAGATTGTGTGCATTGTTTATGAGGTTTAATAAGAGATTTGCAGACTTGCTTCCATGCCTGTATGGGCTTACGAAACTAATCCGAAACTATAGCCAAGAGCTACGCAACGTTGAATGTCTGATTGTCCCTTCTTACCTGCAACGAACCTTGATGCTCTGTACTACGTTTGGAGCATAACATTGTTGGAACAAATACTACTTATGAAGCTCTCAATTCTTCTGAGCCACTGTCTAATGCTCAATAATGGACATCCTCGGCTGGAGATATTCTAATACTTTCAGCAGGGGTGCTCTTCACTGTGACCTCATATCCCAGCATCAAAACATCTCCAAGGTCTTCGCCTGGTTCTCCAGGATACCCGGCGATCACCGGGTCCCCTGCGTGTTCTCATCCTAGTTCAAGTGCACTCAAATATCTTTCAGCCATATTGGATGATTGATCAGTAGCAGCAGTCCTCCTTTAGGTCTTGTCACATCAGCCCAATGAGGTCTCATATGTTGATGTTGAGCCTCCTTTCTCGATGTCATTTTATCTGTTCGGTCCTTTGTACACTTACCTTTGTTGACAGACCAAGATTTAACGTATAATAAATCACCACACGCAACCACGGATGAAAATTCAAAAATCGTCACATTTATTTATGGCATTTACGTACGTCACTTCCTACGGCTTACAAATTACCTATTTACAACGGACGAAAAAACATCAACAAATAAGTTTTTGCTAGGGATTAAGATGTAGTGTTTTCTTTCTTGTTTTAGCACAAAGCATAAGACTTACGTTCACATCCCTTCCCAATACGCGCGCGCGTGAGATTGAGATCAAAAGTTTTTGTTGTGGAATACACTGGCTCTAAACACAGAAGCGGAGCTTGGTAGCGTTGCTTTTCCCCCGCTTTACGTACGGGGATTATAGTTTACCATAAGGTTTAGTTTTGCAAACAGGTGACTCGTAACTGAACACGCCCTAAAACGTGAAATATAGCGCTAAACTTGGGGACGCTTCGCAAACGCGCCCCTTAAGCATACGCCCGAATGCGCTGAACAAAGAAACCGAAACGAAACGTACATAGTATTATTAAGTAGAATAGTGATAATAATTATTGCGTGCCGACAATCGGACGTCTCTCTTCTTCCCTCTCTTCTCTTTCCTTCTTTCGGTGGCACTATAAACAACACGTGGTGAACGTGAAGAGCTAGGGAAGAATGGCTTAAAAGTCGCTTCTACTTCGAACCGTACGGCATAAAGTTTACCTTGTTTGCTGGCTGGCTGCTGGCTGCTGGCTGCTGCACTGCTTGGCGATGTACACATGCACCTGCAACTTTGGGTGGTTTTTTCACCACCTATCGTGTGTTTTTGTACCGTTGCACCGTCGAGTGATGTCTTCATTTGTGATTGGTTTTGTGTATTAATTTACATGTTTTCGGTTTTGTCTGCTCCGCTCTATTGCTTTTGCTAATGCTTCTCGCCCGTGCCAGGCCCGCCGCCGGCCACTGCCTGCCCAGCGCCTGCACCCGGCCCGTGCTGCTGCTGCTGTTTGGCGGACTTCTTCGGCAGCAACATTCGCAGCGGGTCCTTGTGGTAGCGTGCAAACACCTCGCGCTTGAACACCTCGAAGTACTTGCGATTGACGTTGTTCTGACGTTCGCGCCACGCCGGACGGCTCTTCTTGTTCTGCAGGCCCCAGTGCACGGTGAACAGTGGCGTCAGCACCTGGAACTGATAGCCTGCCACAAACATTTCGTACACCTGCGATGGCGAACATCGTCCGATGGGACGTGAGAAAAGCAGAGAGAGGGAGAGAAAGAAAGAATGGGAAAACAAGTATTGCTTTTAGGCTAGATTGAGTTGAGTGCGGTTAAGCTAACGAACGATAGCATAAGCCGATTGACACGACAGCAGACCGATGAAGCCGCCCATCGGTTGTAGTTAGTAATTCTGATTGCATTGATTTCTTTATTTGCGGAAATATTTACATTGCCATTGCACAGCGGAAGCTTTCGAACAGAATAATGGGGTAAAATAGTTTTTTTTTGTCGTAGGGTCATAAATTGATGCAACTTCATAACGATCATTAAAAATCGATAAGGCTTAAATGGCTGGCGGATTAAGTGGACAGAGAGTGCGTTATAAAGTGCGTTAAAAATCATCACTTATGCAAGGGAAAAAAACTTTGAAGAATACAAAGAAAATGCGCCTAAAAGTATGCAATTACCACACAAAGAAGGCTCGCAGTCCTCAAAAGGCGCTTCAAAGGCTAACGTGAAACGTGATAATTGGAAAAACATAAATCGAGCAACGCCATCTCCGGACAGCGATTCAATAAATTCTAGCATGACGATGTGTCAGCAAACCGAAAACGGTCGTTCCAAATCCGATACTTACTCGATAAATTACATCACTCTCGCCGATAGTCATATTTCTTTACAATGTTTGCTGCCACTGCTGCCGGTACGGTTTACGGTCAGCAGTAAAGCACATAAAACAACAGTCAAGCCTGAAAAGCCCACTCCCGCCCGTCCCAGCTTGCAGCTTTTCATTGTCGGCTCTCCGAAAGGGTCACGTTTCCGTCATCATCGAAAAACAACCCACCACTGCGTTCTGCTGCTGCTGTTTGTTCTTTTTCGGGGATGGTTTCGCCCAATCGCCCATTCCATTATGCCATCTTAGAACAAAAAGGTACGCTCGGTTTGTGTCCTCGTCGTCCCGCTCGATCGTAAAACAAGCCCCAAAATCTAAACAAACCCAGCCGACGACGCATAGGCCGCGTCCGATAAACGGCTTCCGATTGGTGTCCGGGTCGAAATCTGTCGAACGGGTCGGGAAATCAATAAGAAACACGATGCATGATGCAGAAAACCGGCACGTCTACGCGTTACACGGTACATCAAACCGTTGCTGTTTGGGCTTTCCCTTACTTTGCTTTTTCCTTCTGGTGAGAGTGAAAAGCTAAAGTATGTCCTAACGCACAATGGAAAATTGCTCCATCAGGCGTAAAGATCGTCTTTTTTTTGTGTGTGGCTGCTTTACTGGAAGGCGGCTATAAAGTGGGCCAAACGGGTATCGACATTTTACGTTTAGCTTGTAATAAGAGATAACCGAAGCTGTTTGAACCAGGTTTTTTGGACTTTGATAAATGGGTTCTAGGGTCTCTCCAAACATTTCCTAATTTCCTCTAATATGTTCTAGTTTTGCAACTAAAATACTATTCAAAAATCATTCAACAAACAAGTAAGGACATCGCCAAAAATTCAGCATCACAAGCAGAAACAATATTATTAATTTTATCACTAGATGACGCCCATTCTTATGCAATTCGCATTACACGATATTGCTGAATCCACATTACTGAGGAGTATTACGATGTTTGGTGCGGTATTTTCATTTAAAATAAATATTTACCAAACTTCAGATAGAAAATATATTTAGCTCTAAGCGAGCACAGCGACATCTCTTCAAATATGTTTATCAAAAAAGACAGAAAATTTATTTGAGTTACTGCACTCCGTACCGTTCCACTATCAAAACAATTTCGTCAAGTAACGATATGTATTCCAACGCGTTACTGCACGCCTGCCCCGTAAAGCAAACAACGTACCACTATCTGTAATGTGACAGAAATTGAATCATATAATATTTATTGGTGCAAAATGCCAAACCTCTTGCCAAACAAACTGTTCCGTGGTTCTGTGGTGGGGTTGGATTTTATTTTTGTCGGGTCGGGATTTTTACGTTCCAAAGGCCTCCTGGCAGAACCCCAGAAATAACAAAACCGTCCCCGAGAAGGATGTGAACGCAAACGAGAGGACACTGGCCGGAGAATTATGAAGCTCGAGCTCGAGGGATCTCTGGACGGCTACGAACACTTACCATCTCATCACTTAACGGCTGGCTAGCTGCTTCTTGTGTATTCAAACGCCAAGCGCACATAAAGTGCTATTTGGTGAAATTTAAGAACGGAACGCACTGAGCGAAGATGATGTCGCTTGCGAATGGGCAAAGTGTCCGTGTGTCAGGTTCGGTTCACACGAGTCGGCCTAAGCAGGTCAAAGCAATGGTTTTAATATAGTTTTTATCAATTCCAAACACGCGCTAGTTAAATGTGCTCCACTGCGAGGGAAATGGGAAATCACAAACTCCATCCCTGCACCATCCAACCCGGGCAAGCACGAGAGAGAGAAGGACCAACACTACACGTATCGGCAGGGAAAAGCCATAGGAGCACTAGTGCTGCTCCCGCAGTTTAATCTAAGCTGCAAAAAACATGGACCAAAAAATTGGAACGAGTGGGCTTCCAATTTCTGGTCCTACTGGTCCGACGGACGGACTGAATTCTCCTTGCTTCATACACTGCGATTACACAGGGAAGTGAGTCGACACGGCCAAAAAGGGTTAAGAATCTTACCTCCACTAAAGAGATCATCAGTATTCACCGAGTCGGGAATGTCCCGGGTCCCGGGAAGTTCTTGTTTTTGGGCAATTGAGGGAAGGACGTTTTTATCGTCAGCTTGCTGGCGATATGCTGTCCTTTCCCGGTTATTGCTTTAGCAGCGCACAAGCTCGAGACGAGATTCTTCGTGTATTGGAAATCTGTTTTTTCTTGTTCCCAACACTGACACTTTATGACACCAAACCCAAACGATGGTGACCTGAGAACAACCCACGCCCACCACCGATGGTGGTGGCATTATCGGAAAATTATCGAATAAAAAAAAGGTCAACGGCGTCAATGGTTGTTGCGTTGTCATGGAATTGCGGAGACCGGGGAGGTATGCGATCCCGAAAAAAAAGATCGGCCCACCCCGGTAAGCGGTGAAATAATAATTGGATTTTTAAATTATTCATGTAAGCTGATTGGAAGGCGGGTAAAATCAAATAAACTTTGCTTGATCGAATCGAAGCGTTTGCGTGCCGGCAAAAGGGGGGAATATGGTGGTAATGGCGAAATCTGCAAAACAACAATTCAATTGCAAAAAACACTGCCCCAGTTGCGTTCGTTGGTCTAAAAATAATCTTTGTGAAGTTCATGCGGCTTAGTATGGGACGTTCTAAGGTCTGTTGTTTCGAAGATTGTTCATAAATAATAAAAAACCCAAATAAAGATTACCCATGGCGAGCTGTTGGATTGGGGGCCTCGAAATTTCTTTACGCCTGTGCTTAGGCAATCTGCGTCACACGTGCTTATAGAATCGGCATAAGTACTAGCTGTCGTTTTACTTAGTTTACTACTCAAACAACTACTACTTCAGATGCGAATTGAGGGATACAGATTATCCGTTATTGTTTGGGAACTGTAGCAGAATTCTCTCTTTTATCGGGCGTTACAACCGCTTCGTAATACCTCGATACCGCTCAAGGTGTAGCGCCTTCGTATGTCAATGCTTTATCCCGGTTGTTCTGGCGGACATATCGATGCCATCACTCCATCTCAGTTTGGGCCTACCACGCCTCCTGTTTTCGTATGGACGGCCTAAACGGACTTTACGAGCTAGGTCGTCCGGTACTATTCTCATTACATGAGCAGCCACCGGAGCCAGGCGAATCTAAATCACTGCACAATGTGAAAATCATCTTACAGCTCATGGAGCGCGTCATTATAGCGTTCACAAGAAGGACCGAAAATTGTTTGGAATGTTCTTTAAGGCAACTAGATTTAAATTATGAATCTAAATCAACATCTCCATATTCAAAGAGCTGTCTTTTGACACGACTTTGGACCTTCTTTTATCTTCTTTAGATTGTTTTTATCATTAGGCCAAAAGAAATTTCAAGCGAGAAGCTCATGAAGTATATGATGCATTGGATATAGATTGACACTTCACACGGATTACCAAATTATTTGAAAACGCGGTGCAAAAAAGTCTGAAGTCACGAATTATCTGTTTGCGCCTACATTTAGGCAATCTGCCACACACAAACCTTAAGTCTCAACATCATCGTTAGGGCGCGAAAAATGGCTGTTTGTTACTCGTAATTTCTCTTTTCTTATAAACAAGCAACTACTTTATATTGTATGCTACATTTCCAACTAAATTACTTCACCATAATGGTTACATATTTAATTTACCTCTCTCACGCACTCTCATCTCTGTGTTGCTATTCCTGGGAAAGCTTATTTCAGGGATGTGATACTGCTCATCATCATCAACGGTGCATTCCGAGTGAAAATGCGCTTGTCACCCGTCATATTATGACAACTACTTTCACCAGCATTTGCATAGTAATGAAAATTATAAACTCATGCTCAGGCAACGGCTCCACGGCCTGGATTAAGACGAAAAGTCGCGAGCTGTTTTTTCCACGAATGCTGTACTAACGTGTAACACATCATGTCCCAAATGGCCTCAAATGCACTGACAAACTACCCAAACGCAGACACTCACAGCAACGTTCGTAATTAACCGAAAATAAAAAGCTGAAAACCCAGAAAGAATCAGGCGTAAATATAGTAAAAAGCAGAATAATTCTGAGAAGCGGAAGCTCAGGGCCTCTTCATACCATAAACTACCCGAACCGGGTGGAATGTTTCGTTGGTGAAAATTCTACAATTGTCTGCGGCTGGCACCGAGTACTTCCGGCTTACAGATTTAGCCTGCCGCTTTTCCCTCGCTTTTCCAGTGCGGGAATGAAATACGAACCGAAATCAAGCCACCCATCAGCGCCACAGTCCCACCACCAACCGGCGAGGATGCAGCCGTTAGAGACAGACAGAAAAAAAACCCCAGCTCGAGCGTATGCAGCTTCATCCAGGCGTGAAACTAATTTCCATAGCCAATTTGCAATCGTCGAAAGTGTGCAACCGAAGCGGCGAGTGAAAAACGCACAAGTACGGCGATTTGTCTTGCTCAAGCAGCTCGCACCCAACCCATCGGTGTACTCCAGGCACCCGAAAAGCCCGGATTCTGCCAACGCTACGGAAAAAAAGATAGCCCACTTCCCCGCTGTGCGGCGTCGATGCGTGCGATCGCAGCGTAGAAACTCGCGGAAAACTCACGCCGCTGGGAAGTATGGCGCTTCAAAGCGGAACTTTTAATTTTCAAACCCGGGTGCGTACACCGGGCCGAGATTATCTTGCCGAAGCGGGACTGGCACCGGGCACGATGCCGAACACTTTGGCTTAAGTTGCCAAGTCGCCGTTCCCAGCCTACTGCCCGCGAGCACAGATGATTTATGCGTTGGATGGAAATTTCTCCAGAATCAATGAACCGGTTGATGTTTGAAATGCGTTCGTGGCTGGAGCTGGAGCGAGCAATAAAAAAAAAAGGTGAGCTTCTTTCGCCGGGAGCTTCTGCCGCGGACAACAATTAATTTCTGTAGCTTCACCACACTGTTCCTGCTGAAGATGCTGTGGTGCTTGGGCGGATGGAGGGAGGGCAGGTATGTGAAGAGAGAGAGAGAGGCGTTATGGCCAGGGCTTAAAGCACCAATCCGATTATTGGATCGGAAAGAGCCGTTTTTGATGTTATTGCAAGTTTGCTGTTTTTCGGCTAAAGTTTCCTTTGGTCGTCGTCGATAGGGTATAACGGGGTTCTACTTTTCCCATGTCCAGAAGGTGAAAAAGCCTTCAATTCTTTTCGCAATTTCCTTGAAGGACTACATTTTTTAAATACATCTCAGAATCCTTTTTTTGTCGTGGAGCCTCACAAACACACGAAATACAGTAGCCGGTAATAAATATGTTCCAGAGCTTCGATTTTCTTCCACGGAACTAGCTTGCGCCCAAAAAAAAAATTATTTAAAAGATTTGTAGCTAAATAAATGAAAGTTGTACAATTTTTCATTACAAAAATGGCTCGATTTGCATCTGGAGCACATGAGAACACCTCAGAAAGGGAAATTGCTTATCTAAAACATATTTAATAGTTCGTCTTACCATACTTACGCAATTTTATTTAACGCTCCATTCCATTTAAGTAGTCTCAGAACATTTAATACACCTCTCCCTCCCTTCTCCCCTTTTCCTCCACCCACCCTAACCACTTACCTGCGTATTGCGCGTGTAACCATAGCCGAGGAAACGTTCGTCGTGCGGCGGTACCGTGTCGGGTGCAACATAAAACGGTTCATAAAGAAACTCAAAGTTCGTCACATTGTGCGACACCTTCGTTTCGTCGCTTTCGGTAACGTCTGCCTGCCACCTGTGAAGCAAACAACAAAAAAACCAGATATGAACATTTCGTTAACTATACAGCGCATAAAGTCGTGTCGAAAACCTGCCGAGCCCGTCATCGCTTCATAAGACCAGTTCATCGATCATTAACCGATTAAAACTTCTCAAAAACTGGTCGTAAAAATGCGTGCAATTACGGTGGATGCCCTTCTGTGCTGTTGATGCTGGGTGGTTGGGCAACTTCCAACATCCAACGATACCTTGCTATCTTCTGGGAGGCTATTTTTCACAGCCAGACCGACCTACCATCAGCGTAAGTGAGGGTAAAATTATGCGATCGATGTTGTAAAAATCCATTGTTCGAACAGCTCGTTTCTTGCGGGAAGGTATTAAAATCTGGGTTAAGAATATTTTCCTTCCGAGACGCCTTCCTCGCCAAAGGTCTCGCACTGGTTTTCTCGCCCCATTACCCGACGACTTATTGCTTTCGTGGTCTTCCCATCGTTAAACACAAAAAAAACCTCCCGAGAAAAAAGCCTCCCTTTAGCGAAAAACGGTTGTGTTTGTGTTGTGGTCCCATGTGTCAGTTTTGCCCCGAGCGAGCACATTACGCCTCACGCCACATGAAAATCAAAGCATCTCATCTTTTACGAGCTCTTAAATTAGAGAACTTATTTGAAGGGGCGAGTTACCCAAAACGCAACGGTGCCGTCTTTGTCCGCTCCCAGGATGCTGCCACCGAGCAGCAAGAATAAACCGCAAACGAACCGATGAGTAACGCATATAGCTACGCATAGCGGCACTTGACAAAACGAGAGAGAGAGAGAGGGAGAGACGTTTGGTGAAGGGAAAAAGGTGCGTTTGGACGAGTTTGGTGCTCGGTAGTGTCCATGCCAACACATCGAGGACACATAAATTATCGTAAAGAAATCTTTACTTTGAACCAGTCAGTCGCGCAACTTTGCCGCCAATTTTGACTACCGGAAATGGTCACGGTGTTACTATGGGACCGGTTAAGATCCAAATTCGGTGAAAATTCGTATCGAGAATTTACTGTAATAAATCACTGACTATTATTCCTTGCTTGGCTCAAGTACTAGGCGCCTCCACCAGTACACACCACGTGAGACAAGTGATCGTATTTTCTACTGGAATTGGAATAAAAAATCTATTTCTTTGAAGGGAAGGAATAATTTATTAAAATTCGTGTGAAATCCTCTTTGAGTTTAGTTTGGTTTTTTATGAAAAATATATTAAAAGAATTAACCGAGCTCACCCGGGATAAGGTGCCCTTTCACGGTTTGGAGAAGGAAATGTCTCCAAACCATCGTAAATTGTACTTATATTTGTAATTTAGCTTTAAGCAATACGGCCAGGCCGTTCATTATGAATAAAAAATATATATGAAAAGCATTGTACCCATACCATCCCATTTATTCAACCGAACCACACCAATCTCTTCAAACCATTTTATTTAAAGCTCAAGTGACTTCAACATTTATAAGGGTTATCCCAGTAAAAAAATGAGCTATAAGCCAAATTCAACTTTAACCAGAGTAGTTTCTGGAAGAATTTATTTTGTGTGCTACATCTCACAGCAAAAAGTCTGGGGCAGTTGATTTTGTCCAGATTTTAACCACCTTCACCCCATAGTGCGCTGGCGTCAAATGAGATATGAAGATATTATCGTGTCTGGTTTGTGCTTCCCTAAGAGTTCTCCGGTCGCCAGCGTTGAAATTCCGGCAGAAGGTTCGTTTAATGGCTTAATTGTTTAATGGTGGCAGAAACGTACATAAACCTGCCAAACGATCAAACTGAAATCAAAAAGTTTTTTTTTCGCGAGGAAACTCGGCAAGGATGCACAACTCTATCATTGAATATTATTGTTTTAGTTTGCGAAGATATTTTACGTGATGCTTCAAACACACAGAGGTTGAGAAGATGGACAAGATAAAGGGGAAAACAACACGTTTCTTGCTCATCGTTTCGATTTGTTAACAATCAACGCCCAACATTCATGGATGCCGTTCCTTCACGCACACACACACACACATTCATCTAATGCTCTACGCAAGACAATCAATTACATTGCCGGTACCGATAATGGTCGCAAAAGGGTACGACCACACATACACACAGCAAACCCTCACCGCCAGACACGTAATAAGCAAAATTAAATCCTTTTTCGTCCTGACTCTTCCATCCCGTGGCAAACCGGCGCCCGTCCGGAGACCCTACCGACAAAGGATCGAGTGATGAATACCACGCAGTCACACGTACGGTTCTCACTTTTAGCACGATTGCAACCATCAGCTTGTTTTATTGCCTTACCGCTCTTACCCAGCGCCGGGTAGCTTCCATTTTATTGCACGCCATTCGCATACGCCCGTCCAGCGCTGGCCACATTTGTGGACAGATCCGTCTCCGTCAGATTCATCTTCTCTAACCGATCGGCGTTCCGTTGCAACGCTACGTACGACTGCGAACGTACGCCGAACACCTTCCCGTGTTGAATGTTATCGAGCTACACCGACTTCCACACGTTCGCCCAGTAAAGTACATACGTCACGCGAACAAGGACCGCCCGATTCCTACCTTTCCCTCTCTCTCTAGAATTAATGATTGCATCAGAAGCGATGATAAATAACGCCGGAGTGCAAATGGCCCTTGCAATAATAAATCTTGCTTGTGCCTCTTCACGCACCGTCGATCGTGAAAATCGAACCGAAGTGATTGTTACATGAAATAAATGAATAAACAGTCATTTGCACCACACACCACACTGGAGGGGTGGCGGGAGGGTAGAGCAGGAGCAAGAGGAGGAGGGTTAGGGTAGTTGCAATCACAATTGCGCGCGGTAACGAAGCTGAGCTGAGCCCCGAGTCGGTGGATAAGCACTCATAAAATCCTGGCCACTTGTCATGAGACAGTAAAATCAATTTACTTCCTCTCGCTGGTTTTATGGGACGGCAGCAGGCACCAGCTCGCCTAAATGACGCTCTATAAATCCTAGGCTAGTTGTGCTGGCGAGGTGGCGTGGCTTTTTGGGTGATTGATATTAAGATTAACACGCTAGCATCTAATTCGGATGGAATTGTTAGTTGTAACGAGAGTAAGTGATGGTATGGAAGCTGGCCTAGCAGCAAGAGATTCAGTTAAAATGTGTTGAAGAACCAATGAGTTGAAGGTCTTATAAGGATCTTCGTTGACTCTTCTCCAACCACCACCAACCTTCCCTAGGGAACCTAGAGATCCTAGACCCTAGCGGACGTTCGCAGTTCTGAAGAGTTTTACTAGATCTTCAATTATATCCAGTGATGTGGTCATAAGGAATAGAAACAAGAACCTTACTTACCGCGAAAAGTTCGTCGCAAACTGGTTGTAGATAAACACCTTGTGATGGAACGGTCTCGCCAGGCCCTTGTTCGCCAGCCGTATCAGGTCAGTCTTATTCCGCGGGAACCGTACCCGCTCGTCCAGCTCGTACGTCGGCACGACGAACGCGGTCAGGTGGTGCGGTTTCTGCTTTCGCAAAAACTTGTCCAGCTGCTCGGCAAAGTTCACGCTCGGCACAATGTCCACGTCGGTCAGAAACACGTGGCTGCTCTGGCAGCCCTTCCGGGCCACATTGCGCAGATGGTTCTGCGGGTACGGATTCTTGATCCGCCACTTGCTCGTGTCCGGTTTGCGCAGCTTGAGCAGATCGTTCAGGGTCGCTTCCGGTTTGGCACAATCGAACTTGGTGAAATCGCTTACGTGTACACTCTTCAGATGCGTTGGAGCACGCTCCTTTGGCAGCACCAGATGAAAGCTGACCCGTTCCCGGATCGGTCGAAAGCAGGCCCGCAGGTAGGACAGATAGATCTGCAGCAGGTACAGCTCATCGTTGCCGGCCGCGAAGATCGCGGTCGAGATGGGACCGGACCAGTGGTGGGACACCTGGACGAGCGAGTAGATCTTCTCCAGCGAGCTTTGCGTCGCCAGACACACGCTGTAGCTGTCCGACAGCTCCGGGAAGCGTTCACCGACGACGGCAAAGTCGAACACCTTGTACAGTCGCCGTGTGTCCCAGCGCCCGAGCCGCAGATCCAGCCCGGAGAAGACAGCCTTATCCGTACTGTTGGCAAGGCTCTCGGCCAGCACGTACTCCAGGCAGGTGGCGGGCGTTAGCATTGGGGCTCGCGGGACCATCGAAACTCCCTCGTCCACACTGCTGCTGTACTGGTTGCAATCGCCGCTGTGCAGCAGCCGCACCGTAAGGAACACATTGGACAGCGTTAGCGCTAGCACGCTTGCAATACTGAGATTCCAGAGGCGGCATGTCTGTGGATGGTTGGGAAATGAAACAAAAAGGGAAGATGAGCCATAATTTCGAGGCCTTCAAGGTGTTCTGTCAACACCCGAAAAACGCTACTCTTCACGCACGTCATCGTTAGGCAAAGTAAATATTGTCACAGTTAACTAATCGAACAAAATTCCTACCACGGTTCCCACTTTCTTTGCCTTATTTCATTACAGCACCATTTCGGCCCGTAATCTTATTTTCGATTATTTCCACCTTCAAATAATCATCCATCGAATGATTGCTTTTCCGTGCCTGGACGAACAAATGGAGCAGCCTTGAGGACACCGAAAGAAAAAAAAGGAAACCCGACAGGACAACTGTTGCATAATTTATGTGAACCCATCCTAAGATTTTTATCCCTTCCGACCTTCCGACACCGCGAAACACCGTGGATCCACGGGACGACTAATCAAAATGCAAAGCAGACCAACCTCGGGCAGACTCTTCCTTACATTCCCGAAATGCGGAAACTCACACCACCGCAACCCGCTGCTGCACCGGGCCGGGCAAAACAACGAAACACCCCCGAGGACCGGGAAAAAACATGCCCGACCTGCCGGCTCAAAGTTTCCACCAGGTGAACAAGTCATGCCACGACTGATCATCGCGGGATTATTCAAACACCCGGCTGTCGCATTCGTTGAATAATTCAGCGCCGACTTTGCAAGCTTTCGGCTCTCACTTTCTCTCTCGGGCTCTTCTCTTTTTCTAGCAAAACCGCCTCCCTCCAAAAACGCTTTATTGTCAGTGGGCCCTCCAACCGGGGGATGGGAGGGGAAAATATTTTATCCCACGGCACGGTGAAAGAATTATGAAACGCGATTAGTCATTCTTGCATTATTTAATTTCGCGCGACAGAATGAAAACATAGATGGGTGCCAGGTGTGGCGCACTGGGGGGTGTTGTTTGAGGCGTCACATTTATCAATCAGGATTATCGAGCAGGTAATTTTCACTCACAATGCGCCCTGATACGGGGGGTTGGATCACTCAAACAGTCAACAGGGACCGAGCCTACGCACTGAGCGTGTGGGACCCATCAATCGGGTACGCGGTGACTCATAAATCAGCTGCCCAAGAATCTCTTGCTCACCGGAGAAACATCTTGGCTGCAGGAGATTCATCTTGGTTTATTAAAATAGAATCATCACGTTGGTAGCCACCGAGGCCTTCAATTTGATTGTACGCGCGATTTGAAGTGTCATTAGGAACTCCATGCCCCGGGAACATGTGACGTTAGGAACTCCAGATAACGTTGACGTTTTTAGGAGATAAGTAATGAACCTGCCAGGCGGAACTTATTGCCTTTTTACTTCAGCTATTGTAACAGAGATGTAATATGCCTGTTAAGTTGCTGGTTTGAGTGGAGGTCATCAAGACCTTCAGTGTCAACACTCTACCAATACTCTAATGTTTTTAAGTTCTGCTGAAGGTCTGCTGAAGGTCCTTGAACTCTAAAATTTGAACAATCTGTCTTGAAGGTCATTGTACACGACAATAGCCTAAATGTTGGAATACTTTGCTAAGAAGGAAGTATTATAGAGCCCATCCGGACTTAAACTCTACACATCGCTTATGTTCCCTTCTCTGCTCTCTGAGGGAACGTCACTCCACCTCAACTATTTACAAACAAATCCACCAGCGCCTTACCTGAAACATTGATTACGATTGCTGTTCTACTACTAGCGGCACAACGGCGAAAAACAAAACGATCATCACTTGATCTCGCCGCCGGAAGGAATTTTCACCCTGCTTCCACGCTTCCGGATGACGCAAACGTCCTTAATCTGCACGTGGTGTTTTCGCTCTCGTAGCCACCGTCCTGCTTCGTACATTAGCACGCACCGATTGGTTCACGGTTCTCCAGAATCAACTCACACCGTGCACCGAACCGTACGGCAGCACCAGTTGTAACAAACCATTCTGCTGGAGCACGCGAACCTTAGCGTCTGAATTATTATCTACGGTCGCATTAATATTGCAGCCCGATATTGCTTTCCGCTGATGGAATCATTTATTTTTGAAGCGCCTGCCGATGCCGCTGCATGTAATCACGGCCAACCGCAATACGTCAACGATAAGGGAAAATCAATTTATCGATCGATGTACGATGCACTCGCTTTCCTGCGGGGGCTAGAGCTCTGCTTTTCTTGAGACCGTTTGTGGAGGGAGGAGCGTCCTCCAGAACGTGCCCGTCTGGTGTTCGGTATCCGGGGTTTTAGGTCACTTTTATTAGATTTCAAGGTGTCCCGTCCAAGGACTTTTGTGGCTGTGGCTGATGGCGTTATCGGGAGCAGGTTGCACTGTTGTGTTTACTTTTTTTTGCACCGTGTTGTATTCGCTCAATTCACCTCACCAGAGACCACAACGAGCAATACTTATTGTCACAGCCACACGCCAAACACTATCACAAATAGCTGTTCACTCGAGGAAAACCTAATCGGTTGGCAAAAGTGCTTAATTTTCCCAAAACCATAAACCCGAACGTGCACGCCTTTATTTTCGTTTCCACCTTTTGACAATTCGCACTGACAACACACAGATTGCAGGGTACGGGATGCTTGGAAAACAAGAAAACAACAACCATCGGGGGATATTTTCCAGCTGTCAAAAGTGCAATCCTTTTCGCGACGCTCGGAAAATATCCCTTCGCAAGATGGCGCGTGCGCACACACAGGAAGACCATCTTTCCAACAGATGATTCCGATGGTTGATGTAAACAAAGCACGAATTCACCACGGCGTGGTGAGTATGGAGCCATTTGTTTGCAGAAAGCCACGTGGTGGCGACGAAAAAAGGAAAATGCCTTTGTATTGATTTAAAACAAACCTGTTTATTCACTTCCAAACACTATTGCCAAACTTATGAAGTATCATTACATGAGCTGCCCATAAATGCGAACCTTCGTACGAGATTTTAGAACCACCACAAATTATGCTTTTGCGCACTCCTTGGGACAATCACCCTCCTCACAGATTTCGCAAACATTCTGCTTATCGACCTCGTACACTTCGATGGCGTTGAATTCTGAAAAACAAAACCCGACAAGAGCGGTGGTCAGTTAGCGGCAACGCGTCGCTACAACCGCAAATGGTTCACTCACTTGGATTGTAGTAATCGTACACGACCACATGTGCCGGACGCTTCAGTGCCACCTTGAACCGTCTGAAGGCCGTCACGGTGAAGCAGTTCCGCTCGATACCCATGTTGTTGTAATACACAACCACCGATGTGCCACCGTACCGAATCTCGATGTTCTGTAAAGGACGGACGTGTGTCAATGTGTTCGTCGTCAAGCTATTTTCTCCCCCCACCGTCTGCCTACCTGAATGGGATTGATGGTTGTCTGCTCACTGATCGGACTCCGATCGACAACATACCCGCTCGGGAAGTTCACCTCGACCAGTGCCATGTTCGATCGGCTGTCGGTCATCTTCGGTATGAAGTTGGCGCACACCCGCATCCGCAGCTCGTACTCGGAGCCCGTGCTCTGCCGCTCCAGATCGAGCTTGAACCGATGCGCAAAGTTGACGAGATTCAAGCTGTACTGATAGATGACCTGCAGCAATCCGAACCCGATACCGCCGACGTTCACCTCCAGCGCCCGGG
The DNA here is from genome assembly GCF_013141755.1 of Anopheles stephensi. Lineage (NCBI taxonomy): Eukaryota > Metazoa > Arthropoda > Insecta > Diptera > Culicidae > Anopheles > Anopheles stephensi. The sequence goes on along the minus strand of NC_050202.1, from coordinate 3,714,705 downwards.
TATCCTCCGGGATGTCCTCGTAGCTGGTGATGTTGATGTCCTGCGAGTTGATGTAGAAATTGCGCACGGACCGCTTGTACTTCAGCGTGATGGTGTAGTCGTTGCGCGAGGGCGAGATTTTTTCCGCCAGCTTTGTCAACGCCTTCAGCCCGACGAACGTGTCCTGGGTGCGTGGGAAACTGCCGGTAACGTACCGTTGGTTCACCAGCCAGCGCATCACCGGAATGCCGTCCAGGTACTTCTGCGCTATCACGAACGACAGCAAGGCGTACGCGGTCGTTTCGATGCTATTGTCCGTGCTCCAGTACCGTTCCGTGTCGGACACGATCGACATGTCGACGAGCCTATTTAACGCCAACGTCTTCTTGTCGTGTCCGTTCAGCATCAGCGCATAAGTCGCAATCGAAAGATCGTAAGCTCTGTTGATGGACTCTATCCTGCTGCTCAGATAGGCCATTGCATTTTGAATCACAACCGCATGCTTCACCTTGGCGTTCTCGTTCTCCAGCAGTGCTGTCAGCACGTAGGATGTCAGCGCCACACCATTGCCCAGCCCGCCCTGCATATCCTTGTGGATCACGGAACCGACCTCATCGAATCGGCCGGAAGAGTGCTGCTTGGCAGCAAGCCAATCGTACGCCCGCTCCACCATCGCCGCATCAACTTCGCTGATGTACTTCGAAGCGGTTTGCATCGATTTGGCAACGAACGCGGTCAGGAACACGCTGCCACCATTGTGCCATACACCGAACGAACCATCCGACTGGCGATAGCGCATCTGATTTTGATAGCCCGTCCGTAGCAAATCCGTCGCCTTATTGATTAGCGTCTGGTCCTTCGAACCGATCGCATTCAGGTAGTCCAGCACAACGATGTTCGGTACGAACTTAACCATATTCTGTTCGCCACAGCCCGATGGGACGGCGAGCAGATTGTCCAGGTTTTTAATCACCGTGGTCAGCAGATTGGCTACAAATAACAACAAACATCACGATAGCACCAACGACATTCGTCAAACACTCCAACCTATTATACTCACGATTCAGCTGGAACGCAATCTTTCTCGATCCATTATCCGCCTTCTTGTCGATGTCTAGGTTCATCAGGAAGGTAGAATTTTTGTAGTTATCGTAACAGAAGAACCGCGATTCCATCTTGTTATGTTCCAAGCTTTCCGGCATGACCCGGATCACCTTCTCCAGTGCGTCCGTTTCCAGGCCCAGCATTATGGAAGCCTTCACCCGTACGGCCATCTCGCCGAGCTTGCGGGCCTTCACCAGAAACGACACCGGTACACCAACCTTCGGAGGAACGCTGACGGACTTTGTGTAGCTCAGATCTAAACAAGCACAATGCGTTAGATCAGAATAACTTAGCGCGGAGTTATGCACTAGCACTTACCTTCCAACGGCCGCCCGACAAACTCCGTCTGATTGGCCACATTGTACAGCGTCACATCGGCGATGTACTCTCCGCCAAGATTGTTGAACAGCGTGAACTGCAGCACTGCCGCTTCGCCTCGCTTGATGGAGTACGGCAGATTCTCCACGATGTAAAACGGTTGGACCGTTGTGAACTGGATCGGCTTCTTGATGATGCCCAACCCGTACACCGGATCGATCGAGAATCCCGTCAAGTACCAGGATGTGGTCGTATCCGGAACGATTTCGATCATCTTCTTCGTGCCCGATCGGCCAATGGTAACATTCTGCCACAGCCACGATTCGAGGAAGTTGGTCCGGTAAGCGACCAGCTTGGTGGTGGGATGGTTTATCTGTAGCCCGTCCCGTGCCGACTTATCGTTTGCTCCATCGAACATAATGTCATCCAGCGTTCTGGCAAACAGTCCCATGCTCTGTAAGAACAATCTGACTAACATTCATTCTGTACTCTGCATTCTCGCTGATCCGCCACTTACGTGAATCTTGTCAAACTCGTTCTCATCGATCGCATGAAATCCGTCAAACACCTGCATGATATCCTCCCAGAACAGATCGTGGTTTTTGTTGTAGTACAGCAAACCTTTGTCGTACGCAGCCAGCCCAACGTACGCTCCCGGACGGCCCGACATACGAAGCTCGATTTGACGTCCTGGCTTTACTTCCTGCTCGTCGATGCTCAGATCAAACTACACCGGACGATATTTCGGTTACAAAAATCATCGACAACACTCCAATAAGACACACTTGACAATAGTTTTACTCACGTTGTTACGAAGCTCTTCGAAATCAATGTCCACAAAGTCATACACCACGGTACGGCTCGCAACGGTTGCCACAATGATTTTGGCCTTCGGAATCATCTTCTCCGTCGCGTTCAACTGCAGCGGATATTTGTTCTGCCTGTTCGGTCGCATGAAGCCAGAATCGATTATGTTGCCTTTCGACACTACGTAGTACACGAAGAATGTCATCCTTTCGTTGCACGTCACCATCAGTCGCAGCAAACGGTTCAATTTAATGCTGCAAAGAGTGACAGTTGTATTGCTAGGGGTTCCTTGACCTGGTTTCACCTGGTAGTTGGCCTACTACTTACGGAGATTTAAGTTCCAGCTTGATGTAAGTATTCGTCACTATGTCCACCTTATCCACTCGTTCGTAAAAGTAGAATCCAGTCTCATCGTTTGAAAACTGAAGAATAAATTAGGAGCATTCAAAACTGTTTACTTGCCACGCTCACTCATCACTGCCAACTGCTACTTACGTTTATATCCATCCCTTCGATATCTTCGCCTGGATTGAGTTCGAACTTGATCAAACCATCCTTGTCGCTCGTTGCAGTCTCTTCATATTCGACGTCGATTACCTCCACCTTACCGGTAACACCTCTGGCAGGTGTTCCGTCATGATTACGGAACTGCAGAGCGCACTTGAAGGGAAGTCCCGGACGGAACTGTGGGCTGTCTTTTATCAGCTCAACGCGGTACGTATATTTGTACACTGTAATCTGACTTTGCTTAACTACCGTGCGATCTGAAAAAAAGACAGAGAGAGAGAGAGAGTGAGAGTTATTAACCCATCCAACACCACAGATGCTGAGCAGATGTGCGTGTTGCTTACTTGTGTACTGTTCGATGAACGTCGTCTTTACAAGCACATCCTGCTGATCTTCGTGCACTCCGAAATATCCAGCGAACCGCAGCGCCACCTGACCCATACCGTACACCTCGAACTCTTTCCGCTGGTCCAGCTTATCGTCCTCCAGGTACAGCTCCATCTTGACCAATCCCTTCACCGGCTTGCCAAAGTGATAGTTGGCCGCTACCGTCAGGTTGAGACCCTGGTGCTCCTCCAACGGAATGGTGGACGGCAGCACCTCCACGTCAAACGACGACAGCACGTACTCCTTCACCTCGAACGTCTTCGAAACGAGTTCCTCCCCATCCACCAGAACCGAGATGTTCCAGATGCCAAGCATCGGCGTTGGCGCTATCTGAAGATCACCCTCGAACACACCGGCGTACAGCTTCGCCGAGGACCACTTCCGTACGACATTCTTTAGCGGATCACGGATCGTCACATGAATCGCTTTCAGCCGTGCCGGCGGCTTCAGCTCCGTGTCCAGCACTATCACGCGGAACTGAACCGTATCGCCCGGCTTGAACACCGGTTTATCGATCTGTATCAACCCGGACACGATCTTGCTGAGGTACACCAGCTCAGCCTCCTTGTGGAAGCTAAAGCCTCGCTGTCCGTCGATGGTAATTCTGTAGTTCCCCGCTGATAAGTCCGCCGGCATCTGCAAGAGAGCAAATGGGTGAACTTCAACACACACGCACACACTCACACCGCTGTCTGTGAGCAAAAAGCCGCGGGGCGTCCTACATTGAAGTTGATCATCCTGTTCATGTTGCGGCGCACATCCACCATCTGCGTTATGTTCAGCACGTTCGCTCCATCGTCCGTTTGGCCCGATATCTGTAGCATCAGATCCACCTTGGCCTGGTGAGCGTTAAAGTTACTGATCACCAGCGTGAAGTCTTGATTGGCACGGATAAACTTAGGACCCACGATCAGTATTCTGGCAGGAAAAATGGCAAGCAAACGAAAATTTACACAGTGCAATCGTATTCACCAACCAACAGCAACCGCCAAACGCAGCGAAGCCACAAGGGCCAGGATTTTGCGTACCCATGAGCAGCACCTATGAAGATTATCACCGTCAATATTCGTGACCTTATGAACTGCCACATGTTGCTCTAGCGCTGGCTGCGATTTCGCGTCTACTCGGGATGCCGTCTCAGATTGAACTGAATCACAAGCCGCTCGCTTCCCCAATCGTGGAAGCTGGGTCGTTTGACGGGGAATTCCCAGCTCGCAGATGTTACGGTAAACATGCGACCTGCAACAATACGGCGTGATAAGAATAAATCCCCGTCGTGCCTAGCCGGTCCGCGGTGAAACTCCAGCTTCACCGGCTTCTATCAAACTGCACTGATAGCGTCTTGTACGTTTTGCAGCAACAGAAAACTGCGCACCTTTAACGTCGGTGTTCCCTTCCAATAGTTTCTAACGTACTGTAACCGCCGGTACTCGGTGAGGTTTGAGCAGCCGTAAGGGAATTGTACACATTATATGCAGTTTAGCCGTTACCACCCATACTGGCAAAGTACAATGAAGCACCAATACACTGCTGGCGGCTGTGGTCGATGGCAGGGTTTTAGAACAGTCAGCAATGAGTAACGAGCAATATTGAATAGCTATTTCCTTCCTGTAGTTACGAACATGTTAAATACTAAGCATCTCTTCCAACCGACGTACCTTTCGTTGCTCCTTCGCTAAAAGTGCGATTAAAACAACACAACACAGATTGTGGGGTTTTCCCAGATGCGTCAGTCACTGTGTGGGAAATTTTCACTCCTTCCGAAGGCTCAATGCAGCGTTATTTCACAAATCCATGCGCCTAAATGTATGCATTACCCAGACATTCTCACATCATTAGAGATTCTTGAAGCTGTACGATCCCTTACGATCCTGGAGAGAGAGAGAGAGAGACATTTATAAGATCTGAACAGCAAATTGAAGAAATCATCCCGATTTTCTTTCATTGTAAGGTAAAAAAACTCCCAGCCATTCAAGAAGTTCAATGCTTTCTTTATAGTTTCGACAACAACAAAATTCACTGTAAGTAGAAACAGATATTTGCCATCCTTCAGTTAATTGCAGTCCGTACAGCTTTCCTCCGGTCCCTCGTAAACTACAAGCGTCCTCAATTCTGTGCGAGATAAATGTACAGGAATAGTAATGTGGGGAATAAGTATTGGGGCAAACATTACTCACTTGGGATGTAAAAATCGTGCACAAGCACATAAGCCGGCCGCAGAAATGCTACACGGAACCATTTTTCCGCAGTCACGGTGAAGCAGTTGTTCTCCGGTCCCAAACTTTCGTAGTACAGCACCAGCGACGTCTGCCCATAGCGAAACTCCACATTCTGCCGGAAGAAAGGAGCAATGTTTAGTTGGATCCGCCATTACGGCTATGGCTCCCATTCAATTACCTGAAACGGGCTCCGATTGGTGATGTCCACTAAGGAATCTTTATCGATGACGTACCCGCTCGGGAAGTTTACCTCGACCAGGGCCAAATTAGAGCGCGTGTACGCCAACTGGGGCATGAAGCTGGTACACACCCGCAGCTGTAGCGTAAAACCCTGATTGCTAAAACGCTTCCTGACCGACAGCCTGAACTGCCTGTCAATATTCCTCACATCTATCCCGTACTGGTAGGCGATCGTGAACAATCCAAACCCGCGTCCGTCCACGCTAACCGTCACCATTCGCCCGGTCCCGGTCAGCACATCCCGGGACTGCTGATCCACGTCCGTCGAAGTGACCTTGTACACCTTTCTCGTGCGGCCGTACCGCACCATGACCGAGTAGTCGTTGTTCAGTGGTGATATCGCTTGCGCTAGCATTGCGAGTGCCTTCAGCCCAACGAAGGTGTCCTGAGTGCGGGGAAAGCTGCCGCTTACTTCACGTCGCTTGACAAGCCATTGCATCACACTGATGCCATCCACGTATCGTTTTTCGTGTACCAGACACAGCAGTCCGTACGCAGTCGTTTCAATCTCGGCCGTATCTCGTGCCCAATACAGCTCTTTCCCGTCCGCGCCCTGGAAAGAGTGGGCCCTCTTTATGAGGGCGTTTAGTGCCGTCAGCTTTTGAGTATGGCCGTCCAGCAGCAGGGCGTACGTTGCCAGTGACAGATCGTAAACGTCTTCTATGTGCGGCAAATAGTTGGCGATGTACTGTATGCCCTTTCGAACTACTTGCTGGTGCTTTTTGGAAGCTTCCGAGTTTTCTAGGAACGCGATCAACACGTACGACGTTAGCGCTATATGGTTGCGAGATCCTCCCTGCAAAGCTTGGTACGTGATCGGTGCTATCTCCTCGAACCGGCCCGAGCTGTGCTGTTTCGAGGCAAGCCACTCGTACAGTCGGCTGACCATGCTCAAATCTACCTCCGATATGTAGCTGGAAGCACTCTGCATCGATTTGCCTACCAGAGCGGTTACGAAGATGCTGCCCTGAGACTTGGGCCAATTTCCAAACGAACCGTCCGGCTGACGGTACTGCATCTCAAGCTGGTAGCCGTTTCTCAGCAATCCTTTCGCTTTATTTATCAAATGCTTCTCGTTGGACCCGATCGCCATCAGATAGTCGAGCACCACCAGGTTGGGGATGAAGTTGATCATGCTCGGGGCACCCGAAGCGGTTGGAACGGTGAGCAGATTTTCCAGATTGTACGTGACTGGCGTGAGTAGGTTTGCTGAGAAGAAGATGCGAGAATGATTTACGAGTCAGGACGAGACGGTTAGGCATACACTTACACGACAGGATAAACTCCAGCTTGACAGTGCTCATGTTGGCATCCTTGAGAACATCCAATGAGATGTTAAACTCTTGTGTTTGGTATCGGTACAGATTGAAGAAGCGCCAATCAGTATTGTGAATAATTATATTTTCCGGCATGACCCGAATCACCTTCTCCAGTGCGTCCGTTTCCAGGCCCAACATTATGGAAGCCTTCACCCGTACGGCCATCTCGCCGAGCTTGCGGGCCTTCACCAGAAACGACACCGGTACACCAACCTTCGGAGGAACGCTGACGGACTTTGTGTAGCTCAGATCTAAACAAGCACAATGCGTTAGATCAGAATAACTTAGCGCGGAGTTATGCACTAGCACTTACCTTCCAACGGCCGCCCGACGAACTCCGTCTGATTGGCCACATTGTACAGCGTCACATCGGCGATGTACTCTCCGCCAAGATTGTTGAACAGCGTGAACTGCAGCACTGCCGCTTCGCCTCGCTTGATGGAGTACGGCAGATTCTCCACGATGTAAAACGGTTGGACCGTTGTGAACTGGATCGGCTTCTTGATGATGCCCAACCCGTACACCGGATCGATCGAGAAACCCGTCAAGTACCAGGATGTGGTCGTATCCGGCACGATTTCGATCATCTTCTTCTTGCCCGATGGATCGATGGTCACATTCTGCCACAGCCACGATTCGAGGAAGTTGGTCCGGTAAGCGACCAGCTTCGAATATGGTCGAATGTTCCCTCTTCCGAAGCGTCTCGATGGAGTGTTCGCTGGTTCCAGCATTGTTTCTCTTGAAGTTTTTATAAATAGGCCTTTACCCTGTAAGAAGTAGGAACGTAGAACTACTCGTTGGAACGGCTTCACCAACAATTCCATACCACTGATGCTTACGTGAAAAGCATTAAACTCGCTCTCCCCGACGGCGTGGAAGTCATCAAACACCTGCATGACGTCTTCCCAGAACAGATCGTGCCGGCCGGAGAACTCAAGCAAACCTTTATCGTAAGCAGCTAGCCCAACGTATGCGCTCGGTCGTCCTCGTAGCTGAATCTCCAACTCTTGGCCCGGTTTTATCACCGATTCATCGATGTTGATTTCCAGCTGAAAAATGCGAAAAACACAACCAAAAGGGTCAGACCTATGCTGTGCCTGTTGAAGCTACTTACATGATTGCTCAGCTGCTTCAAATCGATCTCCAACGCGTCCCATATCACAACGTTGCTGAACACGGTGGCCACAAAAATGTGCGCCTTCGGTACCATCTTCTCTGACGCATTGATCTGAAACTGGTATTTCGTTTGTCTGTTGGGCCGCATGAATCCTGCGTCTAGAATGTTACCCTTGGCCACGACGTAGTACACGAAGAACGTCATCCGTTCGCTGCACGTCACCATCAGCCGCATGAGTCGGTTCAGTTTAACTCTGCAAGAGAGAGGGAGTGAGAGAGAGAGAGAGCACATGTTCTGGAGGACCTGGTACCTTCTACGGGTTACGGGCTACTTACGTTGACTTCAATTCTAGCTTCATGAACGCATTCATCATTTGTTCGACTCTATCTATTCTCTCGGTGAACGAGAATCCGCTGCTCTCTTCGGTCAACTGTCGAGGGGTTTGTTAGGAAGCCATTGTTAAATCTGCACACCCGACACCTACAGCCACGCCTTACCGTTACGTCGATTGCTTCGGTGGAGTTTTGTGGATGCATGACAAGCTTGATAGTGCCTACCCTATCAGTGGTGTACTCTTGCTCGTGCTCTACGCTATCTCCCTCCACTTGCACCAACACGGGAATGTATCGTGCCGGCGTGCCATCATGGTAGCGTAAGGTCAGCACACAGTGGAAAGGAAACCCTGGACGGAACTGGCTGCTCTCCTGTGCTAGCGACGCTCGGTACAGATATTTGTAGACCGTAATTGCCTGCTCCTTCGTCACTACTCGATCTGAAAGAGCATAGCTTGCATTGAGCTCACACGTCTAGACGTGGCCGACAGCCATTGCTTACTTGTGTACTGCTCGGTGAAGATCACCTTCACCTGCACATCCTGCTGATCCTGGAACAGCTTCAACTCGTTTCTGAAACGGAGCTCAACCTGTCCCATGCCGTTCACCTCGAACTCTTTCCGCTGGTCCAGAATTTCGTCCTCCAGGTACAGCTCCATCTTGACCAATCCCTTCACCGGCCTGCCAAAGTGATAGTTGGCCGCTACCGTCAGGGTGAGACCCTGGTGCTCCTCCAACGGAATGGTGGACGGCAGCACCTCTACGTCAAACGACGACAGCACGTACTCCTTCACCTCGAACGTCTTCCAAGCGAGTTCCTGCCCATCAACCTGTGCCGTGATGTTCCAGGCGCCACTCGACTGCATTGACGCTATCTGAAGATCGCCCTCGAACACGCCGGCGTACAGCTTCGCCGAGGACCACTTCCGCACGACGATGTTCTGATGATCGCGAACCGTCACCTGAATTGCTTGCAGGCTTGCCGGCGGCTTCAGCTCCGTGTCCAACACGATCACCCGGAACCGGACCTTATCGCCCGGCTTGAACACCGGTTTATCGATCTGTATTAAGCCCGACAAGGATTTGCTGAGAAACACTAGATCTTCCTCCTCGGAAAAGCTCAACCCTCGCAGTCCGTTCATCTTCAGCTTCACACTGGCTGGGGAGGAGATAACTGGAATCTGCGTCCCTCCGCAGAAGGGATCACACATTTGCATGACACTCTCTGTAAATGCACCTTACAACGAAAAATCATCTCACTTCAAACCTCACGATGCGATTCATGAAGCGACGCACGTCGACCTGCTTCGGGATGGAAAACAGGGGCGTTCCCTGCTCGCCGTACGCCTCCAGCCGCAGCATCAGGTTCACCTTGGACGACGCCTTGTTGAAGTTGCTGATTACTACCGTGTACTCTTGGTTGGAGCGTACAAACTTCGGTCCCACCACCAACACTCTGCAACATGGGAAGCACAAAACCGGTGCAAACGGTTGGTGACGACAGCCTCCAAGACACACCTTACTTACTTACTTACTTATCAGGCGCTACAACCACTTTGCGGTCTTGGCCTGCTGCAACAATCCTCGATACCGCTCACGGTTCAGCGCCGTCGTCTGCCAATCCGTTATCCCGGCCGTTCTGGCGGACGCATCAACGCCATCACTCCATCTCAATTTGGGCCTACCACGCCTCCTCTGTCCTTGTGGACGGCCTAAAAGGACTTTACGGGCTGGGTCGTCCGGTGTCATTCTCATGACGTGACCAGCCCACCGGAGCCTGGCGAGTCTAATGCGCTGTACGATAGTGAGATCATCATACAGCTCGTAGAGCTCGTCGTTGTAGCGGCTCCTCCATTGTCCTTCCACACATACGGGGCCAAAAATCCTTCTGAGCATCTTCCTCTCGAACGCGGCTAAGAGGGCTTCGTCAGTTTTGGACAGAGTCCATGTCTCAGAGGCGTATGTGAGTACTGGGACTATAAATGTTCTGTACAGTCCCAGCTTCGTCCGTCGCGACAGGTATTTAGAGTGGAGAAGTTTCTTCAGGCAGTAGTATGACCGGTTGGCAGCCAGCACCCGTGCGCGTAACTCAACATCAATGTTGTTGTCGGTGCTGACTTTTGACCCCAGATAGGTGAAGTTTTGGACGACTTCGAAGGTGCGGTCACCTATCTGTACATCACCCCTGCGTAAATCAGTGTTTGTTAGCAGGGCCGCTGGTGGTGCCACCATCATTTTGGTTTTCGCCTCGTTAATCTCCAACCCGAGGTTCTGTGCCGCACGCTCGATCCTTTGATAAGCTTCTGCTACATAGGAGAGCCTCAAACCAATGATGTCTATGTCATCAGCGTATGCCAGGATCTGGATTGACTTATAGAAGATGGTCCCCGAAGTTTCCACCTCTGAGTCACGGATGGCTCTCTCTAGCGCCAGGTTGAAGAGGAGACAGGCGAGCCCATCTCCCTGGCGCAGGCCCTTGGTGGTAGCAAAGGGCCCTGAGAGTTTTCCATCCACCTTCACCTGGCATGTGATGTTGGCCATTGTCATTCGTACAAGCCTGGTAAGCTTGGCCGGGATTCCAAAAGAGCTCATTGCGTCGTAAAGTTTTACCCTGGCTATGCTGTCATAGGCGGCTTTGAAATCAATAAAGAGATGGTAGGAGTGGAGCTGTTGCTCCGCCATCTTCTCCAAGATTTGCCGCATCGTGAAGATCTGGTCAGTGGTTGATTTTCCGTTTCGGAATCCTCTCTGATAGTTTCCGACTATCTCTTCAACGAATGGGACAAGTCGATCTTGTAAGATTAGGGAGAAGATCTTGTAGGCGGTATTCAACACCGTAATACCCCTGTAGTTGCTGCACTCTAGCCTATCTCCCTTCTTGTATATAGGATAGATGATGCCAAGATTCCAATCACAAGGCATCGATTCGCTATCCCATACCTCAGTAATAATTTGATGAATTTCCTGTTCGAGTGCTGCACCACCGTTTTTGATCAGTTCGGCTACTATTCCGTCGGTGCCTGGTGCCTTGTTGTTCTTGAGCCGACGGATGGCCATTCGTGTTTCATCTATGCTAGGTGGCAGTAGCATGATATCATCTGCTAGTGGAGCCTCTAGCTGTTCGTTGAACTGATCATTTAGCAATTCATCAAAGTACTGAGCCCATCGCGAGAGGACCTCTGGCTGGTAACTGACCAGATCCCCATCCTTATTCCGACAGCAGGTCACCTTAGGTCTAAAGTTATTTCGGCGACCTGCTATCTCCTGGTAAAACTTTCTTCCTGGTCCGTAACGCACTCTGATTTCTTGAAGTTCCCGCACCCGCTGCTCTTCCCAAAGTTGTTTTTTGGTGCGGTGAACTCTTTTCTCTTCTCTCCTGAGCCGTGAGTATTCCTCTGCGCATGCCCGCGTTCTATGCCGCTGCTGCATTACTCGGTATGCGCAGTTTTTACGTTCTGTCACATGTCTACAATCTTCGTCGAACCAGCCAGATCTGGTGTTGCCCCGACGTGGTGGGAGTGTGGAATTGGCACAGCTTATTATTTTTGTTTTTAGAGCGTTCCACCGTTCGCTCGTAGTTTCATATTCATTTTCTGGTAGTAGAGCCTCACCTAAAGCGGATTTGAATGCCTGTTGGACGTGACTGTCCTTTAGGGAGTCCGTGTTGAGCCGAGCCTGCGTGTTAACTTCACCCCCATTGACGCGGGGACGGGCGATTCTGCAACGAATCACTAAGCCAACCAAATAGTGATCGGAATCGATGTTGGCCCCTCGATACGTTCTGACGTTCAACAAGCTCGACTGTCTTCGGCGGCTAATCAACACGTGGTCTATCTGATTGGAAGTGGCTCCATCCGGAGACATCCACGTAGCTTTGTGAATGTCTCGGCGCGCAAACTTGGTACTTCCCACAACCAGATTGTTTGCAGCTGCAAACTGGACCAATCTACTACCATTGTCGTTACTGTGCTCATGTAGACTGTGACTTCCAATGTATTGGCGGTACATTGGCTCCCTACCGACTTTTGCATTGAAGTCCCCCAGGATGATTTTAACATCGTGCCTGGGACACTGGTCAATGATTTTTGTGAGGCGGCCATAGAACAGGTCCTTCTCCTCTTCATCCTTGTCTTCGGTAGGGGCGTGAACGTTGATGAGGCTGATGTTGAAGAATCTGCCTCGCATGCGCAGGGTGCATAGCCTATCATTGATAGCCTTGAAGCCGATGATTTCGGATTTCAGCCGCGGACCGACGGCGAAACCCGTTCCGAGCATATGGTGGCGGTCGTGGCAGCTGAAGTATATATCGTAGCGGCTACTGCCACGCCTGTTATGCACACCATTCCCTAACCAACGGATCTCTTGTAGCGCTACGAGGTCCATGTTCAGTATGGCTAGGGCGTCATCAAGTTGCTTCAAGGCTCCGGCTCTGTAGAGAGTGCGTACGTTCCATGAGCCCATAGGAATATTGTTTTTTGGACGGTGCGGGGGTCTGATATCGTATAATCCGGGTATCGCATAATTATTTAATCTTTCCGTAGTCGCAGTGTTACTTGGGGCAGGGGGACTGGCCCTGCGCCCAAGCCCCCAGGTACCTCTGGAGGGCCTCGTGGCAGTTTGGTTTAACGTCTGGTTACCCCCCCGACGTACAGACAGACCAGTTGCCTGGTCTGCCCACCCCCCTCCTGTTTAGCCTTTCTCCACCATCCGCCCAAGGGGTTGGGACAGGCCCGACACACCTACCCGCAGCAAACGCTCAGCAGGCTTATCGCCACCATCACCGCTCGCATGTACAACGCCATGCCGACGGAGCGCACGTCCTCTGTGCAGCTGGCGGAAAATGTAACTGAAACCGCTCGCCTATTTCCGATCGACGCGAACCTACTGAAGCCGGCACGCTTATCATGGGGAATTCTGTGCGAGCATTGTGATTAATCGAGCGTGCGCACGTGCTTCGAGCCCGATTGCAATTCCGTTGCGCGAGTCGTACACGCAGATTAGCGATGAGCATAAATTGAGCAATGAGATTGTCGAGAGGCACGGCCTCAAACGGTCAAAGAGAGCGGTTAAGGAACTCTTGAAGTTGCTCTGCCTTAAATAAAGCAAAGCTTCATCTTTGAAGCCGATATCGACAGCCTGTGGAAAAGAAATCTCTAGCAAGCAACAGACTCTTTTGAATCATCGTCCAGCAGTTTGAAGCTTATTCGAGCTATTCTTCACAGTGATACGCTTCAGCTTGAGAGCCCAAAAATAATTACAACTCTGCTCTAACCTCACTCTCTGCTCACTTGCTGGTGCGCTCCAACTGGTGCCATCCTGCAAGGATTATAGTGCAATCATCGCAACATAACCTCTACCGGGGCGCACCTGGTCGCACAATTAGCCTCAACCGTTTCGGCTGTCCTCCATTAAAATGGAGCCCGGGAAAAACCCGTACACTACACACGATGATGAACGGCCTAGAAGTTGGGGTATTTAATTAAAATCATTTGCAACATCTCTCAACGCAACCGCCGTTGTCTGCTGGCCGATGAAGCATCGCCCCACAACCAAAGGGCTGAACCCGTTTCGGATGGACAGGTTTATTATTGTGCAGCTCGTATCCATCAACCTTTGTACCGGAAGATAATTAAGCTGAAAATCGTATTATTCTGGAGTGTGTTTGTGTGCGTGTGTGTGTGTGTGTGTGGGCTTTATGAAAAATCTTTCCCACTGGTACGTGCCTTGCCTTGGGAAACGAGCTGCAATGAAGCGACGGTGACAATTAGTCGGTTTTGTCATTCAAATTAAACTGTGCAGCGCTCGTTTTGCTTTCTTTAAATATTCCATTTAACTTTTCCCATTTCTTACAAAACGCCAGCTCCTGTCCGCCACAACAATCACTCGATGTTCGTTTTCCATCGCATCTGTCCTCGCTACAGTCCGGGCGCTACTAGTTCGACATGTTCGTTATGTTAAAATTAAAAGCAAACATGAAATCGAACGGGGCGAAAAATTATAATCAAACAAATCACACTTTTTGCTCGGAGCTACCGTCATGCCACGAGCGCGCTGGGACGGCATCTGTCTGGATTTGTGCTTGTATGCCCGTGCTTGTATGCCCGTGCGTTTTCCCGCCTTTGTCCATCACCCAGCACGCGTAGGATGGGAAGGATATATGCTAAGCTGACATTTTCATCAGAGCAATTGTCGCTCGTCCGCTATCATAGCGCAGCCCTTTTATCGAACGGACGGGCGACAATCACACATGTGGTCCGAGGGTGGTCCGAGCAGCGGTCAAAATGGATACCGATTTGCATATGATACTCACCTATTGGAGAAACACTGAAACTGGATTCCTGAAACTTGTTCGGAGGAGTTTTTTTATATACAGAGGATTCGCACATTTTGACCACCACCCAGGAACCGTGAGTCCCAGAGTCCTTTTCTCAACGCGACCAAGCGCGATAACAACTGTCAAGGCGTACGATACAGGCTGGTTGATAGGGTGGCCGGGACATCGGTTTACCCTTTTTGCCCCGAAGGAATTCCGGACCAGTTAGTGAGTGCACTGTCATCGATACCTCAGAGTTGTCGAACGTTTCAAGGCGGCTAGAGATCAAGCTGTTCTATCCTTCTGCAGTAAAATATGACTTTTTTGGCGCATATATTAGGTCTCTCGAAGGACACAAAATCATCTCTTAATTTTGATGAATGAAGAACTTAAGCGTCATATATTGATTTACGACTCGAGTGGCTATAAGCTATAGAAGGACCAAGTCATGCTCCAGTGGGTTAGACATGCCTTAAATATGGCACCGGTCCACCCTTACTTCTTGAAGTCTTTTAAAGACACATGCATATTCACGGAGGGCACTTTAGGTCCAACTTAATTGAAAGGATAAGGTACATACTTACAAAAAAGAGGCTCGGATATTGTTGAATTGGGCGACTGTTCTCAACTGTCAGCTGTTGAGCGAGCTTCTGTGGCAGGCTAAGAAATTTTAGCGGTTGATGGTTGTGCCTGTTGCGAACGCGACAAAATAAAATTTAGCTAAAATGACTGGCATGCAAGAGTTAGAGGAACAATTTTAAATTACTAAATATCTTCCGTTTAGTATAAATTCTCACCAGAAAATATTATTTTAGGAAAAACCTTAAGTCACAGATGGCGACCTCTTACCATGAGAAAACGAAAGTATAATGCGTTATTGGAAATATCAGAAAAAGGACAATATCCAGACATATGGAAATCATAAATCAACTCAAGCCATATAATAAAAACGAAAGTGAATAACATGGGCTGAAAGAGGTTAACACTAGAACACAACGCATACATTGTCATTGCGCGATTAGTTTCACGAAAAAACGACCAATGCGAAGATCAAGGCGCACGGTCATAGGGCAGTGAAGGAAAGACCAACTTGACGAATAGAATAAACGACTCGCAGGCAATAGGCGATAGGAAAATAGGCATACGCACTTGAACCACAGATGCGCGATGCGTTACCCATGGTCATAAAACGATAGGGTTAACCACAATTGCCAGACATTGTAACATTACATCTACAACAAAACTAACAGACCTCCTACACTAGCCGACGCCAGGCAGGGGTCAAACGCATCGGCATACCGAGTTAGGATAAAGGAGATCGATGCAATGCTATTTCATGTTCTTTTTCCCACAGAATTTTAGTATATAAGACAGGATTTTTTGAGAATAAAATCGACTTGTAATCCAAACCTCAACGAAGAAGCTTGTGTTTTATTGTAAGGGTTTCCGTACATAATCGGGAATGTTTCACCTTTGCCTTCCCTCCGGATGTTGGTCCCGCACTTTGGTGTCTCCCCACTCCGTCGGAAGAATTAGGCGAAAATAAGCTAAGCAAGAACCACGGTTAAATACTTCACCTGGTTATCCAGGAAAAAAGGTTAGCCGCCTGATTCAAGCAACTCTGACAGAGCCAGGAATCTGCTCGGATATCTCCGAATCAACCATTCCTTCGCGTGGTCGGTTCAACAACGGTTCGTTATCGAACTAACAGTTGTGCCTTAGAGAGTCCTCGTAAGTTCTTGAATTAAATCTTCATAAAAAAATCATTCTTCAAGGAATATCTCGTGTATGGCATCAAGAATTTTATCGTTGCTTTTGGCACGATCGCAGCAATATGAGTCTGTCACAGCTCAAGTTCTGGAAGCATTTGCCAGCCAATCAAGAGTATTCTAGTCAGAAAAGCACCTAACTCCATCTCCATGTATGATCTCCTCTAGCATTTAATATAGCACTCATCTTCTTTATAAGTCTCTGAATGTTGTCGATGAAGACATGGAAGGATCTCCATTACATCTTCTTCTTCTTTCTTGGCCTAACGACCTCTTAGATCATGCCTGCCATTTCTGGCTTACTAGACTTATTGATACCGTATAGTTGGATAGTCAATCCTCGCTATGGCGGAACGACCCAGTCAGACATCAATCCGTGAGTGGACGTGAGGTAATGGAGCAACCTCTCTCTTCTCAGACTCAGAAAAACTTATAGAGAGAACCTCAGATGAAAAAAATCTTTTAGCGATTAACATTAGGAGGACCGAACACCATCGATTCTTCCCATGTATATCCACCACCGTTTGACATCCCTGATCGGCGAGAATGTTGAATATCTGTTTTGTGGTTCTTTGGGGAAACAGATCCTACTGTGGAGCAATGTGTAACTGCCTGTACAGCGAGGTTTTTCCAAACTACGGTATAAAGGAATTCCTACTAACTTTATATTTTGAACACGCCACTCTTTGAAACCTTTGTCGTTTAAATAAAACAATCTTTTGCGATGTTCGACAAAGACTATCAAATTATTGCGGCTGCCCGGTAGCTGGACGGCCTCCATCGCGCGACTCACCGGCCATCTCGAATGTTTGGATAGTGGTCCTCCATTAGAACCGTGCTGCAGTTCCTGGCGCGGCAATTTGAATCTTTATTGCGACATCTGACAAGCGACAGCCCAGCACCGATAGCCGCGAACGGATGCTGGATAAATTTCGTTGTTTATTTACACGCCAATTGCCAGATCGTGTGGCAATGCGCGACGATTCGTTTGTACCGACCAGTACGCGAACCAGGACGCTGGGCATGTTGGGGGGGGGGGGGGGGGGGTTAAATTTTAGATGGTACCGGGTAGATGCTTGCCGGAGCATCTAAAATGCAGTGTTCAACTGTTCAAACTGCCACAATGACATCATTTATGCATTTCTATGCACCGGAGCAGCACACGGCTACATCCGTTACATGCACAAGCGCGCCGTGTGTTGTCGGTTGTGTTTGCAAAAAAAAATGCCAAATTTTATCCGATGGCCAATGCACATTTCCTTGCACGGAAAGCGACGGTAGCGGGGTGGCTCGAGCGGAGTGTGCTAGTCCTGTTGAATAATGCAGCCCCGCCGGGTACGATGCCTTCATGAATTTGTGATTTGTCCTGTTGTGTTTATGTTCGCTGTTCGCGGATGTGCTTACGCGGCGATGGATGGTTCGACGCGCGTAAACAGTTAGCAAAGGACACGCTCAACAGATGGTTCTGGCTGATTGATTCGCCAACATTCGAGCCGATAATGTTCGAGCCGTTCGAGTCGTTAAATTTGAATTGCTGGGACACAGATATTTGGAAAGAGTTTTTTTTTAATTTGTATGATAAGGCCTTTAAAGCGCGGATAGCCAGGTATAGTCAAATCTCTTATTTACTCTTTATATACCAATACATATAAAGCAACTTACTCTGCTTGAGTCTCTGAGGCGTTTATCCCCAACATAAATTTTCCCCGTACTTCATCTACTTCAGACCAAGCTCACCGGAATGTACAAACTGACGAAAGCATTGTAGAGTAGCCTTCCCATTAATCCTTATTTTCCCCAATCCCGTTCTTTAAGCATCCTTATCCTTGCTTTACTGAGAAACGTTATTCAACAGGGTGGAGCTATTTTCCGAAGCAAGTAATTGTAATAATTTCTCTGTAGTCTGTCTGCTAGCCGAAATACCTTTGAGCCGCTCTACACCACCTCTACCAAACAAGTCAGGTTTTGCATTACGAAGCTATTTCGGGCATCGGTATTGAACAATTTTGGGGCTAAGCAGTTCGGTCGGATGTGATTCCGAGTACAGCAATACATATTGGTTCAACCATCTGGTTCGATACAATCTTGTGCTCCGATGGTCGGATGAATATCCGCGTCTTCCAATCGTACAAAACATTTGCAGATGTTACCTGTGTTACGGGACAGGTCGAAATACGCTTTGGCTTGCCCTTTTACGATGTTCCTACTGTGGAACATGGAACCATGGGATGGGAAGGTTGTTGCTATATGGTTTTATTTCTCAATTGCACGCACACCAATTCCAATTCAATATGAAATTGAGCCCGCACGGCAACAGCTGAACTTTAACTTCGAGTAGTTCATTTTAATAGTTGGATTGGAGATAATAAGATTTTCCTTTCAAAGTCCTATAAAAAAATCCCACAAGGCTTAGACAATCCTTCTCAACTCATTGGCAGTAATTTTCTTATGCCGATTGTGCTTCTTTCGCCTCCAGTTGCTTATTTCTGCTCCAAATTGCACCATCGCAAGTGTGATTGAAAAACTTTCAGCTCGGCTCCATACTTCTTCCCGCAAACTTCATTTATTGAACAATTTCATCTGCATTTCGAATGGTACTTAAAAAAACTTGCACTTCGCTGTTGCTGTCCGTTTTCCATATGCGATGCAGTGTATCGCACTGGGAGTCGAACAGAATAAAGCCAGATAGATTGGGGACTGCTACGCTATGTATGCTCCCAATTGCTTCGTAAACAGGCGTACATTCTGGGGGTAGCTATTTGAAAATTTCATAAAATATGATGCAATAAATGGCGCTCTGTTTGCGTTAGGTCTGTGGTCGTCGTCTTATAACCCCGAAAACTACTCAGAATGGGATTAGGCTTGCTTATTGTCATGGGTTGAATAGTACCCATGTGATAGCTTTTTGAAGTTGTTTATCTGGCTTGAACTAGGTTTCAGTATCGTAAATTGCCTCTCTCGTACTATTGCCTACGGATTCTACCGTTTATATATTTAAATTCTACTTCAAGGACTTAAACCTCTCCGATTGTGTGCTAAAAGGCTTCAAAGATTGCTGGACTCATTTTGACACTTTCCGTGTCCAACCCTTGCTGTGAGGAATAGATTTTAAACTAAAATAATAATCATAACCTCTAGAATACAACAAAAATTGCTCAGGAGGAATAAAAAGCAACTACCTCCAGGATTACAGACATGTGAAAATGATCTAAAAGGTTCAGCCAAGTCACTCACCTATAATTTCATGCGTTGAAATATTTCATTAGGATTTGAATTTTATTAGAACATGTTCTAAATAGTTCACATGAATTCTTGGTGAGTTTGAATTCATTTAACGAAGAAGTCCTCAAGAAAACTCAAATTGAATGGAAGGGAAATCCTAAGCAAATCATTTGTTCAATTTTTTCCCCCAATTTTGCCGTAAAATATAGCCTTCTCCTCGTTTAACTGATCAGCGAAATATTTCTTTATCTTGCGTGAAATATTTCAATGAAATTCAAAAATTGTAACATTTCAGCGTTTGACAATGCGGCGAGTCGTTTGCTTTTTCAAACCTTATCTTAATTTTAAAGCGTTATTTAGAACTAAAAATGGTTAAGTTCTTTTCTGTGCTACCAAATAATTTTCAATGGATTGTGTGTTAGGTGCGTTACGCTTGAAAGCATGCAATCTCATTTTAAGGACCTTAAAATTTTCATCCGAAACACTTTTAAACTATACTTGTGCATTTTTAATAATAAAATGCATTTAACTTGGTTACCTTAAGGCGTTCGATTTTTTTTCTTTCTTTCAGTTGTTATAAAACTCTC
Organism: Anopheles stephensi; assembly: GCF_013141755.1. Lineage (NCBI taxonomy): Eukaryota > Metazoa > Arthropoda > Insecta > Diptera > Culicidae > Anopheles > Anopheles stephensi. Next base: position 3,694,485 of record NC_050202.1, on the reverse strand, counting down.
TCCAACCACATTTTCATTCCAGCGGACGTACGCCGTTAGGAAAATCCGTTACTCTTTATTTGATCACTAGACCGATTCCGCCGACACTTGCATGAAGTTTGCCATGCCTCATCGAGCATTTATTACTTACACATCTATCTCGTCTTCTCTTCTGCCGCCGCCTGCAACTGTTCTGCTTACTGTCCACCTGCCCCTTTTACATAAGTGCTAATTATTTACATCACGCCCTATCTTACTCCATTTCGCCTTATCAGCTCATTCTGCTCACCGCTTACAATGCTACAGAACTAGCACGGAATTGTCTTGTGTGCCCGCGTGCAGCTTACCGTCTAACGCACAGCGAGTTTTGCACAGAAAGGATCAGGTCGGTCGTTAAAAGCGAGCGGGGAACTTTACCATTGTGGGGAGAATGAAGGAGTGTAGGGAGCTGGGACTAGAGGGGAACAATCGGTAACATCATTTTCCAGTACGGGGAAAAACCGGTTTCATTAGCCTAGTTCGAACAACACGACATGTCTGCTTATCACCTTATCATCGTTAAGTTTTTTCTTCTTCTTTCTCCTTCTTCTTCTTCAGATTTAGTTTTCCATTAGTCAATCTTGCTTGCAGTAGAGTTATGCTGTTTTTCCTTCTAATTACTTCCTAAAGTCGACATTATTTTACAATCTCCTCCTTCCTATCTCTTCTCAAAGTGTGATTATTAACAATTATCGCGCCAGCTTGCAACGCGCACACGCTTTTTTTTTCAAACTTCTTCTTTAAGTCAGTTTTCGTCCTATCAATAATGGTTTTAGGTTTGCCGTCTGGAAGAGGACCCGCTTCACGGCAGCTGGATCTGTCGCCATCGCGGAACGGTGCGTCAGGTTCACAACCTCTCGAGGGGTTTGATGCAATTTTCCTGTATTTTTTTTCTTTGCGCTGCACTGTTCTTTTATTTTCTCGTTTAGAATTAGTTGCTATTTCCTAAATCGCTTCCTGAACGCTCTGTACACTGCGGCTATCGGTCAAAATGGAAGTGGAATGGTTTATTCTTCCTTGGAGAATGGAGTTGATTTCGATTTTCGGGTGGAGGATTAGCAATTATTGATTGTTTGTGAAATTTGTTCTCTTCATTTGCATTTCATCTGCAAACTCAACCGGGGTTAAGCTTTCCCTTTACGTACGGCCATTAGTAGCCCCGTCGATACCCAGTTCAGCTGTTTTTTTTCTGCTTTTTTCTTTCTTCTATTCGGTTTCCACTTGCTTCTGTTTGCTTATCTACTGAGAATCACATTATCATTTGACGATTTGAGAAAAAGGTTTTGCAGTTTTGGATTTCTGTGTGTGTGTCTTTGTATTAGTTTGTTTGTTTAGTTTTACGACTCATATTTCTGAGCGCAATTAATTATTACAATTTTTGTCTGTCCCCGATGCGTCGTCGGAACGCAGTTTTTGTTTGCTGTAAGCTTGCTTATCTCAGACGTGAGTCGTATTTCGTTAAGTGAGAGAAATAGAAAACCAAATTCAAAATTACCTTTGTACACGGTGTGTTGATTTAACGTATAAAACGGCTCAAAAGCAGTATCAGCTAAAACCGATTCGTTTGCTTCATGCAAGCGCACCTCATTTGACTGGATTGTACTGGAGGAGGGAGAATGGTTCTTGCAATTTAACTCAACTGCTGACCAGCTTTTGCGCGCACCGGGCCGGACTATTTACAGATGGGAATTGATGCTGAAGCTAATACTATCCGGGATGCGCTCGCTTTAATTATTCAAGCTACACTAAAATGTGACAATCTGCTCTCCGTTTCGTCTCTTCTTATTTTAAATTTTAAAATTGAAGTAAAATATAATTTTGCTTGAAAAGAAAATCAAAAAACATTATCCTTAAATTAAACTGTCCTTTCTTGTTTTTCGATTAAAATCTTTACGATAGGCCTTGCAGCAGTTTACTGTGATTTTTTCAGGCTCAGGTCCACATGTTTAAAGCAACGCACCTGAGTTGTGTATTGCCTTGAACATATGGACGATGGTTTTACTCCCAACAGCATCGAAATCAAAGGTCCAAAACAACGTCCTTCAAATCCCCTTTTAACGAACAACGTAGTCGCTCATCATCAATTTCTTACAGTGGCCATCACAACCGTTTTTAGTTACTAATAATTTGCAAATTTACAACATTCAAATCCTCCTTGCCTCCTTGCTACAGTTCTCGTACCATTGCGCGACCATCGGTTTGCTCTCGATTCCCCTCAGGGTAGAATTGTCTCTGCCTCAACTGATTGTCACAATTAAAAACCAACCTTGTCACTCTCTCTCTCTGTCTCTCCTTGTGAAGTTTGAAAGTGTCTCGTCCCAAATTTTCCCTTTCGGAAAATCGGAAGAAGGGATACCGGCTACGGGATATACGCTAAGTTTTGTTTTCTCTCTTTTTTTTCCTAAAACAATTCCGTGTTTCCTATGTAACGGTTAAATACTCGAATCGGCACCAGTTGCACGACGCACCGCTAATGCTACGTGTCAAATATATCACCATGCTTGTAAAGAGGGGATGCTTCTTCGTGTGTGGGTTAGTACGCCACCGGGCTTGTGTTGTGCCACCTCGCTCGCTCTCGCACCATCGACCACTCAGCAGCTCGTGCTCGGGTTGTTGGTGGCGGAGGAGTTGAACGCGAAGTAGTAAAAGTCCTGCGACGACTTCGGCATTGGCTACACCGAAGTCTCCAGCTCCTGTCAACAGAAGCTATCCTTGGACGGGTCCAGGTAGAGTGGCGTCAGCGCGTGGCTCGACGTTAGGTGATGGTTGGCATTCGGATAACCGGCGCCATGATGGGGATGAGGTTGTCCGTAGCCTCCCCGTCCGGCCGCATCCAGATGGACACTCTGCAGGTGCTTCTTTTCGCCTCGCTTACGCCGTGCACAAGCAGTCAAACCGGCCGCCAGCGAGAGGACAAGCGTGAGAGTGGCTGCGGCGAGTCCAACGTGCAGCGGAGACAGTGGCAAACGGAGATCGCACTCCGTAGGACTTTCATCCTGACCCGAGGGACAGTGTACCTTGCCGTCACACCACAACTCCGATGGGATGCAGGCTTGCAGCTCCTGACAGCGATGTGGACAGTCGTGGCCGGGGAAGATCTCCATCCAGGAGAACTTGTACTCGACCAGCTCCACCGGTGGACGGCGAGGGCTCTTGAACTCGATGATCAAACTCTTGGAGATCTCCATCGCGCTAAACTCGTACGCACGATCCCAACCATCCGAGAACGCTACCACATCCGGCCCGGACGGGCAGAGATCGCGCGAGTTCTTCGGGTTGTTTGTAGAGTACACGGTAATTCTAGCATCCGTTGGGCACGGTGGTGCTGATTGAAGTAGCGGAGGCATCCAGAACCCTTTCAACTTCAGCACCAAATAGCTGCTGTCCGTCTCTGGCTCAAGTAGCCAGGGTTGGATAAGCGCAGGGCATGGAGTAGGCTTCAGATACGCATCTCCACTACGTCCACGAAGTCTCCGCTCGGACCAATCAGTTTCGCACCCGTCGCGTGCAAACTCGTACCGACCCTCGAAGTAAAAGTCACGAAAATCTTGATCCACCTCCATCTGTAGCGTGGTAAACTTCACCTCCACAATGCTTGCTGCTAACGGGGCCAGCGTAATCGAGCCGGAGACATCCGAGCAAAGGCAATCGCGGGGCAGCGGAGATACGTCCGTCCATGGGACTTCACTGATGCGCAAATCGGACACCGGTCCACCATGATGGTTGCAGTGCCAGCGTCCGGAACGATTTTGAAGGTTCTGACATGATCTGCCTCCGAAGCGTGCTCTGGTGATCGTTAACCTGCAAGAAGATATAAATGTTAGTTCCAAACTAAAGTGTGAAGTTCAAGAGAAAATTAGGTCTTTACCTGACACTCTCACCACCGCTTGCTTCGAACCGGATAATGCAAGAAATGTTTGGAGAACCTCCACGTCCATACATGAATACATTGGAGGGCGAACGGAAGATCCCTCGGGAAGCGGATGAAGAGCGAAACACACGATCGCAGGACTTCGGATGGAACTGAACTAAGGCGGCTGGTTCTGGCATGGCTGAGGGAGCAACCAACGGTTCCAATGGAGCTCCTCCAAGCGAGTTGTCCACAAACTCGTATCTCAGCTTAAACGCAGATGCTGGACCGTACAGACGAGCCGTTCCGATCGGACTAGGGCGATACTCGATCGTCAAGTCTGATCCCGTCGACAAATAGCTCTCTGAAAGGACATCCTGTTATAAGAACGATTGGACTAAAAGTCCCACACAGAGCTCTTACCTTGCGTCGAACACGGTCGACTACCCTTGGCCACCAACGATCGCGAACAAAGTCTCGGTACCTCCTCGCGACAGATCTGCTCGATCAAGCTCGCATTCCGCTGATAGTCCGGTGGTGCGCCTAAAAAAACTAAAATAAATATCGCCCACCTCAATACCGCGGCCAGCCAGCACGACCACTACTTACCGTACGGGCGTGACGTCACCGACCATCGACCGTCCCAGATGCGTAGCTGCGTCACACACTCGGCCGGTGACTCGAACCCGGTCGGATCGATCGCCGAATGGTACTTGATGAACGATACCCAGACCGTCTCGTGCCGACGGCCCTGGAAGTGATACAGACAGGAGCTTTCCGGTGGCAACGTGTGCTGAGGGCTCTCCAGCTCACCCGTCTGGCTCTCGAACGCACTGATAATGAACTCGCAGCGTCCCGGCTGCCGGATGTACGACTGGGAGTTGGAATTCACGTACAACACCTGTACACAGCGAATCGGGAAGCCAAGCTGCGATTAGATCACCAGTTCCAAGAAACGACCACGACACTACTTACGTGAACTTCAAGCTCGAAGCCCGGCAGAAAGGTGACCGGATTCGGATGGAACGGTACGTCGAACGCGGACGTGTGGAACTCGACACGCATCTCCGGGCCACTGGACACGATATCCGGCAGGACGTCTCCACCACAGATTCGCCCAATCGTTGGTGCTTCCGTGGCCGCACCATCGTAAATGCTGAGATAGTCCTGGGCCTCATCGCACTGCTCCCAACTCCTGCGGTAGTCAAATAGACATAAATTTCATCATTTTTTCTTCATTTCAAGATTCAACACTCCATTCTACCGATAGCGATTATCACAACGGTTTTGTTTCCCAACAGCAAAACAAAATTCCATTCCACTCGCGCCTAAAGTGTTTCATTTGACACGGCCGTGCCCGGTCAAACGGTGCCAAAGGGAAGCCATAAAAGTTTACGATCAGGAAGTATTAGCATTACCTTTGCGGTCATCAACACGCACTCGTCTAATTTGTTTATTGACCGGGCAGCTAAATCAAACGGGCACGATTCGTCACGCAAGCCTTCCGGGAAGGGTTTCTTTTTTCTGTTTAATGGTCAATGCGCCAGTTTTTATAATGACTTGCGGCCCCCTCCAACCCGGGGCGCGATTTGTTGACCCGCGTTCAAGCCGTTTATTAGGTTAACTGGACACACAGCCTGCCTCGCTAAGCCAATCAAACGCACGCACACGATCGTTAGGTAATAGGTGACCTCTTCAACACCTCGAGGGTAGCTTTCAATCTTTTAATTCGTATGCCCATGCTCACCGGCTTTGTGGGCAATGGGAATTGAGGGAAGGCTATTTATTTTAATAAAAGAGCCATTATAAATGCGTTAGAAGCTTGATGAAACCTCACTTCTAGACATTCTGAAGGAAGTTCAATAGTTATTTCTGGTATTATTTTTCAAGAATCGGATACAGATGCTTGTCAGTTAAGAAGTCTACATTCATTAATTTTCCAGGTACAGACTGCATCAAAATTCCCAAAAGAAGCCTCCAACTATTCTGAAGAGTTATTCTAGAACGTTTGGTCCTGGAGTTATTCCGAAACAAAGACTTCTGCTATTAGCCCTTCTAGACCACTCTGGTCGTCCGCTATCTTCAAGAGCTTCAACTGTCGATAGTCCTAAGTCCTTACAAGTCCCTCCGAACACTCAGTTGAGCCTTATAACTCCATATTGAAAAACGCAATACTAAACACAAAAGTATCGAAACTCACGGCTTCTAGCAATACCCCACTCAACGTAGCTAAGCAAACACACACAACACAACACAATGTTCCAGAACTTCCACTCGTCCCTTTGGACACACGCATAATTGAAAAATGAAACAACTTCAAACAAACGTCTAAATTCCCCCAAAGAAACGATCAACCACTCAAGACATTCCACTTGGTATCATTATAATGTCAGCAAATCAACCAAATAAAAAACCCCCCTGTCAGTGATTTCAATTCCAAGTAATCCTATTTTTGAAACAATGTAGCTACGGAACTCGGTCCTCGGTGAAGTACTGAATAACCTCAATCCATCATGTCTGAGTGTGTGTGTGAGCACATCAAACAGCTTCGTTTTTCCTCTTCTACAGAACCAACCTTCCATCAATGTAGCATTTCATTTTCATACATGTATTTTAACACCTTCCAGCTGTATCTTTTCAACTCCCGAAGCGTTCCCAGACGCACCCAGCCCGGGGTTTTTCGTGCTCCGTTTTACCGGAAAGAAACTGTGCAAACTGGTCTCCGCTTACTTGCTCGCCGTTAAACTCCAAGGCCGCCCCCCACCCACCAATATCGCCCAATTGATTTTCCAATCAAATTATCGTACCTCACCGTTAGCACCGGCCCACACGTTTGCTCCTTTCGCAAAAGCAATCAAACGCAAAAACGACTCGTTTCTAAGCTGGATGGATGCAGGCCAGACCGGGGCTCGACTAACTGGTTGGGGGAAAAGTTTTTAGTCCCTGCCTTTTCCGCGGTTCTCGATCTCCCTCTGCATCCTGCCGAACACAAATGGGATAGTTGTGTGCGTCCTGGCGAGAAGGAACAACTTTCTTTCCCTCGCTCTTGCACGGAATCTGTTTCGAAATTTACCTCAAATCCTTAACCCAACAGGTTTTCCATAAATCCTTAACTTTTTCCTATCGCTGCCCTCGCTGCCTCACCTTTTTATTCTCGCCCAAACCGGTTTTCCCATCGCGCTAAAACCACAACCATCATTGGAACCGAACCGACCGAAGCGCTCAGTGGCTGAGATCCTGAGGACCTGGCAAGCTGAAAATCGCTCGATCGGCTCCTCACAAACTAAAGGCAAGTTTTCCCGGCTTTCCGTGGCCAATTCGGAACTCGGGCAAAAGTACGACGGTGCGTCCTGTAGGTAGTAAGCTAGCTGGCGAGAGCTGGATAGAGCGAAGCCATTCCTATACAATCTTGCCTAAGAAGATACAAATATATACACACAGCCACACACACACACACACATCCAAAGCAATGTACAACAATTTCGATACAATAGAAGAAGTCCGGGGGAAAGGGAAGAAGGGAGAGTGAGGAGAAGAATCACCTCCCCAAAGTGGTTAAAATGCATCATTGCACCTATTTGCCTTTAAAATATTTCCTACCCAAAGCCAGTGCGCTTCGCTTCACCGACGAACAGGCCATCTTTAAGTTACTCTTCCAGGGGGAAAACCTAATGCCCAGGAAGTGCTTGGCGTGTGTATGTGTGTGTGGTTGGCTATAATAATTTGAAATAATAATTTACAAGTTTTGCATTGGAAATTGCTTTCGGGCAGGAAAGTCCTCCCGACGCCGCCCTCGAACGCCTCAACCCCACCACCTCCTCCAAGCAAGCGGCGAGTCTATTTTGGCTGCAGTCGGATAAATTTTAACGTTCCGAGCCGCATACTCGCCCTCACCATTGTTTTGTACTGGTGCTGGACGCCTGCGGAAGGTTCGAACCGACCCAACCCAACCCAGAGACTCGAGCCGGAATCGGAACTTTTGCCCAGGTGCGCGCTTTCGGTTCCCGGCGTCCGAACCGAAATGGAAAGCCGTAAATTCTCTATTCGACCGAGTGGATGAGATAGTTAGCCGTTAGTTTTGCAAAACCATATGGCGAAAGTGGCCGGGAGTGGCTGGTGTAAAGTAGCATTTTAAGGAAATCTCGTTCCGGGAAAGCTTGAGCAGTGGAAATATCTTTCGTTTTTGGAAGGTGGTTTCGCTGCAGAGGAAGCTGTATCTGTTGGCAATTTATAGCGATATTAAAGTAAAATATTAACGTACGAGAAGGAGAGCTTTGCTGCAGCATCAAGCACTTTGTGTTGTGTTTTTTTTACAATAAATTTGTTTCATTTCCTGTTGCTCGTTTTGTTGGCTGTTTCATCCGACTTCGCTGAGCTTAAACCTTTTCTTTGCGATGAACATTATTAAAAGTAGCAAACACAATTAATAGAATAGTAGTCTTGAAGTGAAATCACTCATAAAGAATCGAAAATGAAAGCAAAATTAGCAAACAATGAAAATGTTGACACTAAATTGCATGCCTATAGGCGTTATGTAGTAAACAGAAGCCTTTTTCCCTACCACTCGCCTATATTCGAGCAATTCGTACAAAACTGAGCAGGATTTAATAACTCTTTCTTGCTAAACAGAGTAATAAGCCTCACGATTCATGCAGAGACAATATCAAATCAAAGCTTGGCCTGATTTAAGGCCAAAGCCAACGCCAAGCAAATAATACATAATAGGAAACCTTAAAATTGCATATCTTTAGGCGCTAAATTCATACAAATTTCGCTTCACATATTTTTAATTGAAATTTTATGCATTCTAAACACTCATTAACTATCCGTTCAACTGTTTCTGATTATAAATTATTAAACTGACTGTTACCTGGGCGATCGTCAAAATCAAACCCGTACACCGACAGCGCGTGCCACCCGCCTGTCACACACTACCTGACGCATAAAGCAAGTGCACAGCGAGCCTCGTGCAGTGCAAAGTTGCAATATTGTGCACGGTACTCGTTGCTGTAAATGTTTCTGCAACCGGACACCGAACACCCGCGGTGCTCATCAAAGGGTTTGGGCGCGCGGTTTTTCCACAGAGATGGTCATATTTAATTACATTGCTGGTTTTGCGGTTGGAAACATGTGCGACGAACGAACGCCCTCACACACACGCACACGCACACAACCCACAGGGTCGTCGAGGTTGAGGTAGCCACACTAACGGCTTTACAAACGCTCGCAAAACTGGAAAATTATATCTGACACGAGCAAAACAACAAAACTACAAGACTGACAGGGAAAAGTGGCAAAGCAAAACAAAAAAAAAGGAAAACCACGCACAACACACAACGTTGCAATAATATACAGTTGAAAGGTAGGAGAATTAAACATTTCCATCTCGAGCCCGAACTCCCTTCGCAGAAGAAGGATCCGGTCGGTGTGTGTATTTGGTGACCGCATCCTTGTGCGTGCGATTTACGTACCGAGTAAAGCTCGGGCAGTCAGATCGCCAACCGTTGGCAAACAATCAATTTTCATTAACAATCCCCTCGGCTGGCCCGGTTGTGTGACGCACCGTGACGCCAGATTGCCATAGTGACTGCCAGCTGTGATCGGATTTAGTTGTGCTCATATTTCAGGTAAGGGATTACGAAGTTACCACTTACGGACTATTTTTCCGGTGCCATTTCGATAGGTTTGGATGTTTGCGGTGTGTGTGTGTGTTTAAGAAATGTGGAGCAAACAGCTTCAATATGAACTGAAACATGTCAAAAACTATTCAACAAATGGGGAGTTTTAATCCCTTCACCGCAAGGGCATCAACCACTGCCCGTCTGCCGACAAATTATCGTATCCTGAGTGACAGCTCTTTTCGTGTTCATCCATCAATTTCATTCCAAAAAGATTTTTGCCATTTTTTTGTTACACAAAAACCGATCCATCTGGCTGTTTTTGTTTGGGGAAGCCAAACGTCGAGATAAAGCGCCGAGTTCTGTCAACCAATCTGACCATGTCAACGGGAACGGTGTGCTGCGTGACGAACCAAGTAACTGGCCTGGGTGACGATGATCCGTGGTGACGGATGAACCATGTACTGCTGGTCAGCGTTGTGATGTATTTATGCTTTTCACCCCATCCCACACATCCACACCCCCTTCCCACCCTTCCAAAAAAAAAAAGGGATGGCGATGGAATGAGTCAAACAATAAAAAAGGGAGCAAACGCGCAACGTTACATCGTTTAATTGTGGTTTATTACAAACACGGAATTAAATAGGTTGAAACATCATTAAGCAAGGTTTACGTAGGGTGAGGGAAAAACAAGCGAAAAGTACAGGCAAAATGGGTGTGTACATGTGGGTGAGCCTTTTTAGTTTTTTGTTCTGTTTATCAGTTACTTTGATGTTGCATGTAAATGATGTAGCCTCATTTGATGTCATTGGCAGCAGCAGGAAAAAAATACGAGGCCGGATAATTACAAGTTTTTATAGCAACTATGGACAAGATGTAATTGCAATTTTTACTAATCGTTACTAACTTAGTTTTCCGACCAACACCCAAACCATATAATACCTTAACGTTGAATACTTCATTTTATGTTGCTAAACTTATCTCTAGCAGAAAATCCTCTTTTCCATCCGATACGCAACATGTTCACCTCTAAAAGCTGTCATCCATCACCAAAAACAACGTCGATGAGCGCACCAGCGTCATCATCATGGGACGAAATCGCCTTTCGATATCCCTCCGACAAAACAAAAAATGGCCGCTTCCAAGAGCGATGCTCCGACAAATTCCCTAACACACACGATATTTCATCAACACGACAAGCCCAACCCAGTCGGAACGCACCCAATGAACGCATCAATATTCCTAAGCTGCTTCGTGCGACAGCTCCCTCAAGGCTCGCCTAACGCACGATCCACGACTGACGGATACACCACGTCGTACACAACAACTCAAAAGTGCACCTGTTTAGAAAACGCTCAAAACCCCGATTTTGTTCGAACGCACCAGAAAAAAAAGAGTGGCCGGCCCGGCCCGAACCTGGTCGCGAACCATCAATAATGAATTACCTTAAAATCCGGTTGTTCGCCTCGTGGTGTGTCGCCTGCTCCTTCATGTTTAATTTATGGCCGTCCGGCTGCCGGAGGACGATCATCGCGTGCAGACCGCTCGGAGGCGCCCGATGATTAATATAATATTTACATGTTAAATTGCGTGGATAAATGCCGGGATAGTTGGGTGATCGTATTCGGCAGGTCCTGTAAATAAAAGCATCCGTGGCGTCAGCAACGGTGAGCCGAACAGCGTCCTGCGAGATGGGTACGAGATTGGCTAATTTATAATCCACCGGCACTCCGGATGCTCCGGAAAGGTCGGTTCGTGCTCCAATCTCTGAAACCCTCTAAAAAGCGGGATTAGACGATGTGTGGAGCTTGCACAGCAACACGGGATGTTAGCGTGCATCCCGTGGGAAAGAACCTAACCCCTTTGTACCGGTCCACGTACCACAACTCGTCGGTCCTGAGAACTTGCCGCGGACTTACCTTTTGTCGCAGTCATAAAAGTTGCGATTGCAGTAGCTGCCGGGCACGAGGTCTCCGTTCCATATCCGGTTGTCGTTCCTGGAACGGGTCGTGAGACAGATAGAGAGAGAATTTCTGGTGAGCAACAAAATAAAACAAAAACGAGGAAGGACCTAAGGGAACACCCACACACACGATGAGGCGCGCAGGTAGCATCGATGATAAGAAAAATGTAGGATTAACTCAACATATTATTCTCTGCCAATAAATACGAGGCTTCCCTTTTCGTATTTACTCCCACGAGCTCCCGTCCAACAAAATCAAATCGATTGCAATGGATACGGGCCCATTCGTAGCGGAATTGTATTCGACTAGCAAAACGATTTTCCGATTTTCCCCCAACCACACCACACGTTATGGAATGTGGAAGAATGAAAAAGCGTGTGGAAAATGCAATAACCTAGATTTAATGCCAACAACATTGGGTGTAGTAACGCTCCAACTCCCCAACTCCTGCTAACTTTCTCTCTCTCTCTCTCTCTCTCACCCTCTCTCTCTCTCTCTTTCTGGTTCTGTGTGTGAATGCGTTAACATCTTTTTATTTCCGTGCCCTGCTCTACGGACGACTTGGGCCGTCGGGAGGGGTTAGCTTTATTTATATTTTTGAGCTTTTATCGTCCTAGCCGAACCTCACAGCTAGGAAAGCGAGTCGCGCGCACACACAAACACTCACACACAAGATCGTAAAACCAACTTTTATAGTTTATTACTTAATGGAATTTTCAATTTCCTCTTCCGATGGTAGCATGAGATCGGGAGTTGCTGTTTGTTGTCTGTATTTTTTTTTTATCGGACAAATCTCAGCTGAAGGAAATATAAAATGGCATTCAAGCGATCGGAAAAACTATTCTGCCGTAGAATGTTTTAGTAAGTTGTCATGGGTTGTAGCAATTCAAAAATTTGAACAAAACAATTAGAGCTTAATCCTTCGAGTAACTGGACCGCAGGGGTGCGGGTCTTCACACGGGAGAAGCGATTTTACACAGGATTGGCTATCCACTGACGGGTAAACCAAGTTAAGTAGCTAGAATTGACAGGACGAGACCTCTCAGCGTGATAGCAGATAAATAATGAAGATAAGCCTTTGTAGAATGAATTCTACAAAATGAACCCTAAAATGAACAATTTGTAGGTACATGACAGAAGAATATCTACGTCAGCTCCTCAGAAATATTTACATCATCATTTCCTTTCTCTTCCACAGTTAGCGAATATTCCTCTAGAAATATCATAAAGCCACCCCTTACCTTAGCTTCGCATCGCTGTGCCTCAGAAACTTGTAGATTAGCCGAAACTCGAACCCATTCGACACGCTGCTGCTCGCCTGCGGTAGTTTGTCCAGCCGCAGCGTCACATTGACCGATCGCGTCTCGCTGTAGTATATCGTGTAGCCGGAAGCCGTCCCGCACCATCTACCGTCCAGATTCGGCAGACCCTGCTCGCTGATCGTCATGAATCCTTCCATACACTCACCGTGCTGCTTGGGGTCGTGAAAATTCTCCACAAACTTCCCAACACTAAATTTGGCCAGATTTAACTGTAATGGGTGGGCGAGAAAGAAAGAGAGAGTGAATAAAAATTGGGTTAAATAAATTTACTAATGTCAGCTTAATACATTCACTCTAGCGGTTATTTACTCCTAAAGAATGTGCAGGATACTCTTCCAAGAATGCGATGATTCTCTCCTTTTTTTTTGGTTAGAGGGAAAGTGATATAGTAACTCGAGACGCACAATCGCACGTCGGCAAAGAAAAAAAAGGAAACCAGATCCTTTAGGACAGATTCTTGCTATCTCACGGCCGAGAGGTAATAAATCTGTATCAATAAGATTAGGAGACCCTTTTTTCGCCCTCAGGAGGCCAGCGGAGCTTTAGATGGAAAAGTTCGGCTAATACTCTTTGACGCTCAAATAATGTGTGTGTGTGTGCGCGCGTCTTATGCTACCTTTTTTCCGATGTAAAGTGTTGCTATTTATTGAACACTCTTTCTTTTTTCGAAGAAAAGGGGCATTTTCTAAGTTTTGCGATTCTCTATCAGACCATCGGTGCAAGTGCGAGAAACTTTAACGTTTAAGCTTGTTTCGGGTACTCGTTTTACACGTTCCAACTATGGCTCGCTCGCTTGTAAAACGCTTCCAACAATCTTTCCCACAATAGGTGGGCGTTGGAAGGGGGTTGGAGCTGCTTAATGCTTCCGACTAATCCCGTCGATGGGAGACATTCGGGCACCGAAGCGAAGGCCGGTGCCAGACAGTCGTGATTAAAAAACTTTCATTTTACTGCACTTAAGCTTTTCCATTTTATCGAAGCCTTCGCTCGAAATTTTAGGCCGCTGATGGGTGGTTTTTTTCTTGCTTCTATGGTGCCCTGAGAATGTGCTCTTTTGCTGTAAAAAAACGCTTTCTTTCAGGAATGAAGATTTAATAAGAAAAAATCCTTCCAAAGCTGTTGGAAGATTAAGAAAAATAAAGCTGCTGTTCGTTTTAATGCTAAAAAACTATTCCTTTGTTAAAATTCCACCTTGCACTTATCGAATCACTTCTTGGAAAAGGGCGCTAAAGCGGAACTATTGAAGAAGCATTTGTAATTTAGTTTGCAAAGTAAGAATTATTCCTCGAATTAATTACAAGTTTCGTGCTAAGCCAATTAGTGTATTATTTATTCACCTGATCGCTTATTGCTCCTTGATTATGTCCTGCAGATTGCATACATTTAGGAATAAAGTACTTAAAATTTCTTCACATAATTCCACAAGGTTGCCAGCATTCCTAATCGATTGAATTACACTTATTGCTGACATTCTGCCCCAAAAAGCATCCAACGTGAGAAGCAAACTCATACTGTACTTCGTTTAAACATGCTTTCCATTTAGTGAATCAAAACCTATCTAACCGTGCACAGACCTCACCAATATCCACACGGCTTTTGATAAACTTATCTATGATTTTTCAATTAGATGATTGGCTTTTTTGATCGAAAGAGAAAGTTGCTTGTGTAGAGATAAACAAGCCACTCCAAAACCCAAGCCACCGTTCAGCCCCAAAAAGTTCACACGAAAAATCTCCAAATGGAACAATATCCCGTCCGATTACACCAGCAGACAAGGGAGCATGAGTCGCAGTCGCTCAGCGGCAAGCAAATCGAACACGATTACAGGGAACACGAACTTCCAAAACTGGACTTTGATACAACACAAACAAATCGCCAGATACGGCACACGCTGCTCGCTTTCCATTAGATCTCTGCCGGCAAAGTACACCGGCGTACTCACCGATCCATTAACGGGACTCGATTTGTTCTCCGATTCCCCGGACCGATTCGGCTTCATCAAAGTGTGAAACAAACTTTTCTGTTTGACTAGCGGAATAAATTAAACAATTTTAGCGCTTTGAAGCTTTCGGTGTCTCGGCCAAGGATAAGAGATCCCGGGGTACCTCCGTTCGGCCGCGGTGGCAAAGCCGTTGTTGGCAGGTGGAAAATTCGAACGCCGGAACATTCTGCCATCGTGGCGTGGCGTGGCCAAAAACTTATTCCCCCTATTAGCATAAGTCAGCACAAATGAAAAAGTCAACAAAATTGGAAATAAATTGAATTAAATGTAAATAAACTGTCCGGTCGTGCTCGCTGTCTGTTGTGCGAAAAATGGATTTGTTGATCTAATTTAGTGGCATTAGGTACTGTTGGTCGACTTTTAGGAGGAAATCATTAATTTCTACTTATTTTCAAAATAGTGCAACATTTTTGTTTCTGGTTTCTGTTTTCCCCTTCCAAAACATGGTTCCTCTATGGAATATTTCTACGCACTGAGTAGCAGCGACTCACGGCCACAGTAACAATGATTGACATTTACAAGGAAAACACATCTACACAAGACGTTTTGCGATGGAGGATGGAATCCAGTCCTGCTTTTTTCCACCCAATCTCTCCCTCTCTCCCTCTCGTTCGGTAATTAAATTGATGGTAACCACAACATCATCATCTCGGCTCGTTTCCAATAAAAGTTTCCCCCGAAAATAATCTATCGAATAGTGAGAGTGCGAAGAGCGAATGTCTCACTCATCCCTGGACCAAAAAAGGGGGCAGTTTTAGTTGAGCTTTTCCGGCAGGTCCTATGCTGACAAGGAACACGGAACGGCCTTCGGAAGCGATATTTCTTCCACCCACTGCCCGGCCACACGCACTCGCGAAGACGTGGCCCGATGTGCATAGATTTCGTTTCCCTGTTTATCAATTAGAGATGAACATGGAAATTCACTCTCTCTTGCCGTCAACCCTCGGGCTACAACACGCCGCAAAGAGGAAACAAAAAAAAAAGGCCACGGGAAGAGAACACATTTTTCACTTTCAATTTGGTTATTGATTTCGGCGCTTCGTCCTTACAGCGTCGTGCGAATGAGCCCGACTGTTGGGGTTGGTGGGTTTCCTTTTTCCATTTCCTACATTCACAAGACGAACAATGTTTGCAAGAATGGCGTATCTCCTGAGAACCACCATGGTTCCGTGAAGAGAACTGACAAGAAGAAAAAAATCCCCCCTTCAAAGCAAAATGCCCGTCGAACATGCGATTTGACGTTTGCCATAGTTTTCTCCAGCTTTGGCCAATAAAACGGAGCAAAGTGGGAGGTAAAAATGAGAAAGTACCATCCTGAACCGGCATTGCCCTTATGGAGGCTAGTTTACCGGGAGGCGAGTGAGCGGGAAATACAACAAAAAAACACACACAAGAATTTATGACCATCCATTAGTGCGGTAAAAGCAACAAGAAACGGGCCACTTTTTGATTATCATTATGGTTGTTGAAAATTTAATTTATGAAGACGATGCCGGTGGCAATCTTCAACGACGACGACGACGACAATTCTTCGACCAGTCTGTCGGTTCGGAGTTGATAGATGTGGGGTAGAAGGGACGAAAAGCTGAGGGCAGCAAAGCCACAGGATGTCTTTCGGCAGTTTTCGGTGCGAAGGGACTGGTACGGTGCTTACCTGCACAATGTCACCGTAGAGGCCTCCCGTCGCGGTAAAGTTTAGGTGACACACGAACGGATACACGCCGTGGGGGTTCTGTATCTGTAGCTCGTACGTTCTTCCGGCCTCACCGTGCAGCGTACGGTTGCATGCTGAAACGAAAATGGTGGAAAATAATGATGAGACGATAAGCATTGGCGTAAATCGATATTAAGCTCTAGATAAGGAATCGTTATGATTGCAGAAAATAATAAAAAAGGAAAGTAAAAATATGTCATTTTCAGCGTTAAGTTTGCAAACTGACTCTCACAACAGCTTCATTGTACAGCTGATTGCATACATATAGGCGAGTTTTGCACTAACATTTTATTTGAAATTGGTCTTTTCATTGATGAGGGATTAGTTGGACAATTTGCTCATTTAAGGAACGATTTTAATTTAATTTTTTGAAGGTATTAATAAACTCCTAAATTTATGTTAAATATCAAAACGTGCTAATGTTATTCGTATCAGCAATACAGTCAGGCTTTTCTTTATAAATTTAATAAAAAATATTTACATTTTCTTAAATCTACTCCAAAATCTCTCTGCAATTTTTAAATTAACCGATCAAGAAAATTTTGCTTTCAAATTGTAGAATATTAATGCATGTTACTTTAAACTTACTCCATTTCCTTTAATGCAGCAGTAACACTCACGGAAGACTCAGACAACTCTCACACACACACACAAACACACATTCACATTAGCATGTTCCGTTTTATGGTCAGCAAACGTCCACGTACCGTTGCGGTTTGTGGGCAGGAAAGATCGGTCGGCCACACCGAATGCTGATTTGCATTCCGCACGGCAACACCCGGACCGAAACCGGTAACTGCGTCCAATTTACCCGTATGTCACACTTCACTGTATCAAATCCTTCCACCGCAATGCTCACAAGAAGCCATTCCACAAACTATCACCCACAAAACCTGGGACTGTTCGGGCTACACGTGCGCTCCGAAAAACTTCAAAGTGTCTTCCCCCCTGGCCACGCAACACACCTGCCTTTAACTTTGGTTAATTTTTATCCAATCCCTGTCGACAGGAAGAGCGAACGACGGAATGAGCGAGTTTCGGAGCATTCCTGTCCCTCAAACGCTCGGGACCAAAAAACTTTTTCCTCCGGGTGCAAATTTTCAATCGCTTAAAAGCCGAAGCACAATCATCCGTAACCGACCGGAAAGTGGCTGTGACGACGTGAGCAAAATCCGAGAGAAGGATCACGCGCTTCCGGAGTTTTGCAACTTCCCCCCCCCCCCCCCCCCCCCCCCCCCCTGTAGCACTGTAGCACCTGTCCGGGAAATTGGGAAACGGACAAACGGTTGGCTTTCGAAACAAAAGGATGCGAATGCGAATGATCCGGAAAAATCGGAAGACGTCCCAAACTCCAACCAGCCCCAACCCGGTAGAAAGTAAGTTCGCCCGACCGGTTGGAAGTGAGAAAGCACACGCAGCAAGTAACGCTGCCGTTAATTTAATAAATTCAATATTCTACGCCAAAGAAAAGTTTATGCTAAATTCTCTGCACGCTGCACCGATACTGTTCCGTACGGTGAATCAAAGCGTCACGTAGCGACCGGCGGGGTGACCAGGTTGGGATGGCAAAAATCGAGGATCAAACAACTGGAGCATATTTTTAACGCTTCCAGGAATGGGACGCGAAAGTGCACGGGCAAGCGGCACGTTGGCTGGTTCCTTGCATACTTTTGTAGCTTAACGGAGCCGGGAAGCGTTCGTGATTTCGTGATTCGGTTCGCACTGGGCGGAAGTCAACTTGTACACCAAGTTTTATGAAAATCCACCCTACTCCAACCCCGGGGAAAGTTCATTTCTTTGCAGTTATTATTTTTCGCGCTTAGGATTTTCCGCTTCTTGTTTTTTTCCTTTTTTGCTTGACGTGTTTGTTTCTACGCCGAGGAAATCCTACTTCCATCGCACCTTTGCCTTACACTGCTAACCGTTTCGTGCATTTCCCTTGCATAGTATGCATTGTTCTCTGGGCAGGGTGAAAAAAAAACCCAAGCCTTAGGAGGATATTGCTAGAGCAAAAAAAAACGCAAGACTCGTCAAACGAAGAAGGAACAAACTTTAATTTGTTGGCTGGCCGTGTGCGTGTTACGTTTCTATACCGTCGTACCGGTATATGAAGTTTTACTTTGTGGTGATGAAAGATATCATGCGTTGCAGTGCCTCCGAGGGATAACTTATTTTATGTTGAAGAAAAAAGATTATATTAATCCATCATTGCTTTTCCCACCGAAATCCTAGCAAAGTTAAACATAACGTGTGAAAGAGACAATTGAGGGCTAAGTTATATAGTCTTGATTCTCAAACAGCGGTAGAATATCCTTATTCAGAATTATTCCCAAGTTGGTGGATGCGGTTCCCTATTGGTTAAGTGCACTAAGAATAGTTTAGAATAAAGGTTAAGAGCCTTTTAGAGGGTTAAGAATCAGAATAAATCCGGCATTAGATTAAATTTGTGAGCTTACTTCAAAAATGTTATAAGAAGATGGAGACGCCCAGTACTTCAGCGAATTTTCTATTTTGGCGTGAAGGTAATTCCCGTTTAGAAAACTGAATAAGTAACATTGCATACCTTTAGGCGCACACAGCGAGAAATTTGTTTTATCGAATAATTTAAAAAGCCAGTAATTCGTCGTGAAAATTTAGTTTAAAGCTTCCTTCATTTAACAAAATTTGCAGGTGGCACATATTAAATTAATAATTATTTCCTAACTACTTCCTAATTACTTCCTTTTACAACCCAAGAGAGATGTAAAAATAAAACAAAAGATACCCTAATTAACCGTGGCATATTTCTTGATCATAAGAATGTCTTCTCCATCGCTATTACAAGCTTCCAGCATCTTTCCCACACACGTGTGAGTGTGTGCCGAAGAATCTTTTCTTTTTGCAGCGAAATAATTGAACAAGCGCCCAAGGAATGTCCAGTGGTTAGCTTCCATCTATCAGCAGCAGTAGCAGCAGCAGCAGCAGCACGATACCGGTTACCGTTTGTCCGCAGAATTAAATGATCATTAATTAGCACGACATACGCTCAAGATCTGCCCACGTAGGATTAAGGCGTAGCAACCGTAGCAACCGGCTAGCAGTGGTAGTGCAGCAAGGCCAAAGGTCAGCGCAATAGCCACGTCTCCGTTGCCATCGTCGCGGATGGCATTATTACCATTAGCAGCAGTTAGCTGTTCCACTGCTCATTTATAACTAAAGATTATGTCACGTATAAGTGACTAACGACGGGCTTCGCTCGAAATCTGCTCCTTGCGGACAGCGGCGACCGAGCGGGGAAAGAATGGGAGACGCAAAATGGCGATTCTTTTACCTTTGCCCTCGTCTTCTTGTCTGCAGCGCACCACCAGGACACCAGCTGCAATTTAATTTGTTCCTTCCTAATCCCCCGTTTTCGTTCGGTGTAATTTTAAAGGATTAAAGTTTATGCTGCCTGCATGGTTTGATAGTAAGTAAATTACTGCGGCACTTTCGCGTAACTTACTGGTCGCGTTTCCCTGGTTACCGGGGTGTACGCGCTGCCGGCACGCGATATCGCACAACTACCAACACCACTAATACTGTCACCCCGGATACGTATCCGATACACAACTTCACATCCGGATGTTCTCGCTATCGCTTTCATAATGTTGATCCTTGCCTGAATTATGTGCTTCATTATGGGATGGATAAACAAAAACCAGGAACAAAGAAAGACTGCTGTCGGTGGGCTGTTGCGGAACATTTACTCTAATCTCTGACACATAACCATAACGCCGCAGAATAAAAGGGGTTGGCAAATCCCTCGCTTTACATTCTAACCGCTCACTCTCACAGTAAATGGCGGACCAGAATGTAACGATTGCCCGGGTTACCTCTCCCAGGTGTCCCGGGAGATTCATCCCAACACCGCCTCGACCGTAACTGACCCGTTCATCATATTAGAGGATAAATTAATAAACCTTTCAGCTGTGGTGATGCCTGTGATGCCGCAATCAAAATCAATCCGAGTGGTTTATTGACACTGTCCTCGGGGCAAGTCGGCAGGGACCCCATTGCAGGGATCGGAGTCAGGCCCGCGAGACGCTCGACACATCCCACGGATCGATTCACGCTACTTTACGTCTATCATCGTTATCGCCAACGACAAGACGAACCTTTCCCGAGGGAGAAATTTGGTTATGAAAGCGAACGACCGCTCGTCGGCAGCCTTGTTGTGGCAACAGTCGGAATCAAGCGCGTGTTAATCGTGTAAAGGATGAAATGGATTGAGCCAGTAGAACCGAATTGAAGATAATTTGGGTGCTCTTGCACTCAATTAATTATTATTGCCAAAATAAATAAGCTCAGAGCTATTGGGCAATTATTTGATGAGAATTTCTGATCGTAGAACAAGAAAGTGAAAAAACGAATGGAAATTGCATACTTTTAGGCGTTTAAAATTGATTCAGGTAAGACTTCAGGTAAGACTGTTGTGGAAATTTCTGTTAACTGATAAAATGTTCTTTCAACATAATGTTCAAAGTGATTTTCGGTCATCTAAATTCGGGAGCATGTTTTGCTATTTGCATAATAACAGGAGTTTTGCTAGATATAGAGCATTTTTAGCTTTACTTTTTGATAATCCTGAATAATCGTTCTAGTTCAATTTATTCATTAATGCTTGCAAAGGAATATCTTTTCAATACCAACCGATACCATAAAGCAGTTGAAAGACTGTTATTTATACATGACTTTAACACGGCACCACATATCTATAAATCATGCTCACACTCCCTAACACCGATATCTTGCATCTCTTCCATTGTCTCGGCATTGTTCATCAGTTTTGATCAATTAGTGTTTCTTTTATGCTCGGGTAAAACCGGTGATTGGATCGCATCTACACACTCACACACCCAAATAAAACTGAGCAGTCATCTTCGTACCGGCACGTAACAATTTTCTCCCAACAAAGAAACCACTCCCCTCGCTAAAAAGCCTCCATTGACCTTGGAAAAGAGCAGTCCATTTTGTTGGGCGAAGAAAAATGGGAAGAACATGGCTGTAACGTGTGTTGGGAAGAGCTCAGAGCACTGCACGCCCCGTTCGTCGACCACTTGGGCGCCTTTTCCTTCCCAGTGTAGGCAAATAGCCTTCGACGTGGAAAATCCTCACGTGCCACCGGTGGAAGATGTCGCCTATTACAGCCACCTTCACCAACACGGTTTTGGGTGTGTGCCTGTGTGTGAGGTAAAGCACCGACTGCGAAGAAATAGTAACTCAGCTCCCTCCAACAGCACGAACATTCCACGGGCAGTAGTTAATGTGTCCCAGAATGGCACGCTTTGGTGTCCTCCGGTGCTTAAGATGCTCACTTAGCCCTGCCAAACATTGATCCGATTTGGGTTGGGATAAAGTGGAGCCGTTTTTGGGTGAGGTTTGAAGCAGAGCGCTAGCGCTCGGGAAACGTTGAAGAAAGACCATGGTAAATGATCCTACCCCATCAAACCGTGATTCTTCCGTCCCCACCCGGACCGCGCCAACCGAGCCAATGACAAATCGAGCCATAATCTGATGGTCTAGGAAATAAAGAAAAGCTCATAAGGAAAATTTGTCCCACCCAGGGGGACTCTCGCCGGCTTCCGCTGCCCTGCGTTTTGCCCTCATCACGCGGTGCCTGCTGAGGCGCATTATTGCATTATCTACACCGCAAGCTGAGCTGTCTTCTACCCGGGGCAATCAACATCCCACTTTCGGCAGCGGCAGATAATAACATTAAGCTGCTCACTCAAGCGACGATATGCAACTCGCCGAGCCGTTAGCGTACCGAGTGCTGGCGGACTCTCGTACGGGACCTGCAAAATGGCTTGCTGCTTCTACTACTACCACTACTACTACTGCTACCAGCAGAGCGAGGGATTAGCAACACTCCACTGAGCCAAGTGTCACCGCAGCGTTGCGACGTTTCCGGGAGCTGGGCCTGGGCTGTCTTATCACATGAAGCGCGTTGTGATCGTGACTGGTTTTTTCTTCCCTCTACCACAGCATACACACACATCTCTCGCTCGGAACATCGTTCAATAGTTTAGCCGACGCGGCGTTACGCCGATGAAGGTGGCCTCGAGGGCGATATCTTCACGATGCTCGCATACAGTCACGATTCATGACTGAGCAGAGCAGTACGTGCACAGCCGCTGGTCGGCTGGCGCATCCTGCCCAAATCACGAACCACCACACCAATTGACGTTGATTCGATTGATGAATTGATGGGTGACGATTTCTGACAGATTTATTTTATGGCAGAAATATTTTATTACGCCCTTCACCGGTCGTCGGGCGGTTGCGCGTGAGCTGGCTGAGATGTTTTGTTTTGAGATGACACGTGAAAGCAACAAACCCAGCCGTGCGCGAAGATCAGCTCTGACTGCAGTTCTACTGCAGAAAGAAGCATATGTTCCGCAGTTATGTTTTGCTCTTGACAGTAAGCGCCTGAAGGTATGCAATCAAGCAAAACACAAACAATTGTGCGGAGCTTATTTTAAAAAAATATCGAAGCTTGCAGTTTTATCGGCATAGCACGCTTTGAGTCGTGGTTAAAAGGTCAGGCATCAGACATTTTTAAGTGTGACGCAACTTTCCCTGCATTTGGTACTGACTCTAGGCAAGCTTCTCTTGAGTTTTTCCCCTGCCTGTATGCAATATTAAAACACAACTCGTTTAATCTCAACTGGGTTCGAGTTCGAGTCAACTTTGATACCGTATTGCATACTTTCAGGCGTTACAAACATCACACGCAATTGCAAAACTAAGCCGTCTAGCAAGGCAATACACTCAAGAGCCCTCAAAATGCTTTATTTTTCAATCAGATCTAAAAGCAAAGTATGACGCATGAGAAAAGGCTTGCGAAAACGGCCCCATCCCAACCAACTACCAATCTACTTCTTCATCATTCTGCCAAACAACAAAGATTTTAAGCTGCGTGCCTATTCGCCGTCGCCGAACGCGTCTTTCTACGTGGTTAGAAGCATCACCATCACCGTCATCATCTTCCATTTGACAAATGCTCATCGCACACATGCTGCCTCACCACGCAGTCAAGTTCGACGCAAATCATTCCCATATGCTGCCCAAACCCATCGGTGACGGACAGTGAGAATTTTCTACCCGCAAAACCATTTCCCCATAATTCATATGCGCCGTACGTAGTACGCCTGCCACGTCCGGAGCCAACGTGTCACAGCTTTCCGCTCCGTGTGCAAAAGAAAACGCGAAAGAAACACATCCACACGTTCTGCACCACAGACCAGAACAGACCTTATGCAAACGATGGCCAAGAAATAATTCCTGTCATCTTCCGCGAAATTTCATCTCGATCTCGTCAGTGGGCAAAATGCTGAAAGCAGCACCGGCAGCAGTTGCGAACATCAGTGTGCGGTTTTCCCTTTGCTTCCGTCAGAAGCATTTTTCACCCTCACCCTCCCAGCCTTTCCACCCGCCCCCTTTTCTTCGGCTTTAAGAGCAATAATCCAATCGATCCCATCCGCGTCTTTCCGCTCGCGTACAGTCGAAGTTGAAGTCGTGGAAAAATATTGTTCCTTCTCTACCTCTTCCTCTTCAAAGGTTTTTGACAGCACCGACAGCAACGGTTCGAAACGTCACGTATTGTTGGAAGCAGTTTCGGCAGCAGTACGCTCGTACCGGTAAGGCAACCGGTGACGAATCTCTCGCCACTCGGGACGCTCGGACGGATTTCTGCCAAACAAAATCTCTTCACAAATATTGTCTCGCAGGCCGGGAAACGTCGGGGTACCGCGGCCGTTCGCCAAATTCGGTCTCGACCACGTCCAGCAATCGATGGAAGCAAGCAGCATTTCGCATAAAACCTTCCAGCAGCCCCTATTCGCCGGCTGGCTAACGAAAGGACACGTGGCCCGCTGAGTTTGGTGCGAGAAGCTTTAGGATTTTGTGTGATTTGCCGCAGTCCGTTTGCTTGGAGCGGTGTGTGTTTTTTTTTCTTCACTCGTCCTCGCCTCCTAAAGCCAGCTCCACAAAGCCTTGATCGAAGTGTTTGTGTTTCTTGAGAGCATGGTGTGGAAGGTTTGCTTTTTGATGGATTGAAACGTACCACTTCACCATTCGAAGGTTTTGGTGTGGGCCACCCTTTGGTTGGAAATTGTTTCCAATTTGTTGTTGTGTTTCTTGGCCCCGGTCTCAACTACTCACTTGATTTGTTCTTCGTTTTTTGCTGCTCTCACTCTCTTCGTATGTGTATGTGCTTTAAGGCTTCTTTTTTTGTTGCTCCCTGTCCAACTACAAATCTTTTCCTTCGTCAGCAAACGTGACAGTTTATCTCTTTGTTATTGTGTTTTTGCTCCTTTCGACTGCTTTTTTGTCTTTTCGCACCGCATGAATCTAACCCGGGTGGTGAGAAGGTTAAAAAGATCAATTCATTTCCCACCTATATGGTGCTACGCCGGCACAAAGAACAACAAACAACAGACCTCGAATGGTCGCTTACGCTTCTCGTGAATCCATTTGCAGAGATTGGGTTGCTCGGTGTTGTTGTTGCTGTCGGGAGAAGCAAATCGCCTCTTTTTCTGACCGTGGAAAACAAATTGCATTTTCAAGAACGCATCAACATTGATGAAGCCGTTGCGGAAAGCCCACAACTGATGGCGATTGATGTACAGCTCAGTGCTGCACACTTTGTTATCATTCGCTGGCGCGTTCGAATTACACTTACATGTGGTTTTTTTTATGGATTATGATTTATTATTTATACAGGAACAGAAAATGTTTTAATATCAATATATTGCATCGGGAAATAGAAAGCTGGAAAGGCGGAAAATGATTTAAAATCCATAACACTCTATTACGCCTGTTGGTATGCAAACATTTGGCAAAGTAAAAGTTTTTTCTTGAATTCTCTTTAATGCTTCAGTTTCAATTGATTTCCGATCTAGAAACGAAATTATTATATCAAAATTATAAAAATCATATGAACTCTTTTGTTAAAGTTATTTTTTATAATAGCTGTATTTGTTATCAGTTTTTGCAAAAAATATTTTGAAGGACGTTGAGAGATTGAAACGTAATCGTCTTTTTGCGATGCAACATGACATAACCTCGAAATCACTCCCAATATTTAATACTACTGCTCCAATCAATATCCGTTTGAATGGAAATAAGAGCGCCTGTTTGTATGCAATAAATAAATTTGTTTTTTTTTTTTATTATTCGTTGTTTATACCGTGGCAATAAAAAGCACAATTTTATAGAACGAAACAAACTGCCTTTAAACAGAGAATGCATAAAAAACTGCTTCAATTTTTTGAAACGCCTGTTCTTATGCAATCATTCTACAAACCCATAATAGTTCCAACGCCTGAAGCTATGCAAATATTGATTTTGGCTAATTTAAACAATTTTATCACTTGAATTCTTTTTAATACTTCAATTCATATAAATCAATCATTCCATTAAAACGAGAGTCAAAAACCAGTTGAAAGGACAAACAAAACTTACAAATGTTTGCAAAAGATAACAATCATTATTACCCCTTTTTTTGTGAACTTCCGACAGAAAAAAGCACACACACTCTATTGCTACAATTCAAACAATATGTAATGTTTTCCCATCACGCACAGCACAAGCGGTACCAAGAAATTTACACAATCACCTATCATTCTTCCTGTGCCCCGTTTCGGTAGCGGGCCGTGCTGATAAAACCGATTTGCATACCCTTTTTTCCGCGTCGTTTTTGCTCCAAAATCCCAACAGCTCCCAGGTGAATGGTTAATATTAAGTTTTTCCAGTTTTTTTCGTTCACTCTCCCCCTCTCTCTCTCCATATACAATCAGCGGCAGCATGATGCGGTGGAGCACAGATTTATGATCCAATAACGATTAAGCCACTACACGCCCATTCGAGGGGAAGCTTTTTTTTGTGCTCAACTCCCTCCCGAACGAACCATTTCCCGGTGTTTGGGTACAAATCCACATCAAAAACCGCAAACCCTTGCCCATGCCCGGTGAAAACGCCCGTTAATGGTTATCTTCTACTGCATTGGAGACGGAGTGTTTTATGTTCTTTCGCCATTTTTTTTCCACCGTCCATCTGCCGAAGGGATTGTTCGCCACGGTAATGTTCTAAAAAGCCAGTCCAAATCCAATTTGCCCTCGCGCACATAAATAAATATTCGAACGTTAACAATTTACATAAAACCAAAGCCATCCAAAATCGTTCCGAAAACGTTATCTGGCAGGGGGTTTTCCCTCGGCGGCACACAATACAATTTCCCACCCGGTTTGGAAAATTCGAAATTCGACATAATGCTTCATGCTGTGCGATGATCGGCTTCTAGTTCGCCATTTTGTTCATCGCCTCTTCTTCTACTAAAGCACCTTTTGAGGTAGTTTTTCTTACCGAAAAGCGTCGCTTCTTTACCGCTTGTCCTCGCTCCACTACTGGTACATGATTTCAAATCATATCTCAACTGCCGGAGCGCTAGTCAACCACTATGTGCCGTTGGTGAAGCGAAGACCAACGGAAAATAATTGTTCCAAAGCACGAAAATAAAACATCGCGAGCAGCGAACTCACCAGGGTTTCGAAAAGTAAACGAAACGATACACATTCCAAGGACAAGGGAAACCGAACCGACCCGGTTCCGAAACGGAAACGATTGAATTTGTATTCCACCGAAGAGTATGCCATCAATATTTCAACCTTTTTTTTTGGTGGGGATTGCTGCAAAAACTTGCTTCCGTTCGCCATCGTCCGGAGGAAGATGATGATGATTGCTCTCCGCCTCACAACGACGCTGCTTCGGTTCGAGCTTCGGATGATGCGGCCGATAAAATGTTTAAAATTCAAACCATACACATCGGGGGAAATAAAATATCCATTACATCTTTTTCGCCCTGCAGCCGCCGGACCGGCCGTGGAGCTTTAGTGGCGTCCACTCGACCGCCTCGGTCGATCTGCGCCGTTTTCTTCCTGTTAGTGGGTGAGCTTGTGCACCTTTTTTCCAGCTTGATTTTAAGCTTACTCCTGTTGGTATCTCAATCCAACCGCCGTGTTCTGGCCGTAGCACAACAGTCTTGAGGTGTGTTTCGCCCACTCCCAATCGAAATGGATTTGTTTTCGAGCTCACGTCCCTTTCTCCCTTACGCTCCCAGCACTTAGCCAGAGCAGCCAGTCATGAAAATAGTTTTAGTTTACGAAATATTAAAAAATTCCACCATAAATCGGCCAGCTGCCAGACCATTAGCCGACGATGGAGAGGAAGCAGGGCGTGGCGCTGCAACGACGCTCTTTCCTGGTATGGCGACGGAATTCATCGATAACATGGTTGCGCTTTTACCTTCGGCCGGTTCACACCAAACGCCCTGGCGATGCATACGCTTCTCAACTGCAAGATGGAATTGCTCCATAAAACATCCCTCCAGACGGGGGGGCGGAACGGGCTACATATGTATGTGAGGAGTGGAGTGGAGTTGGTTTTTTTTCGCACTCCGGACGCCCACTCACTCGAGACCGTAAGGCGTAAGTTGTGCTCACTGCAGCATGAAAGCTGCTGGGCGGTAATTCTCGGGGCTGCCGGAATTGTTAAAGTGGCAACGATTTCCGTTTCGTTCCGTTCGATTGAATGCAATGCTCGGGTAGGGGAAGGAAGCATGGTTGCACGGGAGAAACTTTTGCTCTTTTTTTTCTCAGCGGAGGTATAAATAGACCAAAATGTGATGCTAGTTGGAAGATGCATGGACCGCTGCATGCTAAATAGACCTAAAGATAGTTTGGTTCAATAGATTTTCCTGCTGCTGCAAACATGTTTTTCGTTCGTCTGAATATTCAACTGTATGTAAAGAGATAGTTTATGGTATATTGCTGTATGATGCTGCTAATTTTGACATAAAATATGACTCTGGATTGAAATGAAGCAAAAACGTATGGAAAACGCCTGAAAGTATGCAATCGTAAGACTTGTTGGTAAGTTTAATCATCTCCAGCTTTCTGATGTCTTTTGTAGTGCCTAAAGGAACCTTAAGCATGCGTGATCTTCGTTCGGGCGATCTTAAATCTCAACTCTGGACAAGACTTCGAGTCTTCGACTAAGTGCATCTCATAAGATTCGAACTCTTATAATAGCATTTTGATTCCACGTTATTAGAAGTAAAAGTCCGCCCTCACTACAGCGAAACGGTCTGGATGGGATATTCTTGGCTCATTTTCATAATAGTTAACGGAGCAGAATTTTGATTTCGGATAACTTCACAAAAATCATGCTCCAATGTTTTCAATTAGATAAGGTATTCTCTTTTTTTGGCCTTATAACTTGGATAAGTCTTGCCCTTCCATTTCTGGCTTCCTTGATGTTTTTTTTTTTTATTCCAAGCTTAGTCCTAGAGTTAGACAGTTAGTCCTAGAAAGATCCCTGATCGAGCGATAAGAGGTTTTTCGACTGTATCAAAACATGATAGAGTGCAGCTATCTCTTCTACTAATGGAAGAATCTGCTTATATTGTTAAAGAGCATATATTCTAGGTATTTCTCGCTTCTTGTTCAACTCATAAAAGCAAAGGATTGACTACAATGAATACAGAAGACTTGAAAAGATATTTTTCAAACTACAGAAACCTTGAGGCGCCCACATGCTTCCAAGAGCCTTCAGAGGAGCAGAAGCTTTAAGCAAACAATAACGAATCAAATTGCTACAACATCCTTCCAAGTACAATGCAGTGTTTAATTTCTCTTTAAGAATCAACAGATAAATTATTCAGTCGTACAAAAATCTTCTCTGAGCTTGAGTAAAAAATCCTAACATTCTAAGTCCTTCCCACCATAAGCAAGGAAGCCACCAAGCAATACATCCATTCTCCGGCTCCAAATAAAATCTGTTCCTTGGAAAAAGGGTAACACAGAACCGCTTTTCATTGCACCCAAACCCACCATTCAGTGTACGTGTACGTACGGTAACAGTTATTAGAAGCCCACCCGGCTCGCTTTTTTTTGCATCCTAAACCTTCGAGCCCAAGGAGAGCGGAAAACCCACAGTCGCTAACCACCACTTCAAGGTGAAACCCTTCCTAGGAACCGAAATCGTACCGTAAGCGATTTTCCCTCATCCATTATGTTTATACACTCCAGTATTGTATATTTACGTGTTAAGTCGATTGGAAAAGTGTTATTCTTTCAACGCAAGACGTACTGCCTGCCCGTGTGCGTGTGAGCGTATGTGCGTGTAAACTAAAGGTCCTTTCACACAGCGCCGGAAAGTCTTTCGAGTATGTTGGCACCATGTTTAAAGAGCGGTTGTTGTTGGTTGGTTTTGTTGTGCCAATGCGTATAATTCATTCATGCATGTTCACCGTAACAAACCGTCGATTCGCTCGATCCGTTACATGGGATTTTGCTTGTGTGGCGGTTATTTGCATACGGTGCGGAACTGGGAAAAACCAAAAACATCACACGCACGGCTGGAAACCTATCCGTCGGTAATGATTGAATTTCGTGAAGGAACACCAAGGAACGAATGGAACCTGTTGGTTATTAGCTTGTAGACACCTTTTCATAGTTTAACTTTAATTCTATTTACTGAGTTCACCTCAAAATGATCAGCCTCTATGAAGTATTTGTTGCGCCTGGTAGTATGCAAAATGCACAGCAATGTGCCTGTTGGTAGAAAAATGTTCATTGAGTGATTTTTACAGCAAGGATATTAAGACAGAAACCTCTGAAATACTTCTGAAAGCAACCACAATACGAAATTAGAGTTTTTGTTCTGGATAAAAATCATTCGCTTCTGTGACAAATGCAACTAAACTAATTAAATTAGCCCGAAACGGCTCTAAAGTCTTTTTAATACGTCTGCTGACTCTGAATATTTTTTTATTAGATGAAGATGGCTATAATTAATTAACTTAACTTTAACCTCACTCCCAAATCTCACACATTCTTCACAGGATCTGTGCGACAAGCAGTATAAACGACGGGCACCAAGTCCTGTTTTCCCGGATGTTTACAAAACTTTTCCACCTTCCTTCACAAATGAGCATTTCCCAAACTCATCCCGGAAAAAAAGCCCCGACACACTTTAATTTGATTTGCCAAATGCTATATTTGTTTTATTCCTTCGTCAAACTTTGCTTTACCCGAGCCCTCCACGACCCCGTGTGAGCTCGACCACCCAGGTGAAATTTCTCTTCTCACCACTGCACTTGCGTTGTTTGCTGCACACACATGTATGTATGCACAAATATTGCATGCATTCGTTTTCTGATTTCGTTTACTCAACATTATTGCCAGTGTGGCTCGAGTTGGGGAGCTGTTTTTCCACCCATGCACACACACACACACACACGGCACACAAATAAACGCACTGCATTTTTCATCCCAAAAAAACTCAACCCCCAAGCAAGAGCGAAAGGACACAGGGGACGTAACAGGGGACGAAACGAAAGCTCTTCTTCCGCTCTTCTGCTGCTTTCCGCTGTGCAAATGTTCTATCTTCATTATAGTAATTAGAAAACTCCTACGAATAGTTCTGACAACGCAAACAGTCTACCTTTTGCGTGCCAAAACCAGACCAGACCACCAGCTCGCTCGTTCGCTCGAGCTTCAATTCTTGAGCATTTCCGGGGGAAAAGGTTTTTCCAACCCCCTTTTCGTCCTCCAGGTGGGTGGATATTTGTTTTATTTCTAACAAAACTCCAAACGCCCGCTGACGGTATATTTTCCCGCCCGGTGCACTTTTCCACCACGCGCTCTTATTTATTTCGATTGTCAAACAAACACAAACTACGCAAGCACAAGAAAGTATCCGGTTGACTTTTCTTGCCCGGTGCACTCACTCCGGACTTTTCTTGCTATTTCGCTACAAACACACATCGGTGTAGCTTTTCCTGTCATCCCGCAAAATAAAACCCACTTTCCCGATACATGTGTTTGCCACCCGGTCGGTGTGCATGTACGGCAAAGAAACAATCGTCAACCGAGGCGGATATTAGGACGGAAGCTGTCCCGTCCGGTTACGGGTTCGAGGTTTATTGCGTTGACACAGCAACTTGATCGTGGAACGTTGTCGATGGCAGGAACGTCAATGCACGCGCGACGTTCACTGCAACTGACCTGCAGCCGGGTAAAGATGACATTTCCGCCTTACAAGATGACAGCCACAAGTCTTACTCGCCTGTCTGTCGGTTGCTTCTCAAAAGTAAACGCACTCGTTTCGCTCGGAAAAGCTCGCCGGGAGAGATAGAAAATAATTGAATTGATATTGCTCGTTAGCTTAACTGACTGACGCTGGGCGAAGGGGCGAACGATTCTAATCAGTGCCTTTCCATCCATCGCCTTCACAGGAACAGGAATCTTTCGACATCAATCTTTGCCGCTCTCTGTCTCTCTTCATTGTTGAGCGGCTTACATCCATTCGAGAATGTGGTGATCGTCCCTTTTTTATTCGACAGACAATTATATTGCTGGTCCCTTCAAATTACTAAAACAAGTTTACTGTGCGTAGAGCTAAAGGAGAAAATCCCGCAACCGCTCAATGAAGTTCTTTTGAGAAGGAGGAACAATTTCATCCTACTTGAATCTTCCCTAAAGTATTTTTGAATTTATCGCAAACAAATCCTACGCACTATGGGCAATTTTGGTGGAAAGAACTTTGAAATTTTAAACTATATTACGATAACTCAGTGAATTAGATTGGGTAGGCTTCGGAGGACGAGTTATGTCCTCAGTCACGAGAATGGCACCGGACAATCCAGCTCTTGAAGCCTTTATTAGCCGTCCTCAATGACATGGGCTTAATAAGTCGACTAGAATAGCCGACGTATTCGATTTGCAGACTAGCGACGTTGTTCTCAAGCAGTCTCAAGAGTTTGACAAAAAGGTAAAGAATTATTTAGAGAATTCCAAGTCTCCAGGATAAATAAAATGGCTTCAAGCCGATCTTTATTTTCAGCAGTAATTCGATAACAAACTTACAAACATTTTGGCCCACCAGTTTTCGAAGCTACCCACTGTGTAATAGGCAGCAGGACAAGAAGTTTTATTTTTCATCCCTATCGAGACTTTTTTTACGGATTTTCCGATAAATGCGATTATCGGGGCATAATTTTTTCAAACTCCAGCCCCTTCGCTTCCCCCCCAGCGAGCTGTTGTTTCCTGTTGCAAAATACTTCGCTGCCAACACAGGCATACATCACCGGTCGATGGTCGTATTGATCCATATTTATGAAGCCTATACAATTTAATTATTCTCCAAAAATGTTCACCGATCGGCCGTACCATCCATCTAGTCGAGGTGGTCGGGGGCCCGAAGATTCCCTAATCCGGACTTTTGAGATTTTTTACCCCCGACATGCGACCAAAGCCCACCCTCCCTAGTCAAGCCTTCAGCTTCATAATTTGGAATTATCTTCCCCAAATAATAACCTCAGCATTATTAAATCTAAGCTTGCCCGCTCAGTGACTCGGTGCCCGCTAGGGATGAGAGGTAGGCAAGAGTGGAGGAGAGAAGAGGAATTCAAGGCCTACGCTGAGTTTATGAGCCTTCGCCAAGCCCTCCGTAGGGCTTACGTAGGGCTGCATTGGCCCGGCAGTTGTCTTTCTGTGTGTGTGTGTGTGTGTGTTTTTACTCCACGAGTCAATTTAAATTCATAAAAAATGCAAAACGAATTCTTCAGCCGATGTTCCCGTACCAACTGCGGAAAGCCTTATCACTCCATCCATGTACCCAAACATGAACAGACACACACACACACACACACACACACACACACACATGTTGGTTCAATGCTTTCGAAAAAGCGAAATCTCGTACTGAGCCCATCAAGGACGCTCTGGCTGTGAGTGGCATCGACTTATGATAAGAGAGGTCACGAGAAGTGGGCTTCTACTCGGTAAGCTTCTTGCCGGATTGGGGTTTCTCCACGGGAGTATCTACCACGAGCTGGAGCAGGACGTCAGGAAAGTGGCAAAGCAGAAGAAAAAAAAAGTATCGACAAACAAAGTCCCCCTAACCCCCAACGGGGGGAAATTTGGGCAAACTGCGACTGTGTTGTGTTCGCGAGGTTTGGCGCAAGTTCGCTGAGCTCAGTAAACACCCCCTCGAAACGCGACGAAATTCAAAGAGAATCCCCCGATAAAAATGTGAACCAGACCCGGAGGGGACTTGATCGAGATTAGAGGCCGGAATTTTCCGCCACACACATACACACTCACAGGTCCAGCAGTCGCGAGAAAAGAATTACGGCGGCTGAATATTAATTTTTCCCAAATATGTCACCAGTTTTAAGCGTAAGTCACTGAATCGCTTACTGAAAATAGGGCCACTCTCACGTGATGGGAACCGAACCGCGGAAGTTGTGAATTGTGCACAAAGTGTTGGGATATTAAGATGTTCATGCTTAGGAAAGAATTCTCGGTAGGCATCCCTATTCTTTTCCGTGCAATATTTTCTGAGCTTTCCGTCAAAACTCATTCACATTGTTTTGATGATGCTGGTGGAAAATAGTTACAAGACGTCACGGAATGGTGAAGTGTTTGGGACCAGATGCTGACGAAATTCTTTTTTCCCTCGACATTTAAATTCATTTACGAACGGAAGTTCTGTGGTCGAATGTCGGAATTCTGTGGAGCGAAAGTGCTGCCTGCCGACAGAAACTGATTGTCATCTTCGGATTGCGACTGTTAAGTTGGGAGAGTTAAGTTGTTCCAGCTGTTCCATCCCAACGGTTCCCTTATAATCTTTGCCTGTCGAGGGCACCATGGGTCGTTGAATGAATTGTTCTACGATCCGTGATTGAAAATGTACATGTGAAGGCAAGGATTTAATATCCTCTCTCCCTCTCTCCATCAACACTCATTTGTCAGCAGTTTTGGCATTAAACTTGGGAAAAGGTGCTGATGAAGACAGAGGCGTTTATTACTTTTGCAACATATGGGATTCTTTTTCTAATATCTTAAGCCCTTAAAAAGAATCGAAAGTGTCAACAGGAACAGCAGAAGGAGAGCTACACTGACTTAACATGTGCATTAGACAGTATACTTTTACCAGAAGGTGATGGTGAACATGTTGTTCGCATATTCCTTACTTAATGAAGCTCGATCGTGAATTTGATGCTCGCTCATCTTCTTCTTGTTCATTCGCTGAATGATTTGTTGCTGGATAGTCAGTTCTGGGTGAGAGTGAGACATTCCAAATGGGATTTGATGCAAGTCTTTTCGAGCTAGCAGCTACTGGCACAAGGATATCACCGGGCACAATGATTTCAAGGAAGATTGGGTTCTTGAAATAAATTTACTATGTGATGTAAATCTCCTTCAGTAAACCTTTAGCAAAATGTATCAAGATCAAGTAAACAATAAAAACTAGATCCTTCTTCTAGAGTTCTTGATGAGGAACTTCGGACTCAATATCCCGATTTAATTAACAGTCTCCAAACACGTGCAGGAGATCTTCGGGCACTTGGTACAGAAAACATATTTGAAGTGATGAATGTTGAATCGGTAGCTTAAAATATCAGGACACCTGCCAGACAACTCCATTAAATGTGAAGTAGAACTCAGTATCCATAATTTTCATCAAGGACCTATGGGACCCAATCAAATGTTGAACCTTGTAAGCTACTGTGTTTTGGTTGGATATCGATAAGCTCCATGAAGCCTTTAATAAAAACGGTTCATCATTTCCAGGATCTAATGCTCAAGCGGTCTGGTATCGTCAACGTCTACTCCGGAGACAGAGGTGATAGCTAGAATCGCAATTTCTTGATCAATCCTTCCTTGTACTTGCTCCCAAATAGATGAAAATTAGGTAAGTCCATACACGTCTAGCGAGATATTCAAGACCGGAGTATAAACAATCGTTAAATTCATACTATTGCTTTGAAGCCTACACTAATCCAATCAACAACGATCTTCACTTTCAAAAAAGTCATCTAAGATTCATTATCCTTTTTTGTTTGGTGAGACCAACCTCGAAATCATATATAAATCACCCTTTTTTCCTATCTCCATTTCTCGAACCCATCAACCACAATCCCGGTGCTATCATGACACTGCACTTCAGCTTCAAAAACCCGTCCCGAACGGTACCGAAACGAATGGTCATTCCTACCGAGAGTAGGTTATAAAACCCACCGCCACCGTTCCCATCAAAGTGTTAAAAAGTTATGAAGGAAAACCAAAGGAAAAATCTCTGTATCAGTTTCAACCCAGCTCCACACGTATGAAGCGTATGATGAATGGGCATTGGTAGCGCACCGCCATCACAAAGGAAGCGCAAATGTGCGTGTTGGGAGCCTTTTGCTCGCCCGCTTGATCACTTCCCTGGGAGGTAGAACCGAGACGGCTGAGACCACGACGACGACGGTGACGGCGAATTACGATTAATGGACCGGGAAAGCGGGCAAAAACTTTCCCACCTTTCTTCCCGGGCGTAATGATTTGCGGTCAAAAAGATAATCATACCAGCGTAGATATGGGGTTGGCTTTCCTTGCTGCACAACACACACACACACACAAATGCAAGTTTATTATATTTTGCCATAAAATTTTGATCACCGTGTCGTGAAGCGAACGGCGAGAGTGGTGTTCCATTTGTGGCGCTCACCTCACAATGCTGCTTCCCACAGTGGTCATAAAAATAATGCACTTCTCGGATAGTGCCTCACCTCGGTGTGCGCTTTTCCTATTTCCCTTCGAACTTCGAACGATACAATGGCAGAAAGTTGCGCTTTCACTGCCCGCCGGCCGTGCTGCACTAGCGAAGCAAACTTTTCCACTTCCGGGAACGTAAAATGGAAGTTTTGGGGCGGAAAAAAACGAGGCTGACGAGTGCAGCGATGGTCGGAAAGCGAATATTCACCAAGAATAGCTCCAGTGTAAGCGTTTTCCAGCCGGCAGCTCATTTTCCGACGACCGGCCGCGGAAACCAGGCTGCATCTTTATCTGGTCGGCTCAATAAGCGGGATGCCTTGCCACTTGAGCGGTGAAATGTCCGCATTGGTCGTGTTTTGGGATGGTCTTGGGAAGTTTTTTTTTTGTTTTCTTTTCCCTTCTTCAAACCTCAAACCACCCCACCAGATTGATGGAGTGAGGTTTGAACTTTGAACACAATTTCAGACGCCCTTGTAGACTGTAGACGGGCAATCGTCTTGTGGATCACACTTTTTTCGAGAGTTTTCAAGGACGAGAGCGAAAAAAAAAGATAAACTCCAGACGAGACTTGAGGGAATACAAATGGAGCAGCCTAGACATAAGGATGCTGGTGTAACAAACTGACAAAAGAAAATGGACCATGCAACCCTTAAGAGAATCCATCTTGCTTTTTTCATGTATTTCAATCGGCAAAACAAACACCAATAGATTCAGCAACCTTCAACACCTTAATGAAAAGGGGACAGCAAAACAATAGGGAATAATACACAGAAAGTCCCAAAAAATTTTATAAATTAAGTCAATCGAGACCTAAAATAAATAGAAAGAATGAATAAATATAAATGAACAAAGAAGTTAACAATTGGTTTAGAGTTTCTACGTAACTTGAAACGAAATACAACTAAACCCACTTTAAAAGCAGAAAGAAAAATTCAACAACCAAACCCCCGGACAAAACGGACTAATCTCTTTAAGGGTTAGCTGTTCCTTCTCAAACAACAACATTTTCTACACCATGGTTTAACTTCTTTCTCCGTCAACTTTCCACTCATAATACACTTAACGCAAAAGTTACTTTGTCTTCATATTCAATCATAAGTTTTTTTTCCTCCCCTTCCGTCGCTTTCTCTGGCGTGTTGTCTTGGTCTTCACAATTTTCCACACCACGTGTTCGGCTCCTTTCGGTTTTCTGCCCGCTCCTTGGTGACAATCGTGAGTGACTGAGTCACCGGGAGACACGACAGCCTTGCCCGGAAGGGAAAGTTTATCAGGCCTTTTGCAACCCTGCAGTTACCAGACCAACGGCTCGGTTGGAACGTGATCTTCCTTTCCGGATATCCGCCCTTCCACTGTGGCCCATCAGCACACCAAGAACGTCGTCAGCACACTCGAAGGACAACAAATTTTTGGGTGGTCATTTCCCAACCGGACGTCCGAAAGCGAAACACTGTTTTCAGTTCTCGAATGTGTTTTCTGTGTGAGTGTGCGCGATTGGGACTTGAGTTGCATTGCTTCCACTTCTTAGTGTGTCGTTCCTGTCCACTTAATTCGCCACCACTTTCTGGGAGGCTTTTTCTGGAGCCGGAGCCCTTTGGACGCTTTTCGCATGGTCGTTAAAACTTTAGCGCACTCGCTCTCGTCTTCCCAAAAACTTTAACACTGTTGATGGTTTTTCTTGAAAGGAAAACGAGAATAAAAATCACTCCCCCCCCTCTCCCGTTCTCTTTCGAAAAGCACGGTCGGGAACGGGTAAAAGCTTTGTGCGTTTGAGCACACAGAAGAAAAGTTAAGTTTCCCCACAAAAATCAGCGCCCTTAAGGCCCACCGCGTGCAAGCCCATTACGGTGCTCGCCAAACGAATGCTGGAGGAAAAGACATACACACAGACACAAAAAAACACACGTCAGGATCAATGATAACGACTTTCATCCAATGATGGCATTGGGCCCGGTCTCGGCTCAACTCAACATCAGCCCGAAACAGCTGGCTACGAAAAAGTGTGATATCAAACAGCAGTTCACTGTTTAATGCACCGACCCGGGTGCAGCCTTTTCACCGGGACTCACTCACCGAAGTTGCGGATATCACCGAGCAGCGAGAATGATTATTGCAGGCGATAATGATGGGGTGGGATGTGGGGGGGGGAGTTAAAAATACAAACTCCTGCCATCAATGCTGATTACCGCAACGAGAAGGAGGAGTTTCCTTTTTTTTTTCGTTCTCTCACTCCCTCTCTCGTTTTTCCCGGCAGATCCTATGGGAACCCACAGCTGAATGGGATTTGATTGGAAAAATTGAGCTTTTTTTGTTGTGTTCGATTCCGAGCGAGGATTTAACGGACTTTGTGAGAACGAACAACTTTGTTTGCTCGACTTTAAACTCGTCAAACCATTGTGGAGCTTTATGTAAAGTTTTTGTTGAAAAAAGAACTGGAGCAAACTATTCGAGCACATGCATTGAGCTCAGTATAAAATTCTTTCCACTGGGAGGAGTCACTATTCGCAACAGCTTGTAGATGATAATATAACGCTCAGTTTGGTAAATGTTTAAACTTTAAAGCTAAGCTGGATATAGTGAGGATCATTTTTAGCGATTCTTTTGAATTGCAATCAGTTGTCGAAGATTTGATTTAAAATATTTTGAAGGAGTTTTTATATTTTTGTAAATATAAATTCAAATTTTCATTATGATCCTTCCAATTCATTTTATTTTCCATCGCTTCGACACATCAAAACGTATTACTAAAAAGAGGGCTTTACGGTTACAATACCAGCCCGTCCATGCATTTTTTATAGCACGGCATGAAATTCATATTACAGTCTTGGGCTCCGACAACGACGAGAACAAAAACCAAGCCTAGCACACCACCACCGGCAACAACCAACGACCAATTCAGTCCCAAAATTTAATTCAAAAAGCTCAATTGCACCATTCTCATCAAGGCTTGCGTGTTGCATACAGCGCGTTGCCGTGCTTCCCCGTGGGTTTTAGCAAACAATTCGCCGTCCCCCGAAAAGGGGGAAAAAACAAAACCAAGGAAAGAAAAAGAAAACAGCCGGACCCGGTGAAAAACAACAATCAAACGTCCATTTGGCTTCCGGCGCAACAGGGTGATTCATTTTACACCGGGCGCCACTAGCCACGCCACGCGTTACAACACGAACAAAGGCATGTTCAATGGAAGCGGAAAAATAAAGCAAGGGAGCAACGTTGCTGAACAGGATCAGCTTCCTTCTGGGTCTTTTTTTTTTGTTTTTTTGTTAGGAGCCCCG
Organism: Anopheles stephensi; assembly: GCF_013141755.1. NCBI lineage: Eukaryota > Metazoa > Arthropoda > Insecta > Diptera > Culicidae > Anopheles > Anopheles stephensi. The sequence goes on along the minus strand of NC_050202.1, from coordinate 3,655,100 downwards.
TACCGTAACCTTCCCGGGTTCACAGAACGAAGAAAAGCTTCACCAGAAAATGGAAGATTCGTTCGACTGCCGCCAGTTCGTTACTTTTGGCCGTGCTAAATGGAAACGAAACGACACGTGAAGCAATTCAACAATTTACGACGCTCTGAGCTCAGTTTGCTTTTCATGTTTTAGCTACGTATCCCAGTGGAAACCTCCGCAACAGACGCCAGCCCGGGTGGGACGGTGGAAATTCCTTAACGGAACGGCTCAATTGCAAACACATTGCCCCGGGAACAAAGGAGTATTAACCTCCACCAAACGAAAAAACGGCCTTTCCCTTCTCTGCATTCGCAGCTTTGCTTTGATACTCCTCGCTGTGTGTGTCCTCTGCTCCAAGCACGACGAGGAACCATAAAAATAAAAACCCCAAAAAATGCTCCCAAAACTCATAACTCGCATCTTCCGGTCCCTGCGCGATGGTGTGTAAGGGAGAGCGAAGAAAAAAAAACCAAGCCAAGGGACAATTGGAAGACGAAGTAATCAAAGCACACTTACCTGTACAAGATTTCGGCTCGTCGCTCTTATCAAGGCAATCGAAATTGCCGTCGCAGAATTTTGACGACGGTATGCAGGTCCCGTTGGCGCAGCGCAACTGGGCGATATTACATTTCCCACCACTGTTGCCACCCGCCGGGCTACCACTTCCACTTCCGTTTCCGCTGTTGTTGTTGCTGTTGCTGTTGCCATTGCTGGCTGCGTTCCGGGAGGCTAGTGCGGCCGCTATCGAGGCAGACGACAGGGACGCTATGGCCGTACCGCTGCCAGAGGAACGATCGCGACCACCACCGGACTTTGGTCGTGTTTCGGTTGCGTTCGAACCGACCGGGGGCGGCTGGCTGGCTACCAGCAGGGCCACCACCAACACTGCCCCTACACACTGCTTCCACCCATCCATCCGGGAGTCTCTGCAAAGAGAATGAAGGGAAAAATGTCGTTAGATTGGAAAATTAAAATCACTCCCCTTTTGCACATGGTGGAATGCACATTAGTGACACGTTCAACATTGTGTTTCCTTCCTCCTCTTTCTGCTTCTTTTTGGGCACGCAACACAATTTTCCCGAGTGCTTCGGGACTGGACTAATGATAGGCTTTATTGCTTTTGATGTAAGGAAATTACCACCGTGGGTATGATGACGCAGGGAGGAGGCCCCCGTTTAAACTTCAATCAGTGGTGCGACAAAGGTCCTTGAGATGGTGTTTGGTCGTTCGCACATTCGTTCGAGGTGTTTGTTTCTTGCAAACTAGGTAGTTACAGTTAACGTAACGGAGATTTTTTTTTCCATGAACGGCTGAGCGTCTCCATTAACTATATTTTTTCGATTTCATCCTGGCTCGCTCTTAGAAGTGCGTAGATAACAAGTTTTTTCTTTTCAAAACTATGCCAACTGAGAAACTAAATTCATGCCTGGAACGCTAATAGTTTACTGGTAATTTACTGGATGAAAATCGTTTCAGGAAGCTGGGCGCCTCCATTGAGTGGAAAATTTAGTAAATGGCTCTGCTAATGCGAACAGTTTATCATCAAAATAACATTAGTTCTTGTTCTAATTATTATTTTGCATTAAAAAGAACTCGGTAATTGTGATCAACAAACGGAGATGATTTTACACAAACGACTGGGCGCCTCCATATACTAACATTTTTAATTGCGTTACACTAAAAGCTCCTCATTTACCATTCAGTGTAAAATCTTCATAATTTGTTATTAAACTTCCTAGTTGTAAGAGGCCATATTCTAGCAATAAGTACCAGTTTCGGTGAAACATTACTCAATTTTCACGTGAATTAATTAGTAACAGCCAACTAAGCGAGCAGACTGGCTGTTACCAGGCGCCTCCATCGATTAAAAACTTCACTAAAACTGCTCTATATTTTCATCATTTATCTTCCACTGAGAATTTATCCCTCCCTACATGTGAACAGACTTTCCAGTATCTTGCTCAACGAAACACCACTAATTACTACTGGCGAAACAGCAACCGCCAACGTGTAAGAGGACCTTTCACGCTCGAAAGATCGTGTACGAGTGATAATTCCACTCAGCAAATCAGGGTCCGAAACGTGTTCACAATAGCACCGTCCTAGCACCGCAAAGCCAGACACGTCCTGTTGCGTCCCCGTTCACCAGCGATCTCACACTGCCCAAAGAAAAGGACACTTCGACACCAAGAAAAGCTATTTTACAACAATTCCCCCAAGGAGACTCTTGCGTCGGTGTTGTGTGGCACGGAATGAAGTTGCCACCCGACCGAGCTGAACCGAACCGAACGCTCGAGTGCCTTTTTGAAGGATCAATATTTCCGCCGACAGTTCGCTTCGCCGATATCGCATCGACTTTTAGCACACGCACGTGCCACGGTTGACGTGTATTGATTACGAACAAAAACCGTCACCCTTGCTAATGCGAGTACCCTTATGAAGGGTACTCGAGCCCCCGAATCCTCTACCCAGCGAAAGATATTTCGGTCTCGGTCAAGAGGGTATCGGTATGGATTAGCAGCAAAAATTGATTCCCACGACAACACGTACGATTTCCCTTCCTTTGGTGTTCTGCGTTTTTTTTCCTTCGTCGATTTTCACCGGCTCCTTCTTGACAGATTTAATTTGGGTCAAACTACCACTTAAAGTGACGTCAAAAGCATCCTCAAATTTTAAGCACGTTGTTGTGTTGTTGTGTTGTGCGGCGCTTGTTCAATAGCAAATTAAAAGTGCCACCCTCTCTCTCTCTTTCGCATCACCAATCCCTTTCCCCCTAGACATCGACAGCTGCATCGCCTGATGAGCTTTGTTACCGTAGCAACTGTCCCCGGTGGCGATGGGTGTCAATTTTTCTTTCCATCACTTGCAGATCACTCGGCCCGGCTACTGAGCGTTGCATCGTAATAGAAAATTTGTTCTCCACGCTGCAACTGACACCGGACTGACACATTGTAATAGCAGCATTTAGAGGGAAATCGGGTGGAACGGGTGACTGGGCTGCACAATGGCTTCCCACGACCGGCCAACCGCAAAGTTTTGATCGAAGCAAAAGATGGTTTTGTGGGCGGTTTTTTGTTCTATTTTACGTTACAAATCAATTGCACTTTTGATGAAGCACATTGATCAGGAATGGCGCAAACGAAGCAACAAAAATAAGCATTCAAATGAAGCATCATTGTAGAAGCAGAGCATTAACTTTAAAAAATCACAATCCAATTTCGATCTAATAAATGAGATTTGCCTTTTTATCCCTTTTTCTACCACGTAAGCAAAATAAAAGTAATTATTAAAATCATAATTGTGCCAAACGAAGCCTTCAACGAACCAAATCAAAGCTTCCGAACTCAACAGCACAACTGTGCTAAAAGTCCCAAGAATTTCTTCCCCATCGCTCCATAAACTTAACCGCGTGGAGCGTTGGACCACTTCACTCTAAATGCCTTCATAATCCCACAAAATCCGTCCCAAAGTCTTCCATTTCCATTTACCTCGCCAAATCCTTCCTATCATCCCCCCCTTCCTTCCCCTTCGCCATTGTGATCAATCACGTCGGTCGCTGGTTATGAGATATTTATCATTCAATTAGCGATCGATCCCTAATCGTGGGAACCGATTGGAAAACGTTTACCCGGAAAAATCAATCAAACTAATTAAATTTTGTACCCGAAACAAAGCTTCCCTTTTCCGGTGGTCGGTGGTCGCCCTGTGTGACGCGTTGTGTGCTGCTCTTACCCGAAACTAGCCACAAAATCCCAGCTCGCGTCCCGTCGCCGCCCTATTGAATTCCGCGGCACGGTTAACGATTTTCACCCAGCCGAGCCCACCACTGCTAGCGGTGGTGTAACCGTGCCTGGTTGTGGATGAGAAATTGTCTAGCTGTGTGTGCGTGTGCGTGTGCCTAAGCATGGCGAAATGAAAGTCCGCACGTTGCGAAAACTTTATCACCACTCATCTGCGGCGTATCGAACGCAAACCGCATCAAACGCTGTTTATCATCGCTTCGCTCACTTACAAAACACCCGCACCACCGCAGACCGTCTCACATTACCCCACTCGCACCTCCCCCTTAGCAGTACTCACCCCAAAGAGAAGCATAAATCATTAAGCACTCCCACTCTCTCCCGCTGCATTCCTCCACCGTAGAAGAAACAAAAGCCTTCTCCAACCGGCGAAAGACGATATTGTGTCTATTAGCTTATTTTCGAGTGATAATATTATACATTGGAGCTTCGATTTCTTCCCCAAGTGTGTGTGTGTGTGTAGGTGTGTGTTTGTGTGAGCGTTCACGAGGTCGCGCTAGAGATGTCATCCCTTCTTCATCCCAAATGGTGACCCCGCGCGAGAATCGATTTAGAGCGAACGGGGATGATGCTCGGCAGCACGAGGATGGTTCATAATTAATTTCGTCCTACTTAATGTTCGCTCGCGAGCAGAAAGGATTACGCCAATCAGGTTTGCCAGCGTTCGGGCAAATTCCCGTTTTTGCCTTTGCGCCGGTATTTGCTGGACGGGGAATTAAAGTGGCCCGGTGATAAATGGGACGCGGTACCGGAATCAGGGATGCTCTAATAAAGAAAGTGCCCTCAAGAAGGTGGTATGTTTTATCGCTCAGTATTAAGTGTGTTCGAGCGGGCTAGCTTAGTTAGTTTGGTCCTGAATGGTGTTCATTTTGTTTATTCTTTATCTGCTCTATTTAATTATATGGAGAGTGTTTCTATGAAATAGTGGAGCAAATGACATAATTGGAAATTTTTCAAAAAAATATGATTTTTGAGAATTTGTTGCGCCTACATGTATGCAATGTATTTGCAGAGGTATGCATTATTATTATAGCAGGAAAGTTCGTAGTAGACGGAGTATTATAGCGAGATGTTAAGTAGACAAGTAGTTAAGCAAAAACTAAGATAAGTGAACATAAAACAAAAAAATGAACACAAATCAATAAATAGCAGATATTCAAAGATTGTTGGAAGATGAAGTACAAAAAATGATAAAGTTCTACACAAAAGTAGGTCAATTTTTACACCTGCTCGAAATATTTAAAGGGTCTTAATCCCTACCGATGATCCGTACCTTTATGACTGCTTGCTGTACATCGAAGATGCACTCCGACAGCCAAACGTTTGCAGCCAGAGTCCAAGATTGATGAAAAAGATTTGTCAACCGTTCAACCCTAAACGTCACAAAAACAGATCTTCACACACGAATTGTACACGAATTTTGGGCGTTTTTTTCCGCCTGTCTTTCCACCGCCTGGCTTTCCACCGCCTCTTCTCCCTCACTTTTACGCCCTCCCCCTTTTCCCACACAGAACTCACTTCCTATTCGCTGGAGGATTTATGACCCTTTCGAAATACCACTCATCACCTCGTCCTCGTCAGCGCTCATCAACTACACGGCATCATAACAATTGCACCACCATCACCACACGGCCACACACACACACCGACAGCCTGAGCTGGCCGAAAAGTGCATCCCAGGCGCATCAGTGCGCCCAGCATGTGTCGGATGCAGCATAAATTATGCCATTCGGCAGCTGGACGATAAATCACCCGTGCCGGAATTCCATCTGTTCGAAGCGGAGGCACACACTCCCGATGCTCGATGTTGTTCGCGCCAACTGCAGTGCCAGTAGGACCGAAACCCCAGGAAGGGCATTTGTATGTGTGTGTGTGTGTTTGTGTGTTTTCTTTTTATTTTATTTAAAATTTTACGTTAAGCTTTTCCTCCGAAATTCTCGACCCAGAAGCTACTGTCGAATGGATTCCATCACGTCACAATGTGTTGCCGGAAAAACTCTGTTGAAACCACCCGCTTTTTCCTCATTGCGGCTAACTCTTTCAAGATCGACAGTTTTTCCATTCGCTTTACACCGTTCACTAGCAAAACAAAACCTACACAAAACATCCTTGACACGTGCCTAATGTGAGTCGAAAAAACACACGCTATCCCAGAGTACAGTGATACACCAGCACCGGAAAATCATCAACGTGGTGCAAAAATAACACTCCGCAAATCACGATTCACATGACGGCCGGGATGGACTTTTTGTTGGGGTTCTGCCTTTATTTGTGGCCCTATCACTCTCTCTCTCTTTCTCTCTGCCACAGCAAAAAGGCAGCTTTTTGTTTACGTGCCGTACGGGACAGTACGGCGTCGCCGAGTGTGTGTGTGTGTGTGTAATCGATTCCGCGGGATAACGGGTCGGGATAACGCAACAAAACTGAACGAGCTTCGAACCTTCCAAACCCTCCGAACTCGAGCAGCGTCAAGCGAGGACTAAAAGCGCCAATGTCGACTTTTCCCTGTCAGGGGTGGCAATTTTCCCGTGAGCCGCCCGAAAGAATTCGAGAGAGAGCGAGAGCGTGAGCGTAACGGAGCGCATCCTGGGGAGAGAGAGAGCAAACGTTCAAGCTGGTAAATGGTTCGGGAAAAGGGCCCGAAGATATCGTTCGTAAATTTTTGCACTTTGTTTCGTTTTTCCGCCCGGAAATTAAGGAATGCGTACGAAAACAACGCAGCATCATCAGCAAGCAGGCTGGCAAGTAGAATTGTTTTATTATCTTTTTTTTTCCTCCTTTTTGTCGTGCTTTTTCGTGAGCACAACAACATTGGCAGCATCCGTGACAAACAAGGCGAAAGGATTAGTATGAAGCGACCTAATTTTCCTATCAAGAATGCTTTAAGAGATAATTGTTGAACGGGGACACAATCTCGTTCGACATTTGTAATGACTGTTTGAGACTTGATTCGCAATCAACGCATACAGTTGCTCTCAGCTTAACTGGGACTCGTTGAAATTTATTCCAAGCGTATGTAGTCAGGGAAGGCAAGCGCTATTCTTTCATTATTCTAGACGATGTTTCAACTTTATAGCCATTTCTGGACTCTGTTCAAAGTTAAGTGGACAATTTTCAAACAGAATCTTCCGAAGAAATTATCCCACAAAAGTCCTTACACTTGGTACAGTTTTTGTTTTTCTGATATTTTTCGCTGTCCCTTATTGGATAAGCACAGCTGTAAAGTGTCGATGGAAGCGCTCAACGATGAAGGCAATTCTTAATATGTTTGATTTTCCTGCTCTCTGTTTGTATGCATGTTCACAATTGTTTTCCCCAAAAAAAACCAATGCGCAAAGGAAGCATGCGAAACTACAAAGAGGAAACTATAACAAACATTCGCACTTGTACCAGACCAAAAGAAAAGGGAGCCACAAAACTGCTCGAAGGTCACAAAAATCTCACTTCTACATATTACTTCCGGTGCGGGAAAGCAAACGCATCAAAATGAACGCCCAACCAACCAACACCGAACACAGAAATCGACAGACGAACCCTTCGGAAATTTGCTGACTTGGCGTACCACCGGTGGCGCTATTGGATCATCTTTTATAGCACGTTTTTGCTTCTTGCGAACCGAAGCCGAAGGGATGAGCAAACCCGATTGGCCAACAAAAGAACTAGAAGAACGTAAAAATCGCTCACCCTGAAATATTGAAACACCAAATTCGTGGTGCACCATTACTAAAGAGTGTTCGAACGAGCTGGGAAAAAACAGCTTCAACACAAACTCCAAAAACGCCACCACACTCAACAGCAACAAGTACCGGTGAAAGGTAATGCCATCGGGCTATTACCATTACCAGGACGAGTGGGACGGGGAAGGTGTGAATGGTGCGAGTCCATGGAAAATCGGGCCCAGGTCGCCTTTTCTGTTATTCGCTTCCCGTTTCGCCGAGGGTACTGCTCTGGGTGAGCTTCCACTGTAAGTTATTGGTCCTTTTCACGCGCGATAAAATCTCAAGATTGCACCGCGGTCGGCCGTTTTCATTTTTTGTTGTTGGCACGACCGAGATGGTCCGTCCTTGATAAAGGCCGCCGGGAGGAGAGGCCGTTTAATTTTATTGTGAAATTTGCTATAATTTTTTAACAAATTTATCATCTCGCTGGTCCGAGCGGCGGGTGAAGCCTTCGCTGTGGCTAATATGACTTCATTTTGTGCCAGTTGTCAAATAGAACTGGATGCTTCGTTTGAATGTCGGATATTAATTCCCGATAAAGAGGATGAAATCGTTGCTATAAATTTGATAGCCGTTCATGAGCTACTTTAGACCAACCTGTTTTATTACGGACTTGAATAATTTCAAGTATTTTAGATTTTTGAACGTATTCCGTACTTACCGAGTCAATTGGAATTGTTAGAATCGAATGTTTTCAATTTACATTAAATAAAGGAAAGAGAGAACTTACAACTAAAACGATCTATATCGAAATTGTATCAACAAATGTGCTTTCCAACAATAACAAGAATAGTTCAATAAACAATTGCAATGAGTCAACCAGAAAGAGCTAGCCATTCAAATAATTTGCCTACAAAGATCGGATCAATTTCCATGAAATATTTACTGCCATGAAGCCAAAAACTTATGAACTTTTCCGAAAAATTCTACAAAGCAGCTCTAGGTAACAGGTATTGAGCTATTCAATTCAAAATAAAACGTAATTCAATCGGTTGAAAATATCGAACTCAACTTCAATTCTTTTAAAAATTGTTATGTGCTTTTTTAAATTCAACAAATTAAAAACCAAATGCTAAATTTTAAAATATTTGGAATTTATGATTGTCTTCCAGAACAATCCCATTTTAACTGACATTAAAACCACTAATCTTTCACCGCTTCGAACAAAGGAATTTTCTTTACCAAGGATTAAGTTTACTTTATTCCAAGAACGGAACACAAAATCGGTCAAACGAAACTTCTACAAAGCAGTGAAAGATTTTCTTACCCCACGCGTGTACTTGCCAATTCTGCAACTAAACTATTCATTTCCTCCCAGAATAGAAAAGAAAACCGACATCCTTTTGCTGAGTAAATGTGTGTGTGTGTGCATCAAGTAGAAGAAACGTTGACGTCTCGTCACGTGATGGAATTGAGGAAATCTTTTCCCCCGACAAACAAAGTAACCGATACTTACGCTGAAGCACAGTTTCTTCACAGGTATTGCCAGGGTTTCTACCCTTCCATTTTTCCTTTCTTGGACTACTCCTCTCCCCTCGCTCCTTCTTCCTTCTTTCACCCAACAAGCATTGTTCAGATTTATCCTCTACCTTGCTTCCTATTGCTTCCTCGCTCTCGTAATGTCACCGTACGGAAGCGAACCATTTCCGGTGAAAATTTCCTTCCACTCGCTCGCTCTCTTTGCTCCCCATATCCCTTTCTGGCCATCATCACACGTTTCGGTAATCCAAGCCGCTTTTCCTTGCCAATGACTCCACTCCCGGGTGTTAATGGGATCCGGGCAGAGCAGAGCGAAGTCCTTCACCTTTGCCGTGGGCAAGCGAAAAAAGAATGTATGAGTTTGCCTGTCACGCAGCTCCCTTCCAAACCGGTGTGGAAAACTGTGAGTGTGTGTGCCTTTCCACGCACCCACGCCGTTCCTTTATAATGCCTTCGCCCTCTTTAAGCGTACAAGATAAAAATCGTGCGACGGTGCGAAACACAAGGACACACTGCTGCACGCCGTCGGTGGGTACATCCTTTCGCTCGGCTACCCACAACTACCCACATCCGGTTATCGTACACCACCGCTCGATAGCTTCCCGCCCATATAGGGTTACGGTTTCCCGCTTTTGTGTGTCACACGGTGCGTGCCTGGCCGAAAAGCATCCCCATCGCTTCAAATCGTCTGTTACCATTTTGTATCTCAACAAACGAGAGAGAGAGAGAAGAAAAAGAAAATCTGTTCTTGGGGCAAGTTTCAGAAGTCTCTTCAGGTCTGCGGGTAAGTGTCACCTCACATGTGGCTGAGCGCGACATCCTCGGGCGAGGCTGGATCAACACACGGGTAACAACTACCCCTACGCGGACCTGATGGTTGCGACGTTTGACAGGGCACGATTTTCATTAGCCGGAGGCGGATTTTCCGGACTTTTCTGTTTGTTGCGTGTGAACGGTGCGAACGAACACAATGATGTGCTGCCTTGTCACCATCGTTCAAACGTTCAAAGAAAGTGAGCTAAGATGGTTCACGAATGCGGTGAGTGCTTTACTGTTTCTTATTTATTATTTCACCAAAAAAATCCCTTCAAAATAAGCTTTTTTTTGTTCAAACCCGATGTAAACCGTTGTAAATCAAAGAAGAATGTGTATACTGCACGCGTGTAGAAAAATAAACACCAAATAGCATACTTTCGGGCGTAAACGGCAAATTCCTCCGGGATCTAATTTTATAATCATTCTAACAGTTTGCAGATTACGCTTTTACAATTAAAAGCTACAAATATCCTGTAAAAATAGTTAAATCAGGTAAGGTTTTCCAAAAAGCCACGAAATCAAATTAATCTTGTATTTAAACAGGAGTAACTTTTGTATCCTAATTATACAAAACAAAACAAACCTCACTTTCCGCACTGCTTGCCACTCGATGGTGGCACTATATTATAACTTTGTGGAAATTGCATTCACTCTACGAAATAATGACCATTTGTTTGCGTGCAGCAAGAAAAAAACCTCGCGTTGGAAACTTTTCCCAAACTAGTTATTTTATTAAATTGAAACTATGCTGTGTCGCGAAAAAAAAAACCCCCCCGAACGTCACGTGTGTCTCGCTTTACAAACCGAGAAAATTAAAACAAAAACTTTGGTTCTCCTTCTTCAGACACCGTTCCACAGTTCCTTTCACCCGCCGTGAGGTACATCTCTATTTCCTGATCTTTCCTGGAAAGCTAACAACCCCGCACAGGAAGCCTCACCCCTTTTTTCTTTGGGTAGGAGTAGTTTTTCCTAATTTTCTTTAATTTTCTCTCACTCCCCACACAGGGTTCCGGAGGGTTTTCCAGCTTTTCTTTGACAACAAACTTTTTGACGTTTTTTAAAAAAACACAGTCACAAAGTCTTTAATTACCTTCGCTTAGTACTTCGCTCGGTCTGGTGGCGCACCGATGCGGTCACATTTCCGGGTTGACATGCAAATCGAACAAGTCACGAGACTTTTCCCACTTTCTTTTTGGTGTTCTATTTTCTCCCTCCGCATACAGAAACGGTTAAAAAGAACGCAGACCGTAACCAGGTCATCTCCGGGACTTCCAGCCGTGAATCGCGTGTGTTTAAAGTCCTGCAAAGCGTGCGTGAGCCACCGCCATCGCACGAAGCATCCCCGTGCGGTTCCAGAGCGTTTCGTGACAGTTGACGGTTCTGGCACGCGTGTATGTGTGTGTGTGTTTGTGTGCTCAGTGGCCAGATACGTACCCACACCTGCTGCGTTTTGCGCTACTTGCCTTCGCGTGGTTCATTACAGTTTGACTTATTTAATTAGTCGCAAATTACAAGCGGACTGCGGACTACTGGACTGCTCTAGTTGCAGGAAGCCAGTTTTGGGTAGGCTTTTTCGGGCGACATTTTCGCCCGGCTTGCTTTTGTCCTTCAGCTGACACCATTAGGCATGGCATGAGCTTCCCCATACGAGTCTTGCTTCGACAAGCGAGCGTAATCACTGTTACACGTAACATTCAATCAACCTGGCCAAGCAGGATTAGCTCGGTCCTGCTATTTGCTGGGTTTAAGTTGAAACCATGTTTTCCCAATGCCTGTAAGCACGAGTGCCTGTGGGTGCGTGTGTTTTCAAGGTTCCCAACTTTGCATCCGGATTATGCAAATGCGTATCGGCTTGGTGCTCCTGGGAGAAAATATTGGTGAAAAGCGGCTACGGCAATCGCTTTACAGGACCTCACCATCACCAAACACCAAAGACGAATAGCAGCGATCAAGTGAGTGTTTCAAAAATGTTTCGAAAAGAAAAAAACACATCCCCACCCTCTTTCCTACCCTCTGTTGTTTCACCCTCTAGTATAAAACACATGGCCTTAGCTCTGAGCCAGTGAATTGAGTTTGTGGGAGTTTAAGCGATTTTCTAATGCTTGTTTTGGCCAAACATCTGCCTCACGCTGGTTGAAGCTGGCTGAGCGGAAAACTTTTTCCGAGAAAATTACCCCATCATACTAAGCAACATACACACACACCTACACTCACGATGGAATTCATTCCTATCGAACAGTTTGCTCCGGTAAAGTCCTTGTAGCCGAGTTCGAGTGTGCCGCCCGTTAAACTCTGACGCCTCCCAGTCACAGACCGACCGACGGACTACACCAAAGTTGTGTTTTATAATCTCTGCCACACTCATTTTCCCTTCCACCATGCGCCTCACCGTGGACGCAATGTTGGCCCGGGTCCAGGCAGGTGAGATAAACTGCTGAAAATTTTACGAGCTGCCCAAGTTTTGCCTTCAACCTCCTTAATGGGAATGTTTATTTGTGCTGCCAGGACTGCTACTGCTGCTACCACTGCAGCAGAGGATTAAACGTAACTCTTTTGCCCCATGTTGGGGGACCATGTCAGCGTTGGCCGGGAGCTGCGGGAGGTTAGAATATGCCGATTAGCTTGTTTCCCGGCCATGATAAGAACGAGATGCAGAATGAGAAATCGGAAACGGAAAGCTCCCAGCGAAAAAACTCATCCTCAACCAACAGTTCTGCAGTCAATGGACGAACAACAGCATCAAACATTTCTGGACGAAAATAACCCAAACTGAATGGGAGGGGGAGAGGGTTTCCTTCGGTCTGCTCTTTTCTCCTTCATTACTTGTTACATCCTTGTCTGGAGCTTCTTTTAACCTTTTCGCATCCTTAACTCCACCACAGTCCACCAGTTCATCCAGTTAAAAGCAATTCAGACGAGCGTAGAATGATGGTTCTGCTTGACCATTGCACTTAACATTTTCTTCCCTGCCCTTAAAAACAAGAAAGGAAAACTTTGCTCGATGCGAAAGGTCAAGCTGGCTTGGCTGTTTGATATTTGATATTAGGACTTGGAGGATTTTAAATTTCACCTCTTCAATGAAAGATTTGTTTCACTTGTTTTAATGTTCTTCCAAGATCGATTACTCCTCATTTCTTCTCATTTATTGTCTATTTTTCTCTTCTAGTATATTGTTACCTCAGTTTGAATGAGAGATAGCTTAACAAGAAACGATCAATTTTTTTGTCTATTCTGAAATAAGTTTAGCATCATAAGCCTTTCTGGAGATGTTCTTGAGGATAGCTTTCCCCCCTCATTAAATCGACTCCAATTTTAATCTATCCTGTCGTACAATCGAGCAAACGATTCATGCTGATACAACTGTCAATTAAGAGCTAAATTCCAATTGCAATCCATTTCTATCCTTCCCCGCATCGAACTACGACATCCGAAAGTACGATCCTACCTACCAGCCGCCAGCTCGAAACCGTCCGTCGCTTCCGATTGTTTCCGACGGTTGTTGCTGATGAATCACTATTCATTAAAATGAGCTGACTCTTCGGAGCAAGTTGTCATAAAACCGTACCCAAGGCCGGAGGATGCTTCGGAAGCAAATCACGAAACAAAGCTAGACAATCCTGGCCCGATGATGATCAATCCCAAACTCAATATCGATACGGCTACAGACCGAGGTGGGCGCCTACCACGGTAGTCAGGGGACGGACCGGGGACAAAAGGTTTAGAATCAAACAATTAATTACTTTAATTAAGTTACTCGTCCATATAGCTAACCACAAAACGCACCGGCCCTGTTCAGGCGGCCGCTTGGATGTGAGGGAAAATGGGAAGGATTTTCTTTACCTGCAATTAAGGGAACAAATGTGATAAGACAACGAAAAAAGAACCGAAAGCAGAACATAATCGTTAGCACAGGGGTCTCCGTCTTCCGAGTCGCTTCAAGTGCTTGAGACGCATGTATATTCATTCCTCGAATTGATTAGATGAATGGTATAGGGTGGCATAAAACCTTCGCCATATTATGCTCCTTCTTCTTTGTCTTCCCGATTGAAGCTTAACCAGTGTCCTAAATTATTCATTTATTCTTCGTACATCTTGTTCCACGGCCGGCAGACTTTAAGTGAGCCGAACCGGAACTGGTCAAAAATGTTCCATAATAGTGCAAAGCACAAAAAAAGGATAAGATTATATGGAGACAATGTAGCGGCTAGGCTGGACAAAAAATTCAAGAAGGCCTACACTCTCTCGAAGATGGAACGCGTGCAATCACAATAACGCTTATTCTCGAACCACCGTGGAGAACAGATCTTGATAGAGCATGGAAATGAAGATGCGCATAAATGAAATTTGACTCTTAATTAAAAATGGACCAGCCAATGGATTTCAACGCCAGGGTACAAGGGTTTTGTCCCTGCCTTGTCCTTGCGATTGCGGATGGCGATAGTAGATCAGCAGCAGGAACACCAGCACGACCTCACTGAGCAAGATGAAGAAAGTCAATTTATTCATTCATTCTACAAGAACGGTTGCCCGAATGGCTGACGGCATTTCCTTTTTTCGTAAAACAAGGACACACAAAAAACTATCAAATGATCTATTTCCAGGGAAAAATTGCGACGATTCAAATCAGGGTCCAGTCATTTCGCTTGATGATAGAAGCATGTCCTTTTGTTTAATGTGTTGGCTCCCGAAAGAAGGGTCCTCGAGGGAGCGCTTCACTAGTTTATTGGGGAGTTTTATTTGTTTTAAATTGTCAGATTTAGATACTTACTACCAGTAAGCATATGGTGTAGCTTTTAACCCTTATTTTGAGTCCGAGTTAAGATTGATCTGAGCAAAAAAACTAATTTATTGTTGGTTCTTGTGCTTCAAAATTATGAAGCAATAACTACCATCAATTCCATGACCAAAGACTCCATAAAACAATGACTCAAGTAGGACAGAATGGAATCCACACCGGCTGGAATTTAATCCTTCATGCTGTACAAACGATAAAAACCCAACATCATCTCGATCGTATCGCGAAACCTTCGGGAAAAGAAGCTTGCTCATCTTGCCACTCCACTGCCAGACATACTAAACTTCCCATTCGGAACGGACCACCGTGACAAGCGTTCATCAGATAGCATGAAACCAACCACGAAAACCATGCACTACACTACTGATCATCATCGATTGTCACTACACGACCGCTAATAAACATCTCCACTATCGACAACCCCGTCACCCGTCCGCTAGTACATGTGTTACCCGAGACTTCGAACGCTACTTCGGAAACACGGCGGAAGTTGGCTTTAATTACGCCACCCGGACCTATCCATGGGTAGAGAATTGATTGTTCGGCACGGACAAAGCTCGTGCCACGATTGTAAAACAAGGTTCGTTTTTGGTTTTTTGACGTCGGCCCTCGAAGGTTGCAACCAGGGAGACAGGGAGTGCCGGCGAACTAGACTGCCGCGAATTGCAACGGTGCACTATTCTTTCGCCGCTGCTGCTGATGAGGATGCTGATCCGATGATCTCATCATTTTGGAACTGTTCGGTTCCAGCAAGTCCCTCCACCCCGAGCACTTGCCAAGGCACTTGCAATCAGCGCTCGTTTGTTGGTGCATTGTCGGCAAAGGAACTTCATCACGTCGTGCGATAAATGTGATGGAGCTGGGCAAATTAAAATGTGGCGCGCGTGTGGGTTAAGGATGGGTTGGGCTAGAGAACAATGCAAGAATGGGAATGGTAATTTATAGTAAAAAAAAACAGGGCGTAATTAAATATTACCCGAGAGAAGAGAGATAAGAGGGATGCTAGCGAAGAGTTTATTGTACCAAAACTTTTACAATGGTCTAATTACTTCGTGAAGTACTCATTAAAAAACGCAATTTAAATAATAATCTGTCAACAAAAGTGAACGTATCAGTCGAGGCCTTGGCATTTAGTTGAAAATATGAAGTCGTCAGTACTTTTAAGATTAAAATCGATCTAAGCTACCAGGATCCGAAAATACTGGGGATTATGGCGTTCTCAGCTACTGATGACTGTGTTCATTTGCGTTCATTTGTTCATTTCTGAGTCAAATTTGGAAGATCCGAAGTTTCCCACCTTTTTATCGAAATACTAGATGTCTCGTGCAAATATCAGAGCACCACCAAGAGGTTCATATTCCAGGTAGTCCTACTATGATGACTCCTCCTCATAAAGTTTAAGTTGAGATAAGGGACAATCGCTCTCACATGGCGATTACAGCCGTGCTACAGTGCTGCCAAACCAACCAAAACAAAATCTAGAACGTTAATCTCGCTTCTTGGCCTTACGACCTCTTTGAACTTGGCTGCCATTAATGGCTTACTAGACTTAATGATACCACGTAGTTAAATAATCAGTCCTCACTACAAGGGAAAGGTGCGGATAGGATTTGAACACCGGTCCTTCCGTATGAAGAGCGACACCGTTGTCGCCCCGATCAGCAAAATTCAGAACTTCCAAAGTTTGGTCGGAGAACCTATATGATCTCAAGTGTTGTTAAAAAAATAGATAAATTACTCGCAAATCGCTTCTTTTCTCTTAACGTCATTTGTTCCTCACATGTCCCACCGCACACGAACAAAACAATCAAGAAAACTACTCGAAAAACACCTTCCAATCCAAACCAATCTGTTGTTGACATCAACAGCCCTGTTTGTGCGACTGCTTGCAACGCCACGATACGGTTCACCACCGAGCCCGTATAACCGGGCAAATCGATTTAGGCCATAAAAAAAAAAAACGAACGATCCGTTCCGTTCCGCGCCGCAAACCAACAGTCAAGAATTCCGAGCCAGAAACCGGTCATCCACATTTGCCTTCCTGCCGGTAAAGGTAATTGGCCGTAAAAATGGTCCCAATCGGCGCTTCCCGCCCGTTTCTGCAAGTTCGCTCGTCGCAGGTGTCACAGTTTTTCGCGTTACCAACGGATTCGTTGACAACCGCCGCGTCAACCGGGATGAAAACAAGCGGATATTAAGGTCATGCAACGGGTATCTGTGGATGTCTGTGGATCAGATCACTTTCTCCCGGTATTGTCATTGAATCATGTAAAATCGATCGAAACACATTAACTGGGTCTGCTGCTACGGATCAGAGATGAAGTTGTTTTTCTTGACCATCATCCTAAGCCCTCCAAAGTTCCTAGCCTTCTAAAGAATAAATTAATCTAATTTGCATACTGGATTTCGTGTATCTTAAACGGCCTGATAACGTACCATCTTCAGCTGCTTCACACCTGGATTCTTTCGCTCGCGCTTATGTTGCATGCTGCACGCCTTCTCTGAAGACGGTTTTCTCTCTTCACGCTCAGCTTCGTCTGCCTCGGCAAAGCTTCCATACATTATGCTTCACACATCTCGTTCTCTTTTGCAAACGCACACACCGAAACATCACCACGACCATCAGCCAGCTCAAGAAGTACCATCATCATTTCGCGCTTTCGTACGATCACCTCAGTAGCATTTCGGTTGGCGTCCGGACGCCACGGCGGTTTGCGCGATCGTGCCTTTAACGTCTTCCGTTGCTTCCAAAACAATACATCCACAGCTGAGCGAGAGAGAGAGTGCGAGTGACAGGCACACGGGATCGAGACTTTTAAAGCCTATTTCCCACACAAACTGGCAACACTGCCACCGGGTTTTTTTTCGCGTGCCCGAAGTGTGAACGAGTTTCGTACGCGTAGTGCGTTTACGCGCGTGACTCAACCCGGCCATCAGCTGGATGTCGTTGTGCTGATAATGACCACGGAAAACACACCGAACAGTTCCATCGACGCACTTACATTGTAAACCGGTGTTTGAGGTTTAATTGCGCCACGGAGCACTCGAGAATGTGATTGCGTTTGAAAGAATCTGTTGAATTATTGATCGGTGCTTGGACGGGCCGCGGAATCGCAGCAGCAGCAGCTGTACAGCTGTGTTAACCTTCAAGTGAGATCAGCCCGTGAACTTGATAGTTTCGAGCGATGATGGCTCCGGTTGTTCGTTCGATGCTTACAGTGTTGAGGAAACCTTCGCCGAAGCATCCGCTGATGCATCTATGAGGTTCTTAAGTTGTGAATATGGCTGAAGATAGATTAAGGTGCTGGAGCTGGATGCGTGATCGTGATGTTCAACTAATCAATCAAGCTAACGAGCTATAGTCGAATCTGGTGTGGTGTGGAATAGTGTGTGTTGACTAACCGTTTAAATTTAGCAATAGAATAGCCTCAAGTATATTAATCAATCCTCTGCTTTACTACGATTGATCCGAGAGCATTCATAAGAGCTAACATTGAATATCAGGTGTAAATTAATATTCAACTTAGTCATTTTTAGTCAACTATTTACGACTAAGTATGTTTAACATCATCTGAAAGCTATGTTGACGAGTTATATCATAAAAAGAGACCTCGGAAGACTTCAGCAACAGCTATTGCACGATTGATTCAAACGATATACGCTAACAGGTGTCATTGGCCTTGTTTGTCTTTTCATTTTCGCTAATCTTCTACACAAACACTTATCAATGCCTCAACGATGCTTGTGCGTAAAATGTGTTGTTTGCATGATCGAAAACATACCAATGTTTGATACTTTCCCTGGCTCGAAAATCCCCAGAAAAAGTCTTCCCATTTAGAGATATCCCGTTGCGAAGCCCACTTAAACATCATCAACTTTCGATTGGCATCCATCTTCGGCTTGTGTGTCCACAAATTCTTAACCACATGTCTAAGCATTATGTCATCTGTTTACATGTACACTTATCACGAGAGCGGATGCATCAGCCGTGCGAGCATTTGTCGGTAATTAATGAGCTTCCTTATCATGCGACACAGCTCATATACTGTGCCTGCCTGCTAATTTGCATCAATTAACACTCGTCCGACCCTTTTTAACCGTTCCCGACCCTTGCGACAGACATCTTGAGGCATGTTGTGCCATCGGGTATTTAAATAAAAAAGCTCCATAACACTTAGCAGCTCGTCCTACTAATTGAACTCCAATCGAAATCTCACTCGATGCACCTGACCTTGAAGTCCTCGACTCACTGGGGGCTTCTGGGGTTGACACGCATTTGCAACATCTGTGCCGGTGCCCTTTTCCGAAAAGCACCGTAATGAAGCCCCATTACTCACCGAAACTAAATCAAATCCAACGAGCTAACCACCCGCCTGTGACACGAGAAAAGGAGGACGCTTTCCCAGCTGCGGGAAATGTCTGACATTGACATATCGTTAAGCTGTTAGGTACATTGCTCGCACAAATCAAGGTCAACCTCGTCTCTCCGCCAACGCCAAGATCTTTTCCTTACGCTGGTATTCCGTATTTGTCATCAGCTTCGAGGGAAATGGAAAATCTTTCGGGCGCGCTGGCAAGAAGCATCGGCATTACCCCCGGCAAGATCGATAAAAGTAACACAAAAATGTCGTCCCGTATGTCGAGCACCGGGTGGGCCAAGCTGCCAGATGCTTTTGCCTACTTCTTGCAACCGCCTTAGTTCCCTCATGTACCCCAGGCTTTACGAGGCTTCCGGACACATGACACACACCTTCATGCCTATTTTCGGCACCGAATACTACTCATTTGCATCTTGAAGGGATGGTGGCCTCGTTTTTCGGTCGAAGTAGAACATAAGTTCAGCGCATAATGGTGGCCTTTTGAGTGCTGGTGCTAGCAGCCGCTGTTTGACGGGTGGTAATTGTCTACGGAACCAGCAATTAGACTCGCCTCAGAATTAAGAGGAGAAGGAGTTTGCCTGGTTTTTGGGTAAACATTTTGCACATTCGGTAGAGTGTCTTGTAATGAACTATCTGCCAGTCAACGGCTAGGGGAGCAGTGTCTCTTATGCATGTAAAGTACCACATTAATGGGCGAGGTTGTGGGAAATATAATTTCCTATTCATAAACTCTATTTAATGTTTTGAGGATGGTTTTTGCAAACTTTTTTATTCTCTAACGTCACTCTTTGTATATTTCAAATTTGAATTAGAAAAAAGCGTTGTAAGCTTCTTTAAAAATTTGCTCATGAACAATAAATTAACAACCCAGCTCTAATTTCTCCATTTCTCGTTCAATGTCATTTCGTCTTCCCACTCGAATTATCTACCTTGTGCTCTAATTTGAACACCGGCGCAAAAAAACAACATGGAAACCTGTGTCTCGTACGAAGCTCACTGTTCTCACGCGTACTGACGCACGGCACGAAGACCGCGCAAGGTACGAGCACGAAAGAAGCAGCTTAACTGGAATGAAAGCATACTCCATCTCTTACGCCTGGACTTTCAGGCAGCATTAAAAGCCCTTGCACAAACGAAACACGCTGTACAACAAGCGTACCACCGCGTTGAGTGGCTGACGCTAACTTGATGAGTTTACGATTTCGAAAGCCCAAAGGTGCCGAAACCTTTGCATTGTCCGTGGTGAAACGATGCACATCTTGGTCCAACTATTATGTGAAATGAGCTAATCGACCATGGTGGCTAATGCAGATGTGGATGGATGTGGATTTTTTTTTGCGGTGTGGGTCAATAATGGCGACAGGCACTGCAGAGCGTTTGACATTTGGCGTCTTTTTTGTTGTTGTCGTGGCGGAAAATCAATAAAGTCTTGCATCGGATCGTGATGATCGTATTGCAGCTGATGGATGGCTGTACACGAAGGTTATTGTTCATAAATCAGACATATCGGGCTGGAGTTTGCGGAAGACTGTGGAACGCTTCCCTGGTTAAAGTTCTCCGATTAAAGTTCTGGCTGTAGAATTTGAATAATTGATATTGATTCAAGGTTATGTAGTTCGATATTATGAGTATCTCATAAGCAGACAATCCAGTTTAAAAGCCAATGTCTCGAGGAGCTTTTTTAGTTCAGGAGGCACGACAGCCTAAACTGCTTCCTTCACTATGGGATCGTCGCAAGGACATCTCGTTCAAAAGCTATGAATGGCATCAATTACAAATAATATTGCCCTCTAATAGATATTTCTGAGCTTTGACACATGTCTGAAGAAGAATAGCATTTTTATTCAAATCATGACTCATCTATCGTATCAAAGTGCTCATTCCACATATCAACCAGCTTAAAATGCCATTACAATCTTATAGGAAATTTTCTCCTTACGCAAGGCACAAATTACTCATTATATATTCATCATAAATATTAAACATCAATTAAACGTAATACAAAGGAGGCGACAGAAAAAAAACCCAACCGAACTAATTTGAATACCCACACGGCCCGCAATCCATCCAACTCGACCATCAGTGCCTCAGACACCATCCCAGAGAGTCCATATAAACAAATCGCTTCCTCCCACCCCGAAAAACGGAAACGACGCTTGCCAAACATTGGACTGACCCCTATCATCAAGTCAGCGCCTACGATTCGTGCGTAAACTTTTTGGCTTTTTACAACACGGCACCCCAGTTTGTGCGGGTGACCAAAAGTGCGTAACTGTGTAACTGGGGAGGGAGCCGTGAGTACAATACAATGGTGCGACCGGTCCAGTTGAGCGAGAGGGTTGGGGAGTAAAGCGTGAGCAACAGCACCAAAGCGCCAGGAGAGTAGGTTTAAATATAAAAATGTCTACGTCATCTCAAGTGAAACTGCCCTGCTGTGGGGCGCGGAAACCGAAACCGAAACTCGACTTTGAAACCGTTTCGGCATGCGGGATCAATTGTATTTTTGCTCTCCAAACACACTGGTGTAGATTTGTGTTTGAAGTCAGAAAAATTATGAATTCTTTTAAATTGAATTCCGTTTATCTTTTGGAGGAAAAATATAAAATTGAATAACATTTTTGTTTTAACCCAGACTAGTGTTTATGTATGTTTCATTCTTTTCTAATAAAATTTGTATTGGCGATTAGTAAAAATTTAAAATATTTTAAACAACAGACAGATAAAATAATTACAAGAAATGGTTAATGCTTCACCCAGCTATTAACAAATGGAAAAACCAACGAAAAATACTAAAATACTAGAATAAAATTACTTAAGTAGATAAATTAAATTTAATCATTACAACAAGTATAATAATTGAATGTATCAAGAAATCTCTCGTAACTTCAATCAACACACAACAGTAAAACAATCCTTTCTCTGTCTGTCAATTTAAATAAAAACTAACAAATTCTCTTTTTCCATAACCTTTTTACCAAAACTGTCTATACAGCGGGCACATAGTGCACACGCGGGTGCCATGGTTCTGTTTGCTTTTGCAGCCAACGCACCAAAGTCCAGCGCTTTCGTAGTGGTAGCTCCGTAGTGTAAGTGTGTAGTAGCGAATTAGTCACTCGCCAGACCGGTCACTGCAGCGGCATCCCGAACGCACCAGCACCAAACACGTCCAGCGTCTTATCAGTGCGTCAAGGGTGTCGGTACGTTGGGTACGGTTCGCAACAACGACCACAACCATAGCGGCGAAGAGAATAGCTGAAGGTGTAGTTCGTCTCGTCTTCCGAGGTGTTGTGTTTACTTTCTACGTACACTGGCAGCTCGTGCAATGGTTACGCGCGTGCCGCCGTGAATAAGGAAACCCCTACACCAGACGTGACGCCTGTGTGAGCGATGAGACCGCTACAGACCGGGCGAGCGTGAACGAAAGAGTGAGTGACGCTATACAGCGCGCGTGCAGCAGAGTCGTGAGTCGCGCGGAGCGAGCTCACCGTGAGACGGACGCTCGCTGCTCACGCTCACCGTCTAGTTTCAGCGCGGTTTTAACGTGAGTCGGATCGATTTCGCCGTTCAGTTCACTCGACAACATCGGCTTTGGTGGTGGCAAGCGTAACAACTGGCCGCAAAACTGATAAACCAGGCAAACCAACCTCGTATCGTGCTTTTGTATGTGGGTGCAAACTCGTGTGTGCGTGTGTGTGCTCTCTCGCTCTCTCTCTCGGTGGGTGTATGTGTGTACCGGTCTTTTGCGTAAAAGCGTGAAAATTTAAAAAGCAAATACAAAACAAAACTCGCCACCCGCAACGACGAAACAATATCGTTTACTGTTTGCCCTTTTCGCGGCGCTGTTTTGGGGCGGCTGAGAGCGTGTGTATGTGTGCACAACTGTGTCCAGCAGCATCCAGCAACCGAACGTTCCTTCCCGTCCAATCCACCGCCCTACCAAATCACCAAGGATGCAGAACAATCATCACAGACATCTGGCCCTTCTGGTGGCATTTTGTTCGTGTTACAGTAAGTGCCACAAAACACATCACCAGACAATTTCGTCACTTAATATGGTTGGTCTGGGTGCGTCAAAGGAAAACCAACCGGCAACCGGTGACGATACACCTAAACCAGTTCGACCGGCCCTCTTTGTTTGTTGCTTATGCTGTGTGTGCAACTTGAGATGCTTGTGCAAAAAAAAAAAAAACAGACAAAAGCAACAAACCCCTCTAACCTTGAGAACCTGCCCCGAACCAAAAATCGGCAACGGCATCCTTCGCTTCCTTACCGGAGAGAGCGGTACATGTATGCCGACAACCAACCTATCGGGGATATGATTTTCATTTTCGTTTTCAGCGAAGTGATGCTTTCAGATATATTTAAAAAAAACCTTAAGCGGCGCATGCAGCATGGTCGTAACCCATCGAACAGGATTTACTTTCTTTCGGAATGTGTGTTTCTAATTTTAAACACACGCGAAGCATCGGGGGCATCACGCCGCCGTTGACACTTCGAAGAACGAAAACTGATTAACGTGCATTCCGGAGCCGTCCTCTTGTCGTTCGTTCCCATCAGTCTATCTTTTTTCTCGTGAAAAGACGGTTACGCACGGAGGAAGGTGATAAGAATAAACACGTCTTGGCTTGAAAGGTTTCTTATCTTTTACACCGGCACAAGGTGCGTTTGTTTGGTTGTGTATAAAACATATCGGAGGAAAGATATTCATTTCCGGTTGCATTGCTCACCGGGATGGAATTGCTTGTATTTTTATTTTAAAGCACCAGCGCTACCTGTACACAAAATTCGCACCGTACTGTATGCTTGTCACATTAATTGATTCGCTATGAATTTGTAATTTGTAATTTTTTCTTCCTATTGTCAGTGGCAGCCAATTAATAATTCGTTTTCAATTTATAATTCCATATTGAGATAAAGAATGAATCAATCTACTGACAAGTGAATAAAGGCAATAAATTAACTGTGAAGATTTTACTCTTTCAAAGAAAATTAGCTTCACTTTCGTTCTGCTAGATTTGATACAATATCTGGAAGATAAACTTGTTGCAGCACAGAATATTTTAACCGTTCTAATTTTTTTTTCTACTTGCTTTTACTTTTTCGTTAAACATTGACAGTTTTTTTTTATCTTATCGGATGATTTCTCAATTTTCTGTATCTTTTAATATAGTTCTTCAAGAAAAGAGCAGCAAGTTAGTAATTCAAGACCTATTTGAAAATCTTTTTTTTATCTATAATATTTTTTTTTTATTCATAGAAAAAATGGAAACCCAATCATATTTAAAGGCTATTTCGCATAAAACTAGACAACATATCATGTTTATATCTATATTTTGTTCTCAACTTATTTTTGTTCTTTTCACGTGTTACTCTTTTCGTATGACGTTTTTCTTATTTGTTTCAATTTTTATATTTTTGAGTTTTTGTCATAAAATTGGAACTATCTTTTATTATTTATTATTTATATTTCTGATTCATTCTTATCATGTTTTTTTGTATATACATTCTTTTTTTGGCTTTATTTTCTTTTCTTTTTTCATCCTTGCTTTTTATTTCAATTTCTTCAGTTTTCTTTTTTCAGTTTTCTTTCCTTTTTTTATTTGTTCTTTCTTATAAAAAGCTATATAATACAAAAAAAGGGCACCTTATCCCGGGTGAGCTCGGTCCAAAAGGACAAATTATCACCCCAACTCAAAATAAAAAATAATTTCTTCGCAAACACCTTCCAAAACAAGGCGAAAATCACATTAATTAAGGCTGCTGTAATCGAAGCAGCACGCGTGACAATGATTGTTTCAGTTCATCAACCATCTTCATTAACACGGATGGCATTCTGCCACCATATGTAATTAACATATTAAGTCAATCGAGATGCATTTTTGCTGATAAAAACCCCTCTATTGAATTGAAGGTTATAAACTAATCTTGCAACACGGCGCAAACTGTCAGTGGGTCTGCATACACCCACCCACCCACATAACAATGCACGATTTGTTGAAATGGGTGACACCACCAGCCAGGCACGTTTCATTCTTTTCCTGGATGTGTGTAAAGTACGAGCCAAGATGAAACAGTTCCAATCGTTTCTTCTAACCTGGCAAAAACAGTTGTGTCAAGCGAAGCCTCTTTCGCCATCGCTCTTCGAATACACAAGAAGCAAACACACACGGACAGTGGGTGCGTTAAAGGCGTAGTTAAATTTTATGATTCATCACCATTCGCTCGAACAGTCGCTATCTTCTGTCTCTTATCAGTGGCCCAAGCACGATCGGAATACATAAACACACGTCTAAGGCTAGCAGACATACCAAAGATTCGGTTTTGATTCCTTTTTTTTCGGGGTTGCGGAATTGGACAAAGAACAGTTGGTCAAAACGGAGCATAGCAAGTCCTTCTCACCCCCTCCTTCCGAAACGCTGGCCCCGAAGTCACGATGCATGCGTCAATTTTCGAGCATTCAAATCGATTTGCCAAATTTAGCTTCCTAAGCGTGGTTTTGTGTGTGACGAAATAGCACGAACAACCACCGGCTCCTGCTGGGACTCAACTGTTTTTTTCTTCTTTGGAGCAACACATTCACTTTCAATCTCTTCGCAACACATTGGCGTACTTTAAGAGTGACCGGGGTGGTGGCCATATAATAAATCATTTAATTTTGCACTGCGCCGTTCATTAGAAACATGTGCGCGTAGACACAAACGGCTAAATGGAAGCATCTGGTACGGTCGGCCGTCTCTAGCCCCAGATTGATGGAGATAAATTCAAATGGTTTAGCATAAAGTTACAAATGAACCGCCGCTGCCTCTCGGCTCTCTGCAGTTTTATGCCACCAAAACACACAAAATGATTGATACATTGTTCCTCACACATTTTTTTTTAAACACACTTTCGACTCTTAACCACCGATTCTTACCACCCAATTTGAGCGGAATATGGGTTTTTGAAACGAGCCCCTAATGCGCGCTGCTTTTTATGTCTGCAAGCACACTGTAACAACCATGCCCATGTTTACTGCTCGAGCTAAAAAAGAAAATTGCCAAAATGGTTTTCCCTGAAGAATGGATTGATACTAGCAGAAGCAGCAGCAGCAGCAGCAGCAAAACAGAGACTCGAAACCTCCATGGAATGTGTTTATTTCCTTGAAGGTGGGAGTTTCCATGCCGTCTGGATCTCGCAACACTACGCAGGAATAAATAAACAAAATGGTTCGCAAGTTCAATTTGTTCCTCAATTTCTCACTCTGATGAGTCTACCAGGTTCGAGGGTTTTCGTCTGGCAAGGCGGATCTTAGCTAAATGGACGGATGTGGAGTGTTTTTCTTGGCTGGAACGTCTGAACACTAATTTGGTGTTGGGTGTAATTGGTGTTGGGAAAATTGAGCTATTTTTAGCCGAAGGTAACAGAGATAAGTTTGGTGTGTTGGACGATCTGGAGGAAATTATTTTCGATTCTTTATGATTATTTTAATAAAGCAAAACCATATCTCAATAGATCGAATGAAACGTTATCTAACTTCAAGGCGTTCCTCGACATGGCCGATAGTAATGGAAGATGTAATATTCCCGTCACGCGCGACATGTACGCTTACTCATAATCCATAATTCCCTATTTGCATTTCCCACTGCAGCTCCAGCTGCTCTGCCCGCGATGAACTTCCCTACCCGCTAACCTTTGCTACTCGGTCGGGTGGCTTTAGCTCGGTTAAATTCGAGATTTGGTGCAGACCTGGGTGCGGAGACACACGATCTAGATAAGACACGAGTGTAACCTACTCCAAGAGTCATACCAAAGTCAAAGTGCCGAGTTGAGATCATCCCGTCGCGACGTGACGCGATGCTCTTCAAGCCACTTGAACCAAACGGGAACATCAGCCAAGAATCGAGCATCTGGCGTCTGGTGACCTTCAGTGTGGCCCCGATTTAATTATTATGACAATAGGCACCCGCGGGTGTACGCATTAACAACGCACGGGCCCTTAACGGACGGTTCGCCCAGGGTCGTGAAAAATCAATATTGACTCCATTACGCCAACACCTTCCCTTTTCATTCGCTTGTGACATTCTTTCTCACTGATTTCTCGTTTCTCGTTCCCTTCATTCGTAGGTCTCCTAACACCAGTACAGTCGCAACAAATAGAAACCGTGCCCTTGTCACCATCGTACCACACACTGTACGAACGCAACGTGGATCTACTCTGCCGAGCCGGCAAACCCATCGACCAGTGCCGCGTTCGGCTTCCCGGGCCTTCCGCCGAGACGTTCGACGTTGGCAGCTTACCGGCAGGCGTCAAGCGCATCGGTGACGATTCGCGCGGAGAATGTGGCGTACGGTTGAGCACGTTTACTTCCGAACGGGTCGGCAAGTTCGTCTGCATTGTCACGATCAGCGGAGAGGAGCATGAGGGTTCGATCGAGCTACGGCAGCGTGTACCGCCTCGACCCACGGAGCTGAAGATCTCCAAGAATACTGCCCTGATCGATGGTGGTATTCGGGCGAACCAGATGCTGAAGGCGAGATGTGTTTCGCGATTCGGTTTGCCCGTGTCCAATCTTACCTGGTACCTGAACAACAGACCGCTCAACGACAGTCTGCTCAAACCGGCCCAGATTACTACGGAAATGCAGGATGGGAAAAATCTTCAAACCATCCAGCAGGAGGTGAACCTGTACGTTACACCGGAGGAGAACGGCCAAACGCTGGAATGTGTGGTCAATCATCCCGCGTTTAAATCCGAGCAACGGACATCGTTTCCACTAAACGTGAAGTGTAAGTATTCGGCGGTATGGGCATGAAGCGTGAGTCATGAATTTTGATGATCGAATAAGGGATTCGGACCTGCTCCACTGCATGTCATGGGAAACACCGGCATCTTTGGACGTAGAATTGGTCATCAATACTTTGGTTGGACAATTTATTAATCATTAGAGATGTGTTTTGCCAGATTTGGGGACAGTTCGTCTCATATTGATTTTAGAAATTGGTAGACATCGGATATCGGATCAAGGAAAAATCTAGTTTCTAAATCTCAAAAGTCTCTCCTTCACGGAAGCCAAGTATGTGCGTTCCCCATTCCCCTTTATATCTCGATGCTTCTTGAAGAGTCCAGCCAATGTCCTGGAAGCTCGCTGGTAAACTCAAATGAAATTTTGAGGTCAATAAAAGGAGAGACTGGGAAGAAAACATGTTTTTACGACCACCTCAAACAACCTCGACCGCTATAAACATCATGCAGAGAATTCCAATGAAGCGGTACAAGCTATGCCCGCTCCCTGTTGGAACCAACAAGAGTTTCTCGTGAAACAAGAAATTGTATGCTTTCGTCCAAGATGGAAGATATGTAAATTTTCGACCAAATTATTAACTGTTGCCTTTAGCCTTGTTTAGTAAGACAGTCTGCTATCATGCGAATCATATCTGCCTGTTCCAATAAACCTGATCACACTCACGTGGGACACGCGCTAGGATCATTGTGCATTGAATTGCGACATTTTAAATTACAACAATTATTGCGGATAGAAAACCCATTCTCCAGCCCATGACTAATTATTGGTAGGAATTATTTGCACAGCTGCTGAAGCTGAAAGCAAAACCCCGCGCGCTTGAGATGCAGCAGTTTCACGATGCTGCATGAAATATTCATCCCATACTCTTCCCGTAGTTTCACGCAACACTAATGAGAACCTTTATCGAACCTTGTCAAAGTTTACATGGGCCTCTTAATGAACGGCACAAAGAGCCGTTTGTTGCGGCCTGATTATTCCTACACATGTCGTTTGATGTTGCCGCAAGCAAGCAAGCGATGTAGATGTACGACCACCGAGCGACAAGGCACCTTGGTTCCGCTGAAACGGAAAACCCAAAGCCCCGGCTTGACTTGCACCGCTAGACTACTCCGACTGTACTCGGGCTAGAATTTACTGGCAAAATATCTCTGTTGACTCCAATTCCATCGAACGTAGTAAAGTGTGCTCTGGCGAGTGTTTTCCTTGAATTATGTTTCATTTTGCTTTCCCTCCCTTCGTCTGGTTCCCCGTCACACAAACAGTCGCACCGGAAGAGATACCACACATCCATATCGATGAGCTGCCGGCAACCGGAAGTGCAACGGTCAACATTACAATCCATGCCAACCCGCAACCCATCACCCGGTGGACCGTCAATGGGCGGCTGATAAAGGAGGGCGAATCGGTGGACATCTACCAGGCGTACATTCCACGTCCAACATCGGTAAGACACACACACACACAGACCCTTTCTCGAGCGGCCTCCCCCACACACACACACGCTGATCAATGTATCGTTTTCCGGCCGCATCCTTTTGCAGGGTAATGGCGAGTACAGGGTGTTGCTTAAAAACAACGACTGTTCGAAGGAGCGAGCGACGCTTTTCACGCTCGAGGCCTCCAACGTACTGGGCACGCAGACCTACATCATCAAGGCGGTTCGGGTGGACGACGAAGGGACGGAGGTGAACCGGAACGATGACTACAACTACAACGATGACAGCAACGGATCTACCTTCTGGCTGATAAGCGTCTGGACCTTCTTCTGCTCTGTGATAGCTACACGTCTGTTGTGAATCCAATTGTTTTCCAGTAGTCGAGCAGGACGATCGAGTCGGATTGCGCTGGCATGGGGGGGAGGGACCTTGTGCGTGCCCGTGTTAGGAGAATATTTCCACTCCCAGGATTCTCGAGGCTAACGGGTGACGGGTATTGTACAGTAAGGCTTGCTAGGTGAATGGAGATGGGGTGTGAGAGAGAGAGAGAGGTGAAATGAGATCCTGTTCGGAAATATTCTCCTACGGGCCACAAGCGGTCACCATCCTCCGCCCAAAACGCTGACCACAGATCTGTACACGTGTGTAGGGGACCAGTACGAACCGTACTTGTCGATTGTAAAATATGCAAACCGATCCGATAGTTCCTCCAGAAAAGTATTCGCACTGCAACAACAGCAACAAACCACCAGCAAACTACCTGATTCGATCCGCTCCGAGTGGTTTTACCAAAATTCTTCAACACCCGTTTCTGTTTCATAAACTAGAGTAAGGCACAGGGCAAAGGAGAGTGACAAACCAAAATGAAAACTGTTCCGATATATGTGTGAATGTGTGTGTGTGAAAGTGACCTCAAGTAAAGGGATGGGATGCTCATCCCCGTAAAATGTACGTGATTATTCGATGGAGATGCATTTTCCCGCCCAGCATTTCAGTGCCGCTAGAGGAAGCTAGATGTGTCAAAATGGAAACATTATTTATTTCATTACTCTCTCGCGCTACGAGACAATGCTTTAATGAATCTAATCTGTAGAAGTGCGATGCAGAACGATGTCGAGGCTGAAGTCGAAGCAGAAGCAACAGCACTAGCAGCAGCAGCAGCAGCAGCGACAAACCCAACGACAGAAAGTGTTATGTGGTATTCGTTTTAAAAACAACAGTATTTTTAGCGATCGTTTTGGTTCGCGTGAGCTCTTGGTGACCAAAACGAATGAATAAAAGAAACAATAAGCTTGTAAGAAACGTTTGATTTAATTACTTTTAATACTTTCGACTTTAAACGGGTTTGAAATGAGTAGACTGATGAGGGTATTGAAAGGAATTATCCGTAACGGTTATTCATGTACTGCTGATTGCATACCTTGCAGGCGTGTATGGAAAATGTGCTCAACAGACAGCCCACTCAGATGCAGGGTTGTCGAAATGAAAGTTTTCAGGGAAGGGGTTTCTTCTAGTCGCCTTTAAACGGATGTCCGCATTGCATTTTACTGATTTAACCATCGGTATTTAAATTTTACGCATTTCTTCTAGCTTCATAAAATAACGATGAATAGTCTTTAAAGGGCTCTCCTCAAATCGATAACAACCTCCAGTGATAAATTTTTAAGCAAACTGCTTCCCCTCTTTTGGCACTTGGTAAAGTAAATGATGTCATAATCATTGCCAATCGATTCTAACTACCCGATCCCAATTCCCCAAAACGAAAGGCAGTCTTGTTGGTCGATCCATTAAGAAGGGGTCAGAAATAGAAATGATCCACCCTCAACTGCTGCTCGACGGTAAACATTATACTACCGCAAACGATGGCATCATTGGGTAGATTGAATTTAATCGGCCTTGCAGCAGAGCTAGTAGCAAAAACAAAGAAGAATAACAACTACACACCTCTAAGCGGTCACTTGCGGTGTGTGGTTTAAAAACGGTCGCCAGGCGTACCATTTGCTTAACACAACGGTTTGGGTTGAAATTTCGCCCATCCAACGATCAGCATCGATCGGCGATGCAATCGCGAACCCGGACACCGGTACCATAAAACGATATAAAATGCTTCCTTCCGTCCAGCGCACCCCGCGAGACAAATAAAAGCCCCCAGGATGCGCTGGAAAGCAGTGTTAGCACCTCGCTGCTGGAATCTTCGCGAATCCTTCCAGCACAGAAATCGCCATAATACCGAAAACGAACAAAAAAAAGGTAAAAAGTCCAATCACAACCGCCACCATCACCACCAACAAGTCCCAGCAAAACCGTTTCACGGCCCTTCCGGCACGGGACTCGAGGGGCCTGCTAGCGGCACCATAAAAACCCAGCCTTTATGGGACTCGTTAGAACTTTAGATTGCCGAAATTTGAATTCCGTCCGGCTATTCGGCTGACCAGAGGAGGAAGAGTGGAAACGGCTACACCGCGCGCAACCGGTTCCAACCAAGCGCACCAAAACAAATAATTAACGAGAAAACGGCCCGATCGCCGCGCGGGCATTACACGACAATCTGGTCCGAGGAAGTCAGGAAGGTCCCGGTGTGGTGCTTTACTAAAAATTTTATTTCTTTTCGATTCAGCGATGCTGATCAGCAGACGCTCTTTGTTTACACACGGGTTTTTGGTCGTGTGGCGTTGATTGTCAACACGTTTGACATTAGGTCGGTCCGAAGGCACGTTTAGCGATTCCGGGGTTGAGGTTGAAGAAAAATTGATCAAATTAATATGCACCAGTGTGCCGGATTTTGCCAACATTCATCAATGCTACCCCGTTACCGAGGGGAGGATCTGCCAAACTGGCGCAATTAACACCATCTGATCTGTTCTGTCTGGCACGCTGGCTAGCTGGCGGAGAGGGGTGCGGAAAACGTTAGAGAACCGGTCATCGCCATCGCCCAAGAGCGAAGATGGTAACGATCTGATCCGGAACTGCGATCTTAATGACGTGTGGCGTTTTTTGGACACGCAGAATTTAAAAGCTCGCGACGCGACCATTCGGAAGCTCAGTTCAGTTCAACGGCTTGACGTTGAAGGAGGTTCTCGTGGAGGTTTTTTGTTTGGTATTTGTCGGGCAAAGAGAGTTCGAGTTTGGCTGCTTTGGGTAGCAAAGCGAATTCTGGTGCTAATTAGTAACGAGGAAACTTAAGCGAACGGCAATCAAGATGCGTATTCCAGTGTTTGTTGTGGTGTTTAGTGCAGTTTGGGGATGCAGCCATGCAATACAGGTTATAACGGAACCGTCTGGAAAAGTGACCGTTGCGGAGGGACAGAAGGATGTGAACCTATTGTGTCTTGTAGAGGAGCCGATGGATTTTTGCATGTACGTCTGAGGACATCAGCAATTCAGGATGCGATACTCATATTGCTACAATAAATTCTTTCCAGTGTCAAGGTCCCGGGAGCTCCGGCCCCTTTTGCCGCCAGTGACAAACTGCCCGCACCGGTGGAAGGTATCAAATTCTACGGACTTGGCTGGAGCAAGGGATCCTGCGGTATTACGATCGATACCATCAAACCGTCGCACGACGGACAGTTCGAGTGTACCGTGTCCGTTAAGGGTCAAACGTACAAGGGCCAGATTGACATAGCGGTCTCAGGTGAAGGTTGCTACCGATTGCACCAAATGTGACGGTCGTGACATTTCGACAGACGATACTATAACTTCTCGATCTCTTCCTTTCTCCCGCTCCCCTCCCCTACCCAAGCAGTTGCCCCCGAACCTCCGAAGATCGAGCTAGCGAGCAACGTGGACAGTCGTAACGGAGAATTTGAATTCGGCAAGAAGGTCACCATGAAGTGTGTGTCCCGCAACGGGTGGCCAGGTGCTAAGCTGTCGTGGTATCTTGATGGCGTAAAGCTGACGGAAGATGTCGGTGCTGAATACTCCGAAACGGCCAATCGACGCACGAATGTGGAGCAGATCTATCGACGAGCGATCGCCGTGGAAGACAACAAGAAGCAGGTGACATGCCGTGCGGAACATCCCGCCTATCCCGGTGGATTCATGGAGACAAGCTTGCCGATCAAATTGAAGAAAGGTACTAAGCTCTTCAAAAAGCTTCACATGGCAGATCTTAAACGATCTTTTGCGCTTTTTTATTGTTTAGTGTACACCAATGAAAAGCAAGAAGTGAAAAAGGAAGAGCTCACGGAGTTGATCAAGCCAAAAGCGCCGAAGCTGACAGTATCGAGTGAAGTTGCCCAGCGCAATGGAGCCTTCAAGGCAGGAAGCAACCTGGTGGTGCAGTGCATCTCGAAGGATGGCAATCCTCCGGCAGGATTCTTGTGGTTCCTCAGTAAGTAACACACGTTGCTCTACCAAATCAAACACAAGGACATCACATAATTCTGTTGCCTATCTCCACACCCTCAGATGATCAACTAATTTACGAAGGTCTTTCGGCACCGTTCGTCAGCAAGAACTTCCGGGGCAACACCGTCCAGCAGACGCTCACCTATCGTCTCAAGCCGGCCGATGACGGTAAGGTGCTCATCTGCAAAGCACGCCACCCGGAGGGAAGTGAAGAGACGCGGCTAAAAATCAGTACCTACAACTAAAAGAACACCTGCACCATCCGCTCTCTACTACGCAGCGTAAATCAGGGGGAGGAAAAAAAAATCTGAAAATCTTGTTTTATCTTTAAAGCTCTTGTTTACAAATGTCTCAATAAAATGTTATTGATTAAAATTTTATGATAATGAATTTATTGTTTGATTGTTGCCTATTCACACAAGCTAAGGTGTTGATTTTAAAATATTTACACACTATAGTTCGTTCAATAGCATTGCTTGTTCACTAGACAGTTCAAATGCAATTTTAAGCAATGATGAATTTTTACTTGTATTTAGACATTAAAATCCTAAAATGAAGGAAGAACTTCACTACCTGAATTTTAATAGTGTTTACTGAAATCAACTATATTTCTTGAGTATGAGCTCATGAAAATTCATAATGATTTAATACGATATGCGATACATATTACCACGTAGCACTGAAATCTCTAAAACATGCCTGACGAATCCATCTTTTTTTTTGTGATCAATTTGTAAGGCACTCATTTTCACAAAAAGGATACGCCATCCAGAAAAAAAATAAAAACTCTATAATTATGAGTTTTTTAACAATTAACTGATCTAACGCTTTAAACCCATAGTGAGAATAAGCCGGCGCAACCAGTTTAAATAAAGCCTTTTCCTCGTGTAACGCTTCATAACGGTTCGATACAGGGGCTCGCAACTAATGAGATGCAGTGAATAATTCTATTATATAAAATCAGGAAAACTTTTGAAAATTTTATGAAGATGCGTCGTTTATACAAAATAATTCATTAACTATGAAACCCAAAATTAGCCTAAAAAACAAATTTTATATTTTAAATCGTCCAAATCCAGCTCAAGAGCCTCAGGAAACGATCCCTGCATTAATGCTTTTCTCCATTCTCCGGTGAGTCAAGCAATTCAAACCGTTTGTAGGTTAACCACGCAAATCAAATACAGAACATAACACTCCCGTTCTCAACCTTCTCCGCCACAGAACAAGCAAAAAAAAATCCGAATCCATACGACATTGTATGAATGCCACTCTCCCGGGGAACCATTAGTTTTTCGTTAGTTGCCATCCTCCAAGGATTCATCATGCCGGGTCCGCAACCTCGTAGCATTGGTATTTAATTGTTTTAAGCTAAACGCGACGAAGGAAACAGTGAAAACAAACCTCAATCCTTGTGTACGTGCAGCAAAATCCAGGCACCATACCAGTTTTCCGATTCCGACAAGAAATGGTGGTCACTCACGAAAGATTTAGCTTTGCGGAACCCCGGCTTCCCTGCCGGCATGCTTACTGCTGCCTGCCTTGTTGGAGTAAACAAGAAGCGCAAGGAATAAGAGCACAAAATACGGTGACTTCATTTCGTATTGCTTTTCATGCTGCTTTCCTTGCTGCTCCACTGGAAACCGCGGAGAATGGGGAGTTTCTTTTTTGTTGTGCCCCTCAGAGCCTGGGCTTATTTTGACAGCAAAGTCAAAGAACAAAGCGCTCGTTGCTGGTCCACGTCTGCTTCTTACGCTCCGGCGCAAAAGAAACTCTTCCTGCCCTCCCCCCTTCTCTCCACCATCTTTTGGATCATGTTTTTCTTGTGTTTCCTTGGCCCACAGAACCTCGGACAGCCGCGGACTCCACTGTCCCGGGGTCTGTGCCACTGTCGGCTGTTCTCTTCTCCGGGTTTTCTCGCACGGTTTTCGTTCTTTGCCTCCCTACTGGACGGGCAGGCAGCTCAAGCATAAAGAAAACATAAAGTTTTATGCGGTCCCTGAAGCGACCCAAAACCGGCTTCTGAAGTCTTCGGCTTCCCCAAACTTGGTAACGGTCGAAAATGAATTGTTTGGTCACTCTCTTCGCTTTTTGTCATGTAACGAATGCACATGGAACCGTACAGCCCTTTTGGGAGTTAAACTCCCGTAAGAGAATGGGGGATAAGAGAGAGGAAAAAAAAGCGCAGACACGCACATCAACGAGAGACCTTATGGAGGAGACCTTTCTTGAGACGTATTGGGCTGTGTTTCTTAACATACGCGGAGAAGCGTCTTGGTAAAACCTGTTTTTGGGCTCCAGGCTCCCCCAGTTACTTCCCGAGGGGGAAAAGGCTCCACGGGGAAAAGGTTAGCAGCTTCGGCGTCAACCTCGTACCCAAAACCCGGGGGGGTAAAGGTACACCAATGAAGGATTGGTCCCCAACCGACCCCGTGCGGGTGAGCTGGAGTCAACAGGGGGTTGAGAAGCGATCTCTGATCATAAATCGAGCCTGCTGATCGAAGATCGTGTATGGGCCCAGTTGCAGAGCGATCGTGGCTAGAAGGTCGATGGCGTTGTACTGGGTCTCTTTCTCTCTCTCCTCTTAAGATGCTTCTTTTACTGCTGACTGCTGACTTTTGCCGGAGCGAAACATGAACCTCGTTTGTGTAGCGCGAAATGTTGCATCCCTGGCCCATCTCGTCTTGCATATTATTCGTGCGCGGCTAGCCTGTATGTGTGTGTGTGCGTATGTTGTATGCTCGCGATCAGTTGCCTTTCTCTTTGTGGCCGTCTTTCGCATATGCCATTTGTGCTGCACCCTTGGTAGCGTAGCTGATGCTGGGCCCCGCAGGCAATACGGCTAGCTTGTGGTAGTGATGCTGCGCGTGATTTCGTGTTTGCCAGAGTATTCAAATCAGGTCGAATTGATGGATGGTGAAAATTTCAAATAAAAAAAAATTAAAATAATAAAATGGCTCAACATAATAAATAAGAGAGGTAATAGAAGTGTAAAAGAAACATAAGAGCTGAATTTCGAAAATATGAAACAAAGACTTGGAGATTAGTAATTAGAATTTTGAAAAACACAAATCAAATATCTTGAACGGAAAAAAAAAATAAAAGATGATAATGAAACATTAAACACAGCGAAAGAGTTGGTCAAACAGATCCCACTGCCCAAGAGCACTGTTCGCCTCTTCCCGAAACATAACACTTGGGGTCCGTCTCAACCCGTCACGCCATTAAAACTGCGCCTCTTGTGTTATATACGAACCACCACCACTGTGTGTTTGATGGTGTGCGGCTACCTGTTGGTCAGCTCAGCTCCAGCAAAGGGTCCGCGGCAGTACCACGACGATGGTCGCGTCCAGAAAACGTGGCGGTGCATGCGATGGAGAAGAACAAAGCCCGATGATAATGACGAAAGCAGGTGCGTTTGCCCGTGTATTGGTGAGGTCTGTATCGCGTCGAAAGCGCTGTTTTTTTTTTCGTGTCCATAAACCCTTCGTACATACATACTCACCCCCAAAGAGGGAGTGTACTTTTTCTTCTCGTTCGCTTCCATGTGTTGAGCTATGTTTCGCTTTTGGCGCGACGACGTCATCGTCGCCGTCTAAACGGCCGAGCGCGATACTTAAAAACATGATCTAATACATTCCCTTATGCATTAATAATGGTCGTTTTTTTTCCTGTGACCCATTAGCAATGGAAGGTTATTAGCTGGACATTAGTGGTAAGAATCTGAAGGTTTTGCATTTTCTTTCCCCTCTAGCTTTAACCGTCCCGGGAAGGGAGTACGAATGTGAATGGTATTGATTTTTTGGACGCGATTAAATCGCCACCACCAACTAGTCGGTTCGTCTGCGGTGACCTCAGCGTTGTTGTTAGGTGAGTCGGCATGCTTTTTCGGGGGTCGTTGGAAACCCTACATAACCGTTGAATTCAAACTGCTCGGTGGGCATGAGAAAACCACCACCACCGCGCTCCGGGTTCGCGGGCATGAGTCAGCAAGGGGTAAAGGAAGCCACGAAGAAACCGGCGGTCTGAAGCACAAACAATTGGAGCCAGTTCTACGGATACCTCTTTCACCTTAGACTTGATGCGATGGTGTGAGAGAGACCCAAGGATCGGGGGTGTCAAACTCCGATTGGGGAAGGTTTTGTTGGCTGAAATTTCTATATGAAATTGCTTAACTTGGAATAATATTCCACTCTTATATATATTTTTTTAATATGTTTAGTCTTCAAAACATTCAAATAATTGAAAAACAAAGTGAGTCTAATAATTAGTCCAATTGCACTATGAACCACACGACACCATTAGAATAATTACTTGGAATATGCGATTATTAAATTGATATACAAAGTTGAAGGACATACCAATCGAAACTCGATTTTTTTTATTCATTTGGGATGGCCTGGCCGTATTGATAAAAATCGATTTTAATTATTATAAAATTTGATCATTGTTGACATACAAAATACGAAAAAGTTGTTATGTGTGAGTATTGAAAATTCCTTGGCATAACAATCTCAAAAGGTCTCAGTCTGCCTTTTCTGGCTTCCTGAACTTAATTTAAAGGTAGGATCGGTAGATCGTCAGTCATGCATACATAGTCATGCATGCATGCATACATGCATAGTCTGGATTGGATAAGATCCCTGGTCCTCCCATTTGAAGACCAACGCCGCTATCGCTATAGGCGGAAACGGTCCGAATGAGATTTGCTTATTGATCCTGCCGTGTGAAGAGTATCGCCGCTGTCGGATCGACTCCCATTATATACTCTTTTTTTCTGTTTTTCCTGAACACGTTTCAAAACGAGTATAATTCTTGTGATTGTTTTATGTGAAACAACCCAAGCAAATATTTTTTAAGGGTCTTAAGAGAACTAATGTGATTAAAATGCATATGGTTTAGACTGAGTACTTCCGAGATATGTTCAAAAATATATGAAACTTGATCATGTTAGTACCATAAGAGAAAAAGTATTGGGATCAAACATTTCTCTTCAAATATTTGTAAAAACTTTTTTTCTAAATTTAAGCATAAATCTTCCAGTCTTAGAAAAGAGTTGGTACTAAATGGAATTTCATGAAATATTCAACTAATATTTTAAAATCCAACCATCGACCTGTTGGTGGTTCGCCATACCGTACGCCTTCCCTCTTAGCGTGTGCAACACAGCCGCACGCACGCACACATCGAACGGAGCTGTGTAGCGCTCGCGGCGATCGCCGTATTGCCGGTTCGGCTTCGCGTCGAGGTTCCCGCGTGCATTCATTCCATTGCGCGACGTACTCACGGTCGGTTCGGTGTTTGGCGTGTTTCTTTTCTTTCTCCCCGTGGTCGAGCGAGCCCAGCGTTCTTCGCGCCCCTTTCCTGCTGACACGGACGTCCCTACCCTCTCATCTGTCGTCCACCACCACACACACCCCGTACGTTACCTCGGTGGGTGTCAGTGCGTGCGATTCCCCAACGTGTGTGTTGTGTTGCGTGTGCCGGAGGAGCAGCAGCAGCAGCAGTAGTGTGCCCGTGAGTGTGTGTGTATGTTCTGTGCAAAGGTGTGTTTCTTCCCCCGGGTTCGTGGTTGTGGGAGGCTCTCGGTCAAGGAAAAGCCTTACGGAAGGGAAGGAAGGGAAAGGGTTGCGTGAGAAGAAAGTGGCCATTATTTCGGGGGGTTTTGTTTTTCTGTTGTTTCGGTACTATATTCTCGCTAGGTGAGTGAGAGAGTGAGTGAGATAATTTCGGTCGGATGGGTTCGGGTTGAGGCGATCTCCTTACTCATCCGTCATCATCCGTCATCAACGGCCCCTTAGCGCGTTTCGGGGAATTGCTCGGCTGGATCGTTCAACAAGTGGAATTTCGTCCGGGAAGAAAAAAAATATCAGGACCGTGTCTGTGTACCACAGGACACAACACACACACAAAAAACATTCGCCTTAACCTTGCAGCCTTTCTTTCAACTGGTTGTTTTACTGTGAAAGAAGAGACTTCAAAGAAAACAAAAATTGGCGAACCGATTACTGAGCTCCAAGTACAATCTTTCAAAGTTAAAAAAAAAAACCGTCACTTGACGCTTCCCAAAGCCCACAGTAAAAGAAAAACAAAACCCCATCATCATAATCCGCACTCCTCCCTAAACGACATCGAGAATAATCGCTCCGGGTTAATATTTCGCGTCCCGATTTTGTTGATGTTCCTCTGGGTGTGCTCTTTTTCATGCTCTGGCCAAATATTTGTTTAGGACGACAACCATTTTGGTGGTCGCACACGCGCGGCTAAAAAAGGGTCTCAGAACGCGGGTGCAGAGGTGTCGATGGATGCAAAATAGTAGTAATCTGAATAATTTAAATGAATCCCCCGGCTGGGTAAACGCTTCCAGCAGTGTATAGCAGCAGGAGGAGTTCGTTTGATGTTGAGTGCCTTTATTTGCCTTTTTTGTTGGAATCTTCAGGACGAAGATTTGCCTCTAAGACAGAGATGCAAATTGACCAAGAGTGTCTCCAGAGTAATAGGCAAGAATGAAGAAAAATCACAACAAATAAACAACAACTAAGTTGTGAGAAGTCGGATTCGAAGTGTGAGTCTGTTATAGTGCTCCGTGTCTTCAACAGACCCTTCAGACATAATAACCAACTCCGCGTTCAAAGAAAACACCTCATCAGTGAATCATAATTCCAAAGTGATATACTCGTCCAGTTCTCGAGTAGATGAGCTCCAAAACTAAACGATTCCTAGATTATTATTCCCCGCAGTGTTCGTCTAACGTTCTATTATACCAGATAAAAGAGCTCCAAAATTAACGTGTCCATTTCCGTTTCTGTTGGTCTTCCAGCGTCAGTGTTCTAAGGAGCTTTCATCTCAGTGTGTCCCACAAGTGTTTCTCACAGTGTTCCCTAGTGTGTGTGTGTGAGTGTGCGTGCTAGATAATTAATGCAGTCGAAAATGCAATCCACCACCGGCCATTTCCTGCCCTGCCTGCTGTTGGCGATCTGTGCTGCTGCGCTCACAGGTAATTATTGGACATTTGTTTTTGTTTTCCCCTCCGCCCCCCCTAGACGAGTTAAAGTTTTCCATTTCATTTGGTTTCAAAGACGATCGGTCGGTCGGTCGGTCGGACTATTAATGAAACACTTCCGGGCACCGAGTGTCTAGCGGCCGCTCTAGAGAGATAAATTAGTCGTCTTTCTGTGGTCGCTGCTTCTCGTGTAACGACAAGAAGTCCCTTTGCCGAGAAGGAAAGACAAGAGAGACTCTAATCGGATGGGGTCTCCATTTGCTTTGTGGCGTTATCTTGGCGTGCATAGATGAAAAATTGTAATGGGGATATCGAAAGTTTCTTGCGGGGAAAAGATGTAAATGATCGGTAGATAAGGAACCTCTCACAATCGTATCCCATCGCCTATTCAAAGACTTCAAGTGGTAAATTAAACAAATCGCCATCGAACGACAAGGTTTCTCTCGAGTAGTGAGGTGTGAATCATTCGCTTCTTCTCTTCTTACTCATCGATCGAGCTTGATCCGAGATCTGGTAATGTTCTATTCCTAGAAACGAAGTTAAGTTCTATCTCCGCGCGACGGCGCGACTTGTCGCATCAGTCATCCACGTCACGTGGTCCGATGTGTCGTCCGATACCTGGTGGGATTGGGAGATGTGTGCTAATGATGCTGACGATGTGTCTGATGGAAGCTGCTAATGTGATGTGTGATTTCGTCGCACACGTACCGGCAACAGTCTTGTTCAAAAAATGGACGAGAAAACTTTCAACCGGGGGGGGGGTCCGTTAATGCTTTATTGTCCGTCACTTACTTGCCGTTGCCTTCGAACGTTTTAGAGTGGTTTATGGTTTCGGTGGCCAGCATTACCTGTGAAAAGGAAAAGAAAACGAATGTGAGAGTTTTGAAGCGCCATGTGTCGCAAAGTCAATTCAGGGCATCCTAAAAATTGAAGAAGTAGACGTAAAAGTTTCGCCTCAAGTTGCTCTCCTGGTTTTTCTTTTTCTTGAGCACGGTAATAAGCACTGGTAATGTTAATCGTAATGAGAACTATTCAGGTAGAGCGTTACCATAAGGACAAGTTATTATTATCTTCAAGGTTCCATGCTCTTCAAGGTTCACATGCTCCCACACCCATGCCCACGCGAGTAATTGCCGGTAGTTTAACGGTGTTGTCATTTCGAGTAGTCGATCACGTACCGGCGATAAAACTTAATCCTGTTTGGCCGGAGCTCGGCCGTACCTTATTTGATGGGCTCGTAAAACCTTGTCTAATGCAGGGCGTGTCAAAGTTGATGCTGTATCACCACCGGGAGTACATTTGGAAGGTACTTAACAGAAGGTATCTCCTCGGATCGATGATTATGTCTGTGTGGGCGCCAATAGTCGCCAAGGTGTGTTGTTTCCTACTCGACTGCAGGAAAATGTTTTACTGATGTAAAGAAAAACAAGGCATGGAAAACTTCACACGATTTGAGTAGGTGCTGTTTGGAGCTAATTTCACGGTCACCACACACTCACAGTTCATCGGCAGTAGTAGCCGCGCTTGTTGTTTTATTTTTCCGCCTTTAGAGAAGAAACCTTGCCAAAGCCAGCACCTACAGACGGTCGAAAAATTTTGGAATCTCATCACAACACACAGTCAGTCGTTGGCGCTATTTTCTTCGTTGTTTTGTTTCGCTGTGCGCCTCATCAAATATTTAATGTTTGCATACACGAAGCTTCTGCTTCACGAAGAAGAAAAAAAAACGCGCAGAGTCCAAGTGTAGTGTGTTGTGCGCTCAAGGTGCCACAAAAAAGCCACCCGAAGAAGGCACTCGAATGTGCGCGAATGTATCAATAGCAATTAATGTTGCTTTTTTTTCTTTGGTTGTTGGTAAGCAAGACGTGTGGACCAAAAACGACGGTTAGAAGTACGATGAATCACA
Source organism: Anopheles stephensi (assembly GCF_013141755.1). Taxonomy (NCBI): domain Eukaryota; kingdom Metazoa; phylum Arthropoda; class Insecta; order Diptera; family Culicidae; genus Anopheles; species Anopheles stephensi. The sequence continues at coordinate 3,612,616 of NC_050202.1, read as the reverse complement.
CACCGCGTTAGTGTTCCGTAATTTTGTTCGTCTGGATCTGGCTGCTTCCCTGATAAAGAAAACATCAGAAGTTTAGCGTGCAAAATAAGCACGTTTGGGCGTCGTCGTATTAAAAATTTGCGTGCCTTTCGCTTTACAATAATAAAACAGTACAATTTGTCTACCTCGATACCTAACGGAACCTCATCTATTTATTATTTTTAAGTGCCCAAAAAACGGGAGGCCCAAACAATAATATTGGTGCCTCTTCTGACCCTCGAAATAGCAAAACATTTTTTTTTCGGCAGGTCCTCAAACAGCACTCTCGCATGTTCGTGCCAAAATTTCAATATTATGCTTTGTTGGCACCACGCTTTTTAAGACCTTCTCTCTTGGTGTGTCAAACTTCTTAGCACCCAGCAGAGGAGAGTTATGTAGAAGAGTCAGGGTCATCGAAAATCACACGCCAACATCATGTTCAGCCCTGAGCTCAACAAAGCCCTCGACAAGAAATGTGTTTTGTTTTGTTTTTTGTGCGGGAAAATCTTTTCCACATGCGCTCCACGCGCTACAAATGGTGACCATATGGGAAAACGCTAATGGAGCAGGAAAAACTCCATCAGTTGGTAATAAAGAAAAGAATTGCGCCATCAAATTTTGGTTGATTGGATGAGGAGAGGGCCTGTGTTGAACGGTGCGAGGGTTGAATTTTCCGGACTCGCTCCGGTTTTCCATGAACGAGACACGCGCACGACCCCGACCGGGATGAGTCAACCGTATGCGGCACCGTATGCATTTTTGTGTCAGGGTCTTTTCCTCCCTGGTGCATGTGCATGTAAGAATGCGTTTGAAAACGGCAGTTTGGGTCGATTGAGTCGCGCGCGATATTTATACATTCATCAGAAGACTCCTCCCTGGGCTCATACAGCGAGCGGTTAAACGGTTAAACACGCACGCACACTGTTATACACCTTCACTACCCAAAACATCGTCCAGCAAGGAAGCCATTGAGTAAGCAGAAAGGAAAGAAGAAGCGTGTGTATAGGCGCGGTTTTAAAAATATCGAACCTGAAGCTATTAATGCCGGAGCCTGAAGAACGCGGGGTATTAACGCTGCGAGCGAGAGGTGGCGGGAACTCGCGGGGAGGGTACGCGTACGCGCGTAAAACCGGCTTTTTTTCTCCTGGACCGAAGCGAAGAGAAAGTTTGCAAGCGGGCGATGAGGAGACAGAAAGGGAACGGGAAAAACCGGGTTTCGGGCTGTCCGGCTCGTTGAAGTCGTTTGATCCGATCGCGCGCTGTCGCTGTTGACCACCACCACAACGCGCAGGATCGCGTTGTTGTCTTCGTCTTTTCTTAGTCTTGCTCTTTGTACCCAGCGATCAACAAGAAACGGCCAACCAAGACAACAAAGCGAACAAGCGAAGAACGAGCTCCGAGATTCGATCAAGAGATGAACGACACACAAGAGCGTGCGCCCGTGATGAGCGTGTGATGAAGAAAAATATAAATCGAGCTTTGCGGCTTCCCTCGTTTTTTTCCTGAGGTCTCTGCAGGTTCCTTCAAAAACAGGGAAGACCAGAGGAAAGGGAACCCCGAAAAGGAAGATTTATAAAAGATAATTAAAATTGGCGCGCGAGTCTTCCGATCGTTGCCTACTTCCCCTCTCGCCACCCAACTCAGAGGCAACGCTCAGCAACAACGTATTGGGCCGAAGGTTTGTTGTGAAGGTGAGAAAAGGGAAAGAAGATGAAAATTTAAATCTCCACCATCACCGCTCTCCGGCTTGTGGTGGTGGTGGGCAAAGATTTGATGAAGACATGGCTAGGGGCCTAAACTGTGCGTAGGCTGGCCTGTTTCGTGTGTTCTTCTGAGAGGGTTAAGCATCTTGCTGCTCGGTTTGAGGTTATGTGTCAAACTGTCAGATAGAACAAAAACCGGAACTCTCCGGAGAATGGGACGAAAAGGGCAAAGCAGACGAGAAAGAAGAAAAGACAACAATCTAGTTTCTGTCTGTTCTGTCCGTTTCCCTCTATTTCTTCTTCTGCTGCCTCCACAGACTCAACAAAACACCCACCTTAATTTGAAGGGAGATAAGTCCGTCAAAAAGGAAAGCGGTGTGTGTGGTGAGAACGGAAGATGGAGGGGGAACTCTTCTCAACTGGTCTGGCAAACACCAGAATCCTTCGGGTCATTAAAAATAAATTCAACCCGCTGCTCTCTAGCACGCGGTATAGTTTCTGATCGACTTATCTCGACACGGAATTATCCAGGGAACTGTTCCACCGTCGTTGGAACCTGCCTTCAAGTTCTCGGAGGAGATAGAATGAGTTTTAGATAAGGGGGTGAAATGATTCGAGATGAATTCTTGCTAAATGTGGACCAAAATCCGAAGCTTTGGACGTACTTTTAATACCCATGCTCTCCCGTCTGCAGCAATTGGATTACTACCCGTCAATAAGATGTAGAATCGATGGACAAAATTGTAACTCCAATTAACTTCACATCGACTTACGCCGCCGTGCGTCTGGCGACCAGCCTTTGCCGGGATTCGTCCAACTCTCGACGGAGAGTGAAAGTCGGATAAAAGTAGGTCGCAAACCGCTGGTTCGTTCCTGCGAGAGTTCAATTTGTGTACCACCGAGGCGAAACAGTGCTACCTTGGAAGGATAAACTTTCTCTCGCTCTCTCCCGATCGCAAAGGATGCCTTCTATTTTCAGCAACTAATTAGCCTTGCAGCGGTCCTGGGTGTCTCTATGTCTGCACGCGCGTGGGTAAAAAATAATATTAATAATGGGACGCAGGGACTTAACACGACGCCCCCTTGTTGAATGCGTCTCGGATAATGGGTAGAATTTTGAAGCTGACAGTACCGAAAACAAAACCGAAAAAAGGGGCGAGAAATACTCCACCGGTCATTAACCTGCGGCTGGTAATGGGACGCGACGGATTTGGTAATTAGCTTCATTTTAACGGACCGCTGTTCAAGCCGGCCACTCGTCCGAATGTCCTGTTTTGTGTGGCGAAGCCATAATATAATCCACGGCAAAGGGTCTCTGCACTCGATTGCCGTTCGAAGAGTCAGTCGGGTCGAGTGGTTGAAATTTATTATGACTGAGGATGAGATTACGCTGCTACCAACACCAACACACGCTGGCGTAAAGGTAGAGAGTCCAAGGACCTTCTTCTGGGTTCATCCTATTTCATCCAACGCTTTTGACCGTTTGCACGCTTTGCCGGGCAGCTAATTATCGACATTATGTAAATGCAGAGAGAGAGTCCTCAGTCGCAGAAGCCAATTTGTTGTGGATTGTGGAATAAAATGGCTGTGGGAGAAGCATGTCAGAGCACCATTTGCACAGAAGTTTTCGAAAGTGAAAATGAGGAAAAATTGAAAGTGAAAAGCGCTTTTCGGAAGCCGAATACGATTCTTGACGAGCGTCAGCTAGAGTTCTGTTGCGCTTGGACCTATCCCTCTGCATGATGCGTCATTATCGTCACTATCTTATCAGGGTTCTTATCGATAAAGTTAAGTGCAACTATAGGCGCGAATCGTACCGTGACCTTCTCTTCCAACCGAGAGAGAGAGAGAGAAAGGGAGCGTAAGCGTGTGTTTTATTAATCAGAGACCGTGCGTTGCGTGACTGAAGCTGAATCAGAATTATATTGGATTAATTATACTTCAGTCATTGTTTGGGTGACACAACCATAAAGGTCGCTTGCCTCTAATGGTTGGTGGGATTTTTATGGATTTTTTTGTACTCGTTGCGAGTTGTTGTTCTTTAAGGTTTGCTTCAAACAATATTGGAGGCCTAAAACCAGAAGCCAGAATCTCCCAAATCGCCCTAGAAGGTCTTCAACTTCAGCAGGAGTCCTATCAATCCATCAAGAAACATTATGCCGCCCTCGATTCTTCACACGAAACGAGAATTCAACTCCCCGGGTGTGATCGATACGGATAGTACCCTCTGGTAGTCCCAGGTATAGAAGTGTAAAGTTTTCTTTCGTTCGTAAATAATTCGCACTCTTCGGACAATCCTCAGGACCCTCCACCTCACGCCACCATCCCGGGAGTTTGACTGACTGACAGGTGGGTTGGGCGGTAGTTCCCTTGTATGTGTGCTTGGCTTTATTATAATCGAGTGGCCCACTCCCAATACCATGCAAGAAAATAACCACCAGCGAAAATAGCCCACCAACTTCAGAACGGCAGTTTTGGAACGCTTTTTTCCTATGGTTGAGGGTGTTTGCGAATTTTCGCACACAAAATTGGAGGGTTTTGTTTGGTCGGTGAACTATTCGCCAATTTTATTTGATTCTTTCCCCCATTCTCTAGTTATTTTCCTCCACATGCGTGTGTGTGTGTGCGTGGGCAATCGATATGGGCCACTGAGTTTTCCTGCCCCAACCGAACGAGAGCGAAGGAGAGGAAGGGAGCTTCCTATTGTTTCATTGCAATTGGCTGCCAGTTTTTAGTCTGTTTTTCGTTCCCCCTTTTTAGTTGGATTGAAACTTCCATATAGTATGGAATTCAATTGTGTTATTTACTTTCATTCTTTCTATTTTTCACCCCTCCCAACCAACCATCTCTCGTTTTGTTTTTCCTCCTTCCCAGCTTTACTTTGACTGCTCCAACAGTATTCAATAATACCCAGACAGAAGCTTCCGTATTTTATTATTATTATTTTTAGACCCAATTTTTAGAGCACATGACGCTGCTCGCTCCAATCGTTCGAGCCGACACATGAGTGTGCGTGTTTAAATTCGCAAAAAAAATGTGGAACACGAAGGGGTGGAGAAAAACAACCAGACACAAAATTCGTTTCCGCTGGAGCGCGCGTATCATGGTCCCGCGCGGTTCTATGTGTCAAAGTGAGTCAAAGCGCTGGAATCAAAACCCGGCACGGGGTCCGGGTTTGTGTTTGCTTCACACAGCCGAGTGTGTGACATCATCATCCTCCCCATGCTCATCTTTCATCCTTCCCCCCACCAGATCGATTGTGCGTGTGTGTGCGTGTGGGGAGGTTTATTTTTTGCGATGAAATAGAATGTCGCGGTCGGCTTTCCGTATTTAGGTAGCGCGTTCACGTTCGTGTTAAGTACAGTTCGTAACGGACTGGGAGGGGGAGCTACTATCGCGTGACTATTGTGACTGTGGCATAGTCGGGGGCTTGGGTTGGGATGATTCTAAGCACTCTGAATGCACATGTCATCGCCTGTATTCAGCACCAAACACCCAGACACCCCCGGTCTTCTAATTAATATTCTTCCGTGGTGGTGCATCGTGTCATGGTGGCGCATGGAACAATGGAGACCCACCGAGAGAGAGTCCCGTTGTGATGTGCGCTTCTGTGTGTTGCGTAAAGAGTTATGCAAAACGAAAAGAAAGCCACGGCAGCTTTCAGATATAGAATATTAGGTCACAAAAATAATAGTTGATTGAATTTCACCTATTACGCGAATCCAAATACGAAGCGTTGTGCTGAATGCGGAAAACGCAATACTGCAATGACTTCACTGTGTGACCATATTGCGCCCTTAATGACTTCAATATTGAGTTCTGCTCGACTCGCTCTAATCAAACACGGTAGTAGACATCGTTCGAGGGCACGTTTTTATCGGCACTTTATCCACCCTTTTAAACTCTCCACAATTTGCGTAGTATCTGTTTCACCTGAAGGCCGCTGTATTAGTGGACGAGAAAATTATGCTCCATATCCACCTGTCGTTAGCTTTGCTGAGGGAAGACGTTCTTGGAAGTATTACTCACCCCGTTCCACACATGTGGTATTTATTATCAAGCTATGAATGTGTGTGTGTGCGTGTATGCGCGCTGAATACCAACCACAACAACAAACACACCACCCCGAGCTCTCTGGCTATGATAATCGTGTTGTGGTGGTGCGCTCCACATACCATCAAACCATGCGCATTTTTTATTATTAGCACGCGTTTTTTTCGCGTCTCGCCCAGCAGGTGAGTTTGTTGCTGTATGGCTCTCCTGGATGGCTCTGCCCACGAGATAAGATAGAAATGCTTATCAATTGTAGGAACCAAAAAAAAAAAATTGATATAAAATTGGTTTCCGGTTGAGGGAGAATTATTAGCTGAAATTTTGTTCTAATTTTGATTGTTTTGAAAATATTTACGCAACATTTTCTTATGAGTTTTTTTTTGCTCTGTTATCTTCTGCAGTTTCTGCTGTCTTGGGGAGCCTTGTTTTTATTTACTATTTTCAGTATATTTTTATTTGTTTCATATTTTCTAAGATTTTTTTGAGGGATTTTTGTTGTCACTGGCTTCTTTTTTTTTCTACTACACTTACAAAATGTTGCTTAAATTGTTCATGGTGGCCATTTCAAGTGCTAATATATCTTCTTCTATGCCATGTTAAGGAAGGAGTGAGTTGTTTGCATTGATGATCGTAAATTCTGTTTCAATGTTTTCTTATGTTATTTTTTCACAATTTGTTATACTTCATCTTATGAACTTTCTTATTATCTTTCACTTTGTTCATTTATACTGTTTAATTGCTATACTCTACGAAACTTTAATTGAAATTAAATTATTTTTTAATTAGTTTTTTATATCTTTTTTAATACAATTGTAATTAATTGATGATAATTTGATGAAATTTTACTCTTAGCTCATTTCCATTGTCTTATTTTTCATCACTGTTATAAGCACCAACATGACATTTCTTGGTAGGTGAGTGTCACTGGAGCATTTGTTGTTTCCCCTACTTAAAGTCCACTCTTGCATTTTTAATTGTTATTGTTATGAGGCAGCAAATGTGCAACCAGAGTGTGACAGATAGACGGTGGTGGTGGTCCAGTTGCAACAATAGAAGAGCACCAAGACCTTCTCACTCCACCGCAAACTACCCCGCCGTCAGGCATGTTCTAACTTTGCAATCGAATACCGGATGCAGCAATGTTCGTAATTAAGGCGATAGAACGACGCAGAATGAAACGGAACGAATAGAAGAAGGCAGAAGAAAAAAAAAACCCACCCAACCGCGGTTCAAAACGCGCGTGCAATAAACAAAGCAAACGAAGCTTCTTATACCCGTCCTGTGTGTGCCGTCGTGTCTGTGGTGTTGTGTTGCATTTTGAGGTGGCTGTTTTTTTTGTTGTTGCTGCATGCTGATGCGGCCCACAACACCAACCGGTCGATCAATTGCAAGTGACCTTTTTTGCTTGGTGTGCCGAGAGAAGGCGCGCGCGTTATTCAGCGAAAGGAATTCCAAAATTGCGTTCACAACAACACACAGAGCGGACAGCAAGAAACAGCACAACGCGGCGCGCTGACATTGGAGATGTTGAGAAGTTGGGGGGGGGGGGGGGGGGGGGTTTGTGTTTTTACTCCGCATAATCGCGACTGTAAAGAGATGAACAGCGCAGAGCCAGCAAGAACACGTCATCTTCGCGCGTTGTTCATTGAATGGCGTGAAACACGAAAAGGAGGTCAACATAATTAGAGTCTGCACACTTTTTTCTTTGCTTAGCGAGAGGACGGGTCTTTATGAGTAAGCGATAGTCATAATAATGCGGTTTGTGAAGCGAAAAATTAAATAATCATTGTTTTATGTTTAGGAACCGTTGTGCGTTAATCGGTAACAGTCTCAAAGTTCATTTAACATTTTCTTGAAAATGTGTTTTTCTTCTTAAATATTTACTCTAAATAGGTTTTATGGTCTATCAAGAACACTCAAAGAGCCGAGGCACGTTATCTCCTAAATTTAATTAAACGGCTTTCCAATACCTCTGGACATTTCGAATTCCAGCGTCGTCGTGTTGCTGCTCTCTGAAGCGTGTTAAGGGTGGCTTCTCATCCCTTAAAATCGACCAACCCCCCCATACAAAAGAGCACGTTTGATTGACCCAATAGGAATCGAAAGAAACCGGGCCCCGAACCTACAAAAGGGAAACACAAACAGAAACCTTCCTCCTAAACGCTGGTACGCTCAGTGTAATTGCACTTTAATCGTGCTTTTCCTTCGCTGCCAGAACGGAAGTATTCCTGTACATCCGGTCACAACATATACCCCCCTCCTCTACACAGGTGTTCAACGACGAACGACGAGACACAAGGGTAGAGAAAAGATAGGAGCGTCACGCGAAAGCGCGTCTAATAATGTTGTAAGGACTCGTGGTCTCCCTCCAAGTCCCTTGTGTGGAATTGCGTGAATGGTGGTAATGATGAAATCGACCATATTTTCTGGAGCCCATATTTCACCGGAACACCTTTTCCAAGCGCCGTCGTTAACACCCCAGCAGAGGAGGGGTTGGACTGGTGAGCATATGTGTAGTAGACGTCGTCGTGCTCAGTAAAAACACCTTCGATGGATTTTAAGCATTATTTTTATTTCGATGGAATTCTACCTTTCTGCTTCTGTTACGAGATTCTAGCGGATGAGGGAGAGAGAAGGGCAAGGGTGCATCCCTTCAACCATGACACCCTTCGCTGAGATGTAGTGGCCCTGCATCATCATGTGTAATGTGCCATTCGCCATCCGTTGTTGCGGTTCAGTTGGTTCCGATGGCCAAAACGACGCTTTTCCGACAACGACGGCTACTTTCCATTCGCTCTCTCGCTCACTCACTCCACACTCATGGACTCCCTCGGTGGTTTGTTTGGTGTGTGTGTGTGCATATGTGTCTGAGGTAGTGGTTAGTTCTTCCCACGTGGGGTTGGTTCTGCGGTGATGGTTCTCCGGGCCCGTGTACCTTGGGGTTTTGGAGTTGTGGTAGTTCGGTGCGGCTTATGCACGCCGAGCAGGGGAGGGAGAAGTTTCAATGATGGATTTGAATATATTTTCTGACCGAGGGGGCTCACAGACACATACACAGAAAACACAGTGAGAACGCTCTCAAACCCTTAGGGCGTTAGAAGACCGCAACTTGTGTTTTTGTTCTGGTCTGGATATGCAAAAAGAGAATTTTCCAAGGAACAGAAGAAAATTATATTCAGGGAAAAAAAAGGTTTGTCTTGACCATGCACGTCATGAGAATAATTTTCACTGTCACGGTCAACAATACGCATCAGGTAAAAATAAAATGGAGAAGCAGTTACGTTTACCCCAAAAAGAAAAAAAAATATTTTGGGATCCTGGTCACGGCACCAGCCCTTGATTTTAGTCATCGCATTCAATAGATTGTCAGCTTTAAAGAGGAGGGCAGCTATTAAAGAAGGACACCGTAGGGTCAAACACCTCGCTAGCATCTTTCCTCCCTGGGTTCAATAAACCATCAACGAAAGGAAACATTATGACGTTTCTAGCATTAATCTCTATACACGTGTGCTGCGCCGAAAGGAATCATCGCCTGTGTTAGGGAAGGGGTTTTTTTTTCTTCCTTCCATCCATTCGATCGTTTCCACACTTTAAAAGGATTTGTGTACGCTGTCGTCCCTCGACAAAGAAAAGAACGCCGTCGGTTGAGCTTTTTTTACGATAAATAAATTCTACCAGTTCTCCTCTACATTGCCATCATTGGGTCGCGTGAAGAGAGATAAATGAGTTTCCGAAGTCGAGATAAGCTGACAGCGAAAGCAGCCCCCCCAACGTCGTCAGTCTACGCGGACGGAGGACAGCATTTTTTTTTGTGTTACTTTTTCTTCTAAAGAAAAGCTCACCATTAAAAGAGAAGAAAGAAGGAAGCAAGCTAAAACGATCTACCCGCTTCACGGAACCAACCTCAAACACAACATGCTGTGTGGAAGATTTTCCAAAAATGATAATAAATGCAACGCTGCTGAGGCCCGTTTTTTGGAGTTCGACCCGCCGCTGTCTAGTGTGGTCACGCTTCGGTGCACTTTGCGTTGCGTCTTCGGGGTTTTTTTTTTTATTCGGAGCTAGCGATACCCTGGGCGAATAGAACGTTGACAAATAGATTAATTAAAAAGCGACAGTTGAGTTAATGGTTCGGAAGGAGATTAAAGTTTTCCTTTTATGGGGAGTTCTCGCGGTCCGCGGTTGGATATAGTCGTAACGAGGGTCGTACAAACGGACGAAACGAAATGAAGAAGGTGAAAATGAAAGTGCGTTCTGTGTTGCATTCTAATGCAGCATACGTAAAAAAGGCTCAAAAATATTAAAATGCACTTCTGTAATGCAGTTAGGGGAATAAAATTTAAATTATTCCAATGTTGCTTAAAATATTCAAAGAGAGAATGATCTCTTCCCGAACACGTCTCATTTCTTCCGACATTAATGGTTACATTAGCCATAATCTTTTAATTAACCCAAATTGGATCGCATTTTAAATAAATTCATTATTAGATAAGCACATTTTACAGACAGAAAATAATATTATGGCTGGTATGGTTTCACATTACGCCAAGCAAAAACTGGAAAAGAATCGCGCCCTTTGTAAGCTCTCTAGAACTCACTTCTCACGATGAGAAGATGTCTACGTCTACTTGCGGATCCGAAGCTGCATCCGTTCCACATTTCCAGTGCGACGTTTTTTGTTTGTTTGCTGTTGCCTTACTGCCCTCAAATGCATTTCCTACGTGCGTGCGTGTGTGCGTGTAGCGTCTATCGTCACAGTTGCAGTTTGCCGTCGTTCGCGATCTCCACAACAGAACGAAAAAAGACATCGCGCTTCTTCGTTCGGCGCACAGCATTACGCCATATACCCTCTTGGCTTGTTATGCAAAAAGAAAAACACACACACACACACAAAGGGAGTCCCACAGAGCCCAGACAAAGCCACGAGGTCAACTGTGTGCTGTACGCAAAAATGCAGCAAAGGGTCACACGCTGGAGGAATGGCTGACTTTTCGCCTTCCTCTCAATCGTTTGGTCGTTGGTCGTAAAAAGAGGCTACAGCAGAGCAAACACACCCGTTGGACGACGCCGTCTTCGCGTGTTTCCGGTGTGTTGTGAAAATTCTCACATCTTCTTATGCAGGAATGCGGTGAAGTTCGAGCAAGCGAGTGAGTTGGTGGTGCATCAAGCAAACACTAGCAGAGCACGGGGGTGCCTTCGGGGTGAGCGCTTTTTTACACCCAAGTCAGTCAGCCTGGTTACGTTGGGGCTGCAGGGTTTTTCCGAAGATCCATACTTTTCCGGCTTCAGAGAGATTCCACCCTAAACAAAAAAAATGGCCCACCACGACCAACTAACCAACCAACCTTGTTACCACTGCACAAGTGTTTGTGTCTGTCTGTCTTTTGCCTGAGCAATTCTCCGCCGTATGAAGATATCACACACGCCATATTATGCCTTGATGCACTTTTATTTCCTTCTACGCGCCCTGCTCGCTCGCGGCTTGGATTTAAAGCTGAGCCGCCTCTCTTTTGGATCTAGGCCACTCCATCCACGGACGCTAAGGGACGGACTCGGAGACTCGGGGGGCGGTGGAAAACTTTCATATTTTTCCCTACCCCTTTTGCCCGATCCAGGAAAATAGACAGAAGGAAGAGATAGAGCGAGTGCGCGAGAATGCACGTGCCTGCGCGCGCTACACCGATGATATGAGCGCACACCAAGCACCATAATCGCGTGTCGTGAGTGCGTTTTCCCTCCACCCGGTGAACAGCGGCGTGTGTTGTTGTCAGCATTTCTCTCCGGCTGTGCCTTATCGCTTTTGCCTGCACGTTTGTCTTCTTCTTGTGTTTAATCGCGTTTGATGCTTGCTTTAATTGAAGTGTACTATTTTCTTCGCCCTGCACCGGAGTTTCCATCGAATGGAATCCCGAAGCGCATCAGAGGGTAGTGGCAGAGCAGAGTATAGCAGCACGTGCTGTCTTTTGGTGTGGTTGTTTTCGTTTTGTAGAGATATCTTTCTTTTGCCCCTGGAATAATTATCCGAGTCTCCCCGAGGGGGCGGCCTGGCGCAAGCATAAGGTGTGGCGTTTTCCGGGTTGTTTTTTCATGCGACGGAAAAGCTCTTTTTGTGTTTGGATTTCTGCATCGTGAGAATTGCGGCGGGTTTTTCCTTCTCGCAGTAGGAAGCGAAAAACTCTTACTTTCGCGCGAAACAAGGGCGAGTACATTTGCGTGCTACTTTTCTTTTTGTACTGGAGACACGCGTTGACCGGTGAAGACTTCATCACATGGAGATGTGAAGGAGAGCTTTGATGTGAGCTGGCTTATGTAGTAGCATTTTTCCGGAAAGGCTCTTCTACAAGGAATCCTAGTTTTGTCTCTCGCTGCATCTCTTGCCGCAGTCTACGTTGAATTTTGATGCTCAAAATTGGAAATGGCTTCCCAATTTCCTGTACCCTATTTCCAGTGATCGTGAACTCATTTCCCCCCCCCCCTCCCCCTTTAAATCTGGGTGCGCTTCTGACCTAAATTTCTTGCCTTTCCTACTCACCAAATGCTCCGTAAAAAAGAATTGAATAGCACATAAAAATTCCTCTTCCAAAAATCCAAATTCTACGCGACCACAATTGCTTGCTGACAGTTTTCGTGAGGTTCTCCCGCTATTTAAGGGTCACAGCACAAAGAGCTTTCGGGGTGTGACTGATGATGCGCACCCAAAAAAAAACCACCCCGATAGGCAAGATGAGCAAAGAGAGAATGGTAGGGAGGGCTCATCTTATGACAGCTACTGTCACGTTTGTTTACATTCGTCGTTCGATGTCGCGCGCTTCGACCAGTGGTGGATCCATTTTCGGGCGACCCTCACCAACAAATCTCAAAATTACGCGCGCGGAGGTTGTTCTGGATGATTGAACACAACGCGAGAGTTTTTTTTTTTGTTGTTGCTGGGAAGAATTCGGCTTGTTGCCATTAACCTGAAGGTGCGCGTTTGGGTTGTCGTCGAGTCCGCGCGTGTTAGGGTGATGCTTTGTTGAGAGTGGCTAGGTCCCGGGAGATGGAATGTCATTACCGTCTATTAAATGATTGTTGATGGGTGTTTTGGTCGGTTGTTGTGTGCGGTAATTTCGTTTTTGGCTGTCAAGCGAGCGACGAGGGTGTTCTTTTCATCTGGAACAATGAACCCGCGCGTACAAGGAGAAGGTGTGTAGGAATGCTGGTTCGGTGTATGTCGATGAGTTTTTAGAATACATGTTCTAATGTGACACGATTTATTCAAGCGTGCGAGGTATGGTGGTGAGAATTCAGTGTTCTGGTCTGTCCGAGCGGATGTAAAATTCTGAAGCCGATGGCGAATGTTTGTTGGAGTCTGTGGAGAGGACTGTTCATGTTTACATGGAAGTCTGATGAGGAGGACTTTAAATTTGGAGAGATACTGAATCTAGCAAGAAAACTGAAGTTCAAGTTGTCAGGTTACAATGTTGGATATTCCAAATTTCATAGCAGTCCTCAAGGCATGTAATATTTGGAATGTAGGGTTCCTCTATGACCTCAGAATATCTCTGGATCTTCTGTGAGCTATCCAGGGCTCTGAGACGATAGACTACATGAGAATCTCCTGAGGACATATCTTCTGAGGATCTAGTTTATTTTATATGAGCTCTTTACAGTACGAGGCTTTGGATAAAAATAAATGAATCAGTGGAATAGCTCAGTTAACGGCTAGCTTAATTTAAAAGCACCAACAACAACAACCTGCAGAAGAAAATGGCGCCAGCAAACAACAACCACACCAAGATTATTTATTCCGCTTGCCAACCGAACAACCGCAAACCGTTCCATTTTACGTTCTTTTCTTCGCGTTTTCATTATCCATTTCCCGCCCCCCACTGCCAAATAACTCCAATACGAAAAAGAGCATTGGACATGGAAATTCACGAAAGCACAATCGTCCGAGTTTCCAGCCAAAAATTCCATCCAAAACTGCGTGTCGAATCGGTTGAATGGATGCAAGGGGGGGAAAGCGATCGAGCAAAAGGGGGGGAGAAAAAAACATTGGAGAACGAACGGCGCCATCGCCCCATATTGATTTCGTCGAACGAATCGCGGGATAGGGGTGGACCGGCCATTTTAACCCAATTTCTGCAAAACCCACCCGCAAGCCAAAAAACGGAACTCCAAATGCAGTGGAGGAACACCGAGCAAGTGGTGTTCAATTCGGAACTGTGCGGCGGATTTTTGGAACGTAAAGGAACCACAAAACACTACCCACACACTCTATAGCTTGTGGGAGTGGGACTTTTCCTTTTTTCCCGAATTTCACGCCATCCGACGGGTGAGACTACGCGACGGTAATTGGCACACATTTACGCGTCGTATATGCTAAAATGAATATCCCACCTTCCGGGTAGAGAGGGGCCCTTGGTCCGCGGGAGTGTCCATGTCCGCATCGTTAATTATGTCACCTTAGCTCTCTCGAATTTTTTTGTTTCGCTGTTCGTCCATTGCGTTGATGGCGGTACGCGATAAAGTGTGGTGTCTGGGCGTGTGAGTGTGTGTTTTTGCATTCGCCCTTCGGGGGTGGTTTCAACGCATCCGAGGAAACCCGGGGAAAACGCGGTCAGACGCGAGCGCTCTAGAACTAGCCACTTCGCGGTCGTGTCGTTTGAGGCAAATGGCTAGTGGATGTGTGTCTCTGTGTGTGCCCAAAGCGCAAAAGTGAGTCCACAGAGAAAGTTATGGATGTTGGAGATGGATCAAGGCGGGGGAAGAGAGAAGGGCAGTAGTACTGTTTACTGGCGGAAGAGGAAGGAGTGAGACTCCGGACAACAACAGTGGCTTTGACGGGAAAGCAAAATAAAGCAGGTCGCCGCGGTCACATACAAATATGCAAAGTGAGTCAAAGGGAGCGAAGGCACACAATGTGCTTGACATTACTGCCTGTGTGTCGCTGTGTGTGTGTGTGTGGGTCTTGGCTACCCGCGTCCAGCATTGGCGTGGCTTATATTTGTTTTTCTCCTCCGTTAGCAAAGCAAAAGAAGTGTGTCCGTTATGAAAAGTTAGCTTTCTAGCGAGAGGGCCCTGAGTGTTGGTGGTCGACACCGCCAGCATTGACTCACTTATGATGGAGAACTGTGAGAATGTTATGACTAAGTTTGATGTTTTTCATCAAGCATTTGGTCACTGTATTAGCGACAATAATTAGCTATTAAAATCCTTTTTTTTATCTTTTCTTATGAATTCTTTTAAATTTTCTCTTCGTGTAACTTCTTTTCATATGTTTTCATTTGTTGTGTATCTTTTCTTGTGGTGTATTTTCTGATATTTGTACAAATAATTTGTTGAGTTCCCAGTTGTATCCGTTTAGTTTTCACTTTTTAATGTCATTTGCATGATTCTTTTTCTCTATTTTTGTATTATTCTTAACCTCTGTTTTTGTATTATTTTCTTTTATGTTTTTCCTATTCCTATATTAAATATGTCGCATGTTTTGTTCTGTTGTTCTTTTTACATTTTAGTCTCATGTTTTGCTCTCTTGTTCTTTTTTTACATTTTGATCAGTTTTGTGACATTTTCAATTAGTTTTGATTTTTTATATGTCTCTTTCAAAAGTTATGTTTATAGTTAAATGCACTTTTTATGTTGTAAATAGTGTAACCAATTCCAGTTAAATCTCACTCCAGCGCTTGAAAATCATTTATGAAAACAACACTTGGAGAAAAAAAAAATACCCCTCACAGACTATTATACACTTTC
Source organism: Anopheles stephensi (assembly GCF_013141755.1). Lineage (NCBI taxonomy): Eukaryota > Metazoa > Arthropoda > Insecta > Diptera > Culicidae > Anopheles > Anopheles stephensi. The sequence continues at coordinate 3,597,107 of NC_050202.1, read as the reverse complement.
CGCGAGCTTGCCAGTAGTCGAGTTGACACGGTTCACAGAGTTTATGACAAGTGTGTTGTTATAATAGCTGCCTGGAAACTTCACACACACACACACACACCAAACTTGTGTCGACCGTATTTTTGCAACAACAAAAAAAAAATACATCAGAAGTATTTAATAGCATTTCAAACTCACTGGAGTAGAATACAGCAGCGAGAAAAAAAGTGAGCAGTTAAAAAGCATAAAACTCATTCCACCGTGGTGGTGTGCACACACATAAATAGAACCATCATGTGCATACGTCACGTCGTCGGAGTTGATGGCGGAAAAATATGAAACAAATGTACAGTGCACGAGAGAGAGAGAGAGAGAGAGAGAGAGAGAGAGAGAGAGAGAGAGCGAAAAAAACACTCCTATTAAAATGTGTTTTTAATACTTTACTTTCATTTTTCAATTGTCAAAAGTCAACTGTTAAAAGCAAAGTGTTTTGTGTATGTGCCTTTGGCAGCAGCAAGCAGAATTGGGTCGTTTTCAACGAGTTTTTCCTTTTGGTGTGGGGGTTGCGCCTCTAATTCGCGGCGCATTTTGAAAGTTTTGCATATATTTCATCTTTTATGGTGCGTACTTTTATTGTGTGTGAGTACGTCAACCTCCGTTTTTCCTTCAGCTCAAAGTTCCTCCTCGCTTATTTGGCTTGGCTCCGGTTCAACAATAAACGCAACGTTTTGTAACAATTCCGAACTACACAAACAAAAAATGTGGAGCAAATAAATTTATCGTATAAATTGTGGCAAAAATATTTTTGTCATAAAGTTTCTCAAAAATAATTGAAAATGTGAAACATCGATATGCCTTACCATTGTTGTGTGTGAAAAATAAATTAAACTCAGCATTGACTTCCCGTCGTTGAGGCTTTGCTACTGTCACATGTCTGCAACGGCTGGCCTTCAAACCGTGCAGCCGTTACTGGCTGGAAGAATAAGCCATAATTAAGCGGTTTCTGGTTTGAATGAATTATTAACTGCATTTTTGTGTGCCTCGATTGCACGCCGCAAACTGCTGCTGCTGCTGCAGCGAATTGCATCAAGTGTCGCTCCGAAGAAAAACCACAGGCTTGAATATACTTTAACTCGTAGTTGAAGTGTAACCGATTGAGCTCACTTTTCGCACAGAGTGACGTCAAACAGAAAGTTGTCCTGGAAAATTGTACAATTCTAATTTCGGTGGCAGGTTGGCAAGTCAAACTCCCATCTCCATCGATTGGATTATAATCGGCCATCGCCTTCGACCGGCCTTCCTTTCTCTTGCAGTCCCTTGCCGAGTCAGAAACGAAATGTCATCCGGAAGAAATTCAAGATGGCAGAAAATTTATTTCCTAACAGCTTACTCGCCACCACTCACCACCTGATCCTGCTCACACTTGCCCCCATCTCTCTCCAGGTGATTGGCCACCGGTTGGTAGCACGATATCGTGTTTCGGGCGTCCTCCGCCCGTCGAGCTCAAGCTCAATTAACCTTACAAAACCTCTGGCAAAACTCGGGGCGTTTTATTTTTCCTAATGCGCTCGATCGACATTTTTCCTGGCTCGTCCAGCTAGCTCTAGCTTGTAATTCAACGCTTGCTTCTCTAGCGGCGCGGCTCAAGTATGGCTCGCACGACAAGAGCACCGCGATGGAGATCGTGGGTGATATTTCGCTTGGCTGGAAAGCTGCAAACACAAATTGCCATTATGTTTGCAAAACGCGGCAGCAGCAGCCAGGCGGGGGTTTCTCACTCACACGCTCTAGAGGCGTCAAGTGTTCAATTACAAAACATTTATAGTTTCATTTTACATCGATGTGTATCGACCACCCAAGCAAGCAAAACGGGGCTTGAGGGAGAGACGGCGGATTAGGTTGGTTGCGGATTGTTTTCATTGATCTCTAAGATTGTGCCAGTCGCTTATAAAATGGATCCGGATCGTGGAGGAATCCAATTTCAACTTGACAGGAGGAAAATGGCGGTGAAGTTGCTTTAATTTTCATTTCTGTCACACAATGCTCAAATCCTTCTGGTAAGGGTAGGGCTAATATTCTAAGGATTTGTTGGGAGCTCTTAGAGAATCTTGGTCTAATTTGAGATAAACGATTGTCTGAGCTCCATATGATTTTTTTAATACGATTAGCCAATTTAAACGACCCAATTCTGAGGATCCTTATTTCCAAATTCTTTACCACGAAAACTAGTCATCAGCAACTAACTTTAATTACTCCGGATAAAATAAACCAACCAAACACACACCAGCTCATTTAACTTTATCGTCCCAAAGCGCAAACTGGTTGTTCGACATCGATAACTACAATTTATTTTAGTACACACAACACCCATTCAATGTAAGTCAATCTATAATAGGCATCTTCACCATTTTATCGACACCGCCCCGAACACACACCGAGCCCCGAAAAACATGTTCATATGACACGGAAAAAGGCAATTTCGATTGATTATAGGTTCTCTCTCTCTCTCTCTCTCTCTCGGGGTAGCAAGCTGTTGTTATCTGCACAGAAAAAAAAAACAGGGGGAACGATCGAGGATAAATCGTCCGAAGTTTCTGTGGGGGAAAATCGAGAGCACAGGGAAGGATAGTTGTGTTGCCACCCTTCGAGGACGGGCAGCGAGGCTCAACCAAGTGGTCGGAAGCCGAGAACCGGAACCACTGGTGAACTCCTCACTTCTCGGGATGATAACAATTTGTGAAAGTGAGTCTTGTTACTCCCAGCTCACCCAGCGTCCCCGTCGTGTATCGCTGGAGTTAATTGCTTTAATAACGTGTAATCACTTTGTTAATCTTAACAGGCAATGGCGCGGCCATACAAACAGGCCAGAAGAACCTGCCGGTAACATAATCTCATCCTGGAGCGGCTCGAAAAACTCGTCCCACCATTCCGGAAAGGAAAGTCTGGTTTCGTGCGATGTTACACTTAATGGATTTATGCGCGCATGGTCGCAAGTCGTCGACGGGGAAACACCCCCCCGCCAGCGAGAAAGGTCGACTGATTTTTGGCGGGAAAAATCTTTTCCACATCAGTGTTTCGTGGTTGGTGATATTCTGCTGCAACATCACCACGCAGTTGGAATTCATAAAATGTCCATCCGCCCGCTGCTCTGGATGACTGCCTGGGTATGTGTGCGTCCGTGAGCACAATTCCAATTAACTCTGGCAAGCAAGCAGAAACAAAGACTTCGATCTCAGTTGGCACTGAGGGACTTCAAGTCCTCCCTCAATCCGTTTGATTTTTGGTCTAGTTCCTTCCGGATTAGGGGATGGAGCATGGACCCTGGAACGGGTTGATTTTTATCAGCTCTTACTATGCTGGTCAAATATTTGTGTAGCGTCTGCCGGCGGTCCAGTCTCACACACGCACACAGCTAATCACATTCCGATTTTCCCATTGATTGATCATCATGAACCGAGCAATGGAAATGGGAAATGCGTGCCAGGCAGATCATAATTGCATCCGATGTGTGGTGGTGATGCTATGTGCCTGTCAATCGCAAGATGACGCGGCCACAACATCTTGACACTTGTACCATTTCCTCCTTGCTTGGGGGAAGCAAACAAAAAAACTGAAAGGAAAAAGCCCCAATGTAACGGATGTGTGACAGGTTGTGCGGTGATGCGTCCTCTTCATTGAGCGTTCTTTTTTGTGTGGTGCGCTCGTCAGCTATCACGGTCGGGTCTCGCTAATGAGACGATTCTTTCTTTCCTGTATTGATTTCTTCTTGTGTCCGAGCGAGACTTGACTAATGAGTCGAAGAATGTATGATGATGGATTGGGAAGTCGTGGTGAACATGCGGAGAGAAAGCCCGAGAGTGTGTCTCGTTTCTACGGCGCGTTCCTTTGAAGCAAAGAAATATGCTCCCTTTATGCTTCTGCGTCGTTGGCGTCAAACGGCGTTCCAATGCGCGTTCAGCGAATGTAAGCGCAATTCGAATAAATCTTATTGTAAATTAGAAAGTTTCGCTCGGCCAGGGCGCCCCGCGCGCTCTCTCGCTTGCAATTTGCCAAGCCTCGAAGTTCACGGCCCGGGACTACTATGCTGTAAGTCGCGCGCTTTTTGTCGATTTATTTTTCTGCCTTGCTTTGTTTATTAAAAGCCACGTGCGAAAGGGCTTCGGCTTGGCGGAAAACGAAGCAATGGACGAAAAGCGAAAGCAACAGCCGGGCAGCTAATGTCCAGGAAGTTGAGTGTTTGTGTCTTAACCGTTTTGTGCAAGATCGATCTGTGTATTTGAGTCGGAAAAAGGTGATAAATTTTAAACGCAGGGAAATTGGAAAGTTCGGTTTGTTTCGAACAGTAAGAAATAAATCGGTGTTCAGCAGCTCCAAGGCAGGCAAAAAGGCCCAAACGTTAACTGCTTTAGAAACAGTTATTATTTGCCTTCTCTTGCCTCCTTTGACTCTGGGTCATTTGGTAGGGCGTGGTGTGTTTCGCGGTTTGACGTTGCACAAAGGGTCTGTTTGCGCCCTTGCGGGACACAAGCGACTGACGACTTGCCCAGCGATTGATTAACTGCTAGATATTATTGCCTTTAGGCCTTTTCTTGCGATGCTTTACTTTCTAATAGAAGCGATAACAACTTCTTGTGGAAATAAAAAATAAGTACTTTTGTTCGTGCAATGGAGAAAATGGTACCTAGAGAGGGGTGGTTTTCCTTCTTTTAGCCACCCAATTATTACACAGTCGATAACAGTTCTTCTGTCGGGTCGTTTTTGAGCGCACCCATAATTCACCTCAACGATCCGCCATTAGGACACCAAAAAAAAGTTTCTTATTCCCCGAGAAATGCATCCCAGTAGCCCTTGGGGGGTGGAGTTTTTCCACCCTGAAAAGAAGGAGGGGTCGTGTGGTAATGTTCTTTCGGGGTGGTTTAGAAAAATGGGAAGCTTTTTTCTTCCTTCTTTAAGCTCACTCCCACCAGAGAACAAGTGCGAAAGTAAGAAGAAGCAGTAGGCGCGCTTAACCCCTTTTCCCTGTTTGGTGTGGTTTGTTCGTTTTTCGGTGATTAGTTTGGGTCATTTCCCGTCGTCGTCGTCGTGTGTGGGAACTGCGCGCAAAAGACGCGAAAGGTTTGAATGTAAGTAATAGCCTGATTATCAGGTCATTCAAACACACACACACGCGGGCCCAGGCTTCCTCGTGAAAACCGATTCGTTACGTGTGAAGCAGAAGGACCATAAATAAATTCAAGAAGCAGTTAGCCAGTAGGTGGTGGTGGTGGCGGTAGCAGTAGCCGAAAAGAAAATGATCCTCGTTTCCCGTTCCTCACTTTCACTCTGCGGCACTTGTCGACTGTGGTCGAAGGTTGGCGATTACTTGGGAAACATTGGAAGCTGGTTGGTAGTGTGTGTGAAGCTGTGAAGAAAATTTACTGTCCCGGTCCTGGTCGAACTTTTTTCTTCCAATCGGATGATTTCCTCCGACTGGCTAGCCCGCGTGACTTTCTTCCCCGACAAAACGACGTTCAAATGAGGTTTGGTTAATGTTGGTTGCGGTGAATTTGGTTGTTTGTACTGTTTGTGTTGGTCGCTGGGAAGCGAAAGTTGGCGGAAGAAAAGATGCCAAAACAATCACTCGAGGTGACCTTGTGTGTACTTGGTTCAAAAGTAAAAGTTTAATGAACACATATGAAAGTATCGAACAGGTATGAAGATAGTTAAACAAATCAAGCAAAATTGCAAATAAGACTCAAAACAAGCTTAAAGTCGTAAGAAAAAAGCGAAATGATTTACAAAACAGTCGTTATTAGCAAATGAAAAATAAATAAAATCAAATAATATTATAAATAAATAAACAAAATACAACAGAATATAAAAAGCTTCTGAAAATAAAACTTAAAACTTAAAAACATTTATAAAAAAGATAAAAAATGAAATAATAAAAAGAAAAAAATTAATAAAGTAATGTGAAAGTATATTATTAAGCAATGTGAACGAGAAAAAAAGCAATTGAAGACAAAATACATAAAAGTTAAAGCAAGATTATAAACAGAGGAAAATGCAAAAAAAAAAACATGAAATTAAAATTTTGCTCAATAAATCATTTAAAAAATGCATAATAAAAGAAACAAATAGTTTCTTTTCCCTGCTTTCTGCTATTCGTTCCCAGCTTCCTTTAATGGTTTCTTCAAAACAGAAAAGGGCAGTAAAAGGTCATATTGCTATTTGTATCTATTTTGTGTTGCGTTTTTTTTTTTTTTGTTCGCTTCCCGTTATTTATGAGGGCATTAAAATAGTTCTCATTTCTGCTTTTTCTGCCCACTCTCACTTGTGTCTACCACCACCATCCCGGTGTTGTGTAGGAATATGTTTCCCGGTTTTTTCGTAATGAGTCCTGTCCTAACATCCGGACGATCACCGAGAAGAGAGAGAGAGTGAGAGTGCGAGAGACAGTACAACAGGATTTTGCGGATAGTTGAAACAATTACTTAAGTGACCGGCCACGTTCCGGAAGAAACAATCCGGGGAACCATCGGAGGAAAAGCGACAGCAAGAAAAAAAAGGCAGAATATTGCGATAGCAATAAGGCTAATAACAATAATGCTATAAAATATGGTCATATTTTTTCTTCTGCTGCTGCTCTCCGCTCACTGCTGCTGTTGTGTTTTTTATCTTCTTCGCCAATTTCTGCTGCTTTTCGTGACTAATGCAACAGCGAATAGGAAAAACCCTCTCCAAGAATGGAACGGGCTGGCATGCAGTTGGACGTGGAAGTTGGAAATGGCGGACATGTAGAGACATGTCTTAGCATAGGAGAAAGAATTCCAAAAACTAGCAGTCCAATATGACCGCAGTGGAAAATAAATAATAACACGCACACACACACATCAAGAACGGCGGGGAAAACCCCCAAAACCAGTGTAGACTGCCCTGACAAGCACACAAGTCATTTCTTTTGTTTTGAGAGAAGATTCCTAGGCAAAAAAGGCCGGTTTTTCCACCACCGCCACCATCTCACCTAGAGAAGATGGAAAAGCTTTGAAGCGGCGGCGAACGAAGGAGCAAGGTTAGGTGTTGTGGTGGATGATGTTTTGAATTTTTGGAATATTCATTTTCCTTCTTTTTTTAATCTTTTTTGTTCCGTACATTCCGTTTTCCTCTTCAAGTCGTCAAAAAACTGAGTCGAGGAAAAAAAGCGTTAGTTAAGGTTTTTCCTTGTTTTTTCCCTTCTAGTCCTGGTAGCTGCTGAACACAAGTGGAATGATTTTTTTTCCTTGTGTCAGTGGAAAACATTTCTTATGACACACTCACCATGACTCAGTGCTCAGTGTTGCAGTTTTTTGTTAGTATGTGTGTATATCGGAAAAGCGAGAAAAAAATGGCAGAAAGAAACAAATCAAAAAAGGGAGGGAGGGGGAGTGGAAAATGCGCGAACAACGCGCTACGCCAAGCCGTGGAAATAATTTATGACCACAAAACAATTTTCTCATTCATTCTGGTTTTGTTGTTGTGTATGATTTGATGTTTTTTTTGCTTTCCTTCCAACAACGACCACAACGAACCGAACACATGACGATGCTTTTTTTCGCCACTACAGAGCCAAGCTTTCCAAATGCAGTTTTTTGTGTGCTCGTTTTCCCGTCGAAAAGAACTTTACCGGTTTTTCTTTTTTTCCTTCTTTGCTTTGCTGTTACCCATTTTCCATGCTTAGAAGAATGTGTTTTTGATGTGTGTTAGACACAAGTTCAACGTTTGACCTTTTGTTTGTGGGGTGCTGGGGTGGGCCGGAAAGCCGGCACCACCAACTCTTACTACAATCACGGAGAGGGGGCATACAAGTTCTGGGGAGGAAAACATGCTAGTGTGACACATTAAAGAAAATTCTGATTAAAGTGATTTTCTTCCTCTCAAGCGCAAAAACCCGAAACCAAAATCAATCTTCATTAAAATATTCTGCTGCGGTTTATAGAGAGGTTACACAACATCGTACAACCACTCTTCTTACTGAAAATTTTCCTCCAATTTTCCTCTCCAAAAAAAAAAAGCAACCACCCGAGCAAAAATGCATGACCAGGAAACTAATCAAACTTTACCTCTGTTTTTCCTTGTCTCTTTTTGTTCTTCTCCTACCCAGGTAAGGTTCCTGTGTTCCTTCGATAATTGGCAGCTTTGGCATTAATCCTACCACCATATGGACGTCTGCCTGCGTGTGTGTGTGTACGACGCGTTTCCATGGGAAGGAAACTTTTCACCGATATTATCATCATCGTCGATGGAGGTTTCGAGAGGAGCTAACCGCACACCGGTGGTTCGTTGTCGATGTGGAGAATAAAAAGAGGATCAAACCACACACACACACACACACACACACACACACACACACACACACGCACGTCCCCGGGTATTGAAGTTTGACAGGTATTAGGAGTGCGATAGAGGGGAAGGGGCCTTTTCCTTCCGAGCAATCGATGTAAGTGGAAATTCTTTCGAAAGAGTTGCGTTTCCACATTGTGCAACAACGACGACGATGCACCGACCCGAGTGTGGAGCCAGGATGGAAAAAAAGGAAAGCAAAAACCACCCTCAACAGGAGAGTTTTTAGCATATCAACTCTGCTACACACCGGCTTCTAAATGGCTCATAAGAGCCTTCCGGTCTGTGTTGTCGTGTGTGTGTGTTTTTTTTCCTGCTCCTCCTTTTGTTGCCTCCACACTCCCACTCGTTTATGAATATCGATCACCCCACCACAAGCAGCAGCAGCCTGACACGCCTGATAAAAGGAACACTTTTCTCGGTGAACCATAATCAAGCCACTCGTCTGTTTCTCTGTATGCGTATCAGCGCAACAAGCACTTTAGTTTGAAAGCGACCGGGCAATAAGTACACATTTTTACCCCTCGATTGGGCCAACCCCATCTAACTTCCTCAACCCTCCCCAACTCATTCTCACCGCATCATCAAAGGTTTGGAAAACTCTCCGTCGGGGGGTCGGTCTGATCGGGTTTTTCCGAGCAAGAAGGTGGCCACCTGAGGCTTGTCAGTAGCACTAGGACGGCGACTCCAACTTCGTCAGCCAACGCCGGGTTACGATTAGAAGGAGGATGGGGAGTGGGATCCACATGTCGGTTGGCCGTGTGCGTATATGTTGTGGGTGTTTGCCTTTTTTCCTTATTCATCAATCACGTGGTTAAGAGCCTGGCCACAGAAAAATATACAGCAACGAAAAAGGGATGAAGCTAGAAACCACACGTGGGGAAAAAAGGGCGAACAAGGAAAACAACCCACCAGACGCCTCCAGAGTGTGTGTGAGAGAGAGAGAGAGCGCGCGCAAGAAAAACTGGTCCTTTGTTTAGCTTTCCACCATGGGCTACTGTTGCTAACCAGAACAAACCACGAACGATGATGATGATGATAGAAATGAGGAGTAGAAATTATGATTTATTGCGTTTCAATCGCCAGAGCAGTACTTGCAAACGCAAACCAGACCGAGGATGAGCTTTTTACCCGCGTGCGCGTAAGGGTTTTGCTTTTACCAACCGTCCTTGGGGTCCATTTTAAATGGGGATGGGTTTCCCCTGCCGCTCGCCCGATGGAAAATGGCCAGTTGGACTGGATTGTGCTTGTAAAGTGTGAACAATTTAAAGCTCCTTTTTTGCGTTCTCTCTCTCCCCCCCCCGTTCTAAAGCTGGTCTCTTTATTTATTGCAGTGCGAATTCAACATAAAAATGATGAATTGATCAGTTAAGCAGATTTTAGTATTGGTAATGGTGCGTCATTTGAATGCCTCGGTGGACGGGGCCTAACATATGGAATTAGAGCATTTTTCTTCTTCGAGAGAAAGAATATTTGTAGGTCTTTATTTTCTTTCTTTACATTTAAATTACCCAGTATATTCTCTTTTGATATCTTTCCCAATGTTTTATGTTTATTTATATATCTTATGAATATTTGTTTAGGTTTATATATGCTGCAGCTGGGTTTGTTTACTGATGCTTGTTTAAGTCTGATTTATATTATAATTTTACCTTTTGTGGCAACGTCAAGTGTGTTATTTCCAAGGTTTTTAGTTTGAATTCCTGTTCTTTTAACGGCTTAGGAATATAAAAACATAAACAACTTATTTGCCCATTGAGCTATGAAGCATTCCAGAAAGCACACACTCTCTCTCTCCATTGTAACCTTACCATCGCAAAGACATTCTTCAATTTCTAGCCGTACACATTTCAAGCCAGCATGACCTTCCTTTTCCCATACTTTCTTGCGTGGAATTGTGTCAGTTCAAAAATGGAAAAAGGATCCTTTCCATATCCCTGTACGTCGTCCCTGGCACGCTTTTCCCCACACTGGCTGGCTGGCGTTGGACGAAGAAGGTGTCAACTTTCATATCATAAAGCATTCATAATCTTCCCGCTTCTTCGCCCACCCGCTCGCGCCAGTGAACTCCTCCCGCGTCGTAGCACTCGCCAAATGCCAGCGCAGCCATTTATATGTCACCGATGGTGTGCGTCGTCGGGCGGCTACGTACGATCTCCGGCCATGATATGGATATCCTTCTTAAGGTTGAGCTTTTTGTTGCCTCTTCGTCTTCGGAATCGATCTTACTTGGTACTCTGATGCACACAGCCATCACACCCTCAAGAAGTGGTGGATATTGCGGAGCGCTGGAGGATCACTTACGAAAATGGATGGATTGGCATTGCGCCTGGCCAAATACAGATGTGTCAATGCATTACGGATGAAGATAAAACGATGAATCGATTGTGAAACATTGGCAAAATGGTGTCGGTGTTGGAATGGTGTGTTGCGTAAAAGAGCCGAACGCATCCTCTTTCCTACCCAACCAGATATGCAGATATGAATATGTTTTGCATGTTTGCTCGGCTAAAACAATGCGCGATAGGTTTTCATTTTGTACCCATATTCTGCTTCCGAAAAACCGCACCGATGTTAATTTCGATTTGTGTTATTTGCAAATTAGTCTCGCTTTTTTTTTCATTGCGCTGTGTGTGAGTAGCGAATCAGGTAAAAATATAATAAATTCAGATTGCACTAAACGGACACAGGGGCAGGTAGACACTGATTTGAATACAGCGGAACTGCTGCGGCGGTTGATGTTGTAATAGCGGAAAATCGACAAGAGCGCGAAATTTTTGCGGTGCATAAATTGCACTTTTGCTAGCTTTCAATTCGTGCCAGCTGCTGCTACCGCATGCAAAATGCGTTTAAAAACAATTACACTAACCGAAACGAAAATGAACTCAACATAATCAACCAGCTGGAAGCTATCTTTTTCTCCCTCTTTGTTTTGTCTCTATTAACCACAAACATCAAATCACGAGATTTCAAAACTCAAAAACCTGGTACCACGCTAATGCCACCTTCCCATACGCTCTCATAGAACATTGCATCGGGGTGGGTTATGAGGGTGGTGATGCATAATGATTATTCTTTTATTATGCTGCGGTTGGTGTCGCCTAGATTTTTTGTGTCTCTGTGTGTGCGGTAAAGTGATTTAAAATTTACCTACCTTCAGGAGTTCGAGGGGATGGGGGGTTAGGGAAACTTAGGAGGAAGTGAAGAGGGAGAGGTTTCAAAATTGAGCAACAAAAAAAAAACACCAAAATGCCATGTTTAGTCTCTCCGTTTGTATTGTACCTGCAGCCGAGCAACGATTGTGAATTTCACTACACGCGGATCTGGCGAGCTGTGGGAATGCTGTGTGACAGACAGAGGTGGAATATTTGGCGGCTGAGAGTAACCTAGCTAGCTGCTAGAATGCTCCGAGGACTTTTCCATTGTTCAGAGCAAGAGAGAACGAACGATTTCGACGGTGGAAAATAGCGGCAAACATAAATTTGAACTTCCTGTTCATCCCTTCACTCGGAGGGAACGCTTATGCTCGCTGTTACTGCTGGTAGGAGCTAGCATAATAATCTTGTGCGCATCGATGCACACAAAAACACACACACACACACACACACACACACACACACACACACACACACACACACACACACACACACACACGCTATGCAGTTAGATAGCTTGGAAAGGGTGGGCAAAACAACAGCCCCGGGAGGTGATCGTTCAGAGCTAATAGGTAGATGCATCTCGCTAACGCTAAGAGTTCATTGTTTAGATGCTAGAGAGGATGTAGGTATGGTATTGGGCGGTGGTACGCCGGTGGATTGACCATTGTTTTCGGTCAGTAACGTGACGCAAAACAGCTGCTTTACTATCATGTTTTTTAAGGGTGGTGGATAAGGTTTGGAATGTTTTTTTTCCCTCCCTTAGTTTTACCTTGCATTAGGAAGTCTAATAGGGTCATCGTAATTGCCGTTAGGTTATCGTTCAGTGATCTCAAATTTATTTTTTAAACGATTTAAAAATATTTAACTCAAATATTTAAAACGATTTAAAGTTTACAGTTCGTACCGTAATGATACGAGCGTCAGTTAGGATTTTTTTCAATAACAAAATCATTTCTAGAAGTATATTTCTACATATTTCTAGAAGCATTTAAAATTGAATTTAAATTCTATTTTTGGGTGAATTTAATTTTTTAAACCAAATTTATTTTCTTCATAAATTTATATCAGTAAAAACCCCATAGGGAAAACTAAATGAGTCTGTGGAATTGAACATCGCTCAAAAATCGATTGAGTGAGTATTTCAAACTAATTCTCAAAATACGTTGAATGACTCTTTTTTTTTTCTTAATTACCTTATACAGTATCGTTTTTATGCAACTCTTTACGAGTTTGACGATTGTCCAAATAAATTGATGCTCACATTATAATTACGTTACACATCGTATAATTTGCTCCTGGCTCATTTGCTTTGTTCCCACTCCCTTGCGCAATTGATTTTCAATTTATTTAAATTGGAGCAAACCCTCCTTACTGTTGCTGCTAATTAGAATGTGCAACAAACTTATTAAGCGTAAGGGAACAATAATGAGAGCGAAAGAACGTTCTTTTGATTAATTTTCATCCACTGCTCAATTTTTCAAAATGTCACAGACGGGGCAGAACTTGGTTCGCCGATAGAAAATTTATTGCACCGAAGCGAACCGAGAACAACGTATTCATTGGCTCCTGTAATTTGCGCCCCATCATTAGCGTAGATCATTCTCTGCGTGCGCTAGGGGGAGAGTGGATAATTCGTTATCCCCGGCTATGTAAAGTAGCGGCCACGACCGGGAGTAGAAGGCGAAGAAGTTGCAGAAAGAACGCACACGGGAAAGAGTTCGAAAAGTTAAAAGTTCATTTTAGGAACGGGCTCGCCATCGTCGCCACGGCCCGTCACTAATAACTTTCTCGCTAGCCCCATCCATCCACAGTTCCCAAAACCCCTTCGGCCGGGCGTATAATTACTGCCACCGACGATGAACGGAAGCCGGGAGCGGCGAGCGTGTTCAATTTTATGTTCAAACGGCTTCTTAGGGCTGGGAGAAAGACTTTCCCAAAATGTGCTTCATTTGTGTGTGTTGTGCGTGTGTCCATCTGTTGTCTCGTGAGTCTTGGATGGAGTGAGAGATGGGCAGAAAGCAAGGGAGGTCTATCTGTCGGCACTTCATCCAACTAAGGTGTGTTCCGCTTTGCGTTAAGTAGTTTCCGAACAGGCGAGTAACCTATTTTTCTTGTCCATTCCATCGGTGGAAGCAAAGAGAAGGTGTACTCGGAGGTACGGAAGCTACGCGCGCGGGGTCTTGGAGAAAGATTGAGACAAGTCGTCGATACATCGGGGACAGACGAAGAAGCATAATGCTGTCGTTTGTGTGAGCGTTAGTAATCCATTTGATTTGAAGAATCGAATACGGCGTCCAGAAAGTTGGCAACCGTTTTTCACCCACCACCACCGGGCCGACATGCGGTTCCGGTGTGTTCCAGCATTCAGCGCTGCTTGCGGGACATTGGTCGTGGTCCCGATCCGGGCGAAACGTTATTAAATATTTGAGCAGCGAAGATAAAGTGCGAGAGCACGAAGAAAGAGGAAAATGTAGACCACGGTGAGCGTGGTTTCCACCAGGGAATTTTGGAGGAACCTCTCGAAACAACGGGACCTCCAGACCAGCGTGGTTCATCATCAACGGCTATTGGAACCTGCAATCATGCGGCTTGTGTCAGGCGGCAAATGTGCTAACGATCCCTTACGTTTAAAGATTTCTATTAGCCTCAGCACTAGGGAGACACCCCAAATTTGGAGTTCTCCGGTTGGACCTGCGAACCCAAAAACAGCAGGGAACGCACTCCGTGTCAAGCGTGGTGCGCGTGTGTGTGTGTGCCTTAGACTTCTTGAAGTGAAAGAAAGATATCAATTCAAGTGCACCTTAGCCGTGATTGGAGATCTCTCGGCGGAGGTTAGACGAACCGCCTCCTCGAGAGAGACCCAAAAAGCGGTCGTCGTCCAGCTCACGTAGAACACATGCCGCGTGCGGCGGGTCCAGATGATGCAGCCGTTTTTCGGGATTGAAGTACGGCGCAGAGTTCATTAACCGTATCTCTGTATTCTTCGATCGTGGCTCCCCCTGCTTCGTAGGCGTTCAATGACCGACCCCAAAGCACCGTGCTCTGGAGTACATGCCAAGGTATCTGTATGTGGATGAATGCAAATGGAGAATGATGGCATCTGGTGGAGCCCTGGTTCGGTACGGAGATTTATCCATGTGGAAATCTTTTCCCCTTTTTAGGCGAGGGTTAAGCCAGTTGAAAAAGGTTCTCCGTGAGTGGAGGGATCCGAAAAAAGGGTGAAAATATGACACGACGGTACCAGGTTTCGCGCGCGCCGTGTGTTCCACTTGGCTGAGCACGTCGGAGAGAGAGACGACCCGAAAGAATGCTCAACAAGCCATATCTACCTGTGGTCACCACCTGTCTGTGTGTAGTACGTACCTCTTCGTGGTGCTTCTTTTCCACCGATTCTGCCTTGGATCGTTTCTTTGCGCGCTGTATTCTATAAAGCTTTATGCATGGCTAAACCCTAAAATCCAAATTCTTGTTTCTATTGCCCCGAAGAAAAAGGTGAGATGTTCAAACCCTGTCCCGGAGGCTGGTGACCTCTCCTCGGGAACATCCGAAAGCATGTTCTTTAAGGTTTTGGCCGTCCAAATCGCTGTGTCAAACATTCATCCATTACAGCGAACCAGCGAAGCGCAATTGAAGGATTCTTCCTCCTCTTCAGAAGGAAACGGATGGGACAAAAACGGTCCCGAGAATAACAACTAGGGCATCAGCCGACGTAGCAGCATCATCAGCCGCTGCTCCACGTTTGTAGTTTGTTTGTGCGAACGAGAATCGCAAAGAATGCTGCCGCTCTGGTTCTGTTTTTTCGGGGTCGAAATTTCACTGCAAGCGCGAAAAAGCAGCAAATCTACAGAATATTTTTTCTTTCGTTTTATTCGTTTTCTACCGGGGGAAAGTTTTCTACCCAGCGAACCAAGAATCTTTTGTGACTTTTCTTTGCCAACCGTACAACATATTTTCTTTCTTTGTTGGAAATTCTCGTTCGCTCGTTGAGCTCTCGGCTGGTGTGTAGTGTGGATGTTTTATTCAAAATATATTGAACATTTTGCCAGCAAGTTTGGCTGCTCCTTTGACAGCACACCCTCAGACATTGCGATGAAGCGTAAGATTAAAATATGGTGTAGAACTAGCTGTGGCAGTGTTGGAAGTTTGCTTTGAACGTTAGCAAAAGGCGTGAGAGCAAGTAGTAACGACGATGCACAGTTTGATATCAGCTTGGTGAGTCCATTATCGCTGACAGTTATCGATTTATTTGAACTGCTTCCGTTCAAGAGCGAGCTAGCGCGCTTAGCAACAACTGGATTTTTATAGTTTTGCGATCAAATGTGATTGGATGAGTTTGCTGAGCTTTGAAGTGCGTTTAGTTTGGTTTTTTAGTGGAATAAGTGAGCTCTGTGTCGCGTTAGTAAGTACACAGCTCGCGAGTATAAACGAATTAAAAGCTATTGACGGCTATTACGAAGCGAACTACTACCTGTCAATATGAGATCAGAAATGCTTTTTACGCTACACTGTGAATCATCACCAGGTCATGTTTGTTATTTATACTAACGAAAAGTGCACCATTTGACAGCTCAACAACCCGATGCCACTCTCCACACCCCGTTCCGGGGATGCTGGGCCTTCGACACATTAGCAGTTGGAAGGGAAAACGTTGATTACACAATCGGTGAGCCAGCCACTGTGTGCAGCTTTCACCGATAGACGTATGCTCGGAGGCCCATACCAACACGCTACTACCCCTCATCAATCCTGATGACGTTCCGCTGATTCGTGATGGATTTGTTTGTGTGCTTATAGCTTTTTAAACTTGACAGAAAACACTCGTTAGCCATCAGCAGCGCTGGGCCCTCACATATAAAAATACCCATCCCTTTTCGGACGGAAAATAGAAGCGTGCTCCAATCCGCCGATTAGCATTCAGATGCGAATGGTTGTGCAAATGCATTCACTCGCTTCATTTTCTGTCACTCTCTTTGTCCCTTACACGGCAAGGAAGTGAAAGCGCCTCGAATGAGGAATTCTCTTCGACATATAGGATCGATTTTGGGTTTGCCTTTTTTTTTTTCAAGGGATGACGAATAGATGGCGAGTTGTCCATTAGAGAGCGAAAGGGGTGTGTGGGACACAGACTCACAGCACTATCCTCGGCCTTCCCTGGGACCTGTTGCATCGGTCCCTTTCCGCCTGCTTGTTGTCATCAGTCAGGGCGTCCGATTATCGGTGGTGCGCTAATTACGCCCGACATGGATTTGCTCGTCACGCGAACCGAAACTGATTGGGAAAGCATGGGCGTGTGTGTATGTGTGTGTCAGTATTCAAGCAACCTCTCGGGAGCCTGAGTAGCCGGCTTACTGGTCGACTTGCTGATTATTCAGACACAACATATATGTGTAATCCTGTCCTCTCCGCGCGAATTGAAGTAAATTGGAGACCCTGTTTGGAAAACCCTCTGGACTTAAGATTTCACGGTTCTGGTCGCAACTTTGGCTGCTGGTTGATTTTGGGTATTTAAGGTGCTTATTCCCCGCAAATTAAGAAGGGTTTTAAAGGCTTTAGTAAAGAGTCCTGCAAGATTTAAGGAGTGAAACAAAGACATCTACACTTCCTGTTTGGTGACCAGCTTCCAATGGTGCAATCGTTGCGACAGGCACTGTAAACACATCACGCGACTCTCTAATTAGTTGACCACCGTATGTCTTGCCGGCAATGTGTGTCCTCCTGCGGGACAACAAGCCATCTTGTGTGTTTGGTGTACAAGGCTTCTCCAATGCTTCGGCTTTGGACAATCACCTGCAGCATAGTGGCTTCCATTCTAGCGACGGTTGGTTCCGGCCGGGGGGAGACCCGTGAGAAAGAGCGGATATCATGTTGATGCGAAACTGACGCACAATAATGCAACCCATTGTGGTTCGTTATGGTTCTTCGCCTAGTGGCTGGTCTCTGGACCAGACCCTAGCGGGGTAAACATTGCCATAGCCTTAGCAGAAGCTGATTAGCGTACCCTGGGTCGCTCGCTCGCTCGCTATTTCTGGCATGTCCCATCGCGACATGGGAAACACGGATATTGCTGCTAAGTAGTTCCCATCGCACAATGGTCCGCCGGTGGGACATTCAGTTAGACCAGACACGATCTGAAAAGTCTCAAAATTTTAGAATAATTTGTGTTTGGAGATCTCGTACTTGCGGATGTTTGCTATAGCTTAACACTCTTGAGTTTATGTTAGATATGAAATGCTGTATTTCATACAACTTTTCTGAAGACTTCAGCTGCTTTAAAACACTTTCTCACAAGTCAGATACTTTGGATACAAGCTGTCACATCATAAACCATATGGTTCATGCGTATAAGACTCTCTGTCCTAGATATTCGATTCTTTCTGTAATCAACTTCGTGCCCATTTGAATAATCTAAAATAAAGCCTAGGTCCGCTACAATAAGCTCTGAGGACTCACTGTGCATCGTTCGGTTCAGTTCCGTTCCGAAGATTGGCAACTATATTGACCACGCGGGGATGTAGCGCTTAGATAGCGAAGCATCTTCTCAACGCGTGCATGCTGTGAGTGACGGGGCTTGTCAGCATATCAGCTTCCCAGAAATTAGAGTACCTCCCAAATATTAGATTGCGGCGTTGAGTATTTTGTGGCAAGATTTAGCACATGTAGTGCAGTGCAAACGAACCTTCACCGAAGCTCGTGAAGCAGCACTCATTTGCTGCCCCGTTTTCGTAGCAGCAGTAGATAGTATGCTGGCACTGCCCGTTTCTCTACCCATCAAGGTTTCGTGTTGTAAATTTGCTTCCTCTCCGGTTCGTTTGAAGTTGGACCAGGGTTCGGTGCTTTGAAAACGCTCCACAACAAACGATCGTTTTGTTAAATTGCAAATTAACGCCGCTAGAGATTGGAAGCTGAACGGAGAGGCGGGGTGTGTATGCGTCAAGACGACGGTGCAAGTCCACACACATGCCTCGAATCATGTTCATGCAATGAGCGGGACTCTCGACCATGCCACCGGGGGGGAGTTCGGTTCAAGAG
Organism: Anopheles stephensi; assembly: GCF_013141755.1. Classification (NCBI taxonomy): domain Eukaryota; kingdom Metazoa; phylum Arthropoda; class Insecta; order Diptera; family Culicidae; genus Anopheles; species Anopheles stephensi. The sequence goes on along the minus strand of NC_050202.1, from coordinate 3,578,583 downwards.
GCTAACTGGACCCAACTGGAAGGAAGGTACCGCCTTCAGCAACAACAATAGCGTAGCTCTTCGTGAGTTCGCTGTCCGACCGCTGTCATTTTGGGGCTAAGCGTAGGAAAACGGACAGTCGGGGTGGGGTGACTACCCCCGGGTAACTGATTTGCATTTGCAAGATTGCATTAACGAGATGCAAACAGTGGTGAGGCGAACCCGCGCACACACTCACACACAGACAAGGTGCAGCGAGAAGAGATAATGGAAAGAAAAGGTGCATTATGTTTTCCCCCTTTTACTCAAGGACACGGCAGTTTAGACACGGTTGTAGTTCCGTTTAATAAAAGTAACCGCAGTAACCCACCAGCAGCAGCAGCACCAACCCTCAGAGGCGTTTTGCTCAACGTGCACAGAACAGCCATGGCTGACGGGGAGGAAAACCTTGACGACACACGAAACTCATTTCGTCGTGCTTGCCACACGATTCGGAATTGAATTCTTAGCGTGGGACATGTTTTTATGATCCGACAGCCATTGTTTCCACTGAAGGGTAGTATCCTGAGACACGAGATCATAAGTAAATTAGTAGTTGCAGCATGACAAAATTATGCTGTAAGAGGGCCCTCGACCCCTCCGAGGGCCGCCAAACCTTCTGAGAGGTACGAAACGGAATGGGATATTTAGCGAGAATTGTTTGTTTAAAATCTGACACCCGTTTCAGAAGGGGTTTAGTTAGATGCTTGGGATACGGTTAAGGTGCCTTTGGCCAGGGGATTCATTCTATATACTGCCTCTCTTTGCCTGGTAATGACCGTCCCAATTTAGGAGATGTTGAAGTTAAAGGATTTGTTGAACATGTTTGACCGTTTTTAAGTAAGGGTGACTTTATAGAATCAAGACGCAGTGTAGACGGGATGGATAATAGTGAATGGACAAGGATTTAATTGCCGGCATGATTGTTTCATCATTTCGATAGAAGCTCTATATTTAGAAAGGGAACAAAAGGGTCACTCGCTTCCCGTGCTCAATCTTTACACCGAAAAATCGTTCATTACATCGGAAAGCTGTAATATCTATCGCTTTGAAATAGTTGTACCATAATAATAGTTCTAGCCGAGCAATTTTCATCCAAAACCCTTTATTATCCTCTGTCTGGGTGATACGGTGGTGCTTCAAACACAACACGTGCCATCGTCCCCTTGTTGAGCCAACCGTCCGATGTACAAAATGATTTCCCCGCTAGGCAGGGATGGGATGAATGGAAACTATATCTATCATCCCCATCGGTGTGCAAAAAGTTACCCTTTTAACCTCTCCTCCCGGGGGTCAAACGAGCGGGTGTTCCTGTTCGGGTTAACATGGTTTCGTTCTCGATCCGTTTTATACTGTTGGAGCAGGCCAGGAACAAAGAAGCATTTGCGCTCCCGGGGACCTGATACCGGGTACGTGCTAGTGTAAAATAGGAAGCAACAGCAACAGCAGCAGTAGGCTCTAGCGCAAGCTAATGCAATATCGTGCCCTGGCTACTGGCGGCACACACCGTACTCGACCACCGACTGTGGGTGCATTGTTGCAGATCGAGAGCGGGGCATCATCAAGCCCATCAGCATCAACCTGGGGATGGTGAAGTATTGATAAGAAATCAATTTTCTCGATGGGGAATAGTGGATTGGAAAATGTCGGATCGTACAAAGGATTTAACCTTTAGTGCTTCGACGCGCGGCGTCTAGGCGTGTACCGATAAACACATTTCAAGACGCAAACTAACGCGCAGTAGTTTCGCTTTATAATTCCGCTCAGCTAGCTCTAACACCGGTGCGCGTTTCTGCTGGTGTGTTTTTGTTTAGCTTTGTAAGCAAAAATAAGGAGCAAAAAAAAACTGCTGTGAGTGTATTATGCCCTTTCAATGTATCAACATTCAGATCACGCCGGATCTGCCGGATGACGAAGGCTTTCATGCATTCACGATAGATCGACGCGTGGAATGCATCAATGGAATAGCGAAAAAAAGTGTGCCCAACACCGTTACCCCAACCCAATGCTGTTTATATTGACCGTTCTGAGAACTATGAGTAAGGCAGAGGCCGCCTTATTGCCATCATCAAACTGTGCTTGCCCTTTCGTTGTCACCTTCCCGGCTACGCTGAGCTCATCAGATTCGAATGTTTTAATAACAGCCGTAATCTAATGCTTTTGTTTTGCGCTTCTCTTCTCGTTCTAGGTATGCTTGAACCTCCAGCACCGTCCGTATCTCGTGGGATACATCTACATCTCGCGACCACAGAACTTCGTGATGTCTTATTCTCATCTACTCGCAACGCGGAACGCGGCGGGAAGGAACCTTGAAATTGTCTGCATTGCTAAACTCCGCGATACCGGTAGAACAAGTTGAACAAAAGGTGGACACTCCTTACGAGTAGTTTGATGCAGCAGGGGAAAAAATGCTACTAAAACACGAACTGTGCAAACTGTTCAAGGCGAACAGGCCGGGCCGGGGTGCGTATGCAAGTTACTGGTCAAGCTGTAACTGTTGCACTTTACGTGCCTGCCTGCCACATACACTTGACGTCCTTCTCGAAGCGGTACTGTAATAATTATAGTGCCTAGGCAAGAAAAAAAGAAACAGGTTCTCCACTCTGTGAGTCAGCTGTTGCGTTGAGAATCTAGCGAATGAGAGCGTGTATGAGGTAATCGTCCGCATTAAAGACAGGAACACCTCCAGTCCCATCTCTAACGGACTGCTCGGGCCGGTCTTTAAGCAGCAGCGTGTAGGAAGTAAGATGTAATAAGACGCAAGCGTACGAGAAACCGAACGCTATGATGGATTGCACGTACTGACGCGTCTGTCCAACACCAACTGTTGAGCTTATTTAAGAGGTGTAGATTAGGCGTAATCACTTTAAACCGTAACACCCCAGTGCAAAAGGGTAAAGTGTTGGGAGCCGGTTGGCTACGCTTACTGTGGGATAAAAATGGTCCGCCTTTTTTTTCGGGGGGCGTTAGCTAAACCATCAAATGCGATTAACACACGACCGGCCAAAGCTACGGCAAATGCAAATCTCTAATCGAATATAATAATCCTCCAAATCTAACACCCGGTGGACCGGCTGGTGTTGTTAGAATCCATGCCCGCATTTATACCGGTCCAGTTACACGCCGCCGAGCGTCAGTCAGGCAAATCGATCGAGGCGCTGAACGGATTTGTTAAAAATCAAAATATGATTTGTGTTTGCCCGCTTACCCAGTTGTGGTGCATAAGCTTACCGTTGGTGCATGAAAAACGGATTGATTACGGAGGTAGAGAGCAAAAAGGCACATTTTAATATTTAATGCACACAAAAAAAAAACAGGCGTGTAAAACTCAGGCCAACCAAGACCAAGTCTCCGGGAAATACGTGTTTGTGTCCGTTTGTCACGGAGCCCCACACAATCGATTTGTGTAAGCTGATTATAATTAATTTAATTTCAGCTATAAATTATTTCAATACGTCCGGTCCCCCCCGGGTCGGGTCTTTTTCCGATCCACCGATAAAGTTGCAATATTTTCTACGCCTGGGGAGCGTGGAACTTCCCATTCGCGCGCGGGTAATGTTTTCCTTCCTGCGGGTTTTGTTCAAAACTGCCAACCTGCTGCCGAGGGAAGAAAAGTGCAATAATGAGCTTTGCTCGCTGTGCGCACGCTGTGTGCAATTGATCGTTACCGAACGGAACGATGGCCGCGCGCCGCCAGCATTATTCGCGACGTCCTTTTAACTGCCGCGACTCGCACGTCCTTTTTCGGTGTGCAGATTGGAAATGTGCAATTCTTCCGTCTAATTAGGTGCGCGCAGGAACCGTTTTCGTGGGAAAGCTAATTTAATTACCGCTTTAATGTTTCCGTGCCCCGATCCTGAAAGAGTGGAGACTGAGCAACGATTTTTGGTGGCGCCGAAGTTGCAGTTTGTGTGTGTGTGTGCAGTGTGGAAAAAATCTCTCAAAATGCTTTTGGAGAGTTGCTTGTGCCAGAAAGGATAATGTTCTTTGTTGTCGGAAATGTCAAGGAAAGGATAAGTACAAAGTCAGTAATTACTTTCGATTAATTTCTTGCCAGAGAGAGAGAAAGAGAGAGAGAGAATCTCCATCTTATTTATTATTATTTGTAAATTGCTAATCTCAGTCTATCTTACTACTTTTGGATATCTTCAATCTTTAGCATTCTGGCGATGGTTTTACCAAGCTGAAGTTGCGTTCAAGTTCCGAATTTTTGCAACAATTCTGACGATATTCCATTTCTTAGAACACTAGACATTGAACTACAGATATCTAGGGACCTCAGGACATTCAGAACACACGCCTAGAAAAATGTCTCTTTATCTATAACCTCTCCTATTACGCTGTAATTAGCAGCGCCCTCTCCCGGAAATTATCTGTACTGCAATGGCAACTGGAAGCACTTAAATATTTTTGATGACTCAGCTTTAATGTCGAATCGGGAAGGGCAAAGGCGGCCTATTGGGCCCTACAAATATTATTATAAACACGAGATTTTTTTCCAGTTATTTTACACTTGATTTTTCGCATCCCTAATTCTATGAATCCTCATTAGATTAGAGTGAACGCTCCAACCGAATCCGGCAAGAGTTTCTGCAAAAGTTTCCATCTAATTTCTAACTCCCCAATTCCTTTTATGGAAGGCAAATATGAGCCCGCAGGGACATAAATTTGCTTACTTTCTCTTTATTGAAGTTTATCGAAATAAAAAAAGCAAAGGCGCAAAGGAGCAAAGAACAGGCGCTCGCCTTTGTTGTCACCATGGAAAGCCTTATACATGCACCACACTCTGTAAAGTCGTCCGCTGCGATCTGCTGCCTCACAATCTCCCCTCTAGCCATCCGGATACCGGATGGATCATCCCTATTGCTACGGCTAGTTTTTTTTTCTCCCTCTCATTGCAACTGGCGCTGCTCCTTATTAAGCTTTCCGGTGCTCGTTCATGCAGAACAGTGCGCCACTGCAACCGAAATAAAGCCGTAAACAGGGCAGGATGGGACCTCCGACGAGAGCGGACAAAGTTTTAATTCAAAGTTTGTCTCGCTCTGCTTCGCCCCAAACGGGGGAGGAAGGATGATGAGATCGGAGGGGAAATGCGCCCGGACGGAAGCAGGAAACAGGAAAAACCGCGGGAAGAAACGGTGGCGAAAAGTTTTTCTTTAAAGTTTCGAAGCGAAGTTTTGAAGTGGTGTACTGGCTGCTGGTTTGTGTCACTGTGTGAGTGTGTACTTTCCATAACGAAGAGAAAAAGCTGCTGACCAACAGGAAGTGGTCGAAAGAAAACGTCCCGCTCGGTAGGGTTTCTTCCCTGCAGGGTTTCGCCTTTTCCCCGTTTCAGAAGGGACAATTGTGTGACGCCTCTTCACTTGGCCAAACCAACAACAGCCAAACACCAAACAGCGGTGGCGAGACGCGCACAGACCGACAGTCTCTGGAAAAACTCTTTTCACTTGGGAAAAAGTCTTTTGCGAGGAAACCCAGGAAGAGCAGGGCGAAGGATGGAATGGGAATAGAAAACTGGTTCTAACGACCGGACGGACGCATTCTTTTGGGTCCTTTCGGACACGACATTCAGTGCCACGCGAAGAAGCTTGATGATCTTCACCGTTCCGAAAAGTGGGGAAGAAGGCGAACGAGAAACGTGCTTAGTGGTGGGTCCTGGTCTTGGGCAAGTGATTTACTGCCTCCCGTTTTTTTTTTTTTTTTGTTGGAGCAAACTCCACTTTCCTAACCAAAGACCTCGGGGTTCTCTTGGCCGTGCGATGGTGGAAAAATTGATTGAAGTAATTACGCAAAACTGATTCCGAATGGGGTGATTTGTTAGCAGGCGAAGGAAGTACCGGGACAGGCAGAAGAAGATCTGGAATCTGGTGAGGTTAAAAGCAACACAAAGAAAGGAAGAGCAGAACGTAACCAAACATGAACGTGGACAAGGAGCACACAAGGAGATAAGAAAAAGCGAGTGGCAAAGTTCGCCTGTAGCAGTAGTAGCAGCACCAGTCCTCACTATGCAAAAGCGACTTCCTTCAGGAGAATGGAAGTGGACGAAGCACGCGCATCGTTTGCTTGTTTGCGTTTGCTCCGTAGGACCCGGGCGGCAGGTCTGAGCTGAGAATTGTAATTGAGTTTAATTTAATTAAAGCACAGTCTCAGCACGATGATGACGCTGCTGCCTGCTGCTGGTGGAGGTCGGCGCGTTCCTTCGTACTCTCTTGGTCCTCATGGCGAGTAGGAGGAAGTTGTTCGTCTCACGAATGCGTCAGAATTAGTCACCACGATGATGATGGGGACGACGCTCGGCCCGGGAGATGTGCGCTTGATCTTGTTTATCTTGCGAGCTGATGCAATAATCCTTCTGATTCATGTTGTGTCAGCCGGGGTGGGCCCTCTCACATCCATAATTGGTGGTGCTGCTCGTTAAAGAAAGCGCACACGGTCACGACCAGTGGACGGCGGCATGCTGCTTTTCTTATTAAAAAGCTGAGATTAAAGCAAAGGGTCCTCATGGTTGGGGCAGGAGATTCATCTCGAATTAGTAATATTTGTTTTGCGTCCATCTTTGGCCAGTTTCTTGAGGATCTCTGGAGGGTATATGATTTATTAGAAATGCGCCAGTAAATCTCAAGATCACGAATTTCGGTCTCGCTCCCCAAAAAACAGAAACCTGACAGCTAACGTCACGGAACATGACGTTGAAGCGATTCTAATGCGACCCAAGAAGCTTTGTCATAATTTTGATCGATAATTCCAAAGTCATGTTAAGCCTCTCTCTCTCTCTCTCTCTGCTCAATAACATGATGGAACAGCGCCACAACAATGACATATAATGCGGTAGATGACCGAAACAAGAAGAAGGAAGAAGATACAAATTATGTTCCCAGGCGGCTTTATGATAACTGTGAAAGCCGACCACTACTGCATGAGCTATCGAATGAGAAGTCACGCAAAAAATTAAGAACACTTCTACCTCCCTCTACGGTAGTAACGGTTTCCGTCCCTCCAACACAGAACAGGAACTCCAGGGTGGACATATCAGGCTCAGAATTTCTTTTTTCGTTCGCTCGCCTCCCAAGTCCCTCGAGTTTTTCGTGATGGTGGTGGACGACGGCGGATGGCGCTACGGTTCGTTGATATAATCTTTTCTGTCCCCGGAACGTCAGCTCCAGCAAGCAATTTGTGCTTCACATTGGACATTAGCGTCGCCGTCATCGCATTTCCTTCGCCGGTACCATGGGAAGGACATACACACATCCTTCAACCGGGGCGAGCAGCAGCAGCAAGGAGACGCTCGTTGACCAAGAACACAAGACTGTTTTTCGGCAACAGCGTCGTGTGATGGCAAATTTTCGCTGACACTTTTTGGCCGACCGTATTCTGACGACGTTCGCGGGGCCGAGAGCGCATAAATCTCGGGGTCTGTGTTCCCGAGGCTCGACACGATCCCGGGTGGCGGCGGATGTTGTGGAGATAGGGCGCAGATTGAAGCAAAAGATTTTCCGCCGTGTCATCGTCAGCATCCGGTGACGGCAAAACAGAAGCCAAAAAAGGCAGGCGTGTGTGATGTGGGGTCGAAGCAGGCGAGTGAAGCCATTTTCCGCCGGGAAAGCTCAGACACACACACACACACATGAACTGATGATAGAGTGGGAGAAAGGGAGCTTGAAGGCGCACAGCAGTAGGTCGCTGGCTGCCTCCGCCAACAATGGGACAGCGGAGTAGAAGAAAATTCGCTTTTCGTGGAAATTCGGTGGAAACGTTCTTCTGCATTCTTCAGACGTGTGTCTTGTACCGACGGTGCGGCTCGGTTGATCGTCATCGCCCCGCTGGTGATGATGCTTAAATGGACTAAAACGTGAAACCATTGCGACAAAGCTCTTCGTGGAGGCGCTTTTTCGAGCGGTTAATGTTCCAGATGGAGCCTTCGTACGCTTCCGTCATTTACGGTTTAAAATCCTGGTCTCGCTTAGTAGTAGGATGCAGCGACAGACAGACAGCCGACACACACATGGACAGATGGCGCACTGTGCGCTGTCTTTGCAGTTCAAGGGAGCTTCTCAAACCGCAAAACGCGACATGACGACTGATAGGAAACCGCTCGAAAAACGTCAGCCTTTTCGAGTGAGTGGTACCGTGTGCATGTGTGTGTGGATTTGTGCCTCTACAAAGGCTGCTATCGCGAAGAAAAGGAAGCACATCCCCGAAGAAACATATCTTTGTGGGTTGTCGAGGTTCCGGGAGTTCCGGGATGATGTGATTTTCGTAAGCCTTGGGCTCACGAGCCGGGAAGAGCAAGAACGGCGAGCGCATGCAGTTAAAATGCCGAAACATGACTTAAATCCTATTTTGAATTAAACTTGTCAGCTAAGAGGTGCTGCTATATATGGGGTTGCAGTTTATGTACAGTTGTGGTCAAAATAATGGCAAGGATGCTTGGTTATTTGGAAGAAGTTCTTGGATTGTTGGAGACCAGGACTGACTATACGCTGAGTCGTCACTGTCGGGATGTGAGACTGCCATCTTGATCCGAATTTTCCACTGGCATGAAAATCAACTATACCTCTGCTATTATTTCGAACATCACTGTAAAGCAGCATCTTCCCATCCATTTTTTTGCTTCACAACTCGTCGTGCGTTGATCCTTTCACGGTTTAAAGGAATCAGAGACGCGTTAACCGAAATTGCTTTTGCTGCTGCTGTCGCTGCTGCCGCTCGTGGGAAGGAATTGAATTTGTGCCCCCGTTTTTCACATGGGAAAACATAAAATAACATTTCTTATGTGCTTTGCTGCAAGCTTAAGCAACGGAAGATGAGATGATTCAAGCTATTCCCTCGGCCCCACAAAAAAAACCCAGCTAGTCAAAAAAGGCGGAAAAATCAGCAGGAAAAACCTCTTTAATATTTATTTATTTAATATTTAAGTATCGCACCACCCCTCCCAGTCCCGGGGGCCCGTTGTCCCCCTCCCCCCATCGGAATTTGCCTAGGTGTCAAAGATAAAACGCCCACACACTTTCAATGACATTCGAGCGAGCTGTCATATTTGGGGAATTAGCAGGAACCATCGGGCGTTTATTTTACCGGAAGCGGATTTGGTAAAGTGTCGCGAATTTGTATGGAGGAACGCTTTGTAGAATTTCGTGGAACGTTTCACGCCCAAGCACACCAGCAGCACACATACGCACACGGCTACAAAAATCGTGTAGCCGGGTGTAGAGGAATCCTTCATTTATCAAGCGCTTCTTAGCGGCGAGACACCACCAGAGCACGCACCATCGCCACCCGCCATTGATGTGTAATTACGAGAATGCCGAATATTGTACCGTGTGGGTGGTTGCTGCTGCTGTTGTTGTCGGTGAGGATAGGGCGAAAAATTCCCATTCGTTATCCTTTTTCATCATTACAAGATGGCGGCTTGTGGTGGTGGGTGGGTCGGTAACGAGCACCGTGTAAAGAGGGAAAATGATGATAAATCTTTCGGTGTGTGCTTCCGCAGTGCTGAAATTTTGGGGTAATTTTCATAATACATTGGCATCCCATCCTGTGCCGGTATCATCCTCCATTGGGGATACTGTTGGGCTGATGAATGGTTGTTGCCTTGAAAATGCTCTCGGGCAGTTCAGGGGATTCAGGGGTTCAGAAGGGTCAGCTTTACCTTTCTCCCATGCTAACACACGTGTGGAATTCTCTGTGGACGCTGGAAGAAGGGGTCAGCATTCAACGTATGATTCATATCAGCTAATTAATATGAAAGAGGGGCTGTGGTGCAATGAGTCGTACTGTAGGAGTCCTTTTTTTTATCTCCAGACGAGCAAGTAAAGGAGGTCCTTGTTGAGGGGGTTAAACATCAAAAAAAGAGGAAAAGATGCTGTAGTTTCATGTAAAAAGTTAGGCACACATAAACAGACGTCACAACAACCAAACACACACGACTATAGAGAGTCGCCGTCCACGTTTTCTGCCGCTTCAAACTCAAGCGACGTTCGGTGTCGTTTTGTGGCGCGTCCGTTAAACATTAACCACCGTATGGAGGAAAACAAGCCAAAATAAGGTCAAGGTTTAGCTTGTTCCTGGAAGTCTTGCAAAGTCTGCACAAATCCCAACACCGACTGAATTGTGTTGTTTGTTCCGCGAACGCCAAAGATTATCAGGTCAGATACATTTACATTTATAAATCTTTTTTTCTTCTCGGGAGCACTCGAGCCACCCATATTGTGTTGTGACATACATTATGGTAAATAAGGGTGAAGGGAGGAGTGCAAGGGGATGCCTTTATGGAATTGAATTATTTGTGTGTGTGTTCTTGTGCGTGATTTATCATTCTGCGTCGAAAGGAAAAACAAACTCCACCGTGGGAGGAGGGCTTTAAATAAACTTTCACTCCTACCAAGCCTGAGCTGCCTGATAAAATGGACTCGACAGCAATGCATTAATGTATTTACCATTTTCTTGTACAAGTGTTCTTTTTTTATCCCCCGGCATGGCTGACCTTTTTCCATGATTCACAGATCCATAACCACAACAAAGCGCGACCGATCAAAGCTTAACCACACTAAGCATTACGGAATTATTTTAATTACTTTCTGAAAGCTGTGTGTGTGTGTGTTATTGGGAAATGGTTGATGGAGGCAACCAACATCGATCAACCTGTTTACAGCTCGTCAACGTATTGAATTATTGTCTCTTCCTGGGTTTAATGTAGTTACTGAGGGAAAAAATAGTAAGGAAAAATGTGTAATTAAATTGGAATTTTATTAACAACATTTAATGCACACATCACACATCATACAGAGAAAGAGAGAGAGTGAGAGGGCTATCGGGGATTTGTTCTGATTATTTATTACGAATGGAAAACTGTGTTCAAAATATTGTGGACAACATCTCTTTATGATGGTGAAATTCCCATTTAATAATGTAAATGCAACTTAATCCGATATTTTATGTTCTACCTCGAACAAAAAGATTGAATCTTTGTCCTTTTTCTTTCTCGAAATTTTATGTTTAAATAAATTATGTCTCTTTTCGGGGTTTGAAAATTCACCAAAAGCTGTCAGGAGTTTGGAAGGATCCTCCATTACCTTCAAGCTCCGTGGGTTTATTATAAAAAAAGCTTCCACCTACTCAATTTGCTCTGTTGCTCGTCTATTAGGCAACAAGACGACGGCACACAAACATACATTATGGCTCATAAAGCAACCGAGTCACATACACACATATGCTAAAGGGGGAAGAAGATTCGAGCCCATCACAGCGCTGCCATCGTAAAAGGGCCGTAAAAAGGGCAATAATTGTGATAATCAATGATAAACATAACGTTTACGATACACAGTTCAATCCATCCAGCAGCGCTCACACGGCTTCCTGCTGCGCTCGGCCCCCCTTTATGATGGAGCACTGAGGAGCTGGGAAAGGAAGTGACGACTCAGAGTCTTGGTAAAATAAAAAGAAAGTAGACTTCGTCATCTCACAGAGAGCCGCCACCATTAGCGGTGTATAAGTCTCTTCCAAGCCAGAGGAAGTAAATAACAAAACTTTGGAAGGTGCATTTTTTGGGCGCCTATTTTTGCCGAAAGTATTACGATCCAGGGGAACGAGGAACTTTGGAGGCTTTTAGTAGCATGGTGCCCCCGAAAGCAAAAGTAGATTTTATTTTGTTTTGCAAAGTTTTTTTTCCGTGCTCCCGTTGACTCGCGGTTTTATTGCTTGTTTCGACTCATTTCGAGCTCTGGTACAAATCGGCTGGAAATCGAAAGGAGCAACAAAACAAACCAAAAATCCTGTGAGCTTTTCGAACCCTCCTGAATCATTTACTTAACGTCTGCCATAGGGGAAACAGCACCCGAGAGTTCCGAGCTGTATCGGCACCAAAGCAGGCGCGCGCGTTTCTGTCTTCGCTGCTGTGCACAGTCAGCGACAGCGCAACATGTTTTTGTCATGCTGCTGTTGGGTGTGGTTTTATGTGCAATATGCTGTGCGGGTTTTATTTGCTTCTTTTAGTATCACTTAAGGAGGCGAAAAGGGGTGGCAGCTTTAGGGGTGGGGTCCGGAAGCTGTCGAAGATGTAGTGCACAAACACACTTCGCGTCCGTTGTACGAGGGATGATGGGAAGCTGCTGCAAGGCGAGTTATGCTGCGTGCGTGGCCCGGCGTCGGTCTGGTCGTTGGTTGGAGGTGGCGCAACCCATCGAGTGTTTGCTCAGTTTTGTCCTATTTGTATAAACCATTTACACTTCATTGTTTTGTCGACTGGTGGCACTGTTCTACTGCAGCTACTAGTTGACAGCGGTTTGGAGAAGTTGCTGTTGTATCAGCCGGCGTCGTGTTGCTAGTGTCACAGTCGCCGGTCTCTAGCCTAACTGTGGAGCTGTGGCTTTCTACAGCAATTAAAAAAAGGTGTGAAGTAAACTGTGGACAATTCGTTAACAGTTTTAAAAATACAAACTTTTTAATTAAAAATCAAATAAGAATTTAATATCATAACAATGAATATTCAAAATCCCTACATTAAACGAAAGAAGAATGACCTTCAAGACTTATCAAGATCGAGTCAAAAATGTAGTGAAACCATTAGAATTTAAATAAAAGGTTGAAGCTTCCCAATTCAAAGTGAACATAGAATATATTTTATATAAAATGAGTTTTTAGCAAGTTAAAAAAAATAGGGCAAGACTTCTTGATGAATCCTTGAAGCGTATCAATATGTTCCAAAAACAAGTCAATTCAAGCTTTGTTGATTGATCAATTTGATTTTCACCACATCATTGTCAGCTTTTCTTTTCCAAACCAAACGCCCCAAAAAAAGGGGGGAAATGCATCCCCTCAAACCAGTCGATAAATTTTTACCACAATATCTCTTCTTCCATGCTTCCTTCCTTCCTTTCCGTCCGATCTGGACCACCTTCCCCGAAAACAGTAGTTAAAGTGGATTTATTTTCAATCCGGCACAAATAAATTGCACCTGACCAACCAACATGACAACAACACGGGGCCCCGTCACCACTGTTGCCACCGTATTGCGAATATTATCCTTTTCTGCAGTTGTATCCCTGGCGAGTCAGCAGAGCCAGCCCAACATCCCCAACCAAATAAAAGCGCAGCAAAACCAAAGAACCATAACTGACTCCTGTGCTGCTGCGCTGGTGTTGTTGTGACTCCCACTGGGGATGTGAATGAATGGGGCGCACACAGCAGCAAGCAAGCACAGCGGTGTTGGGTTCCGGTGAGGATACCAGCTTTCCAACGCCCACCAGAGACAGACAAACGCTTTTTGCCGCACCATTAAAGTGCAATCGAGATGGAAATCGTTCGATTTGCGGAAAAAACCACAAAGTGCACTGAGCTCGATTTTACCCCCGCCCGGAACGGGGAGTAGGGAATCACATTTGCCTATCGCAGCTGCGCTCGCGATATCCCACCACAAACGGAACGGACTTAAATCCATCTTCTTTGCCACAAAAATTTCGTGTGTGGTTAGCAGCAGCAAGTCCGGCGACTGTTTCGGACAGCTGCGAGCGATAGAGATCCTGAACGAGCTCCTCCGGTGTTTTTCGTGTGAATTGTCCAACAGGAAAAATCAATCAATGTCTACCCCCCCAACGCCCAACGGTCCCAATCGGTGAGGATAGAGTTGGTTGGTTCCCGTCGGAGCCGGTGTAGTAGTAATAGGTTTGGTGACTGTTTTTCCCGCAAGCCCTAAATTGTTAAATTTGTACACACCAAGCTCGCAACCCCAGTACAGCAGCCAACGTGTTGGTTTGGTTGGTTGGTTGGTTGGGGGGTTTGGTTTTGCTGGACGCGTCCAGCAGCACACGTTTGCTGTGTTGCTCTAAATCGTTTTCGGGTCTGCGTAATTGCGTATCGAACGAAAGTCGCCTCGCCCTGCACACCCGGCAGTGCGGTGGTTACTGTTTTATGACCGTAGCCAATCCGGCGAACCTCAGAGTTTGTGGAGGCTGTGTCGGTCTGTTGCCGCCCAGCCACACTTTAGGGGTTGCATTTTGGCAAGGAAATAAAACACACGAATTAGGTGCATACATCTCCGGGGACTGTACGCTGGTGACTCGGGGCAGTATAGTGCTGACGTTGGAAACACCGGACTTGACTAAGATCGATCGATGGGGTAGAATTGAATAATGATCAGCATTTAGGTCACGAACGAGGCGCGTGTGGAGTTGATGTTGCGCTTTTTTTTGTGTTACTGTTGCTAGCTGACAAATGGGACCCGATGCTGGTGATATGTGGCGCAGTAGATGCTGTGTCTGTAAGATTTCTTATTGGTTCTACCACTTATTGACTCCGACGTAGGGTGTCGAACCCTTTAGGAGATAGTTTTGATTATTTTTAAAATATTTTGTTGAACTTAATATATAAGTCATATGTCAAAATTCGGAATGTAAAATGTAATAACTTAATTTAGCACCCCCCGTTCACCTGACTTGTTTATTAATAGAGGCTTTGGGTCTCTGAAACCTCATTCGCGCATTCATATGACTTTATGATTCTATAAATATACTAAACAATGTTGAACTGGAAAAGCAACAGTAACATTTCGATTTTTTATTAACTATGACGGCTTGAAGACGTATTAAATATTAAATAATTTTGCTAAATTCGAATCAGTATCTAATCACAAATAAAGCAGTAAAGTGCAATATTAGTTCGACACCTCTGCAACTGCTTGTATTGGGCGAAGAATACGTTCCAAAAAGCACACCAAATGCAACATAAAGCTGGCGCAAACTTGCCAGCTGCAGCATAAAAAAGTATAAAAGCATAGTTTATGTGCTTCATACTAGTGGCCAAAGCAAAAAAACAGTATATCTTGTTTCCTTCCAACAAAATCGAAATGGCTACACACACAGCGGAAGGTGATTAGTGTGCAGTCAATAAATGTCTATCCCTTCCCGCTGGCGTAATACAACGGCCACGGACTCGGCTATCAGCAACCGCCGTGCACCCGAATAAGACTTGGCGCGTTTCTCGTCCGGAGGTTGCTGTGGGTTACGGAAACATAATTAAGGCAGCGTTGCCCAGCAATAGCTCTCGCCTGCTGCTGCTGTGTGCATGTGACTGGGCCTTTAGCGTTGCACCAAACAAATGCACCACGAGTGTGTGAGTGTTTCCAGAGATCGTGGTTGTTGCATAAGATGTGGGGTAAGAGTGAGTTTTTCATTCCCGATTGCAACTCCACTCCACCCCTCACATAAGCGCCCCATTGTGTCGGGGGATCACGGCGGGATCCTCGCATTGATTCGGCAGAAATGAGAAAACCCTTCGGTTAGAAATAATCCCCACCGCCTGAATGGCGAATGGTGGTCCACCGCGCCTCTCTTGCGTTTGCCGCTGGTGTATTATGAGATGAGTGCGGTTTTACATCTCTCGGGCAGCATAATTGCAAACGCAGCAGCAGCAGCATCATCATCATCAGTTTCAAGCCGACTGTCTCTCGGGTCTTCCGGAGCGTGGGAGCAGGAAATGAGCTTTCTTCCCGCGAATTGGGGAGGATGCACCTCTGCGAAGGCAGAATGCACTTATTGTGTGTTTGAGGGTGGTGCGATGGTGGTGGTCAAGGGTACGATACATGAGCAGAACCTGTGGTTTTAATTTACACGGATGAGCTGTGGTTTTCTGGCGAAATGATATTTATAAAATTTATTGCAAACGCGAAAAGTATCTCGTAAGTCTCGATTTTTACCTCGTATTTAACAGAAAGTAAAAGATTTAATACGATTATAGCAGGTAACGTTTTATAGCAAGTGAAAATGAACTCAACAGTGAACTCAAATGAACAAGGACGATACGGACCTCCCAACGGTAATGTTCAATTACAATTTTTATACCGATTCGACTAAAAGTAATAAAAGACAAAAGTGTCCATTTTGTTTCTCCTGCCGATCGGTCCTCCATCACAAACGCCAATGACACTTCTCCCGGTGCTACAATGGCGCAGGTTGCAGTCACACAAATTAGGCCGGATGTTTACTAATTAGCGCACCACCGGCAGAGTAAAGTGTTTGCGAAGAGGTACTCCAGAAGCAGAGCAGCTACTTCAAAAACTGGATGGTGCAGCATACATTTCCATCGACGACATGTCTACCGTAATCCACAAACACACCGAACCGCTCCGCCTCTCTTCCCGGCTATGGCTGCAACTGTCAAACAGCACACCGATGGAAGCCGGGTGAGTTTTGTGAATTTCGACAGCTCCGACAACTACTCCACACACCCAAAGGCGTGAGCAAATAGACAGTGGAAACATCATCGAACACAATCGCGCGGTGGCGCGTTTCGCTTTGTGTTGTGTTGCTGGTGCCCAACTTTTACTACAACCGTGTGGCGGGAGGATTTTCCATTCTGACGCCATCCGCCACTCTCCACATTTGGAGCGTTAAAAAGGGCCTCGTTGTTTGTGGACGAGTGTTTGACAACTTATCGATCGTGTTATTGTACCATTTTGGGTATTATTTAAACACAAACCCCGGCACAGAAAAGAGGTGCTCGTCCGAATGTGTGCTGCTTGCACGATGGGATCTTTTTATGCTGGAAGGGAACCCATCTCCAACTGCTGGCCAGAGTGTGTGCAGCAGTAGTGCATCGTCAAGCGTGAAGCAGCAGCAGCACATATTCAAACAAAGAGCACAGTGCAAACGGGAAAAGAGAGTGAGAGGATGTCTATCTCTATGTGGTCAGGTGTAGTTTACTGAACCGACCTGGCCGGTTTCGGTAGCTGCCCCAGAAGGTAAAGCGAGGCTTATAAACATACACCCGCGCGCCCCGATGCATTTCAGGTTTCAAACACATCGTTTTATGCATTGGATGATGGTTTGTGGATGCCGTTGCGTTGTTGCGCAGTTGCAATTGTCACTGTTGGACCTGTCCGGAGGTCGGTTCCACTGTCCGGCAGGCAACATAGACAGAGAGATCGGTACCTTCAGTTAAAGTCACACCAGCCGTGACCGTTTATGTTTGTGCTCGGTCACGGTGCCAGGAAGATTGACATGATCGTAACGATATTGCGAGGGTGACCGGGTCCTCCCTTTCAAAAAGCTTGCACTTGCTTGCAATGCGCATCCAATGCAATAATTGCAAACTTCCCGGAGGGCTGCAGGTTTGAAGATAAATGTCCGCATTACGCCTCCGTGCCGGCCGTTCCTCCAGGGCAAAACATCATAAACTAATCGAAAGACCTGCAGTGAGCGAAAACTGCGATACACTCTGGGTTCTCTGCAGCCTTAGGGCAAACGCTCGGTGGCTTGTGCATTGTGTCGGGCAAAGTTCGTTGCTGCCTACAACAGTAGCAGCGGAATGATATATGACTGTGTGTGTGTGGCAAAAGTTTCCAAATGTGCAGCAGGGGTCACCCAAAGTTTACAAGCACATTCGTATTTGTAGCTTCCATCAACTTGTTGCCAATATAGTTTGCATAATACCATTGCCGCCGCCGCCTCCAAAACCGTCGCCTCCAAGTCTCGCATGTGCAAGATGTAGTTTTGTCGAGACATTATCAGTTGGCAAAACCTTTTTACACCGGGAAAACGCAATGGCATAAATTCTAGACTCCTTAGACGGGGTGGAAGTAGACTAGCGCTCAAAATAATGGAGTAGAATTCTGGGCACAAAAAAAAAAACCCCAAACTTCAAGAGCCGAGAGAGGTGGTTTTGTGCCGCTTAATGCCTTACCAATTCTATCGGGAGCAATAGATCGGGTTGCGGCGAGTAAGTTTATTCAAAACTTGTAAGATTTATTACCCTCTAGAATCTTTGCCAGGGGCGGAAAACATAACACCAGACACACACACACATACACATACTGGATAGAGCCGACTTTTCGTGACTTTGGGTGGGTTGAATGTGCCTCACAATCAGCTTAACGCGAGATAAGCAAGATACCCGGCTGCGGGTGGCTTTTTTGGTGGTGGATTTTATGCAGATCCCTTCGATTCGGTGATGATTTATGGTGTATCGTGTTGCGGGAAGGCACTTCTTACCGATTGTTGGAATACGTTTTGTTGCCCGTTGCCCAAGAATCGTACCTGCAAATATGGAAGCGAGAAGAAACATATTTTGATTAGATAACATGGCGGTGGAAAATTTTAAGTAACTTATCAAACTATCTTGAGCTTTAAGCATCTCATAACCGAATTAAACGCATTGTCCACGGCGGTGCATACAGTGTACATAATTAACCCGGTGCAAATATCGCGACATCCTAATCCACCTCATCCGCCTCAGTGTGTGCTGCTGCTGGGTCGCATAATTAGCGCTAGCGTGATGGAATAAGAGATTTTGCGCTTCATTATCTTGCCCGGCCACCGTTTTTGAGGCCATATTACCACAAAACGTGCTAGATTTCCCGAGCACAAACACACACACACACACACACACCGAACAAAGCAGCTTTTCTCCTTACACAATGCGTCCCCCAAGAGTTGGCTCGGGTGCAAGAGCTGCAAGGCAAGCGTTGGTAAATGGGATTTAGTTTTGTTTTCACTAAAACATCCTTCAGCACAAATAAACAATGGCACCGCGGGGGGAGGGGGACGGTGAAAGCCAAGGATAAAGTGTGTAATTTTACCCTCAACACGAGTAAGAGGAGGATGTGGTGCTGTTTGCGACCGTTGGTGCCGCCGTGTCTTTTCGGAACGTTGCAATAAGCAAACAACGCATAAACGCATGATGTGCGCTCGCTTTCAGCTCTTAGAATCCATTTTCCGTCAAGTGTTTTTTGAGTGGAATCTGTCACAAGAAGTCGAAGAGCGCGTGAGCGAGCGGTGGTCATTGGACGGGATTACGCGGTGTATAATCGAAGCAAAACCGTAACCTTTTTCTCGTTGCGGTTCTGCCCAAGTTAGGACGAAGGATTTATTCCTCCCCGGGACAACTGACACAGGCACACACACACACACATGTATCCTTCTAGCAGCGCGTATACCGAGCGTGTGGTGCATCGCCAACCGGAAAAACTCAATTAACTCGACCGACTGAACCCACCGGGAGCTCAGGCTAAAAGGATGCTTTTGTGCGATGACGGTAGAATCCCAGCATCGTTGGAGCACTTCCCTTGCGCGCGTGTGTGTTCTTTCGAACGCGGAAGTGACAGAATCCTCTGGCCGAGTGGGCACGGGATGTTCTAACGTGCCCCGTGCCCTAAAGTGGCCAGCAACTCCCGACCCAAGCGTGATGATGAAAAGCTCGCAGGAGAAGCTAGCACCGAAAAGGCGACGACCGAAGATCATTCGCCCGGGCGAGAATGAAGGCAGTAGTGTATGGGAGAGTAGAAAACCGGATTATAATTTGATTACAGTGTAATTAGACGTGATTTTCGTATTAGACGGTATAATGGAAACAGTGTTTCCAGTACAGTCGACGGTGGACGACGACGATGATGCAACGCTGCAACCCGGGCCACAGGGCTAAAACGTTTCAGCAAAACGGACCCGGCATGAGTCACTTACAGACGACGTCAGTCAAAAAGTCATCCAACACAACAGCATGGACAAAAAGCCCATCCATCCAGCCTATCTATAGGATTGGGTGATTTGTGTATTAGATATCCCAGCCAGCAGAGCAGATTGGTCGGTCGGCTGTTATGAGATGCATTGCGTTTTGGAGCCAAGAAAAGGCCCCACTTGGTGGAAATAATTAATTTTGTGCTTGTGGGTATAGATAAATAAGTGTGCCCGGCAACAGTCGAACGGACGGATGGATGAAGAATGGGGTTTTTGAAAGCAAAGCGAAATGAAAATAATGCGAGCTAATGATATCGATTACATAAAACGTGTTGACTGCTGCTAATGAAGCGTTGACGGTATGAGCGGTGCATGAGAAAAATGAACGGAGCTGGGAAAAAAGTTGCAATAATCATCAAACAGCAATACGTAACGTTGAAACAATCGATAATAAATCGATGCAAATTTCAATTAAGGCATGGAGGATTCTTTTTGACTAAAAATCTTAATCGGTGGAAGCAGCACAGCAACTAACATCAGCTAATCCTGCGAGGTAAATGGCTTAGACATTAGCGGCACGATCTTACACCCAGTCCATATTAAGGTCGATTCCCACCGAGAGCGAGCTCCTGCATTTATGATGGAGATATGATATAGTCAGTGAAAAACTTTTATACCAGAACTCAACTTTCAAAAGGCTTGAGAAAAGTATGGGGAGCGTAAGAAGGATTTACAAAATGGACACCAATTCAAAACCTATTTAACTCATAGGAAATAGAACAATACCCTATTGCCCTTATTAAGCACATCCAAGCAATGGGTCTTTCTCTCTCTCTCTCCCGTTTAAGCTTTTTACACGGCATTATTTGCTTTGCTGCAAATAATTTTTACCAGAAAACAGTTGTTCTGCATGATTCGTCTTATTTCTGCTAGCTGCTTACCGTTGCGTAGACGAACGAAAGCAAAAATGTATCGTTTGCGGATTTGCAGAGCTCTGTCGCTCTCCCTCTTTTTCGCTACAATCTATCCCAGCTTATGAAATCCGTTTACATTCAACAACAAGCGAGAGAGATAGAATTAAAAATAAAACGGAAAAAATGGGGATTGAAGTTAAAAGTAAAGCGACCACACGGATTTACGTAAAAACGTAACAATGCTCTTAGCGCCGCCACTGCTCTGCAGCCAGCCAGCCAGCCAGCCAACCCAAGTCGTGTCGTCCCGGTGGTTGTGATGTGCCGGGTTTTCGCGTCGACTTAGGCTTTTCGCCGTCTACGCCGGTCTTTCTTTCTTCAGCATAAAAGCAAGAGCTTACAGAGGGAACGTGCGAGGAAAAAGGAAAGCAAAGCGAGCGAGAAACAGGGGAGACAACACAATAAAAATAGACGAAAAACCCTGCCTGCGCCGCTGCCTTCCCGTTTTGTGTAAGCAGCTTAATTTGTATGCTTTGAGCTACTTCTCTACCTCACTCGTAACCGACCGGACGGGAGGAGGAACGGGTGGAAAAGCCGGGGAAAAACTGCCCTACCCGAAAAAGTGCGCCATGCTCAGGGCTTTTCCCCCACCGTCCCCATTTTCCACCCATCTCACCTAGCAGCTCACAAAGACTGATTGATTGATTTAACCGAGGAAAGCTTTTTTCCTTGCTTTCGTGTTGCAGTTTTCGTTGTTGATTTTCTTCGCGCAAGGATTTTTCTTTTGGCCCGTAGTGTTTATGTGTCTCCGTTCGGTGTGGCGTTTGCCGTTGCTGCGCCCTTCGTGCACTAGAGAAATGCGTTGTTCAATGGGTAAGACGATCGAGATTTACGGTATTGGTAAATACACACACACACACACACGCGCGCTTTTCTTTTGTGTGATGCTTGGCGGCGGCGGTGTGAGGGAAAATCTCTCACACTGGGTCTGCTGCGCTGATGTAATATGTTGGCGTGCGTGTTTTACCGGCGCTTTTTTTTGCGCTCGCTCGCTCATTTCTTTCCATTTTATTTTTGCTGTGTACGTTGAGTTGTTTGTGATGTTCAATGAGCATTGTTTAGGAATTCGAACGTACACACGAAGCTCCATTTAGCTTTGCTGAGCTTCGATCTGTTGCTTTGCTGTGGATGCTGCTGCTGTTTCATTCGTAAGGTGTGATTAGTATGGGGCGAAGGCATTTCAGTCGTCCCTTTTTCCGTTTGCTTCCATTACTTTTAAACGAGATAAATAATCCAACTCTCTCTCACTCTCTCTCTTTCCTTCACCCATTAACACATTAGTGACATTTCCGTTGCTACATGCTGCTCGGAATCTGTAGTTAAATCTTTGCATAGCATAAAAATGCACCCGTCGACAATACATACACACATACACACGGACGGACGGGAGGGTTTGTAACAAATCTCAACCACCCCTCCCCCCCCCCCCCCCGCAGGATTTTTCGCAAAGCAATAAACTTTCCTTTTGTGTATCATTTTTTCACCACCCGCCACCCGACTGCTTGCTGACCACAACTAATGAGGATTAATGAGGGGAAAAAATGGTGCAATAATTATGTGTGTGCGTATGTTGTTTCTGTTGGGGTATGCTTGTTGTTGGGTAGCTTGCGGGGGTTTTGTGTGATTTTATTCCCGCTTCCATCTAAAACGGTTTACATATCCATTTGGCTTTTCGG
Source organism: Anopheles stephensi (assembly GCF_013141755.1). Lineage (NCBI taxonomy): Eukaryota > Metazoa > Arthropoda > Insecta > Diptera > Culicidae > Anopheles > Anopheles stephensi. The sequence goes on along the minus strand of NC_050202.1, from coordinate 3,556,476 downwards.
CGGCGGGCTGGCTGTGTTTTATGATGCAAATAAATTCGTTTGTTTCTCCCCCCAAAAGCCCGCAGTTGAATGTATCATGTGAAACCAGAAGCGGAGGGTGTTTCGGGATTTACTACTGCTTCTGCCTGATGGTGGTGGTTGCCTGCCTGCTGTAGGGAGTTTTATGAAAGATTTAATTGTGTGTAACCTAACAGCATATCGTAATCGTGCGTTATGAGAAATCTTGTTTCATTAAAGAGGAGGGCTATCATAACTATTGGGCATGATTTGCAGGTGTTTGTTCTCCAATATGTGGGAAACCGTGGTAGTAAATCATGTTACAATGAGGTTAGTTGCAGTGTGTCAGTCTTTAGTCGAAAAACTTGTAGTGCGCGAGATACTCGTTCGAATAATTCTGATTAAATGTGGTTTAATATGATTATTAGTTAAGTTATTAGATTATTAGATTATTATTAGATTATTAGAGTTATTAGATTATTAGTTAATTTAAGTATTTGCAGTTAAAAAAAGGAATTGAATCTCAAAAGAGTGAGTTAGTTAGTAGAAGACCTACAAACCATCTTAGAGATTTGAATCCCTAGTAGAGATTCAAGCCCCAGAAGAGTGAGTGAGTGATTTAAAAAAATCATATTCACTACAGAGCTGGGGATCTCATACAAGGATTCGACTGTAAACAGAACAAATCAATATGGAAACGAGCAGGCTACAGAACTTTGTATCTCCTTAACAGTGATCTTAAATATTTAAAAAGATAATGAGACTGTAACAAAGCTTCTGGTCGTTACAGAGCTGCTTGAATCGCAGACAAAGATTCGAATCTCTAAAGAGTGAAAAAGTATGTAAAGGTCGCAGCCTTCTCGCTACAGAGTCGAGGGTTTCTAGTCGCTACCGAGCATTGAACTTCGAAAGTGTGAAGGAGTATAGTAAAGAGCCACTTGTCACTTTAATGATTTGAATCCATAATTGGTATTCAACGATAAGAGAGCTCCTGTACGATTCAAATCTACATTCATGTTCGTAGATTGAGCTCCGTGTGAATATAACTTTTTTAACTAATTCATCGTTAAATAATGTAAATTACTGCGTTTCAACTGTTAATTTATTTGATCGTAAATTGCTGGTTAAATATGAATAAAAAAATACATAAAACGTAAACCTTCTTCTTATTCCTCTTCGAATAGTGCAATCATTCAATTTCCCAATGGGTTCCAAAGCGCGTCCCGGCACACAAAGCGCATGTAAGGAAACGTGCATGAAATTAAACATGAAACAAAGCTCCGCGAATAAATCAACGAGCGACATAATGAGTGACATTTTTCATTTCTCGCCACTACACTGTGTCCCTTTGGCCTGCTTGCTCCGCCATCACCATCGAAAGGAGTGAAATGTTGGCTTTTCATGCAAAAATGAATAGCGCGCGACTTTTTGTCTTTTGCTCCGGCGCGAAGAACAGAAGCTGGGCTGGCCAGAAGCAGCTAATTTCAGAATCTGTTCATCATTTACTTCCCTTTGGGTGTCTCTGTGTGTGTGTGTGTGTGTGTGTGAGTGAAAGTGCCAGTGAAAAACCCCGGCAGGGAGTATATTAAAATTCTTTGCACATTCACATCGTTCCCGTTTGCTTTTCTCTGTTCAGATGGGGTGAATTGTGGAGCCCTTTTTTGCTTCCTATCCGTGTAATAAAAGCATCGGTTGGTGTGCTTGTTACACGGAAGCTAAAGGACTCTATGGTAAAGTTACACCGGATTTAATAAAAAAAGAGCCAGAAAGTTCCAGACGGACAGAACAACAGCTCGATTATTAAACTCGTGTTCATACACTCTTTGTCTATTACTTTATAAAATTATCCCTCCCGCCGCGGTTCCTGTCCCTCTCACATCACTGTCATTACTGTCATTTCTCTGCCGTTGACAGAGACTCTTGAAGAAGTCAGACAAGAACGCCGAAAAAAAAAACGATAAAGGATCACACACGGTTGAGCTTTTCCACGGACGAAGAGCACACGGTTTGAGGAACGTCAAAGTTGTGTCTTTTCGCCCGTTTCTTCCTTCAACTTCAGCGAGATCACCACACGAGACACACGAGTTGGTGAGCTAAATATTCTACGCTCATAAACTTGAGCCGGTACTACTGGGGGGGGGGCGCACACTGTCAAAAGCAGCTTGCTGGGGCACTGAATTAACAACATGCCAGAACACTTCATTTTCAAGCTCATATACACGCAGAATCGCGCAACACACGAGGGTTTTTTTGTTTTTCTTCTCCCGCAGGCCGCACTTCTACAGAGCTTCGATCGATTACACACAAGTCGTAACAATTTACCCACAGCCTGGGAGGGGGTTTATTCTACCACAAAGCCGTACGCACGCACTGGAATTGGCAGAAAAATTTATAACTCAAACAAGAGCAATGGGCGAGCAATGTTTGGCCACACAGAATGATAAAATTAACCAACCGTTTTTGGGGTCCGTCTAGCAGTCCAGCAGCGAGCGAGACTAAAAAAGGGAAATAGAAGAAAAAACCTTCCACCCCGAGTGTGTAGATTTACTGCTGTTTGAAGAGTATAGTGTGGTCGTATCTCGCTGGGGAAAAAGTTTGACCCCACACGCGGAAAGATCGAGCGGGCGAGTTTTCCGGACATCATCCCCACCCGAGGAGGTCCGATCGTCCGTCCCAAAACTCCCAGCAGCTTTTTGCATATCGTTCTCTTACTCTGTAGCGCTGAGGAAACAAATCTTCAAGTGCCATAAATCAGAACATAATGAAAACGACACTGTAACAGCTGGGGGAGAAGTTTCCCCCCCATATTCCGTTTGCGCGATTGTAACAGCAGCAGCAGCAGTAGCCTTTTCGGTGGTCATTTTAAGCCCATCCTGTCATTTTAAGCCCAAAAATTTTCCACTCTCGCTCGCTTTTTCGGGTTGCTTTCCACTCGGGGCTGGTATCAGTTTGCCGTAATAATGTTCACCAGCCGATGTCCGGTCGATACGATACCCGTTGGCCGGTGGCCAACAGCAGGACAACTTCAGTGGCAGACTTTGACCCTTGCCTATGCCTCCAATGTTTCCTTCACCCGTCCAAAAGGTAGCCTCGGGCAAGGCTGAAGACTCGCCGGGGGGAGGACACGCACAAATTCGGCGCGATTCAGTAGGACTACCACCAAGCTTTGGCCACAAGCAGTACTCTGTCGAACGGAAAATCGAGGCTACTTTTCAAGTAGTTAGTGGTCGAATGTGGCATTTTTATTCACGTTTTCTTTTCTGGTGAAGAAAAGTATTACTCTCATTCCATATTATTATGCTTTGTCATCAAAATGAACTACATTTTACAATCGAAATATTCTCCATTTTAAATCGAAAGTACACTTTGCTTCTCACTCGGCTGAAAACGGAAGGAAACAGAACAGAACAGTATGCGTGCCTTCGGTTCCAGGAAAATCGAATTCGTAAAATCATTTATTTGCGTTTGGCTGTCCGCTCCGGGATAATTAACAGAGCCGTCGGTCCGACATCGTTATTATTATAAACCGCTTCAGCTTTACGGGCTCAATCGATCGTGTAAGGATCGAGCCCCGCCCGCCTAGGGTGGGAAATTAATTAATTCATTTTAATTGCCCTAGCAACCAACCGAAAATCGGACAACCGAGCGATGTGTCTTTCCCGTATGTAATTGGCGCTGGTGTGTGTGTGTGTGCCTGTTTGCTTGTAAGGGCAATAATTCCATTGAAGTAGGTGCGTGCGGAATTATCAAAGTTTGGGCGGAAAGTTAAAACCCAATAAGTACACAAATTACACTGGGGGAAAATCAATCAACCGGCAAAGAAAACACCTATTAATAAGACTAATTGAAGTTGCTAGTCCTGGAGAACGTTCTCGGAACAGCTAAAGGAACAAAGAGATTTTAAATTAAAACCGCTTTTGGGAATGTTCGTTTCAATCCTCATCATCAGCAGCCAACCAGCCAATGGCCAATTATAGCCGCCAGTTGTTTTTTGGGGTAATAAATTGATTTGTTTTAGCATCATCGGTATGAAAATTCTTCAAAGACCAGCGTATTTATCTTTGGATAAATGGAGCTGTAAACCTGTTCCTTTTTACTTACTTTTTACTACATTGATTCTGGGAAAAGCTCAACTTTCCCTTTTCCTGGGGAAGAATTCAGAACCTGAAAGGAACATTTCCCAGCAAGAAAATTGATCGGTGGCGTGGTACCTGTATGTGTGTCCATTTTCAATTTTCCCACCAGAAGAGGGGCTACACAAAGAACGGACTTTCCGTTTGGCACACGTTTTTCACGACCATATCAGCCAGAACGACCTTGCCAGGTTTCTCACTCTAATTCTCTCTCTCTCACGCTCTGTATGTCCCAGGGCCCACTAGCCAACCTGAATTGAATGGGGGGAAAAACTTTTATTCATTTCCCATTTTCAACACGTTTCTATGGATTTTCTTTTTCGTTCGTCCGATCGTGTGACACCTACCAAACACCTTTTGTTCCATCTTTTTTTGTTGCCTTCAAGGTAGAAATCTTTATTAATAACATTATTTAAGTTCTACCAAAAGTGTCGCGACGCTCTCCGTTGTAGTGTAAGCCGGGGGTATGGAATAAGGAAAACCCGATTCGAGAAAAATTGAAACGGAAGTCGATGACATGGTCGGTCCTTCTGTAAGGATGCGCTTTTCCCTGTATGAGTGTGAGAGCTTTCTTTTCGTTCATAAAGGTCGGTTTCCGCTTTTTCTTTTCGCTTCCGTTTTTCCTGGCTGATGTTAAAGTTTCAAACGCATAACTTACACGCTTTTCGCCAGCTGAATCGTGTTCAATTGGAAACTGATTTTTGATGTGTTGGATGCAGGGAAAGCTTCTTCAGTAAGAGGGCCTCCCTTTAAGCCGGGAGTATTGCGTCATGCTGTGTGGCTCTTGTGGGAAGAAAAATGTACGTCCAGCAGTCCATATCCGGCATGTTAGTTTGCGTTTGGTGGGCCGATTTTTCCGTGTGCACACTCTTCTGGACAAAGCATTTTCGGTTAAATGCTACCCTGTCGACTTACCAGCGAGAGAAAGGACCTCCGTTAGCACTTTTCTGACAGTTTGGACCAGAATTTTCCCACCGCCCGTCCGGCCAGAGAGGCTCATTTTTTGTGGTTTTTCCAACTAAGTGCCCCATTTTTCTGTGGTCTCTTTCGGGCTTTTTTCCCTTTTCGTCTTTCAACTTGCAAATGTGCCGGACCCCCTCCGTGATGTGGTCGCGTGATTTTGAATAATGGGAGTTTTGGGAAAAACGAACTTGTTTTCATTCGGGTTTTCCATTCGGCGATTTTTTTTTCTCTGAGCTAGTCCAAAAAACTCCGAAAGCCCTCCCCCCCATCTTGTGTTTGGGCATTTTCACGAGATGATGTACTCTGACACTCACACGGCGGGTGGCCTCGGGATTGAACCATCAGGAAGAAGGTCCCCCAAACAGAGGCTTGTACATCCTGCGGCTTTTGCGAGTGCTGTTGTTGATGTGGAGTGCCGTTTGCTGTCCATTTTTGCCGCGAGGTACAAGTAGTTCATAAAGTGGGTCCACGATCCACTCTGTCCCACTGACATTGAGAAGGCGCGCGGAGGCATCATTGGCACGCCAAAGTGAATTTAATTGCGTGCATCGAGAGTGAAAGAAACCGCTCATCGTGTCACAGGACAATAGAGGAAAAGGTGAAGAAAGAAAAAAAAAACACATTTGCGAAATGTTTGCCCTTCAAACTCTTGATGTGCTTTTATGGGCCAAAGTTCTAGAGTGAGTTTCTTCACTGAAAAATCGCTCAAAGCCGCCTGCAGGACATTGCCGACTGACCGGAATACCGGAGCCAGATGGTAAGGAGTATCAGTGGCTGTAGAATTGTGCAAGAAAAGGAAATTTATTGCCAAGAGACGAATTGGAGTGGTGAAGTCTCCAGCAAAACAATGCTGCTTCTGGACACACACCAATACAGCGATGATGGCGATGATGATGGCAGTGATGCCATCATTACCCACCGACCCATTTCCTTTCGGCGACTCGATTATTCATGATATCATTCTCGCTCACTTCACTTGGCAATTCATTTTAGAAATTCTGTAATTATGGTTGAAGTGTTTGCTGATGATGAGCATAAATCAATCCAAGTGGGGGGATACTACTGTTCGGTACCGGGGGGAGGTATGTCCGAGCACGGCGCGACTTTTCCACCTCATTGCGTCGTTTCGACCGTTTATTGTGCACTGTTGGAGGGAAAATGTGACCTCTTGGTGCCGAGAAAGACATCTCAGTCAATTTAAATTTAGATTGATCTTCATTATTCTTAAAAGAATGGAATTAAAGAAATATATATTGCTTCAGCATTTTTGCCACTCAATTTTCTAAAACATGAAGAAATTTAAAGTATTTTTCAGAACTTGAAACAAAAATCTAGATCAAGCTCTAGAACAGATAATAAGTTATGAAATGAACTCTTGAAATAAACTGCTATTGTCCAGTGGTTGCAACACCGTTTATTCGGGTTCCTGTTTTATCCGGGTGTCTGTTCATACCTGTATGTAGAAAAGTAGATCGTCCACAATTGAAAGAGAATAATAGTCTGTGAGCTCAAAATAGGCTCAACGAGCCTTATTATAAAGAGGCTTTAATTCGATTATTATTCATCTACTATCCAGTTCTGTTCAACTGTTTAACGACTAACAAGCTATTCCCCTGAGACGATTTCTACGATTTCTAAGGCATAATTTCCAAACACATTGTTCTATTTTTACGAACATCACCTTCATCATGCCTATCGAAACGTCATAATCATCAAAAGGTCGGGAAAACTTTACCATTCCATCGTGTACCGGACGATTGGCCTCGAGCAGCATTCGTGACACCTAATCGGTTAGGGTTTTGGAACTTTGGTTGCCTGATTTTGTTGTTTCCATTTCTTCCACTTCTTTGCGGCTGTATTGGTAGCAGTTTTAATACCTGTTAGCTTAGTGGAAAACTCTCTCTCTCTCTCTCTCTCTCTCTTGTTTTCGCTCATTAAGTTTTAAAGTTTTTGCACCTCGTTAGGGTACGAGGTTTCATTTTACTGTTTGGAATTAAACTGCTTAGATCGGCTTCTCCCGGTCCTCAATAGCTCTCTCTCGCTATCCCCCACTGAGTGTATTCGTGGAATTCAGCACCAGTGTACCCGTGGAAATGACAAACTAAAATCAACATTTCCCACGGGTCGACACCTAATTTTTTTGTGTGACACTGTCATTTTGGACGGTTTTCCTCTTCTCCACGGCTTCTCCGGCCCGGCTTCTACTAGTGCGCTCGGCTGGCGGCAAGTAAGTCACGGAAACGCGCTTACGGGACACGACAGAGTAAGCACCACCACCACCGCGCTTGGCTAGTGAAAGCGCACTAGGTCGGTTGTGATGGCATTGCGTCATATCTCGTGTCCGACGAGGGAAAATCGTGGAACTTGCCTCATGATTTAATCATCTCGTTTCGGAGAGCACGGTGTTTTTCGGTGGAGTTGTTTGCCGGACACCGCCGCCGTGTGTCCGATATTTTCTGATGCTGAATGTCTAAATGTCGAAGCCCCGGTGGTTCTGGTAGCTGGTGGAAGCACAGTTCTATCCGGGGACACTACTCTGTGGTGATGTTATGCTCGACGCAAATATTCGCAGCACTTCTCTCGGACGCACAAATCAACCGGCATAGTGCACTACCCACCAGAAGCTCAATGCAGAGTGTGTGATGTTGCAGTGCTGCAGTCCCACAATTCGAACACACACACACATCCGGGAGGCCATATCCACCGGAACACCGCAAACACACTACACACAACATCAGCACAGAACAGGAACGTCCCAGTAAACACTCATTTTCTCCTCTTCCCATGTGACCTGTCATGTGTGCGAGATTGTGTTTGAGTGTTCGTGGGTCCGTTCTGCGACTAAAAGGGCATCCGCAAGGAAGGGGAGATATCAGGAGGGAAAGGACCAAAGCAGGAAAGGGAAAAGGATGCCGGGATAATGTTTATGTTTTTAATTTCTGTCATTGCTGCGGCTTATGTTTTTTCGTGTCAAGGAAGAAGAGAGGGTTTTTTGGGGGAGAGGTGGTGGAACGGGAAGAGGGGTTTTGCGGTGGAACAGGATTGCTCGATAAACTTTTCACGCACATCCCTCACCCCTTCTCCTTGCCGGCCACCTTTCTCTGCGTACTGCCAGAGCCGGCAAACGAAAACACCCGGCGTTGTGTGTGTCTCCGGAGAGTCTGACGTTTGCAAATGACACATAGGAGAGTAGCTGCTGCTGCTCGCTTGTGGAAAAGAAGAAGTAGTCAGTCGGAAAAGCAAACTAGTTCCGAACATATTCACCAGTAAGCAGGCAAAAGGGACCGAGGTGTGAGCGAGGTTGAACGATTCGGAATTCGTGAACCTTCAACCCGCCCCCCAAAAAAAAAAGTGAAACTAAACAGTCTAAATTAGAGCAAAAGGTCCGGACTTTGGAAAACTCGAAACGGCAAACCGTTTTCCGAGCGAACTTTTCAATGAAAAATATACTTAAGCCCTCATCCCCCGAAGTTCTAGTGTTTGGTGCGCCCTTAGGCTTCACCGAAAATCCACTTGTTTTAAGGTGGTGGCACCATCTTTTTCGGGGCTGAACTCGCCATCGCCCACAGGAAAATCTACAAAGCAGTCAAAGTAAAAGGTAGCTAGTAGCAGTAGTTCGATCGTGTTTCTGGAGAGTTTTGCAAGCACACAAGCATTCCGCAGCGCGCATCCTTTTTGGCGTTTGTCTCTTTCGGTTCGGAGCTAGCGAAGGTTCCTTCGGAGTTCAGTAACAGCAGGGAAGCGACGGTGAAACCTGGAGTGTAAGGTGTGTTGTTCTGCTGTTGTTGCTTTACTGGCAGAGCTTTAGTCCAGATGCTGCGCTTGCTGTACATCGGTTGCTGTTTATGCTAGAAATCGTTATTTATGGCACCGACAAAGTTTTGGCAGGTCTCTCCGCTGCGTCTCGTCCAATCCCATCTTTCTCAGCGTCTTCACCGTGGCGGTGCTAGAACCACCGGAAAAAGGACAGGTTTTTCGGGAGTGTTTGTGAGCCGAATTTGCAACAAATTCAAGCGTGTGTTTGTGTGTGAAGGGGAGGAGTTCTGTCGTAGTTTAGGATGCTTTGGCAATGGTAACGCGAAAAGTTTAATTTCGGTCAAATGAAAAACGCTTCTTGTTGTTCTTTTTACTTAGGCGACACACGGGGGTCGTCTGGATCATTTTGCAAACTTTCCCCAAGAAGTGCTGGTGGAATGATATTCGTTTTTTTTTCCTCAAATGGCTCTCTTTGGTTACTTCTTAATTAAAGTATTAGTAAATTAAGGCATTGCAAAGTTCTGCAGGATCAAAAGCCATTGCATACATTAAAAATCATATATCACTACATTGAATTGCATATCTTTGGGCGTAATTAATGAGCAATTAAGAAATTGAAGACTTGAGAACTGTAAGAACTCCGGAGCTTAATTTCTAATTTGCATACACCAAGAAACAAATTAAGTATCTCAAGCTAACACAGCTGACTATATAATTATCCACTCTGCTTAAGCAAATCACCCAGCAACAGCAACGGAACAAATTCAAATCTGCTGCTAGCAGCCGAGCAAACAATTGCTATTGATTTTCCTGCTTCCGTGTTATCACACCCAGTTTATTATTCTTTCTTTCTACCTCGAATGCAAATACTGCCCTGTTGTTAATTTATCACACCTCTCCCAGCCACGCTCATTTGTTTCCACTTCCGTTGGGCTTGTTTGTTGCAGCAGCAGCAGCTTCCTACGACGTTAAAATAATTAATACGCCCGTTCGAGTGGTGAACTGTGTCTGTGCGCACACACACACACTCTCACTGCAAGCGCACGCCCGTACGATTAAATCGTGCTGGCGGATATTTTAGTCACACTTTCGCGTTCGCCGTGTGGAAGGCGGATGGCTGCTGCTGGTCATAAATTTTTGTCTGCAGATAATTTTTCTGGAAAGAAAACGGCGCGCAAGTCAACTCATTAAAAAGTCAAACTTTCTCTCCAGTCGTCGTTTTTCTTACGACATTTCTTCGGGCCGGCCACAGCAAATTGAAACATCCCTTTTTTTTCGACGCGCTGCTGCAGCAGCGCCCGGCGACGAAACGTCATCGTGTGGCCATCAACGATATCAAGAGGCCCACACCACGACTGCGATGGTGACGGACGCGCGCTCGCTCGCTCGTCAAACGATCGTCGTTATGAAAGACACGACAGCGGAGAGCCGTCTGGATGCCGCCGGCCCCGACGAACGTGCGAACGTGTGTAAACTGAATTAAAAGTGTTTTGCTTTTCACACCGACCAACGGGGTAAGGAGGAAATGTGAAGACGAAAGAAAACTTTATTGTGCTCACCGTCTCGTGCCCAGCTTTTTAAAGCAGCCAAGTGGTAATGCTATCAGCTAGCAAATAAATAACCGTTTGAAATTTTTACTTCCGATGTGCGGTGTGTGTGTTTTGCATTTTGCTGAGAAAATAGCGTTAAAACTTTGAGTGTTGCTTCTTCACCTCTAGAGCGAAATCGGCCGGAAGTCCCGGTGCGATCGGATCAAAAGGGGTGTCGCTCATCATCATCCCCAACAGCGTTTAGCTACGGGTTTAAACTCTCAATTGCAAAGTGAATGTTGTCTTTGCAGCATATCAACAGAGATATCCGTTTGGTGGCATGGGATGACAGGTTTAATTACACACAGCAACAGGACAGGTTTCTAATCACTAGCGCCCTTGCAAAACACGTCGCCTTAGGTTGTCGAACTTCTCTCTTTACTCGAGGAATGCGAACATGATCAGCAGCATTCGGAGAGGTGTGTTGAAATGTTGTATCATTGGATAAATATTTCAAATAATAGCACGCTAGGCTCGTGTGGCTGTTCGAAGTTAAAGGGATCGGCGTGTGTAGTAACGCGTGGTGAAAGGTGACACTTGACACAAGGCTCATAGACGGGAGTTTAATTGAATCGTACCTTCCTCGTTGCTTCTTCATCATTCCTCACTATCATTTAACTGCCATTTATCCCAACAAAGATTTTAATGGACATATTTTTATTTTCTCTTTGCAGGTAATCATCGCAACTCCACACCAAATAATGGGACTACAAAGCGCCAATTTTGAGCCCCCAAACCCTGAAAGACGCTTAAGTATAGACTATTATTGTACTAGCTTTGTTGTACGAAAATTGGACAGTATTAAAAGAGGGAGTTAGTTACTTTTATAGCAAACTGAGCAAGACCTCCATTGCATTGAATCTAGTCGCCATTGTTTACCTGCCAATCAGTAATGAAGACCTGGAAATCTTTATCATCTGCGCCACTTTCTCCACCGGCTGGATGATTGCAGTAAAGATTTGCGCAAAGATCTTGATTATTTTAATGTTTTTCTCCCCTTCTCGGCACTGGTTTGATTATCTACACAAGTCACACCATTTAGAGCACTTTCTTCTCGTGTGCTCCTCTTGGTGTAGGTCATTAAGACAAAGCGAAACAAATCCGCGACAGATAGCAATCGGTGTAACACCTTCGTGTGAACGAGTGACATCTTTATAGTGCCAGATCTTCCCAGAGATCTGTGACGGGCTGAGTACCAGTTCCGTCCGGATGGCAAACAACTATGGCGTTGAACTCTGGCCCTAGGAGGAGCAGACTAGATTCATCTCACTTATCTATCGGAATACACAGCCTCCTCCATCATTCAATCATAATCGATCGAAGGTGTCTTGAAGGGGGGGGAAGAGGACTGTGTTGTTCCATTTCGCACTCCAACATTCCCATCCGGCAAGAATGGTAGACCCGGCGATATAAAAAGCAAACAAACTGTCCTCGACGTGTCAATGATGACTCGGCGCACTGCCTTGAAACCAGCCAGCAAAGCCAGCCGTGTTTAAGCAAGTCCGAGTGCCGGATAAAGTACTTGACTGTATGGATGAGAGCCGTCGGCAAAAAAAAAACAACCAAGTTTCAACCACTCCCGGGAGAGGAAGATGTGTTGTTTGTGTGGCTTTTCCGTTTGCCGTTTTTCATCTCCATTTCATTTTTGCGGGCCGCCCCGTCACAACACACTCTCGTGGACTACGGTCGAATGAAGTGAAAATGATTTTCCTTTCACTTCATTTCATCCACCGAAAATGCTCACCTTTTTTTGTTGTTTTCCTTACTCTATGTCTGTGTGTGTGTGTGTTTACCTTCTCGGAAACAAGTGGAATATTGATGGACGGATGGGCAAAAAACCGTTCATAATCTTCCTGCGGGACGGCATACAGCGAGCTTCCAACTTTTCAGCCCTCCATCGGCCGTGGACTATAAACAAATTCCTCCAACAGTGTGAGCGTGTTGTCAGCCGGTTCTCGTTTTCTTTGCGAGCAGGGCTTACACACGGCGCGAAGAAGGACCTCTCCTAGCCCGCTCCAGCTGATAGCTCTCATCGACGACACAACATGCCGTCAACTGTCGTCCGCGTTGTCCTGCCGACCGACAGTTCAATTTCGCCTAGACAAAGTTATTTCGCCCCGCAGTCTATGGGGTGGAGGAGTGATGGGGGGGAGGGGGAGGACGGTCCGCTACTACTAACGCCGGTGTGTTTCATCAATCTGCGACCAATTGAGTCGGTCGATCAAGCGTCAAGAATTGTCAACCGTCAGCGAACGAACGTCACATCTGGTTGGGGTCTCCTCCCGGTGATGTTGATGATGGGCATCACCGGAGTTCGATCGAAGGTTGCGCTGACTTTTTTTTGGTTTTGTTTTGGCCGTTCCATTCTTGGCGCTATATTCTTGATTGTTATCGAAGCGCACAGAAATGGAAATGGAAGGACAAATGATGCGAGACAGAAACATGCGGATTAGTACGTGCAAATTGACCAGAATGTTCATTAGATTGATTGCCACCGTGTTCGGTGCGCTGTGCTTGAAGAAGCTATTTAGGATTACGGTAAATTAAATAGAAGGTAAAAAGATGAACAACACAGGAAAACAATCAGGAGCTGTCTTAATGCAAAACGTTACTAATTGAGGGTAATGAAATCGATTGGAAGCATATTTCAGTGCCAGAAGCATACATCGGAATAGCTCTACTTTAGGTGGGATGATTTTTTTCGAAATGTCCGGAATTGTTGGCTATAAATTCTAGGACCACCTAGACCAACGCGGAATCAATGCTTCTTCTTGCATTCAGATGCACTTATTAACTAAGCAAACAAATGGAAAGACAATTTAAACGCAGCATATCCGCGCGATTCTGGTTCACGGTTTATCGCACTCTGTGGCAAGATAATTGCAGACAGTAGCCACAAATCGACCTAATCGCACACCGGCAGCTGCCTCAACCTCAGAGTCCAACCCCCGAACCAATGACGACGCAGCGCAGAACGAACGGGGTATTAGCAGTTTAATGATGGAATTGAATGTACGTTCGAGCACGGCTCCCCATTACTGTGGAACACACGCTACTGACATTATTATAGTCCGGTGCATTAGTATGTTAATGGGTGGGTGGTGCAAATTGATTTGGCTTCAGGTTTTCGGATACGGCTGATGGCGTTTCATGCGTCACGGGGACTGGAACTGGAGAACCCCCCCGGTCCAGGGAAAGAGCCGAATGTCACCGGTGTCTTCCGGGACTCTCTGTTTCACTTGAGCGATCATCGATGTCACGGGTGATCCGCGTCCGGTGCGGTATAGAAGAACGACCCCCAAAACGGGACCGTTCTTTGTCTCTCATAGCAGCTGCCCATTCAAGCGTAACGTCATCGGTGGTGGTTTGCCGATGCCTTCTCCTATTATTCCAACCGGGGTTTTTTTTCCAGTATTGCTTCTCCAAGTGGTGGTGCGTAAATCTTAGGTGGTACCGTAATCGCTAATCGGTCCATTTGCTATATCTACCGGCAGCTGACGTTTGAGGTCAATCAACAGCGGTGATACTTCTGCGGGGGGACACGGCACGAGTCTCCTGGATCTGCATCCAGGCAAGCGCAAAGCCACAAACATTAAATTAAATGGATTGAGAGGCGTACAGCACCGATACGTTATCAGTGACGCGTGTCATACCGAGGAGTTAGGGGAGTTTTTGGGAGTTGTAAATACTTCCCGTTAGGGTAATGTTCTGGAGCATTCCGATAGAATATTCTACACACACCATACGATCAATTCTTGCAAACGCAAACACATCACATCCGTGTGTACTCGCTTTGATATCAAAGAAAACTCGAGCTAGCTTTGTAGCCAGCCGTCGTTCAACTGCACGAAGTAACAACGAACACGTAACAAACAAAATGAACTATCATGTTTGAGAGGGCAAAAACATTCCAGGTGGATAACAAGAAGAGACAATGCGATAGAAAATGGAGTAGTCGTTCGTTTTTGTTTTTTGTTTTTTTTTCATGCGGGCACATACTATCAGTTCCAGTAATAGTTCCTCTTCAGAGCGGAAAACAAAATGGAGTTTTAGCATGCGATATAAAGGGGTTCTCCATCTCCATCTCATCCCACAAGTCCTCATCAATTTCCACCTATCGTTACCCAGTTACCGAACCATCAAAGAGAAGCGCCCACTCGGTCCCGGAGATAATACTCTCCTAACGGTAGCGTCGCTTGTAAGGATTTAGCCAGTACACCCGGCTACCTACACACTCCGGTGCGGGGAAAATTCGAAGCAGATCGGTTTTTATTGCCTGGCGGCTACAAGGTGCCACATCATATGATGCCGTTTTTCCTGTTCGTCGTTTTCCCTTGCTAGATGCTGGGAAAGGCCACTGAGGAGCAGAACACGAGACATGAGAGAGATAGTTTTCTTCCTGGTCTGCTGTGATGCTCCGTTCGAAGTGTACGGAAGTCAAAAAGCGGAAACTGAGTGGTGCTAATTTTTTTCTTGCTGTAAACCCAGCACAAACATGGAGATGGAAGGGAAATTTTCCCACCAGTCATTTCTCGCAGGACACGACGGTGTAAGTGTGTGTGTGTGTGACTCTGATCAAGTTGGATGATGGGGACCAGGCACAAGCAGAAGAAACTTCTGCGAAAAAAGAGCTGGAAAACAGCTTGGGATAGAATTTCGGTAGCGGTAGTAGCAGTTAGCCTCGGGACAATTTCTATCCATTGATAGTGCTCTGGTGGCTACCCTGGCCAACCCTTGCTGTACACACACTCTCTCTCTCTCCCGGTGGAGTAATAATAACGAGATGGTCGAGCATCATTCAACGCCGTGGTGTTCTCATGGTGCTGGCGGAAAAACCCCCGGTCGGTTTTCCGAGCTCCGGCTTTTTTTTTTGTTTGACCGGCTACACATCCTAACGTGACCGAATATAGAAACTGACATTTTACCCATTGTGTGGTGGTAGTGGTTGGTGGCCGGTTCGTTGTTGCTCGCGGCGATGCAGGACTCTGCTCCCTTCCTTAACTGACCAACGATTCGGAACTTCTTCAAACTGGAGGGGGAGACTAGCGGCACCCAGCGATTTTCCCCGAGAACTTTTTGCTGTTGGTTCCGATTCCCCGAAAGAGAGACACGTGGGACAAACGATATCCATAATGCTTTTCGGGTAGTGCTGTAAAGCCGGGCCAGCAACCATGCCACGATACCCCCTGGAGCGGTGAATCCTTTTTGACACTATTCCACCCCCAGCCAGAAAAAGCTTGCACGCGAACTACAATAAATTTTATTTAACTGACAGCAAATGACAGCGGCAAAAATATGATACGTAGCTTCTGGAACTGGCTGCTCTGTGTGTAAGTTGGTGGGTGATGCTGTGTGTCCTACTTACAGCGGCAGTTGTGTGTATGTCCGCCACAGATTTCGGTGTGTCCACTGGTCTCCCTCTCTCTCTCTCTCTCGCCGCTGCTGGTCGTCCATTTGGTCCTATTTTGGAATCGCCCTTTTCGCAGAAGGCAAAAACTTTCCCTGGTCGTCGTCCGTCGTTCTACATTCTCTACTGCCGGTGGTCAATGTATAGATATATCTCATCTTTCTACCCATATCGCATCCATTGGGGTGGAGGGGACACCCATCGCCTGCAGCATTTCGAAAGGATATTTCATTTTCTGTCCACCACCAACTACTACTACTACAGCTAGAGTTCTGGTGTGTATCTGTTGCTATAAAGTGACCAGCCGACAAAGCCGTGTGCAACTGTTTCCTTCCAGCGTGCGCCCGGTATTACAGCTCCAGCTCCTACCCCGTTCGGACCCGGAGCGCGCTGGACGTATTACATTGTGCTCAAGTTACTACACATTTGTTCGCGGTGCTGCGGGTGGGTACTGAGGATGAACGGACCGCTTTTTTTTGCACTCCAATATCGTTCGTCCTCCCTGACGATAACACCACCATTCTTAACGCCTGCGGGGGGACCATGCATGGGATTGTTTTTGTGTCGTCGTGTTGACTAGTACCGGTGATGCACTCCATGCTTCCATTGTGTGTGTTGCACACGGATCAGTTGACAATTGGATGAAGTGTTGTGTAGTGCGGGGCGCTGTGCTAAACTTTCGCCGCCAGTCCACGCGGTTGTACGGAAACTGTTTCTAATGATATTTTTGAAACTGTTTGGCAGCGCAGCAAAAAGGGAATGCCCAGCTGATTACTATTTGCAATCAATTTGTAGTACATTAATTACATTACGGGGGAGACATTCAATCAGCAATCTGGCTTTCTACACGTCAAGTTATAATGGGGAAGTTTGATTTCATGTGATGGTTGAAAATGTTTTGATGGGCTTTAAATTTGCTAGAATGCTCTCTAAAACGTTAGATAAATTATTTGAAGCTCAGTTTTTATCTAATACTAGACTAAACTTAACCTACATAATATTTAAGTGAGCGTTTAAATTGTAGAAAAACAAGGAACGACTAAGAATTATAGCAAAATTATAGCAGAAATAGTAAAAAGTGTTTGAAACCGAAAACGAGATTAATCAGAATTTAAAATTAATTGTTGTTCAAGTGTTTTCATAAGATATTTAAAGTAATTGAATACTTCTTAGCATTGATATTAATCATGCTCATGTGTTAATAATTAACCATAATTAAATTTAACATAAAATTCGTATAAGGAGATATTATAGCGAATCATTAGTAACTTATGAGTAATTGATCAACATATTTTTTATCAGAAATATAAGGAAAATGTAAACCTTACAGAACAAATAGAATCCTTTCTCCGTTGCAAAAAAAAGATATCCATTTGTGTCCAACGCCAATTACCGACGAAACTGGTAAATATTTTCTACCGAAACGCAACCCAAAACCAAATATCAATCAAAAGTAGCTGATTTCTGGTTATTTTTTGACATATTAATAAAACACTTCGTGCCTCACTTTATGCTCCAATCACATCGAATGCAATTCCGTGTACACAATCTCCAGCAGAGGAGGGGAGGATGCTGATGTGTTCCTGCTGCTGTTGAGTCAATATTGCTGCAAAGGTCTTCCGCGTACGATCGGTACGAGCTCGTTTGATGTTTTTTTATTCTGCTTCCCGATGTCCGTCCACATTTATGAGTGGTGGATATGCATACAGCTAGTTTCAGGCTGCTGGTATCCATGCTACAATGCATGGGCAAATTTGGTACGGGAAAGCAAAAACCTCAATCCTTGGACACACTACCGAGAAGCAATTCGGAAGCAATAAGGCTTTCCGCTCCCGTTGCACTTCCTGCTGTGTGGGTGGGAGCATGGAACCGACTGGCAAAGAAGGTGACTTCCCCTTTTGCAGCCCTCCGGAAGTGAATCGTAGATGAACAACAGCCGGGAGACGGGGAGAGAGAGATGGTATGGAAATCGATTGATATTGCAATCGTTCGACTCGGCGGCCAGTTCGCGGCCTAATAGTCTCCCATACCTCAACAACAACAGCACAAACCGGACCGGAGAAAAACGGATGAAGTTCATCGAAAAACAGCTTGACGCGAGCGCGAATGCGCGTCAAAGGACGAGATGCATCTCTCGTAGCGCGGAACACAATAAAGTCATTCCAATCTTTTGGCTCGCGCTTCTTGTACACACTGAGATGCCATTCGTTACAGGGCCTCGTTTTCCAATTTCATCAAACTGCCGGCAGTGGTTCGGCGCCGTGCCTGTCTTCTACTCTGTTGCCTCGGTGTCCTTGCGTCCAGGTTGATCAAACAATTGACAAGGGAACGTTCACAGCTGCGAGCTGCGAGCTGCTACTGCTACTGCTGCGGACGCTTCACGAATATATATCCTGTGTGGATCGCCAATAACCATTGCTTGCAGTGTTGTTTCCCACGGATGGTTGCAATGGACGGGAACATACCAACAAAAACAAAACCCACTCCGAAAACAGGAAGCCCTTCTGTACAGAAGTGAACTTACCGAGCAAAGTCTGCAAAGAAAAACTCCGCATGGAAAACGAACACATTCGGTCCAGGGGTGCGCTAGAAGAATCAACAAAAAACACACACAAGCGGCAGGAAAGGTTACGCGACTAGCATACCGATTGTGGTCTTAGGCTGCACGTTCCGCCATTGCGCTCTGTGTGTTTTGCTGTGCCCATTGTGGTTCGCGTGTGCCGTGAGGATAAAAATCGTTTTGGGGTTTGTGTGAACCATTCACAACCATTCGTTTGCCCGTTTGGGTGAAGTTACAGAACGAGAGAAAGGAGAGAAAGAAAAAAACCCCGGGATGCCAAAGCCGGCAGGAGCAGGCCCACGGGTACACACGCTTGGGCGAAAGTCCATCCCGAGTGGTGGCGACGGTCATCACCGTCAAAAAGAAAGCTTCTTCCTTGATGATGGCGCCCGGTACACACACAAACTGCATGCCACCCTACTGTGTGGATCTACAGAGCTGTTAGATTGTCGAACATTGGTGCACAGTCATTTGGACATGCCGAATCGGGACAGGGGGCAACACACAAAAAAATTAGTCGCTACCGACGAGAACATGCCGGGGGAGATAACAGTAGTAGTAAAGGGCATCACCATTATGATGGTACAAGAGACACACACACACGTCGTTCGCAACACACACAGAAAAAAACAGGATGAATATCTAGTCATGTTAGACCAGCAAACAATCGTTGCAGGATCAGATGATATTCAGGTCAGCAGCAGCAGCAGCAACACAAAACTGGAAGGGGACTTGCGCTGCACCAGAGGAAGGTTATGAGAAAAAGCTCGTTTTTTGCGTAAGTGAGGAAATGCAAATAGAGGACGAATGTATGCTAGAGACTTAATGGAAGCTGCTACGCACGATGTGGTCCAGAAGTGGGCCCTTTTTTGACATTTGAAAGTATCAGAAAAAAATTGAAGAACTTCTCAGAATATTTGAAAATGGATTTAATTGCTGTAACTTCAAACGTGTTCAAATTATCTGAATAGGAATTTTGCATAAAAATTGCTATTAATGAACAGATAGATGGTCGCCCCAACTTCTGAAGGATCATATTGCCGCTTCAACCTCAAAAGGTCTCAGGTGCCATGCCTAGCTGACTTGGATTTGATTTCATCCGAAGCTTGATTATCAGTCTTGAGTCTTGGAGGACCACTGGCTCAAGCAACCACTGGCTCTGTGGATTGCAGAGCCACAGGCAACTGATTCTAGAACTCCTTATCAGTAATTCACACATCAGAAAAACACTATAATGAAGCTAAAGTTTACAGCAGAAATTTAAATTTTGAACTGGCCTATGGGATCTGAGCTTTGCCACTGCATCGCGGTTTAAAGTGGAATTGCACCAAGAGTTGACATTTCGTTTATCATATCAAAATGATTTCCGCTGTGTTTTAACGAGAACTATAACCATTGTTTGAGTACCAGAGAATCAATATTTACAATTGAAAACTTATTGACTTTATTCAGTGTCAAAGTTGATTCACAATGCAATAGCTCTAATATTCTTGTGTTCCAACTTAATTGCCTAGTTCGTCTGCGCAGGTAAATGTTTGCATTTAATTGGATGTACAAATACGTACAAAAAATGTTATTGTGCTTATCACAATACACACCGTACTGTAACGAACCGGCTAAAATTGTGTTGAATGCAGATTTTCTCATTAGCGCCTCATTGATAGATTTATTCCATTTCACACCATATAATCAGCACTTGTAGAGTGAAATAGAGGGCGAACAACCAAAAAAAAAAATCCCTTGTCCCGTGATCATAAAGCATCGTCCGACTTTCCCCCGTCACAATTGTGCAATTGTTTTCTCGTGCATCACCAATTTCATGTAACCAAGCTCCATGCGCCCATGTCCCATGGTGGTGGGTCATCCAACATCCCAACTTCACGCCCCCCCGAAAAAGCGCACAAGAACAAAAGCTTTAATTAACTAATCAGTCTCGACGATGGTTCGAAATGATAACAATTTTCCATTCGGTGAATAAAAGTGTGTGTGTGTGTGTGTGTGTGTGTGTGTGTGTTTGTGTGCTGTGTAGTAGCAACATCACCACTACCAACAGCTGAGCGCACAGTGTTATGTTGATGTTATCCTTGGCTGCCAAAAATCTCCCTCCGGAAATTCTCCCCCCCCCCCCCCCCCCCACCGGCCCCCTCTACCACGAGTGTTGGGGTGTGTGCAGGGGCTGCACACAAAAGCTTTTCCATTACGCGGGAAACCGTGATTTAATTTTTGCGGATGAGCCGCCAGCTTTAGGGCTGGTGAGTTTTTAGGGATAGCGCCTGATTTCGGTGGGAAATCAGGAGGGAACCATCATTATCATCATCCTACGATTATCTACAAATGAATCCATCACTTCAGTGAGTCGTAGGCAATTTTAATTAGGATTTAGATTGCAAGCGGGATAGAAGGGCGCGCTCCGGGAACGAAGGAAAATCTGTGAAATTGGATTATTTAGTACGGATTTGGAGTGTTTGGTGTGTGTGCATGCGCTTTTTTATTCTTTTGCCCCTAACGCACCCCTCTGCACTGGCTGCTGTGTACAATAGCGGGTGCGGAAAATCCGATCGAAATATTGTGATTAGATTAATTAGCAGCAGAAGTTCGTAGCGATCGTCCGTTTTTTTTGCGTCAATTTTGAAATCCAAAACGAATGTTTCATATGAATTTTGCGATCTGACAAAGCTTTTCAATCCAGACAAATTTTGTGCGCCCCCCCAATAACTAACTAATTAAATGTGATCCTTTGATTGCTCCCTTTTCAGCTAACGCACAAGTTGTAGACACAGACCCACGCACGATTGTGGTCGTAGAGAATCAGGAAAATGTAAAGCTCAGCTGCCGGATAGGCCGTCCGGCACAGCTTTGTCTGTAAGTATTTATTTTGAAAAACCGGAATAGTCAGTCCTTCATCCGAACCTAACTCCTACTTTATTTTTCCAGCATTCGGTTGCCTGGAGTAAATGATCAATTTTCATTGGACCCTAACGTTGCGTCTCCGGTGCCTGGCATGTCCTACCACGGTGATGGGCTGGACAAGGGTTCGTGCGGTGTGCGTATCGCGCGAGTGACGGCGGAAAATGCAGGCCTCATGAACTGTACACTGTTCGTTGATGGACGTGGTTTGACTGGTTCCATCGAGATTGTTGTTGCTTGTAAGTATAGGCCATGTGAGGCGTCAAAAAGAGAAAAAGCGATTCCACATTGATCGTCTGTTTTCTACTGCAGTCCCACCGGAGCAACCCGCCATTGAAGTCGTCTCAGGAAATCTGGCCAACTTGGAGGTTAACAGTGAGCTCACCTTTCGATGCATCTCCGCACGAGGCAATCCGGCGGCCAAGCTTTTGTGGTTCTTGGGTAGGTTTTGTTGCACGCTCACGCGTTACCTTTTTGAAACACATATAAATGATTCACTCATTTGAATATTAACAGATCAAGAACAAGTCTATGAGGGAGTCAAGATGGAGGAACTGGAAGAATACTTCGACGAGCGCTCCAACAAACGCTACTTCACCGCGTCATCCACACTGACCCGCTCGATTCGTGCGGAGGACAATGGCAAACGCCTCACCTGCCAGGCAGAACATGACGCGTATCCGGAGAAATATTCCCGCACTGATCTCATCATGAACGTTAACTGTGAGTATGCGTTGTGCAATGCTGACCCTATAGAAATAAGGATCAATTTATTAAGAAGTGCGCGTGTTCCTTAATCTTTTACAGTCCAACCACAAGCACTGCCCGATCAGGTCGTCTATGGACTGCAGCTGGGACGCACTGCGACCGCCAGTATGGTAATCAAGGCGAACCCTTCGCCACGAGTTCTGTGGAGCATTGATGGCATTGACTATCATCAGGGTACCGAGCAGGGACGATATGCTGTACCGATTCCGGAAGCGCTGGTAAGAAGCCCCCCACCCCCACAGGACACAATCTTGATGGAAGACGAGATTGATTCTTGATCCATTTTTAGGGAAACAACCACTACAACGTTTCGCTGACCATTGCCGGCCTTACCCTGGAAGATCTGTCCAAAATGTACGTGATGCGTGCGTCGAACAACTTCGGCACGGAAGATTACCGGCTGAGCCTTCGCTCCCAGGACGAAGTGTTCAGCGAATCGAGCAGCTTCGGTACCGGTGAAATTGTTGGCCTGGTCCTAGCCGTGCTGATCGTCCTGTTGGCCGTTGCCCTGATCTTCATCGCTCGTGCTACCGGTAGATGGTGCTTCCGAGGTAAGTTTAGAACGATTTAGTAATAAAGCTAATAAGTAAATGGTTTCTCGCGTACAATAATGATTGCCACTCGGGAGATAAAGTGCAACACGCGGTGCCTACTGCCTTTACTAACCAAGAACCGAACGGGGAGTGCGTTTGCTAGGGTTACCACGTAACAAATTAAAAACCCACACCAAAATCATTCCCTTTCGATTGTTTTGTTGCATTCCACCATTAAACCCCAAGCACCACGACGCACCGCGGCAGGAGAACCGCAAGAAGCATAGGAACAAGTGTACACGATCAGTAGTACCATTCGGCAAGGTTAGTCACGAAGAAGAAAATACGCTGGCTTTGTGGCCAAGTGTGTGCGCCTGTGTCCTGTCTTCACGCCGTTAAGCTTTTTTGCAAGAGCTCCAGAGAGAAACTTCTTTGGAGAAGTTACTACTACACTACAAAAGCTTACAGAGTCGCACCTCGCACGCATACAAATTTGAATTGAGAAAAGAAAAATCACCAAAAATTTCCTCAATATTGGCGTTCGCAAATGAACTTTGAAAAGATTTTCGTTTTCTTTCCCGCAATTTCCTTTTTTCATCTACACAAACACACACACACACACACACATTCCGTTGCATATGCTCCCTCACACCACTGGCCTCCTTCACTCCATTCGGTCCTATGCATCCTAGAACATGTCGCCACATCTTGGTTTTCACACCGTTTCGGAGCTTTCCACGTTCAAGTTTTGTCGTCTTGTTTTAGGCTTGTTTGTACAATTTTCTTGCCGATTTTACATGTTTCTATTGACTATTTACTACTGTGTTTTTGTCTAACGGAACGGATCCTTTAACCAACCATTCTTTTCTCTTCTTTTCCTTTCTCCCCACCCATCTTTTCCCCCAACCCGTTCTCTTCTTCTTTTTTTCCTTTCTCCGTTTTTACAGTCAGCTTGTATCAGTAGTCGAACGCACACTGTTCGATGAACTTTATCGCTTTTAGTGCCCGTGTGCCGTGTGTTTGTTAAGTATTCTTCGAACACGAAAAAAAGAGCCAACCAAAAACCTCCTGAACCGTCCAATTAAAATCATAAAAAAACAATCAGTGTTCTCTTAAGAATGTATTTTACAAACCCTCTCCTAACTATAAGTGTCACGACAAGCCTTTTGGGTGTTTCTGTATACAGCTCGCTCTCTAAATCAAATTTAACGTAAGTGTGTTCATTACTCCAAAAGACATATTATGCGTGTGTGTTTGTGTGTGTAGCTGGACGGTGTAAAACATGTGCTTCGTATGTGCGTATTTTTGTTTGGTGAAAACCCCTTGAGATTAAGAGCTATAGCTCGCTGTACCGGTTAGGAAGCAAAAAAAAACTACATAAAAAAAGAAGACAAATCGTTATAAAACTTTCTCAAACACGCGTGTACGTTAAGGGAACGGAGTTGTGTATGCTAATGCCTGCCACCATTAACATGAGAAACGGTACGACGGAATTTTTTGTGCAAGCCGAGTGTTTTGTGTAGAGAAACATGACGGAACCCCGAATCCACTGAATCGCAGTTAGAAAAGAGGTCACAAACGACACGCACACCCAAGCAATTAATTATAGGGCAAGCGGGCGAGCGGTTCGCAAGCATAATGCACAGGAGCCGTTGTAGCGTTTAATGAGAAACACAATGACGAAGAAAAGCATTATTTTAAGCTTAAGCTAATTTATGCCGACTATTTCGGTTGCACTTGCGGAAGGCGTAGTAGTGGTAGTAGGTAGTGGTTAGTGTAAACGGGAAAAACTTTCGCACAAGGCAAAAGCTGCTTTAAAATTCATTCGTATGATAATTAGATTTGTTCTTCTGACATTACGTCTTCAGAGGTAGGGCGAATTGAATCGTTTTAAAAGCAATTGCGCACTCGCTCTCAAAGGATTACTCCGGAAATGCTATTAAAAAGATGGCCGGTTTTCTTTTTAACCTATACCGTTCACAGTCATGTTTTTTACGTGTGTATGCGTGCGTCCGATGCAGAAGAAGTATCGTTGATATTCAAATTTGCTTCAAGTGGATAATATCGCACAGAGAGAGGGATAAGGATAAGTAAGTGCATCATCATAGAGTGCCATTAGAGCAGTTTGTTTTTTCGATCTATGAAACGATTCCAACGCCAGCAGAAACAAACATCACAAGCATTTTTTATTTCCTGGTAAGAGTGTTCATCTTTGAGTTAATCACTTGCTGCAGGATGGAGACGCCTGGTCTTTCATGCTAGCCAGAAGGAATATTCAATAACCCAAAAATGCGGAATGCGTTCAACGGCAATCGAAAAGCAACTTCCCCCATCGAAATGATCGCGCTCGTCCAATTCCAATCCGAAACGTAAATTGAAAAACGGAAAACGTGCGTACAAACGTTTGTGTGTGTGTGTGTGTGTGTTTCAATTGGGGATGGGAAAAAAAATCTGGCAGAAATACACCACCATCACTGTATCTTTTAAGCTGTTGTGAAGTTGGCCTGCATCTTACGATCAAGAAACAGAAGGTAGGGACCTCCCTTCATATGAAATGCAAATGTTCTCTTCCATTCCATTTTGTTGTTTTGTTTTTCCCCTTTCATGTTTCGTACGTTCGCAATCGTCAAGTCATTTGCGTTTTTTAGAGCATCTCTTTTGCGAAAACGAAAAAAAAAAACAAGGAACTACATTCAAATTGGACCAAGCAATTTGCTGTACGTTTTGCTACTGACACTTTAACTGTTTGCTTTTATTAATTCTGGCCCCAAAAAGAGACGCCCTTGCGATCGTTCTCTTTCTGCCGCCTTAGACCGTTTTTACTAATATGCTTCATATTTTCATACATTTTAATCAGATGCTAAATTAATTCTGAACAGCATTCAACACTGTTAGTTTGTGTGTATGTGTGTGTGTGCACCTCACCTTTGCTCGGGAGGACATTATAAGTAGCTTAACTTGTCCTCTGAGAGAAAGAGAGCATCAAGAAGAAAGGATAAAACATGCAAACGCTGGTGTAGCATAATATGCTCTTCAGCACGCGTAACCTTCTCGACAAGGTGATCGCCTCGCGTTCATAAGGAAAACCACCCGATTTTTTGTATCTTTCTCGTCAGCCCTCTTTTTCTTTATCATTGACACCCGGCAGCGAATCTGTAGCTAGAGAGTCAATCCGTCTTGTAGAAAACATCCACCCTTCCCGAGGAAAACAAAACAAAAACCAATTAGAGCATAGACCAAAGCGAAGATTTCTATGAAAAAAAGCCCCCTGAAAATCTCACATACCCACACACACACAGACACAGCTAGTAAGAACCGATGTCCTGATTCTGTTTCTTGGTTGTTTTTGCAGGCGCTTCCCTCAATACCGATATCAATCCGGACTCCGAAGCACAGATTACACCGCACCCGCACGATGACGAGATCGACGAGCGGCAGCAAACGCAGGACCCGGCCGCCCACTACGTGCACGAAGGTGACGAGAAGCATGCGGCCACTAATGGGAAGCACGAGAACGGCAAGCAGCAGCAGCCGAAGGCGCAACCGGCTGCCATCCCACAACCGCCAACCGTCGGTGGCGGCAAGCAGGAAAATGGCAAGCCGGCCGATAACAACAAAACGAACACATCCGTGTAGAGATTTCTTCGGCAGCCAAACATTTTGGTCCAGCAGTTTTGCCACTTAATACACTAGTTGTAAAAGGGATTGTGATTGGACGGGCGCCTCGGAAGGAAGAAATATTAGCGCCGTTGTTCTAACATTGATGAAAATCGCCCACCGCCGAGTGGGTTTGTGTGTGTGGATGGAAAGGAAAAAAGCGGACAATGCGAAAGTATAGAATAACAAACACAACAAAGCCGCGCAACAAAAACGAAAAGAAAACGGGAAACTAATTAACGGACGGCGAGCAGGGCAACATACAACAAAAACAAGCTAGAAATGCATGAAAGATCTGTTATTTTTGGAACTGAGAAAGGAAAATTGGCGATGTGAAAATAGCAAAAAGCACGACAAAACCAGACCACGGAACGGGGAGAGCATGGAAATTCGGTTCTTTAACGGTTTGGGGCGGAAGAAAAATAGGCAGCAGTTCCTTACGCGTTTGTTTATTTTTTGTGCGGTTGAGAGCTTTCAATCCTCCTGCTCCAGCGAGAAAGTCCGACAGTCCCGCTGATTACGCCGGGAGTGATTAATGTGTGCGTGTATGTGCATCCCCAGCAACAGAAAGCGTTCGATAAGATACTTTCCTTCCAAGGGGTTGATCTTTCGCTTGTTTAGATTAATTTTGGGTTTCCTTTAGTTAATATTTGAATTTGGCTGCTGATGCGCACTCTGTTTGGTTTGATTTACCGTTTGGTCGTGGCGCACAAAGCATAATAAATGAAATAATCGAATCTCATCGAGAGAAGGTAGCAATTAGACCGCACGAAATTCGGACGTGGAAGCCTTCCTAGTGAAGGGAGAGGTAAGAGAAAGAGAGAGAAAAAAGGTTTCCCAATTTAGAAGCTGCCTCACAAGCAGAACGGAGCGCATTAGAAGATTCTAGGAAGCGGAATATTTTGATTATAAAATAATGATTCTCATTGAATGAATGGAACTCTGTGTAGGTTTTTACGGCATAACTTAAAAGAAAAACATATTGAGTATACACGCGTGAGAGAGATAAAAAGCGTGGGAAATGAATTCCAGACCTTTTATTAGGAACAGCATCAATTCAATGGAAACAAATGGCATTGCTTTGCTTTCCGATTTTGCTCCGCCTTAAATCGTACTTAATTAAATGTTTGTTCACTAGAAAAAAGTAATGAAACGAAACGAGAGTAATACAACAAATTCCATCCACGCTCAGGTTCCTTTTGAAGCGGAACGATGATACACTTAAGCTAAGGAGGAGACACATACGATGCTCGAGCGCTTTGACGCTTGTTGGAAGTGGATAGTGGTTATAGCTCTATTACGATCGGCCATTTTGACCGGAACCGGCTAAGCTATTTAAGTTGTATGGAAAACGAAATGGCGGATACATATTATTTCATAAGCGCTCAAATGTGTTTGTTCCCCCCTTCCTCTCGTCTAGACATAAGCTACTATTTGCACAAAGTGTCCATATTCAGGAAGCATTAGGAGTACGTTAATTTTTATTGCTATTTTTATCCCCCATTTTGTTAAAAAAAATACCACCAACCCGATTCACTACCGCTACCTACCATTACTACTGCATACCATTTCCAACAGGAAGAATCTCTTACATACAACTAGATCTGTTTTTTATAGAATTGTAGCGCGAAACGACAATGAAGCCAAGAAGCTACCACATGTTTCAACCACAATCTATCAATGTTATCTCTAAACTTTTACAAACAATTTCTTTAGGAAACAGTTTATGGCAGCTCTCGAATGCACTTTACACCACTACTTATATAGGGACAAAGATAGCACCATAGATATAATGAGAACGATATGGAGCAGGAAAGAGAGAAACAGAGAGCAGCAAGGGAGAGAGGTCGAGAGCACCCCATTACCAATGCTTTTATTACTTGTGGGGGAGTTTCGAAGCGTTTTTATTTAAACGATCGCGTAGCAAACACACAAACTACCGCTCTGGAAACACAGCATCTCTCAAGCGAAAAGAAGAAGCGTTTTTTAATCTTATTCCTTACTTTTTTTTACATATTAAAAATTGTATATACTTGGAACGAATAAAAATCTAAAAAAAACCCTAACTTTTACTGCCCACTTTTGTATCATGTGGTTGGGAGATGAGGAGAAAACAGAACCGAGAGCACACGTGTTTAAATGTTTGTAAATAACAAGCTTAGGATTTTTTTTTATTTTAATTAGTAATGTTAAGAGGAAAATTCACCCCGTTTTTCTTTCCTTCTTCTATCGTTAACAGGCAAAAGCAGCTCAACTTCTACCAGTGCAGCAAAAATTGGTGAAACGTAAGTATCAGGGATCGCTACCGACGGTAGCCCGATCATCGCAGATTAAGATATGTGTTTCGTGTGATTAATGTAAAAATTCAAATGTAGTGTAACGTTCGGTGTGCCTGTAGTATTTGCTTACTTGCTTGCGTGTCGGTATCATCTTACAAGCTCACAATCGCCTCTACCATACCTCATTTTAGTGACGGCTTTTCTGCTTCCTAGTATGGTAATTGGGAGAATAAAATTTTTGGTTAATTTTATTTTTTTATTTTAAAATTTTATAAAAAAAATCCTCTTTTTTCTCTCTAAATGCTATCCTTCTTTCCAACCCCTTTTTTGTATACGCCGGTCGAAACTAACCTACCACAGGGACACTATAGACAATGGTGTTGGTGAGACAATGCTACCACCACCGACCATGATCGTTCCGTCGGTCGCATCTAGTCCTGCCGTCCCGAACGGGGACTCCCACCCACCAACACCCGACCCGAACAGCTCCATCCTGAGGCCAACCAACATGCGCCATCCGCTGGACGCATCCGGACCATATCCGTTGGGTGCGGTCCGGCGCGAACCACAGCTATCCGTCAACAGTGGGAACTTTGACAATGCGAGTGTCCTGTCGTCGGATTCCTGCTCCACCGTCGGATACGGTGATCCGAACCAGGTCGGTCTGCCACCGGTGGCCGGCGCACAGAAACGATGGATACCGCATCAGCAGCGTGAATTGCTCGAAAAGCAGGCTCAGTTACTGCTGTCCGGTGCCGCCATTAAGCGCAAGCGTGAGACGGAAATATTCTAAACGCATCGATGGTGCCAGCCGGCGGTGAAGAACTCAAGTGTAGTTTTGTAGGCTTACAAATAGGAATACTAAAATCCCAAAAGGAAAGCTAACGTGCTCGCTCCTCGCTAATGATGGTTTAATTATGTTTGTTTTTTTTTCTTCTAATTATTAGCAGCTTAACTTATCTGGGTGAAGAAACCGGTTAGTCGATGCTATTGTTTGGTGTTGATGGAGATTTAAAACAAAAAACGACTCGCCTAATGTAAAGAGTAGAATTAATACTTCAACCCTGTATACCCTGTATAGCTAATATGCCCTCTAATATTCTCTCCACGATGTTGTACGTATTAGTATGGTTTGACGATGTACAGATGATGCTAATTTATTACTATATACCGGATGAATGTAGCGTTTTTGTGTGCGAAAGTAATAATAAAGCTCGTTGTTAAATTATGCTTTAAATGTATTGGTACAGTACGAATTGAAAATACTGTGCGTTTAAATTATAGCAATTGAATCGTACTTTTATAGCATTTATTTTTGATTTTTAATTTGTATATTTTTATGTTGTTTTCATTATTTTAATTAACAGAGCCGTTTATAGTTAGGTTTTGAATATATTAAATAATTTTTGATAAAATCCCCAACAAAAAAATGCTTAAGACCACCTATAAAACCACAACTAGCGCTGTCTCTGTCTTATTCGCACCAAACATTTCTTGATTCACTACGTGCACTATTCGGTACGAAGCTTCATAAACAGCACCACACATGCATCCGCTTCACCCATCACCGTTTAATCTTCCCTTCGTTTCTCCATCATCAAACAAACAGCAGCGACACGGAAAGTGCAGAAATGAAGCAACCGATGACGAAAACGCAGCGCCTGAAGAACATTTTCGCCAAACGCATGCAACGCGGCCCAACGAGCGAGCTGCCCGAAGAAAACATCACACCGGATGTGGTTGCGGTCGACGAGCAGGACACAAAACCATCGGCAAAGGTAATATTCTGGCCAGTTCTTCTATGCATACGGTGCACAAGGAAGTCTCTTATGACGTGTTTTCTTTCCATCGGCAGGACGATCAAACGCTCGTGTACGCGGAGCTGGAGCTTAAGCCGGCCGGCGCCGGTGAGATATCGTTCGTCAACAAGCCTCCCCCCAACGTCAGCAACGAATCGACGGAGTATGCCGAAATTTTGTACGTACAGCAGCAGGCCGGCGGTGCCGCAGCCGGAAGCGAAACGGCAACCGTCCCACAGCAACAGCAGCAACCGGCGCAGCGTCACCATTCGAGCGAAGATAACCGACCCGTCATCGACGTTAGCATCCAGAAACCGAGCGCCAAAAGTGATGCCGGTAGCAAGGGAACTACCGGCCCGTCCGGTGGCAAATAAGTCCCACGGGAAGGAAAGCCCGAAAATTCATAAGCCTTGAGGCGTAACGAAGAAATCTCGCTTACGGTGTTTGTTGGTTGCTCCCGTGCATGGGAAAGCGGGAAGCAATGTTTCTTTTATTTTTTCTTCACACGTAAAGTTCATTCCGTCCATTAACATTAGCCGGTATCAGCAAGTCAGTTTTCATTTCATCTATTAGGGCGAGTAAAGGTAGTGGTGCGATATCTTCGCCATGTTCATCCCACATCATCATCATCATCATTACCACAACAGACAGCGGTTTAAAACTTCATGCAGGTAGCACAATGCGTTGCTTAAGTCGTAGTAGTAAGCGTGAGTTTGTGTGCGGCGCGAGTGGAAGTGTGGGGAAAGGCGAAAAGATTTCCTTGCTGCATTCTGATTTATTATTTTCACGCTAAGAGCACGGTTAGTGATGGGGGGAGAAATTTTTAATGTACTTTGTATCAGCAGATACTTCGAAATATAGGATTGTAATAATAAGTGGTTTCTGTTTTAAGTTGCTTAAACTGGGTGAACACTATATCACACAAATGTTAGGCAAAAACGGCACCGGTCTTAACACGACAGGACCGGGGTTTAAATCCCATCTGGACCGTTCCGCCGTAGTGAAGACGAACTATTAAACTTAAGTCTAGTAAGCCAGTAATGACAGGCATGAGCTAAGAGTTCGTTAAGCCAAGAAGAGAGACGAGCGATTAAAAAAAAACTCCAGTCCAGTTGGTAAAATTGTCAGATATTATATGATATTGCACAGTCTTTTCTACTGACTACTAAACTACTGATTGCCCTATTGAAAACATTATGAATCTTGTGTGATATGTTAAAGCTTACCGAAGTTGAGAAGTTGCGCATCATCCAATTGGTACAACCCTTTCAACCCTTTCCACTATTCCTTTCCGATTCACTGCCAACCTCAAATCGCCAATCAGCTCGTCCAATTCGCCAACGGGCGGTGGGTAAAGAGTAGGGCGGCTACCCAATTGCATGCTATTGACATAACTCAAACGACAAGTATCCACTGCAGCAAAGAACGCAAACTTGCCACCGCCGTGCCTCTATTCCGGCGTATGATTATGCGGCCCCGGATAGCGGTTTGTGTGCGCTCAGGTCAAATGGAAAGAAGCAAACTAGGCGACACACGACCCTTCCGACCACCCCAGGAACACACAGAGAGCAAACGGTCGCAAATTAGCAACAAACAGTCCCAAACGAGCGAATCGTTCCGGATCGGTGTGCAAAAACCGGCAGCCCCATCGTCGCCCCAACGTACCCGTGTGCGCTCGGACACCGAAACGTCGTGCAAACTCGTTGTGTCGTGCCGGCAGGTGATAACCCGGCTGAATTGCAAGGAAAGGTCAAAAAGCGCCATTTCGATTCGAGCGCCACTCTACACTCTAAGGACGACGCACCGACACACTGCAGTAGCAGTAGTCAGCAGAAGGAGCCGGTTGGTGCGCAAAACACGCAAGAGATGAAATTATTGCTCCAAAGAATTCCCGTGCAGCGTAAGAAGCTTCGCAAAAGATGATTGTGCTGAAGTCGGAAGCTTCAAGGTGTTCGCCAACCGGCAGAACGCTGACAGAGGCGAAACCGGGGGGGGGGAAATATACCTGTTTCCGGTTTTAACGATTGTAGAGTCAGTAATTAAATTGAGTTTAACGAGAGGATTTATAGAATTTCTAAACTAAATTAATTAAGGATATGGTGTCGTAAAATAAAACACCATTCCGTGTGCGCCATTGCACGCAAACCAACCGGACCAAATGGCCAGCCCACTGTGTATGTGCAGCGGAACCGGCATGCGTTGCTACGGGGACTGGAGCTCTGGGCGAACTGAAACTCATGACCTAATGGCCATACGGCCCGGTTTGGTTGGCTGCTAGCGTGTTTGTAGCGTCACCGCGCTGTCTCTAGGGAGCTCTCTGACTTGTGTGCTGCAATATGGCAACAGTGCTCGAACGATCGTCGTCTTACCGTTAGTGGTCGTGTTCTTCTAGGCACTTTTGCGTTCGCTCTCTTCTTGTGCGTCGCAGTGCGTGCGATGATGATGATGGTTCTTGAACGACGAACGGAAGTGGTAAACACCCGGACTGAAATGCCAATTTCCTCATTTGCAAGCGTACGCTGAAGGCAACAACCCACGAACGAACCCCCCACGGTACGGACATTTGACAGGTGCAATCGAGCGTTAGCAACCTCAAGGACTCATCTCCGTTGGCTGGTCGCGTAGCGCCGATGCCCACACTATGGCCGGCTTTCCCCGGGACTCATAAACAAGAAAACAATCATTATTGGAAGACGTTAACGCTTTAATGAGGCTGAAATCTTAGATTTAATGAGTGACAGGGCGCACCGGTGTCTGATGGGAGCTAGCGACGCATAGACTTCCTCGGAGGTTGAACGAGCCACGAGCGTTATCTCATGGACGTAATTGGAAACTGTATGTCAACAACTCAACAAACGGGCCCTCGTGTGCTTTATTAAAATGGGCCCTTGTTTTGCAAATAATCATGTGTCGGTAGCATTCATTTCGCTTTTCCGTAACGATTTTCTGGAGGATCTTTCTGTTTGCAGGTAAGTCTAACAGCGGGGCAGCAAGATTTGAAGGCCAACATAAAAAGCGTTATATATCAATATGAGAACAATTTATCATATCCAACATCGAGTCTAATGAATTGTACTAATTGGATATTTATTGGTGAAGTCGCGTGTACCTAACTCCAACATAGAGATGTTACTAATATACTTAGAAATCATGTTCAGTAGTGGCGCCCTCTAGATGTCAAAATGTGTCAAATTTATTTAAATGCGTGACTGTAAACCTTTTAAAAATGGTTATCAAACAAATCTTCGGTACTTTTCGACGCGATTTGTTCTAGGACGCCCCATGGTAAGCTCTTTTGCCAGTAATACTCCTACAAACCTGTTCATTGCTCCAAAACACACCAATTAGCAAGAAGAAATGTTTTGTCTACGTCTCGTCTCGGCGTAACGCCAACCTTCTATTATCAACATGCAAACGGCACATCGGTAATGTAATTGGCAAAGTATTTTTTTGTTTTCGTACTCCCTTACAAGCCAATTTTCCAAATGTAACGATTGCGTTTACTGCAGCCCAAGAAAAGGACCTGCTTTACCTGCTTTGTGCACCGTGAAGCATTACTTCCGGCCGCTGTTTCTGTCTGTAGCGAGTTTAAGTGGTCAATTATAAAGCTATAATTCATGCTGACATTACATTGTGTGTGTGTGCCTGTGTTGCAAGACGCTTGGTACGGCTTGGAGAAAGGTTGTTCATATTAACATTATTCCGATCGATTAGAGCTCAAGAGGAACAGTCTAATGTAGCTTTAGTTAGTAAGTTCATTTTCAAGTCCTTAGGGGGATATTCATTGGATTACATTATTATTGTTCTACCACGCAGCATGAGGTTCACAAATCACGCCTTTTCCTCATTAGCAGCAACAGCCGGCAACAGTTCTTACCTGAAAAGAAGCAAACAAGCAAAGGAGAGTGTAAGAAAAACAATGAACTCAATGAAGAAAAGTGTCAATGGAGGGATGAACGCCCCATAGAAGACATCGAGTGCTGAAAGTGGTTCGAACCAAACAACGAACCAGAGACAATAGATGAACAATCACTCTTACCATCGACGGCAAACACTGAAACACCCAATTACGAAGCCAACAGCGTCTTGTGCGGGCTAAAAAGGTTCGCCACTGCTTCTTGCATCCGGTTGCCAAAGAGCGGGTGAACTTAAATCGCCAGTAATGAGGCAGGATTTGCACCAGACTTTCTTCAGCCATTGAAATCGATCCTTTAGGTGGTGAGGGCATGTGGCGTGTGTCATGACACGTTTTCTCGAGTGGCTTCTTGCGGCCGTCGAACGATTGAGGTTTTCCTCTAGACTTCCCGAGCGGCTAAGTACGGGTTGTTGTTATACTTGGCCAATTATCCGGACGGGTTTTTTTTATCTCTCTCTCTCTCTCTCTCTCTCTCTCTCTCTCTGTCTTCTCGCCCTTTTTTTGTAGAACCAAGAACTACCAAACGCATAGACGGTAGTGGAACGATAGTCTGGTTGCTCTTTCGTCGTACCGTCGTTCGGAACGCTCGCCTTTAGACGAGAAAATGAAGAGGTGAAGAAACCACAGACAACCACCTCAGGAACAACCCGTGCCCCGTACCCCAACGTACCACAACGAAGGGCTGTGTGAGGATAAGATGAAGAATTGAAGTTTACCTGAACGAGTTGTGGCGGTTCAGATTGACGGTAGCCGCTAGACCCGTGCCGAGCACGGATGGAAATTGATTTTGCTCCTCCCTACCCACTCGGTTGGTGCCGGTCCGGAAAACGCTTGTCTCGTTACCGGATGAACACCTTGTATCCATAAGCTGTCAATCGCCACGGGGGAGATTGTTCGTTTCCGGCAAATGGGATGACCTCGTTTTTGCATTGCTCATTACCGGGACGGTTTGCCACTCGCATTCAATAGGAAATCATTACACACAGATCTCGTGCGATGAGTTTAGGTGACGTTTAGCAGCAGTAGCTCTGACGAGGAGCAATTTATGTTATCCCTAGACTTCTCCAAAATGTTGTTAAAAATGCTTAGATTTATGAATTTTAGCTATGAATCCAAGGTTGCCTCAAGTTTGGTAACTGTAATGTCCTTCCGGTAGATGATTCCTTGAAAAGTAAGTCAACGTAAGAGCTCAAGAAGCAAAAACCTCGTTCCTAGGTTTAATCCTTTGTGTTGAGACTTAAAGCTTTTGGTTTGTTCGGATCGGATTCTTCCAACACTTCTTGACTTAAAAAACCCGGAATAAGACGGATTAAAGCAGCTTATTGCATACATTCGGGCTGTGTGAGGTTATGGAGCATGTTACACGACAGAAATCTAAACCCACTCTCTGTTTTAAAGCTGCCAACTGCATTCTACGGTAATCTTCACGCTTCCGTTATTTATGAGAGCCAGCCCGGGGTTGCCATTAAAAGTTGCCAACAACGATAAACAACAACAGCTGGTGCATCCATCATGCGAGGTTTTAGCAACTTGTCGCAGCGATAAAAGTGTGCTGCGTGGTTTTGTGGTTTTGCGTTAATTGTTTAATTTTTCACCTACAAACCGGCTTTATCTGACCGCAACCAACCACAGCTGGGTTTGATTTTTCATTGCAACGCCATAATACTACGTACGATGAGGATGAGGTACGTTGTGTACTGGTTGCCCGAGCTGAAGACTCTCGAAGAACGCATCGTGGCATGATGCATCGCACTGCTAGTCCGCTTGCATCCATGCAAAGAGGATGATTGAAACATATGACAATGTCTGACCCAATTAGGCATGTAACCGGTGCGATACGGGAGAAGCGGATGGGGGCGGATGGAACGGGTGTGGAATGTAAAAATATCCTACAAACTTACTAAACGATTGCATTTCCCGCAATACCCGATCGGAAAAACGGGGGAACCGGGTGGTTGGGCCACCACTTGTCATAAATTATTCACCCACAGAGCGTACACGCCCGGCAGCTGGTGCTTCGAGCGAATGCGGATGCATTTAATAAGTGTGCAGGAGGACACAGAGCTGAGTAGGCTCCGTGTTCCGTTCGACTGTAAGATTATGTGCCGTGAGAGGATGGTGCAGCACTGGCATTGCCGACCCGGGTTAAAAGATGGGACCACAAGAAGTAGGCGCCCTATCTCCTACTCAAACACGGTGGGAAAACTCTTGTTGGTAGGATAATTTTTCCCCCAAACAACCACCAGTCCAACAACAATGTCCCTGATCCCGATGCCTGAGAGGCCTCACTGGAAAAACCTGCAAGGACTGCTGGTTACGGTGCTCACCCACAACCCATCTCATCTCATACACTCTGTCGCCCAGAACATCTCGGTCGGTTTGTTGTCGGCCGGGCCTTCTTCCCCCGTTGGAGAATTGGCAAAAATGGCAGAACATCATCGGCACTTGTACATTCAAATTAGTTACAACACCACTGCATATGTGTGTGTGTATGTGTGTGTGTTTGTGAATACATGTCCCGGTTCTCACTCGCTCCGTTTGAGCTCTGCGCAGGAAAAAAGGGAAGAAAAAGATTATTATGCATAAATATTTACAGACTACTCTGGCGTAAAATTGCTTTTGAATATAAAACCTCCGGGATGGACGCCGAGTGCGACGACCAGGGAACGGAAGATGTGCACAACACGTGTGTATGTGTGCGTTTATTGCCCGGCCTCAGTGCAGTGACTACGGCGACGAGCAACCGGCACATCACTTCGATGGATGGTAGCAGCACACCAGTAGCTGCATTTCTTTGTGATTGGCCAGGAGATCATACTGGCTTCTGTCGTGCGCTGTCGGAAAGACGATTTGTTTGCGTTAGCCTTATCGGAGGGAGCGTACGGATCGGAGCTTCTGCATGCTACTGCAGCACCCCATCACCGAAAGCTTAAGTGCAGTGTGTTTGTGAAGAATGTCCCAACGTTGTTGCAGAGCTTAACGAACGGTGCCGGCGAACGGTTGTGTATGCTTTCGGTGTGTTTTACATTTGAACCGATTTCTGTCAAGGATTGAAAGCAGTAAGCAGGTTAAATCTGTTTGAAAGTATCGATTTAATCGATTGTTTGTTTGGTAAATACACCTTTCCACTAAGGAAAAAAAGAGGGGGTGGCAAACATGGTCCCCTGCACGTGACATAAAATATTCTTGTTTTACCATACCGAGAAGGGGGTTTGTAAGCTATCGTTGATGTTTAAGGTTGTTTTTCCCATGGAGGCTCATAGTTTTGAACGAGCCTGTTTTTACTTATTTTTATTTTAATGTTATGAAGACATTTTTTATAATAAGCAAGGTATTGAATGATGTTATGAAAAGGATTTTTTTTATCTGATACAAGCCGCTGCTTATTATACAAGAATAATTGTTATTAAATATAAGTAAGAGTTCGAGGTAAATGTTTGAAACCTTGCAAACATAGCCTACATTTAGGCGCTTCCAAATGTCATGAAGCGAATCGCACTGATATTGAATTTTGTGCAATTTTAAATTTCATTATTATAATAAATATATTTATGTACTTACTTTAATTATTATTCATAACTATCAATAAAGATATTAAGTCAAGGTCTATTTTTTATTCCCAGTAATGTACCAGACATGCTTTGGACTTACGGCCTATACGGGTATATTGCTCAAGAAATAATATTTAAATTCATTTAAAGTAAAAGACGTTAATTATAAAAAAGATTAAAAGGTTTAACGAAACTACCTAGTGGCATACAGTGGAAGAACAATAGCGTGGCAAAAAATGACCCTCAACACAGAATAGCATACTTCCAGGCGCATATATTAAACAAAAGGCAAACCTGTAATTTATCAAATTAAAATCAATAATTAGCATCCTACCCGACAATTTAAGCAAACATGTTTTAAGGCATTTATTTAAAAAAAAATTTGTCACGATTTATAATGAGGTATAGCTGTACAAAAAGTCTTATAAAGGTAGAGAGTTGATGAGCGCTGCCATTGACATAAATTCTTGACGATTAATTAAACTTTTCATACACATGCTCAACTTATCAAGCGTTCACCAACGACGACAACAAATTAAAGTTTGTTTTTAAAGAATATTTTCCAGCTAATTGAAGACTAATAAAACTAGTCTCTTGCCAATACGAGCACTTCAAAGATTCCAGCATTCTACAATTCTAAAGGTTTTGAAGCTGGAAGGATGCAATTGCAGATAAAAGCTATTCCCGATAAGGAAGGAACATCGAACACGA
The DNA here is from genome assembly GCF_013141755.1 of Anopheles stephensi. Classification (NCBI taxonomy): domain Eukaryota; kingdom Metazoa; phylum Arthropoda; class Insecta; order Diptera; family Culicidae; genus Anopheles; species Anopheles stephensi. The sequence goes on along the minus strand of NC_050202.1, from coordinate 3,517,950 downwards.
AGTGCTGTTTGCAAACCAGAAACTTCTCTCCTATTACACAAACTGTACGCATCCACAGTGACTTCATGGGCGAAAGTCTAGCAAGAGATAAGAATTCACAAACTACGAAGCTGATTCGATTCGAGCTTCCGAAATGGGATCATGTTCTCAATTTAACTGCACTGCTTGTCCGGTTGTTGAACTACCATCTCGTTCACCAAATAATACGGTATGCTGGGATAAAGAAAAGCTGAGTAAAAACTCATGCAAAGTGCACCAACACCCACACACACCCACGCAGCTATTTAATATCGATGCATTGAAATGAGGAACTTCAAACCCGAAAAGCGAAAAAAGATCGATTTTCTTTCCCCTGTTTTTGGCCTTCTTTCCGGCAGTTTGCTTTGCGCTATCGTTAAAAGCTTCCGCTGCTTATGAGGTTGAGTTTGAAAATTGCCAAAATTGATACGGGAAAGTTTCCATACGTTTGACCACTCCACGTGGTGATGTCCGGTGGCAAGAATAGCGATCGAGCTCACAACCGGCCAGCAGTCGGGACGAGACGGGTTGTATCGCTTATCCGGCGGGCATATATGGGAACAAATAGGAAAAGTTTAATACCACATCGCAGCAGCAGCAGCTACACCCTTGCAGTCTCGCTGCACCGTAATGCAACCGCACACTGGAATGGATTTTTAACCGAGTGCACCCACCAAACTGCACGATGGGGCGAGGTTTTTTTCTGCCCAGAACACATCCCAAAGTCTTGAGCCTTTTATGGTTGAAAAGACTGCAAGCCCTCGAGCACTTCCGGGGCAGAATCGTACGCTTTTTCTTCTTTTTTGTCCCATCATCGATGTGGAGCAAAAGCGGAAGCAAGATACATCGAGATTAAGAGATAAAGTTCGTCCATAGTTTCCTGCCCACCGCTGGGAAGTGCTTGGCTGCTGCACTACTCCCTTTTGGATGTGCCAACATCAAAATCATTATATGGTCCACGGGCACACACACACATGCACGGTGTACGAACAAGCTGTTTTACGATATGGTCATTGCAATAAAAACCGGAAATAGTTAAAGTCGGAAGAAATGATTGCATTTGATAAGGTTCGGGTTTCCTTTTTTTTTGTGCTTCACTCGTGGGCGCCGTTCGCGTAGTATCCTTTACATCCAACACTATTTCCTGGCCATGGTCAAAAGTCCGACGGTGCGCCCGGAAGTGCATCGTAAAATTTTATCGCAAAGGTGTTTTTCCGTTTCTTCGTATGTAATCCATCCAGACCCAACCTAGCTTCGTGTACAACCGTTGGACCGCCGGGGGTTGTTAAAAAGGGCCGGAATGGGATTTTTTTTATCTTCTGCTAGCTCACCTTTGCGCTTGGACCATTGCTTCATGAAAATTAGAAGAAATAAACGGAAACTGAGTGGATGCTGTAAAGTTTAACGGCCACCATTTGCACCCACTGCCGATGCTTTTGCGTTACTTCCTTGAAGGGTGGGCAATGCTTTTCTTTTAAGTTTTCCGTCCTCAGCTAAAGACAACATTAAGGCTCGCGTTGGATGTCATAATTTGATGGATTACGAATAAAAAGCTTTTACTGGCATTATCGCCGAAGTAAATTCCAATTGAAGTCAGTTAATGCAACACTGGTAATTGAAAACGGCAACTTCCAACAATGTTCCGACGGTAGATTCCATCGGGGCAGTTCTGTCTTTCGAGGAAATTAATTACCGGCGCATGGCGCGAAATTCCGACAAGCTTGTTCGTATTAATGTCCTTATTGTATTCGAAACGCTAAAGAAAGCATCATGCGTTGCTTTGAATACAGACAACCCAACCCACTCACCGGCTCACACACGCGCGAAGGCTTAAGGACAAACGTAGGACATATAAACCTACTTATCAGCCCTCCGGTCGGTCGGTCGAAGGGGGCGCGGAAAAATGGGGGAAACCTTGGCTTGAGAGCATTTCATTGGTTTATTGCTTTAACCCTTTCATCACCACAATTCTAGCGCCGTCGAAAGGCGCCGTGTTATAATTACCGTAATTAATTATGCCCGAAGAGCTTTTGCCTTTGCGGCAACGTAGCACACCGCCCACCGCCCGTTAGCGATCCGTTGACTAGACATAGCTCCTTAGACATACACACCGCCAACCCACACACACACACACACAGGAGGCTCATGCATGAATATGACGTGCGGTTCCTAGCCCAGCGATAATAAAGGCTCGGGCTGCAAACACCAAATTACTTCAAACGGTCCAATCACGGTGACGGTAGCCGAACCAGACGTGTCATCATAAATTTTCCCTCTTGCTGGTGGAAATAGGAGAGAGAGAGAGAGACCTCCGCAAGCGGTGACATCGGAAAGAAGTCTGGGTCGGTGAGGCTTTCCAAAGTCAAAATGATTATGATGGGTTAAATTATGATATTTAAATAAAAACCCATGCGGATAAGGCCAAGCAAGCTGGGAAGAGATGGGATGTAACGAATAAATCCCTACGTAAATGACACACTGGGCCACTGAGAAGTGGGTGGCATATCTTCCCAAAAACCCCGGCCAGCTCCGGATACCAAACACACCGGATACACATAGGACGAAGCAATCGGCCGTAAAATATGTACTCTCCCGGTGCGATAATCTAGATTCTCATTAATCACTCATATCCTAAGCTGCCCTAGGGCCCGATGGTCCGAGCCCCGGAGGCCGGACAAGTTGCAACAATTTTCGGCCGAGAATTCGAGAAAGCGAACAAATAACACATCCCATTCCCTTTCTGCTGGTGAGAAGTGGGACGGAAGCGACCACCGGGTCCTTCCTGCGTCCCGGACTGACCGAACGAAGGATTGTCAGTCGACCCCAATTTTGTCTCCCATCATCGTGTGTCCAATGATCTGAAGTTCCAGCATTTTTCCCACCATAGGCCTCCACCCGTTGCCGGAAAAGCGAACCAGAAGTTGTCTTGTTATCTGTTCTGTCAGACCTAAACGCAACTCCGCACGCGCCCGCCCTTCGGAAGATGTCGCATTGCTGAAGAGTGGCTCGGGATGAAAGAAATTAGTTTCCAAGAACATTATTTATATCGCTTTCCGAAGTTGATAGAGCTCTGGAATTAGCTGGCTGGTGGGTGGGTATGGGTTGTGGGTCGGGATATCACTGGGCGGGCCGGGCTGTATTTCTTCATGTCCGGCGGGCGTGTAACAGGCGGGGCAACACAGTGACAAGCGAGTGGACATAGACATTGGGCAAATTTATGACTTTGCTGGTGAAATTATTAAAATAGATAGAGCGAAAGTAATTTGCTTGTTTGATATTTCTGGAGGGGTGCTAGGGTTTGGGGTTTTGGGGTGGCAGAAATGATGCAGATGAACCTCTCGAGGTGAGAGATTTCCACTATTGGACAGATAGCATTCCTGTTTTGTTTTTGGACACAATTTTGATAATTTTGTTGGAGAGCTATCAGAAAAAACATCTTCAAACTTTGAACTATGTGGACAATATCTGCAAGAACACATCGCAACTCAATCTGATGATTACTGACAAAAGTAACGAAAATTTCGTTGAAAAATATTTACAGAAAGTCTTCACCTCAAAACCGTTTTGGATTTTTTGGCCGAGACCTCCCGAACTATCTTCCACAGTGATTTGTCCTAAATAATTGACAAACAAATGTGAATCAATGTACTGATGGTAGGTATCTTCTCGGACAGAATTTAAACCCGCAAGCCTGCTCCCCCTACAGAAGGATAACATCTTCCTCCTCAAACAATGTCCTACGACGAGCTAAACGAAGAGGTCCCATAAAAGTCCCAGGAACGAACCACCAATGGTTTGGCCATATCGTACGTAATCGGAGACACATTCAGTACATTCCAACGCTTCGCAAAACAAAACAAGAACGAACAATTTGGCACAACCGCCACAGGAACTGACACCCACCCGAAGTCCGGCCAGTTGTCTATGAAATATAGTCACCCGACGGCACACGACAGGCAGGAAAAGAACTTCTGGAGGCTGGTGAGATCTACTGCTACATCGGTGGTGTACCATCCCACCACACAGCGCTGGAGACAAATGATGGACAGGAGGACGTCTGCCCAACTCTGACTGTCGTCCATTCACTGACAGGCGAGGGCTTAGGGAATTTTTGGTACAAGCTTTCTTTTTTTATTCTTCCCTCCATTGTGACTGTGACGTTCACACGAAATACGGGGAGGATGGTAAGTTGAAGTTAAGTCCGTGTTCTACAGACCGGGTCCGAGCATTGTTCCGGTGGCCGGGAACGATCGGTACATGTTATCCACTTCCGGGTGGGCGTTCGTCGAGATAGTCATCGTCAGAGCCAGATGATTCAATGATTTACTGTGTGTGTGCGTACGTATGATAGGTTCCGGGAAAATGGGTGGACTCCAGGAAATCGTAGCTTCCTTTAGACGACATTATCAAAACTACCGATTATTCCATCAGAAATGGGAGATTACTTTGTGCTAGAAAGCTTCCATTCCCAAACTGGACATAATATTTTGCTTCCAATGTAATGTATGCAACACGACGAGCAGTGAGAGCTTTTAATGATTTAAAAAAGCCACAAATGCCTACAGCGACGCTAATGAATAAACCGGTGCAATCGTTCGATACTCCAACAAGGTAACAAGGGCATCATGGCGCATTGTGTGTAATTTTCATTTTTGTTGATCCCACCAACACATTCCTGCCATTGCGAATTCAATACTCTCGCACCCCCCTCCGTTACCACCACCCCCTTCCCCTTCTCTCCCCGTCCGTGGATAAAAACATTCGAAGCGCTTAAATTACAAGCCACAGCAAATAAAATTTATGAGAATATCATTTCATTCCTTGTGAGTTAAACCAACAAACATACACCACCACCACCACCACCCCTCCAAGGGGTTGCATTATTTTCGAATGCACACGAAATGCCAGTGGGCGCAAATAGTTGGCGAAACATTATGGCTGGAAATAATGGGCGACGACCAACCCGGACGACCGTCGGCACACACAAAAAAAAAATAGGGTAAATATGTGCGTATGTCATAAAGCGTGTAGCATGCATAATGAATGCATGCATGTTGGTTGCAGAGAAAGAGAAAGAGAGAGAGAGAGAGAGAGAGAGAGAGAGAGAGTAAAAACTGCACACAGATTGGCATAAACAAAACACACGAAAAACGATGGTTCGAGGATTCCAAACCCGGTATCGGTTGATCGATGGGATTTTATTTATAAACCGATAGGCACACCCTTGTGGCGATCGTATGTATCATTTATGCACTCTTGTGCTATTTGGCTGTGTGTTTTTGTGCCTGAAGAGGTTGCAAATAGTTGGTCACCTCTTTGAAGCCTTGTAACGATTCCGTTTTCCGGGCTTAAAGCATCCCGAGCGGTCATTAAAGGTGTTTTAAATTCACCTATAAGAGACACACAACTAACGATTTTTGGGGAGAGAGAATTTGAATTGTGCGCCTAAAATTAGGCAATTTGAATGCACTTCACTGTTTGAGGCAGCAATCGGTGGCTCAATCGAAAAAACCTACTCAAAATTAATTGCATTTGAGAGATAAAATAAATCACAACGGCACTACATTTCCCATGAGCTGTTTCATTTGAACTCATTACGAGTGATTGATTAGTGCTGTTCATACACATTCCTAGAATGGCAATAATCGATTCGAAAAATTGTGCTTATCCATCAGTTCAGTAACTATTCACCAGAATTTATCCCGACCGGATGAACGTACTGCAAACGCTTTTAATTTTGGAATGCTTTTGGAAACATTATTTTTAAACCCGAGTTCAAATTTCGCGAAACAAGAGATTGCAGCGATTTTCCGGAAAAATTCCGGACATTACAACAGCCACCGGTCGGTCTACAGCATAAACTCTTCCTCGAAATCGATTCCATCAGCATAATTATGATGTGATTTCAAATTTTCAGCCAACAACTAAATTTCCTTTTCAGTAAAATTTATTTTAGATTTTTGAAATTTGACTCGTGAGCAGATTGAAACATCGATCATAAAATAAACGAGCACAAATTCTTTTGTTGCTTACTATTCCTCGAAAGATCCACAATTTATGCACCTCTATTATGCGTCCATATCATCAGTGCAATCCCAACTGAATACTTGGAAAACTAAAACTCCATCCAATGTGCAAGGTTTTTCGCCGAATTGATTGAGTAATCTCACCCGGACCATCGCTGCGGACCAGCCCTTCATTACGATCCAATAGGCCCTCGTCAACGTCAACGTTTGCTGCTGCTGCAGGGAGGACGGCATACGATCACCACCGTCATAATTGTTGGCCCAAGTATCTGCTGCCCGAAGTGCAATCAAAGCGTGAGGTTTTAGCCCTTCAAAATGGCTTCCAGTTCATGTGTAATATCATCGATACGGGACGAAACAAGACATATTCCTGTGCTGCCCAAAACGTCCCTAAAACTCGCTTGATTGGGATGCATTTTTTCGCTTCTTCCTCATAAAACTAGTCGATTCACAACCCTGGGAATGTTTACCAACAGCAGGTAATAAGATCTTGTTTGAAAAGTTTTGCTGGAAATTACATTTTCCCCCGTCAGTTTACGCATCCGGATTACGTGTGTCCCGGTACGGAGCATTCTGCAGCGGACGTTGCGAGCCGTTATAATATCGAAATTCAATTGCGCGACGGTATCCCGGTTCGGGAGCTTATGCATCGCACGTTCTGGAAACATCCAAATGGATGATGTGCGGCCGGGTGGGTACGATCGCCCAACAATTTTGTTTTCCCACAGCTGAAACCCACAGCTTGTATTGGATCAATTGGGCGCCCCCTCTTTTGTCCCGGTGTGTTCGCTGGAATACTTTGAAAGGTGGGAATGGATTGTTTATTAGAATATTGGATCCCTCCCGCGCTGCGCCGGCATCGTTCGTCGTCCGCGAAGGATGTTCTTAGCGTGAGTGGCTTTTGTAGTTTCGCTATTCTCACCAACTCATAAACACTTGCCCTCACAGACACCCTGACCTGGGTGATGGACACGGGTAAATGGAAACATCAGCGCTGGCATATCGCGGTGAAATGTGGCGCTAAACATGGTGCCGCTGCTGGTACTTTTCCACGCTTAATGGTGGGCCATTGTGCTGTACCACACACACATGGAATGCACACGAATGTGCCGATGGAAATCGAGTGGAAATTTTCATTATTTCGAACTCACCACCGACCGGTATCGGAATATACATATCTCGAACATAGTTTTAGCGAAGAGCACACCCAAGTCCACCGCCCTGAGTTTCCCACTGTTTCCTCGACGGCGGGCTGACGTCATTCCAGCGAGTATCCGGTTTTTCGGGCGGCCCAACCGTATGCAACCGTGCAAATGAAGCGAAAAATTCTAAGCCGTTTTACAATCTCGCAGTGGTTTGAATGCGTACACACACACACCCGACCCGACGATAAGCCGATTTGTAAATTGTACACTCCCTGCTGGAGTACGACCTACCACCGCAGGACGGACGGATTGATCAGTTTTGCTGATGGCTCGCTGGAGCTCGCTATAAATCGGTACGCTGGGTGCCCCGATTCTGGGCCGAGTCCCTGGACAGGACAGGATTTCCCCGAAAAGGGCTGAGAATTTATTGGAAATGGATTTGTGGCCGGCGTTTGCGACCATGAGTAGTTGGGGAGTTAGCTGGTGGAATTTTAATCTGGAGATGTTAGTGAATCGAACATCATTGAAGGGTGAGCGCACGCGTTTTCTGGAAGCCCGGATTGCGAGTGTGCACAGTACGGCTTATGACGAGTTTGTTTTTCGGTGCGAATAGTTGTGGACGCAATATTTGATTGTGGTAACAAAAACCGGGGAGGGTAGTTTTCTTTTTCCACTGGGAAAATGTGGATGCTATTATCGGATGAAATATAGTTTGTAGTAATAAGCTTCACTGTTTATTCAGCGAAAATTCTTTTTTGGAACTAGTTATCCCTAGAACCTTCCATAGTAAAGCTATTCGTTGGACAAAAGCAAATTTATCGCGAGAAGCCTAAAAATAGCCGCGAGCGATATACTTAAATAACACGTCAATCAAACAAGTTAACGATCTGACAGCAATACTGGCAGCATTGTTAACCGCCCATTGTGCATTTTTAGGGGGAAACTTGGAGCTCTTGAACCGAATTTGAAATACGTCATTTTAGCAAAGAATTGATTCTGATACATTAAATGCAAGGTCCCTTTTTGTTACAACACTAAGCATTACATCAAAAAGCCAACTCAGCTTTAGGTTCGTAAGCCTGATTGTCATGGTAATACTCTGCTACTCCGGCAGAGGGCATCGTAGCAGGAGAGGTATTACTAACAGCTGAGACTATCACCAAGGCGTTTTGATGAAGATTTACCAGCACGCCGGCAATTAAATCCTTTCCCGCCATCTAAATTGCTCATAAACTCCGTGCATGTATAGCGGGTAGCCTAAATTCAGGCGCGATCGCTAAATTTTAAATGTAATCCCCAAAGACCGTTTCGGTGGTGCCATTCCGAAGGAAGAATTTTCACACGTAATGCTATCAACCAATATTAGATGAAGCCGTCTGTTTAACCGCTTTTTCCAGCTCATTGGACTGCTTTCGAGTTTCCACTGCGAAACGCTAAGAAAGCGCACTGCTTCCCTTTTTTAAAAGAGATCTGACTTTCAACTCAATTCACTAATCGGATAATGCTTCCAGCACACACCACACCAGGTGGAAAATAGAATCTAGAGCCACACCGTGCCGCTGCTATTCGAATGTTCTGGCGTGGATTCGATTCGCAAACTAAATTATGTTTCGCATTTTCGTGAGCATTATCTGGCAAACCCAATCACAAACCAAGGGATGTACCTGTGTGTGAAGGGAAAGCTAATCATGTTGTCCTTCAGCACCCAACAAGCTTACACATGTGTGTTTGTGTGTGTAGGAAGGAAGACACAAAAATCGCTCACAGATCAAAGAGAATCGGAATCGACGAACCGTGTTCCCGCCGGTTGAGATGGTTGAGAAGGCACAACATCATTAAGGCACCCGAATTTCACATTTGCTTAGTACGTCCGCCGGCGAACGTTTGGAATTAAATGGTTGGCTCGCACCAGCGTCTTTAATGTTGGTGGAAAACAAACCCACCCCTCGGGGATGGGTACGGTTTGTAAATCGAAAACGGAAAAACCGGCCTCACCGGAATGTGCGTTTATGCGCTCCGGTGTGTGTGTTTGTGTGAGCAATTTTGATACACGGTTCACCGAACAATCTCCGTTAATCATTGGAAAATGTTTACATTTAATCAATGCTCGGATTGAAAAACCAATTACAGAGCAACGCGAGCGTCCGGCTAGAAACCATTGAAGGGTTTTCCGCAAATGAGTCCCGAATCGATCGGACGAGCGACGGTGTTTGCGTTTTGCCGTATTGATTGTGTGTGTGCGTGTGTGGCTGTATGTGTTTATTAAATCCGGGACGCGTAAGTGAGGTGGAAATTAGTGCCTGCCTGCTTTCAATGCTTTTTCACACGGGCGCATGCTGATAGTTCCCGGCCGGCACGGGGAAAAACGCGACCTCACCCGATCGACGATTCATCCGATCGAGGGAAAAGCGGATGAAAATTCACTTGAAATTAAAACACAACTCACAACAGAGCAGCGAAGCATTTGCCGGTCAATCTACAATTGATAAACCTCTGCTTTCCAGTTCACTGAACACACACACACACACACAAACGTACATAAACATGATGGAAAACAATAGCAAAGCTCGGGGCGGTAGAATCACCGGCAGCTCGGTTCGGTAAATGAGCTTGCAATTTTTATTTTCATATTTACACCGATCGAGAGTGAAGGCTGGTTGAGTACATTTGGGGTGAATGTTTATAATGCTTTACGTTGCAATCGTTGGCAATGGATGTGCATTGCAGCGGCTTCCCTCGCTTGAGCACATCAATTAGCTTACAGATTTTCCACTGGCGGTGAGATGGTATGCCATGATGAAAATGGTGATGGAAGCTTCCCTGTACTTTAGTTACGGGAACAGGTTGATAAGGTATGTACATAAACCATTTTTACACAAAATCTTGAATAAATAAATAAATAAAATTTAAATTAGATAAATAAAACATAAAAGAATTATAAGTAAATTACTTTAAAAAATTACTGGTGGCGATAATGTGTCAAGTAAAATGTATTATGGACGAGTAAATAAATGAGAAAACAAGAATAAATAAATTAATAAAAGCATAACGAATAAAAATATTCTCTTTAAAACAGACATCCACACGCAACGTTTTAAATTTTAATTTCTTACCATGTAACAGATTTAGAAAGCATTACAATGCAACGACCTCACCAATTAGAGCATAAATTCACACGCGCATCAATTCAATGCCCGAGGCGTTGCGCAAGTTGTTTGCATACAGCACAAACACAGCAGGGTAAGGGGAAAAATCCTTGTTTTCCCGATGCACCCCGAAGCGGTTCTGTTTGCGTCCGCACAAAACCGCGCAACAGCATGTGAGCGCGCGCGCGCTCAAGTTCAAGGATATCCGTCCGTCCGTGCTGAGAAAATGTTTCACGACCTTTACAATTTCCACACGGCACAAGCCTGGAATGCTTGGCAAGAAAACCAGAAAGACAAGCAAAGCGTATGAATTTTGCTCTCGTTTGCACACACACACACACAGTCTGCGCAAGGCTACACATGGCGGGACACATTCACGCGCCAGCCCAAGTCTTTACATCGGCACAAAACAATCGGTGTCAAAGTTATTCCACCGAAAGGAAAGCGTTATCAGCGGCGCATCGGGCGACGCCTCGGATGTGGCGGTGGTTTTCGCATGCAAATCCAGCTGCTGCTCCTGCTGTTGCGATTGCTGGCGGGTATTTTCTCATTTCCCATTTTCCAATGCGACGAACACCGACCAAGCTAGTGGGGACGAGTGGGGACTTTACTCCGGCCGCACTCCGACAGCGAATCCGGGAACGAGCTGGGTGCTCGGGAGTTTATATTGTGTCGGGAATGTTTATTAAAATATGAACCTCCTGCGGTGCTTTTCACAGTCTCGACAATGGTCACGGTACGAAGGACACGCTGGGAAAACCTCCCAACAACCCAACCGGAACACCATCGCTTGGGCCGCGGGCAGACACGGAACGGGTTATCGGCTACGTCCGGGGAAAATGTTTGAAAAGGGATGTATGCAAAACGAAAATCATCGTTAAGAAATAAAACAAGCATGAATGCAAATATTATGACATCGATTGTAATAACCATTAGCGGCACACTCACACACACACACGCGCGCAAAGCCGGGTAGGATAACACCGAGACCGAGGAACGGACCCAGCTGGAACGGCTGGACTGTTTTGTATCGAGTGGTTCTTTTTTCCCCCTGGAAAACGGATAGCAGGAAACTCTACACATTAATGCCCATCCAGATTCACCCTAGCACTAGGGTGCGAGTGTTTTTGTTGGCAGACGATAGTGAGAGCATGTAATTTGACTTCGTTGGAAAGGGTTACAAGGGCGATCCAGTGTTTGGCGCACATTCTTAACGCAGTGGTTGTGCGATACGAAATGCTGGGCACTCATGTTAAATAGGGAAACAGTTTAAAAGTCATGGAAAGTTAGAGTATAACAGTGTGAAGGGGTGTGTGTGTGAGAGAGAGAGAGAGAGAGAGAGAGAGAGAGAGTGTTTTATTAAAGCATGGAAGGGTTTGTTTGGTTAAAATTAAGGGGGTAAAAACAACAACATGTTGTAATCATTAATAATGCATATTGTACAATGGTGCAAATTAGAATTGGAAATGCGGTCATTGAGATCGGTTTTACAGCTGTATTTCATATGGACGGAGGACGTCCGTAAGATATAACAATTTGAGCAAAGTTTTGAGCATACTCAGATGTATCACGTTAAGAACCGCCTATTCTTAGGCAACCCGCAGTACATTATGATTCAAGATGATGTTTCAGACAAGTGTCACAGCTAGCCTAAATAAGCAGAACCTCGAGACAAACAAGCGAGTTTAGTGACTTTTTTTTTATTCATCACTAAGTCGCCTCTGAACTATGTCGATCACCAGGACTTCAGTCACATCTTGTGCGATCTGGTGGAGACGTTTGAAAGCGTCATAGATACCTAAATACAGATTAATTGCTTGGACGTATCAACCAGGGACTCACCTACAAAAGAGTCCAGCAGAGCAATAGAAGAAAGAACGAGTGCAGAAATTCTTCAAACTTTGGATTGCCAAACATACACGAAATGGCAGTGAATGTCCGGAAGTGAAAGGGTCTTCTGTTTCGCAGAGGTCTCAACTGAACACCACGCTTGCTTACCTGAGTACGCCTTAAACTCACGATCACCACCGGTGTGCTGTTACAACGTTTCAATAGCTCGAATTCCATCAAAGCTATCAGTACTCTTGATCACTACCGAGTGCCACACACCACTTCCAGTACAAAGGCAACAGACCCATTTGCTAATAAAAGACGCATCGTTCCGTTCAAAGGCTCAATTAAACAAATGAACTCATGAACAGAGTAATTTCATTAAGCAAATGAGTGATGTATGATACAAAGGTAATTGAAATACTCTTTAATTTTATCCAAACTATCCCTTACACGACCGTACGTACCGACCGGCCTGCCATTACGTGCATTACATCTGCTTTACAAAGTTGCTGCTTGCGTCGGGTACGAAGACGGTTCGAATAGGGCTTCTCGGTGTAGTCTAGTCGTGCGGGATTAAGAAAACCATCGAAATGCAATCAGATACCGACACAATGCCATGCCGGAGCTACCGAATGCAACAGTCTGCCCGTTTACAGCAAGCCAGTGTGTGTGTGTGTGTGTGTGGGAAGTAGAAAATCAAAAGCATGGTAAGCGCAACGGAAGGAGCTATATTCTAAAACCAAACTCACCACTTGTTGATGCAGATTCACGCTAGATAATAGAAGCCCTCTCTATTCGAAACCATCGGCCCGTGGAAACAAACGTCCCGTAATGGCGTATGTAGTTACAGTTGCAGTTGCGCTTGGCGCACACTACGGGCATAGAACGGGGAGGTTTGATGCTATCCTCACGCAAAATGCATGCGTAGTGTTAAATAAAAGGACTTTCGCAGCACAGGCAAGCACACTGGACATCCATCATCCTACGGTGGCCGGTCGATTGACAGCAGGGTTGGCTCGTTGTTCGTAGCGAAATGATGCAACCCGAAAGTGAGACACAGTTTCGCCGGTCAAATAGACAAGCTTTCCAGCAGTCGTGAAAGAAATTTCCCACCATTACACAGTGGGTGATTTTGAGTAAATTTCGGGAAAAATTATATATGGTCTGCTTCACAGCTTCATTAGTTTTGTTCAAGGTTGAGCTGAATATTTGATCGAATAGTGATCAACTACAAACAGAAAATTTATATTAAGTGACTTCACGAATTAGTTCTTGTTCAAGTTCTTTAAAGTGTAAATTTCATTAAATTTCCATTTCACACTTGATGACAAATATCTCAGTGATCGTTACCGTCCGTTACCGTTCGGTACGTAGTGCTTATATGGTTTCACGGTAGAGGGCGCTCTTGTCGCCGCAGAGAAGAAAGAGCAAGCGCATTGCTTCGTAGGAAATAACATGGCTCAGAAAGACAGCATTGAGAGCATATCCTACAAAAAGGACAAGAATTAGTTTATTGTAACTTAAAGCAAGTCAAGCAATTTGTAATATAAATAAAACTTCAGTTAACAAACTGGTTATATCTTTGACGAACTTTAGTTATCTTCTTCAGAAATGAAGAAGATGAATACTCGCTGTATGAATCTCTTATTTCGGGTATAATACTCGTTGTGATAGAATCATGAAATGTCCAATGCTCATTTCGTCCATAGTCCAGCGCATCATCATCTGATTTGCTCCTAGCGCAAGCTGATGATGAGGAAATTAATGAATTAACTACGAAAATAGCGAACCGCGCGCTAGACTGCAGCGACGTGGATGACTTTTTGGCATGGTTGATGAGAGTTGAAATTGTTGTTCGACAAAGCAATGACGATCATGTCAAATGGGAGTAGCAATAGACGATCACCAACACAGAAAAAAAATCCTCACTCACCTTTATATTCACTGCTTCATGCCACTGTCGGCGAACGAAGAAAGATGACCAGCACCCGGGACTATCGGTGCGCCTATTTTTTCCTGCGGTCGCACTGAAGTTAATACGCTTTGGTTGTCACTGCTCGATATTGTATCTTGTCAATATCTTACCCCAGGGCACAGTTTCCACTTAACCACCCAAACTCACACACAAACACACACGAATCTGAAAGTGGAATACGAAGAAGAAAAATGGAAACGATTATCACAACCAGTTGATAGTGTACGGCGGATCGTCGTATCGAAAGCAGACAGAAGCATATGTTTGAACAGAATCGTTCTGTGCTGTGTCCGGCTACAAACTCCTCCGAATCGAGTATCAATCAGTCCAACAATGCCGGTATCGGTATCAATTCGAAAGCTAAACAATAATCCAAATCCTTCCAATGGCAACCGAGACGAATGTCGAGCACAGAGCACACACAGAAGACAAGTTAAAAATACAAGAACAACAAAACTGCGCCTGCAACCAGCTTTGATCGTCCATGAGCCAAGAGTAAACACTTTCACCACTTTTTGACGGCTAGTCCCGGCAACCCCGGTCTCAAGAGGACCACCGTGTGTCTTATGAGCTCAGCTCAACGTGATGCGTTGTGTCAGAGCCATCCAGAGTTTTTATGATCCTCTTTCCAACCACGGCTACCGCACTTTGGACGATATCGATTTCATCTGCGCCAGTAGTGCTGGAACTGGTTTTTATGTTGTTATTTTATTGCGAAACAAAACAACCCATCTCACACCGAAGCACTTCGGTGTGGGATGCGGAAAAGCTATAGATAAATCTCGTTGTTGTTTTTTTTTCCTGTTGTTGCAGCGTCTTTTTCTTCTGCCCATGCCACTGACCACAACGGGATCAACCATCAAGCGCAGACGGACAAATGGCGGCCACAACCCAACGGAGAAGACTAATGGCTGCGATATAAATCAGCGAAAGCGGGCGTCATCAGGCCAAGACGAATGTTTAAGAGAAGAAATGTCGATGAAGCGGATTTATCGTTCGGTTCTGCAGGAATGGAGTGTGCGGCACGGAACGAAATGGTTTGTTTAATTGTGGAGCTTGCATGCTGTTCGGATAGTGTTCTTTGCTGAGAATCAAAATGTCCTTTAATTATTTCACCAAGAAGCTTTGAGAATTTCCTTCGCGAATACCCACACATGAAGAAACTCTGGAAAAGAAAACATTCGAGTCTGCTTTGTCCGCTGAGGAATTCAAATGCGGTCTCCATTAATCATCATCAGGTCCGAGCAAATATTTCCCATGCGCAGGCAAAAGAAAAACATGTTTTCACTCAAATTCCTGCAATGCTCCAACGGATGGATCCAACGATTTGGCCAGCCACCTGGAAAAACCGCTGGCGGTTCTCCACGGAAACGGAATACCAACTCTCCACGCACTGATGCTTTCTTGTTCGAAATCATATTCAGAACTGGCCCAAGGTACTGGCAGGGAGTGATGCCAAAAAGAAAGGAAAACCACACAAGCACCTCGGGGGACTTTTCACTCGAAAGCGAGCCCATTGCAAAGCGATTACACGTCGAATCGTTGTAGTCGTCATCGTCGTGGTGATGGTGGTTGTTGCCTGTTTCGCCTTAGTTTCCTTCGAAAGGTTTCCACGGGAATATATGTGTGTGTGGATTTGGTGGATTTCTGAGAGACAGGATGAGTTTGCTCAACATGCTAAGCGTGATAGGAATTCGCGAGATTAAACTAATGGCTGGTTCTATTGTGTAAAAGAAAGGTAAAATAAGAGTGAAAATGGGTTTCCATTCCGGAACAATTAGTCTGTGAAAAACCACACGAGGCAAGCATGCAATGTTGAGCAGTTAAGTGGTGTGTGCAGCCTCAATAAAAACATTTATAAAATAAATTAAAATAAGTAAACAACATAGAAAAATACGAAGGTAAGATAGCGTAGGATCCAAGGTAACGAGAAAACGTAGTAGGAACACAGTAAGATCATGGTTTAAAGCCACAGTTATCTTATGCCGCCTTTTGAATCTACCTAAATTGTTGAAAAATAGCTAAATTTCGAGATAGAGCGAAACACCTCATTAAATCAGAAGAAGAAAATTGCTTCAAAAGCAAAACCTTACTTCTCTTTAATCAACGTAGCGAACACTAACCCCTTAACGTAGAAAATAAGGGGCCCAAACCTCTTCACAAATAAGCAGGCAAGTAAGATCTGCTTAAAAATGTCAGCAAAACGTCGTAATCGACAAAAATTGGCCCGAAACGCAACCCGCTGAAAGCACCGCTTTTCTTTCACCGAGCCAAACTTTTCGCCCAGAAACCGGGTCACGCGAAAAGTATTGAGTCAGCAGCATCAGGCCCGGTTCCGAAATTAATGAAAGCTCTAATGGGGTAGGCCCTTCAAAGAGCGATAGAGAGTGGGGGTCAAGCGAGTGAGTGAGAAAAACAAAACCCGAAGAAAGCGAAAAATCCCGGAAGGACTGCTGCTGCTGCTGGCTGCTTTCCGGTGTCGACGGAATCGAAAACCTGGTCGAGTGGTTTTTCGCACAAGGAAATCAATTAATCTTTCGGGCTTCGGGATTCGATTGTTTTAGGTGGGGGGATGGAAATTGATTGTTTCGATTTTCCTTTCCGTTTGTTTCCCGAGCCGGTCGAGTGATTTGACGGACGCTCGATGATTCTGTTAGCATTTCAAGTAGCTGGAATGATTGAATCCCTCTTTCCAACTAACAACCTTATCTAACAAAGGAGCGCGATAGTTTTATTATAATTAGTGGACAAAGTCTCGTGCGCTGGTGCTTTGAAGATGGAGTCCACTATCGAGACTTGAAGACTTTGGCGAGGAAGTTATTGCTGCTGAGCTCAGGATCGCTTTCAATTATCGAAAAACTTCTCCCGATGTTAATCGGCTTGGAGATATTCAATAATATTTCAAATCTTCACAACTATTGAGACCTTAGCCCAACTATAGCTTTGAATATTATTTTATAGTAGACTTTCAGCAGGCACACCAAACCAGAGCACACCAAACTCGATGTCATGAAGTTCGCTAATCTATTCACCTCAGTCAACCATCAAAACAAGTTCGCGTTCCACATCGACTGCAACTACTGCTCCCGTTCCAGGAATCTGTCAACTCCAATCAGTGTCGGCCTCGTCGCTGATCGTCAATCGTGTTGTTCGTAATGGCCACCGTATGGCAAACCATCGTGTTCCATCATCCATCGAGACTCTAGCTAGGATCCTCCCGAGAGTGAGAGAGATCCCCTCATCGTGTCGTCCTGCAAACTGCACAATCATTTGCCCATCGTCATACTGCAACGCAAGTCAGGCAGAGCGCGCGCCCACAGATACAAATTGCTGTCGAATCACGGACGGCGCAGAGCGTTGGCGAAAGTGCTCGTTAAACTAATTAATATTCATGATGTAAAATGGCTTCCAAACGACCCGGCTCGAATCGGCGGAAAGGCGCGCAACCAGAAATCTCGCCGAACCTGACAAGTTCAGCTAGCGTCCGTTACGAATGCGTTTGATTGCATCCAGCTTCGTTTGACTGGCGCAGAGGTGAAGCAACAAAAAAAAAAAAACCCCTCCGTATGTTCCAGCTCCGAACTTTTGATTTCGGTTCTGACTGACCATCACTTATCATCAGCATCATCATCGACAACTGTCACGGTCCGGTATGGTCCGTTCGCTCGCTGTGGACACGCTCCTTCTTTATTTGCGCCGGCAATTCAGCCGAACGGGGGGGGATCATTTTTGCTTTCCTTCGTCATGTTCGTGTTCACCCTTTTACCTCAGCCATCATTTAGGCTTCTGGTGCGTTTGGGACTTCGGGTGGAGAAGAGAAAATCAACGGGCCCACCACTCCCCCTTGCGAAAACCCGAAGTGGTCCCGGATTGAATTTTATTGAAGTGGAAATAACTTGATTAACTTAATTGAATTGAAATCGATAGACGTTATTTTATCAGCGACGTGAGCGAATGTGGTGGGTTTCGCTGCTTCTTTTTTTTCGGCTGATGTACATGCATGAGCATGATTTCCCTTGATTTTCCATTTCCAGCAGTAAAAAAAAAAACGAGGAGACGCGTGTGGCCGATGCCGATTTGTGCGCAATGGTCCTTGGTGGCCGTTATTACCTGGCATCGTATTGTGCATTCAACGTGTGCCGTATATTGTTGCCCTGTGTGTCCTGGGACCACCTTCCGCCCAGTGTTTGTCTTTTTCGTTGCCTGATTGTTCTCGCTCTATGTGTGTGGGTGTGTGCTCTTTTTATTATAGACACGTATCCTGTGTGCCCTTCAAAGTGCGAGTGGCACCGTGTTTTTTGTTTGCTTCGTTTGTCAGACGGTTTATTTTTGCGATGATTGGCATGCTCGTCTCGTACGATGCGATGATAGTTTACTTGATGGAACGTCGCACATCCGGTTCGAATATTCAAGCGCGCCCGATAGTGAGCGGGATTGGTGGCTAAAAATATGAAGCCAATTAAATTTGCTTGCAGATTGCACGGAAAGTGCGCATTCGGTGAAAATGTCAGTTGGGGGGAAAAATGTCGGAGGTTTGTTTCATAATTAAGTGATGCGTTGAGCTGGCAGTTTAGAGTTCTAAATTTAGACCGATGGCAAAAATGGGATTTTAGGACATAATTTAGATTCAAGTTTCAAGTAAGTAAGTAAAGACTACGAACTAACTTCAAGAAAAAAATCAAAAAATTGAATAATGTAAACAAAGAAACCCAACAAAAAATATTTAACACAAGAAATAGCATGAAAAAAGATAAAAAGAGAAAGGTCAGAAAAAGCTAGTCTAAAGAAAAAAGTAAAGAATACAATGGTGAAGTGTAAAGAAAAAAATAAAGTAAAAAGTAAGCTATAGAGATTATACTGAAAACGAAGCAAAATGAAGCAATTTCCATAACAAAAAATAAAACCAAAGATCATAACAAAATAAAACAGTTGATAAGCTCATTCTAAAAGCCCAACCGAAACAAAAAAAAAGAAAATGTTAGTTTTCTGAGCTTTAAGAAAAACAAAATAAAACTAGGATGGAAGAAAACAGATATAAATCAAACACTTTCTAACATAAAAAGGTAAAATAATAAAGCAATGAAATAAGTAGATTAAAGACAAGCCAGCACTAAACCGAAAAAAAATAGCAAAAAGAATGATAAAAAAGAAAATTCCTTTCCCACTTGACGGACTCGAGTGTAATAAAAAGAAAACCCCCTTCTTTCAATTCATTAAATGAAGATGTTGCCAAGTGGCACTCACCCGTTCCAAGTCAAACAATGTTCCAATTTTTGCTACCATCATCCAATAATAAAAAAAGAGTAAACGTAAGCACTATTGATTCGCAGCAGCACAATCGTACGTTCAACAATTATTTCAGCAGAGGCAGCAACAGCAGCATCGGTACGCGCAACGGTGGCATTAGATTTTTCCTCGCTTTTCCATTCGATTCCGATCCAAGCAAACACGAGCGCTACAAAATCTTAAACAAATAGTGCTTTGCGAATGACCTGCTTCCAGTGAAGTGCGCCTTGCGGATGAAGAAGGGGCTTCGTTTTACCTCTTGGTTTTCCGATTTCTCTGCCCCATCCAGCAGCACGAGATATGACGAAGGTCAGCGAAAAGAAACAGACCGCAACACAAAAAATCCCTCTCAAATCTGCAATTTGACCAGTACGCCGAACGATTCGAAACGCCGGAGACTAGACGCCGCAGAGGAATGGAAGTTGCAGTTTAATAAAATAAAACGATGATCCTTGGCCGGTGAAATGATGATCTCGTGGAATGGAAGATAAATCAGCGTAATGAACGAGCGGCAGAAGCGTTTGATGCACGGTACGGTTTCTGTTCTCGCTCGCACTTCACAATGCGCCCTCCTTGCGCTGCTTCCTTGCGCTGAGAGAGCATTCTTTAATCTTTTCGCTGTACTGGGATGGCAAAAAGGGAAGAAAAAGAAATAATTCCTGGATTCGGCAGCAGGATACCCGCGATTGGTGAGGCAGAAAATGTGTTTCGAAAGAAAAACTTAAGATTCAGATTCGTACAGCGGAAAACTAATACCGCTGCAGCAATCGAATCAGTTTGAAGGCAAATGGAATAAAACAGAACGCTTTTAAGCGATAGTGTAGCTTTGATCAAACGCGAGAAAAATGAAACTTAAGTAAAAATCTTATAAAAGGTTAAATAGAAGATGAGAAGGTAAAATTTATAATAAATATTTAAAAAATGTATTAACAAAACATCAAATATTTCATCAAACAAACCTTCAAATGTTAAGTTTAGCTAATTGTAGAGCTTAACTAAAGCCAAACAAACGCATCGATCCGTTTTTTTCTTCATCGATTTCAAATGCCCGGCCTATCAGTCCCGACGGCTTTCCCATCTTGGACCTCACTGGCCACACAAATCAACTCTTTTGTGGAGTGTATTGTAGTGTCGTCCTCGGCAACGTCGACCAAATTCGCATCGTATCGCAAACTTACCAATTGCCACCTGTGTCTCCTTGTTCCATGCCACAACCCCGCACAAAACCTTCCTGCAAACTATCGAGCCGAATTCGATCTTCCGTTGTCCGTTCGGTATAATGGAAAAGCGCTGAACCGATAGTTTTATAATTTTATAGCCATTCATTTATCAAAGCCAGTGCGTCGCGTGCTATTCTGATAGTGCCAGCAAACCCCCACTTTAGTCCAGTACGTCGAACACAACCCGAAATGGCGAATAGTTCTTCCGGTGCAAAGGGGTATACACCGGCTTCCGGCCGGGATTAACGTTTGCCAAGCAGCAAGGAGCGTAAGGTGTCAAGCTTGCCTTTCCCAGTTGCCCAACCCTAGTTTCCGAATAAACACCATCCTCGGGCACGGGTTTTTGCGAAACACGGTTTGGGACGCGATAAAAAAAGAGCCGAATAAAAATCCATTATTTCGTCACGCAAATTTGGCCGAGCAAAATTTAATTAAAACACATTTTGTCTCTCGCCGACGTGATGACGTGCGGCAAATCGATCCACACACTCGGCGCAGCGAAACATACCATACGGGCGGGCGGATGGCAGCCGACCGTGGGGGCACACACACACGGAGTGTATAATTTGCAACGATAATAGTGCAACAATGCACCCGCGCGATTCGGAAATGGTTCGTTTTCAATTTCAATTCCGCGGCAAGATCAGAATAGATATCAATTAAATTATATTTGATGCTGAATGAAGCTGTCAGTAGGCTATTTTAGTGTCCGGGCTTCGGTATACAAAAGGTGAATTCTGCGTACGGGGAGGTTGATACGGGAGACGTTGGGATAGTTCTGGTGGTGTGAAAATGAGGGGAAGAATTTGAATGTCCGTTGAGTTTAGACACAATGGATGTATGGCCCGTTTGAATTGATATAAATAATGAAATTTTAATTAATAAAATAATAACATTTAATTAGTTTTCGCTGTACATTTGCTAGCTTAAAGAGAGGAGTAGGCTGATATTCAGATAAGACATCGTAAAACGTTAGATCATCATGGAACCTCACAAGCAAACTTAAAATGAGCACTGGCATAATAAAAATAGATGTAAATAATCAAAAAAAAAATGATATAAAAGCAACTGATAAAGAATGAAAGAATAAAAAAAAAATATATTAAAAAACAAAAATGAAGTTCCTCGTTAATCCAGTTAGCCTAAAACCGTGGCTAACTAAATAACAGAACAACACAATCAATAAAAAGATAAGAAAAAAACACATAACGAATCAAATAATACGAGAAAAATCTAAACAGTTATACAGACGAAGTGAAATGGAAGTGAGAGAAAAGGAATAAGGAGATTAAAAGGTAGTAGCAGGAGAAAAAGAAGAAGAAAACAAGAAGAAGAAGAAGAAGAAGAAGAAGAAGAAGAAGTAGAAGAAGAAGAAAAAGAGGTTAAAACCAACTAGAAAAAAATATAAACAAAAGATAAAGTTAGTATTTAAAAAGGTTCAAAGATCAAAATAAAAATAGAAAAACTAGCATCAGACACTGTGCAATACGATGCTATTCATGTGATGTGATCTTTCTACCAAATTTCGTGCTTATCGGTATTATGGTAAGATTTTCTACTTCCCAGGTCTCTTGATTAATTCCCAGCTTAGTAATACGCTTTGCACAGAGCAAAAACGCTTTCCCCCTTCGGTCTGCTTTGTCGAATCAAGCTGATGTTGTGAGGAGAAACATTTATATACAACAAAAACAGGACACTTCCTTACAACATTGCCAAAACTGGACCGAGCGCACGGAAGACGGAAGTTTTTTTCTTCTATTTTTGTTACAAATGTTGGGCTATATCTGCCTTACATTGGCTAACCAGTTTATCAACACCGATGATGCATACATTTATTCCCCTCGTCGATGACTTAATCGTAGAATGCTACGTAACGATAAGCAGTCCAACATTGTCACCTGCGAACAAAACCCCACCGGCGTTGATTAAACGTACCATTAATCTGGTCATTGCTTATCGTGAGATTCAGCAAAGAGCGTGGTTCAATACGTTTTTTTGGGAAAGCAAGCTTAAATAAGAAAGTCACACAATATCGCGCCTCAGTTTGGGACGACGGTTGATAGCTGCTAGGAAAGCTAGCTCGCTCGTAGCACAGGGCACCATGAGGCTTAATCACGTGTTAATGGTGTTTGCTTCGGTAGCGTTCGGTTGCGCTGCTGGAGAATTGATCTGCTCTGAAGCGTTATTCGATGGATTGGGAGGTGTGCTGCCCAGTCCAGCGTCTTCGTCGGAGTATTCGAGATGTGTTCAAGGTGTAGTGAATACCGTTTCCTGCCCGAGTGGTCATTACTACGATGCAGACGCGAAACAGTGTTTGTATGGGCAAGCTGTACAGGAAACCCGCATGCAAGTAGCATTCCAGTTTGAGGAATTGTGCACCAATCCGAACGCAGTGGAAATCTTCCCCAATCCAACCAACTGCTCACAGTACATCATCTGCTATGGATTGGTGCCGATCGAGCAATACTGCTCGAATGGACTTCTCTTCAACTCGCAGCTCAACACATGTGACATCCCGACGAATGTGATTTGTGCCTTCAGCTGTCCGGCAGTGGACGATCCCAACAACCCCGTCTGGCTACCGGATTCGAGATTGGAGGACTGTGCCAGGTAATCGCGGCTGCTCTGAACGATAACTGTTCTACGTGCGTAACGTGACGATTGAATCTTCTGCTCGCCTTATCTTTACCAGGCACAATCTGTGTTTCCAAGGTTCACCGCTACCGTTCTACTGCTACAGCAATCTCTACTTCGACATGGTATCGCGAACCTGCACGTACCCACAGTATTCGAGCTGCCGCGTGCCCGGGGTGTACTGCAATAGCACCATGACTCAAAACATTGGAAATCCCAGAAGCTGCACATCGTACTACGTATGCGTGGATGGCTTCCCTCACTTCCGAAACTGTGAATTCGAGGAGTATTTCTCTGAGCAGCTAGGTGTATGCATTCCTGGCTCTTGTGAGCCGGATTCGACGACAACTGCTGCGTCCACCACATTCGAGCCTTCCTCAACTACCGGAATGACACCATCGCTCACGTCTACCACGGAATGGAGTACAGGAACTACAGACTTTACGTCCACTACCATTCCCTTCACAACGGACCCCTCGTTTACCACGCAGGAACCTACGTCAACTCAAGTTTCCACTACACCCGGCGAGAGCACAACCATGTCCGGTACTGAAACGACCCCATTCGCTCCGACTACTACTTTTGAACCGTCGACTCCTATCGATTCTACCACCTCTTCGACAGTACCAGAATCGACCACTTTTGAGCCAAGCGGTACACCTGAGTTTACGTCAAGCAGCGTTATGACAACGTCCGACACTCCCAGCACTTCGACAATCGTTCCTACGACGCTCGAAACAACTTCCGAATCAATAACCGATTCCACCACTGGCGGGCTCAGTACAACAACTTCAACGCAGGAGTTTTCAACGACAACTACGGATGCAACTACCAGTACTATTGATGAGTTCTCCACTACTACCGAGATCAGTACACAAACTTTTTCGCAAGAAGTTTCGACGACTACTACACAGCTAACAACCATTGAAGGGTTGTCGACCTTGACTGTGACTCATACAACTACAGTCGAGTTGACAACAATGTCTACCGATCCTACAACTACAGAGCAGGCTACAACAACTACTGAGACAACTCCTACAACTACAGTCGAGGTGACAACAACATCTACCGACTCTACAACAACCGAGACAACTCCTACAACTACAGTCGAGGTGACAACAACGTCTACCGACTCTACAACTACAGAGCAGGCTACAACTACTACCGAGACCACTCCTACAACTACAGTCGAGGTGACAACAACGTCTACCGACTCTACAACTACAGAGCAGGCTACAACTACTACCGAGACCACTCCTACAACTACAGTCGAGGTGACAACAACATCTACCGACTCTACAACTACAGAGCAGGCTACAACAACAACCGAGACCACTCCTACAACTACAGTCGAGGTGACAACAACGTCTACCGACTCTACAACTACAGAGCAGGCTGCAACAACTACCGAGACTACTACGACGACGGAAACGACCACTACCACCACGACTGAGATGGTAACGATCGATCCGAATGATGCGTGTGCCGGTCTTGGAATTGTGATTCTTCCCTACCCAACCAACTGCTACATGTACATCCTCTGTATTAACGGCATCGGCGCAGTGTCCACATGCGCAGCAGGCCAAATTTTCAACCCAGTCTCCAGTACCTGCGCGGCGGGCAATCAGACCACATGCACACTGGCTTAACACTCCGCCAACAGAAACCCCGTTCGCTACGAGTGCTTCCAATAAAGTGTTCATATTCAATCAGAGACAAGCAAATTCCCAATCGCCAAGCGTGTGCTGTGTGCTGTGTGTGTATTATTATTAGACAACAAAGCTCCAAAGCTCTGCCTTTGCTGTTTCCACTGTACGTCGTCATGTTGGAAACAAAATTTATGGCTGCACGTAAGCGTCGAACATGTCGTCCATTGGTGCATGTGCTCGCCAAAATGCACCCGCCATTACCGCCACTTGCACTGGTTCTCGTTTGCATAAAACAGCCAAAAAATATGGCGAATCCTATCGAAGAACATTTGAATATCGCTGTGATTATAAATTTATATTCGGCGAAAGAATGCCACAAAAGGGGTGGAAGCCGCGAATAAATTTCAACTCGACAACTGGCAAATGCAACTCCCCCAAACCTTCTGCCTGCCCCCTTCACTTTCCCGTCCAGTCCACTTCTCATGCGCAAGGTGTTTGCATGTTTTGGGGAGCATATATCCACCCCAGCTTTCGGCGTTCTCAACACCGTTTACCACAAAACCGGGCCTCGGGATCGGGCTAAGTGCAAGGGCGTGTGTGTGTGTGTCAAAAACCACCCTGTCCTTACTGGGCTACTGAAGAAGGGTGGGAAAATAATGTTGAAATATTTATATAAATTTCAGATTTTGTTTTTGTGTATTTTATTGATAACGCAAACATTGAAACCCATTCATTCTCGCCACTCCCCGCCAGAGTTTCGTGCCCGGGGAGTTTCGTTCCCCGGACCGGAATTTTCATACCATTGCTTGCGTGAGGGTAGAGCCGGTCGGTAGCCCAAAGCACACCAAGCAAGCGCGACATCAGACATCCATTCCCAGTACAGTACAGCACCAACACCGCACACAGCTCGCCGGCAGCAAATACTCCACCGTATGCATGTGGCTTTGCTCGTTTGACGTCCAGACGTGTGTGGCAGCGGGACTCGAATAAAGAAGGCACACAAGAAGCTTTCCATGTGCATTCGGGATGTGTGATGTTGACTTTGGGATGCACTCTGTTTGTGTGTGTGTGTGTGTGTGTGGGTTTGTGTACTTTTGCGGGGATAGTGTTGATTGGAATTTATGCCGTCTGATACGGTGGAGCGAGAGTATCGTTCGTTTTTCCACAAGGGAATGCGCTGTCACGGGCCGTCCGTCACCAAGCGTCCGTGTGGTGGATCTGGAGCGATCCGATTTTCATCATCAGGTGGCGATAAATAAAAGTGATTGCATCATTTTTCGACCGGGTTGAAACATTCATCTGGCAACAGTTATTTCGTACCTGCAGTTCAGCGATCTTTTCACTACATGGGATTATATGACACGCGAGTTGGACGCATCAAAGCTTGAACACGCAAACAAGCATTAATTACGATGCTATGCATTTTTGCGACTTGTGAATTCAGATGTTTGGAACGTTATTTTTCATTTGCAGGCCAGACAAATTTAGAGCAGTTTGGGAATTTCTGAGCCTTCTGATCAAAGTAAAAATTAGTATATCTTGATGTTGATAGTTAGTTCCGAAAAGAAACGCTTAAAAGGAAAACGGATTTTTAACCATAAAGAAAGAATAAATTTCAGACGAGCTCACCCGGGACGAGGTGCCTCTAAACCGATGTGAATTGAATTATTGTTCTTGCAATCTAGTTTGAAACAATATGACCAGCCATACTTGACGAAGAAAAAAAATCAGTAAATTTTAGTGAAATACATCACAAACGTGATAAACCATTAAAATATATTTTTTCCGTAATTTCAAGCACATAACACTGTAAATTTAAGCTATAAAATAATGTTTCAACTTTTTCCCAAAAATCGGTTTCAAGCTTAAAACAAAAGACATATATTATGCACCTAAAGGTTGTCTCGGAAGTGCATCTGCCGGTGGAAATGTAAGTTAAACCATCATAAGCATTCGTTTCAAATGGAATCAATACGAATAAATTTCACGAAGAGCAGCAAAACAAACGCACACGGAAAAAAAACCCAAAACCAAGCCCACTTTACAATCACAAAGTAATGGCCTCCGAGGCTCGACAAGAAAGCATAGCAAGCTATAATACACACGGGCACACACAGCACAACACAAAAAAACCTTGCTCAAAAGAAGATTTATGGACGCACGCGTTCCGACAGAACAGAGCCCATCAGAGGAAGCTCCTGTAACTCGATAATTCATGAATAAAAACCATAAATTGTATGAATAATTTCAAGTCCCCCCCCGTTATATCTCCTACCGGTCCCCTCCGCTCCACTTCAAAGCCGACAGCCAGAACAAACAACAGACTCAGTTCGCAGCACTGCACCGTGCCGTGGGATGGCCTTTGCGCGATGGAAAATAATGAAATATTTACCAATGCACTGTGACTGCATGCGTGTACGCGAGACAGGACGCAAACATGTCGCAGGTTTGAGGGCACAAAAAACCCATACCCCATTACGCCAAACAAGAGCTGCACGTCATTGAAACCGGTTGCAGTTCACGAAGTAAAACAGTGTGTGATTTATTTGAATATTTGACGTTATTCAAATTTCCGCTCGTAACCAACCGAGTGGGAGTAGGGGGTGGATGGATGCTGGATAGAAGCTACGTAAGCCTAGGCAAAATGGTGAATAAAATTCATGCCGGGGTAAAAACTAAAATATTTTAACCATAACAAAACGTGCGCACGGGTTGATGACAAGCTTCGGCAACGAAAATGGAAAGCAGTGAATGCATTACAATTTTGATACTGTCGCTTATTTCTGGGTTTGAAAAACGTTTTGTTTTTTCACAACAATTTTCAACTTATGAATCATACAAAAATTAGAGTTGAACAACAACGTTGAAATGTTAAAACTTTTCGTTAATGGTTCATTTATTGGTCGAGTTCTCATCAAGAACGTTTTTTTCCATACCCGAAACTGAATTAGGTCAATACTTTCGCATCGTTCCCAAGCCCTCAAAACCCACATTCAATAATACCACAACGCACCACAATGGCAAACCTTAAGCCGCCAAGTTTTGATTTGTAACACCGGAAATTAAATTTCAGGAACTGCCGAGAAAAGGTTACCCGAGAGGTTACAACTCAAGCATCAAACCTAACCGTCTCGGTCCGTCTTGGATTGAAAATCGAACCGTGACACACCGGATGGATGACTTCGGAAGGGAATCGGCGAACATCCGTCGCCTCAAAACTAGCACCCCCTCTCTCCCCCCCCCCCCCCCGCATCACGCCAAAAAGGTCATTCAGCTGAACCGACCACCAGTGTAGTTGCAGAATGGAGACGCCCAGTGGTTCACGCTACCGAAAGAAGGTGGTACCGAAATTTATGGTAATGATCAATTACCATCCGTAACAAGCATGTCGAGAGCTGTTTGCACCCTTGTTCTCATTGCCTGCTGCTGCACGGCTAACTTCAAACCACTCGGTAGGCTCGTCCGACGCCATCTCCGAGGTCACCGACAAATGTCTTATCCATGAAATTGACTGCCCCAGATCGTCGCTCGTCGGAAACGATGCTGTCCAGCACACACTGTTGGTGCCTCGGTGTGTTTCGGTCCAATTCACCTAAAACCCCGAGCACAACACCCACAAAGCGTTCGAGGCTCGAAAAACATCATCAAACAACAATAAAGTGATAATTTTATCTTTCGGGTAAAGATTCGGGCCTTTTTCCGAGTGGAATTGTTCCGACACTCTCGCCAAAGATGTTGGACGGACGGTCTTTTCGGCAACACGGATGCGGTTTGCGCCCTGAAAGAAGCTTCGCTTCTCTCACTCCAGCCTTGGTGAGTGGAGTGGTTTTTGAGGTTGTTTTGTTTCTTGCCGAACACCGCTCCCACTACTGTTGAGCCGAGAAAAGGGGCTAGACGAGCATTAAGGTCACCCTGTCGACAAGAACCTTACGCAAGGACCCGCCTCTACCGACATTCCTGTGAACCTAGAACATGATGGAAAAAGTACAAGATAACATCCTTCGACCAGAGGCCAACTGCACACGACACCACTGCTGAGATGGGACAACATCCTCGTAAACGGGTGACCACCATGTTCGCTCAACCACACTCCCCCGGTTGCCGAGGCCCAGGGAGTCGTAAAGTCAAAATTGGAATCAAGCGGCATTACTGAGCCCGGCTTACATATGTCAGCTGCTGGATGTGGCGCATCGAGACCCTTTTCCCGACAATTCCAGTTGAAATGAAAGGATTTAGAAAATCTGACTGTAATTACCACGTCAGTTGGACTAGATAGGCAGGCCAAATCATCGCAAATATTGATAGTGGCCGATCGGGATGCCGGAGCCGGGCCTTGGGACGAAATGGTGGCGGTAAGGAATGGTGATTGGATTACGAAATTCTCTCGTTGTCTGGTCGAGCCTAACGATCGACAGAATTGATTGGTTTATGACAATCGAAATTCACACGGCTGGGGTAATTGGTTTCCATTAGGCCACATTCTATTTTGGGGTACGAAAATCATCCTTGGACAAATAGAAAAGGATACTTATTACCATTAATATTAAGATTGTTGTTGACAGTACCGCATGACATCAACATAAAAATATTTCTGCCATAAAAAAAATTATCTCAAAAGAACTATTGACAAA
The DNA here is from genome assembly GCF_013141755.1 of Anopheles stephensi. NCBI lineage: Eukaryota > Metazoa > Arthropoda > Insecta > Diptera > Culicidae > Anopheles > Anopheles stephensi. Next base: position 3,488,387 of record NC_050202.1, on the reverse strand, counting down.
AGCTTGCAGTTCGCAAAATCTATAATATCACAACGCACACCAATACTTGGAACAGCTGTCAAAAAATATCCTTTTCATAGCATTTTTATTTCGACCTTCATTAAGTACAGGTTGGACCGATTCAACCGACTCAAACCATCCATGAACGCCACATTCGAACGTAAAAGCGTGTACATTATTCAACAGCACCGAATATAATGGCCATAGATAAAAATTAAATATTAACCTCACTTTCGACCTTCTTAGCATTCGCTAAGCATCCTTCCATCCCTTGTTAAGCTTCAAATAATTCATCCACCCCACACGACCCCACCAGCCCGTGGCAAACCATCTGACATTCGGTTGACTTCTGCCCGGAGTTCGCGGAGGTGACAAAAGCTGCTCAAATTGATTATCGTTATCCTTTCGGCTCGCATCGGAGGTGCGAGTGATTCATTGGTGAATGTTTTTTATGAGCTGGTGCCATTCCGAAGCTGAACGCCGGAACGCCCGAACACCAGCGCTGCTGTAAAGGGAGCGAATGTGTTCAGCATCGTTTTTCTCGGCACGGCAACCCGTTCGCTTTCCCGTTTCGACAGTGGCTTCCCCTTTTACTGCCCCACCGAACTCCATCTAATTCAGAAGCCATAAAAATCTCCAGAATCCATCAGCCATCAGCACAGCCGGTAAGCGGATGTTTCCCCGATCGAGCAACGGGGACGAATAAATTTTTCGTTCCAAAGATTGATTCACACCTGCCCGGGTTGTACACCTGCACCTGGAGCGGTGTTCGTTCGTTCGATTCGCCCCGATGCAGGAGCTGTCCAACCGGAACCGGAGTGTGGTCGGATGGTGGTGATGCGAAAGGATACGGACGCGACACTGCAGATACTCTGCGGTGTCCCGATCCGATGTCGTATTTCAATCGAGACATCTTGAAGTGGCATAAAAAGGAACACATTACAGCTCGAATTCCTGCTCGAAACGACCGGGAAGGTACCGGTGCCCGTGCACCGGCGGCTCCGATCATCGGATCGAACCCGCTACACTCATGATTTCTTTATCACAGAACAGCACAAGGGAGAGAGAGAGAGAGAGAGAGAGAAGAAGAGAGAAAAATTTATCTGATTTTATGTATTCCAGGCGAAGCTGAAGAAGCAGAAGTTAAGTAGAATAGAAGCTTTTTTCGGGACTGTAAGAAACTTTCCTCACAGCTTTAGCGTTTTATATTTTGTTGGGTGTGGTATTTTATTGCAGAACAGTGGCGTCAGTAGTTCTTGGCGCTTTGATGATTATTCTCTATAGATTCAACAACCTGTGTAAATTCTAATAATAAAACCAAAATTAAAGCAAGGTTAAAGTTATGCTGTAATGCTACAGATTTATAGCAAGATACCATTATTCATAGCACTCAGTACAGTTCTTCATATGGCGCTGATGAGAGTAGCCAAACCAAATACTAAATTGCCATCTCAATCCCAAACAAACCTGCAATGCTCGTTCACGAACAGGTCCGTCAGACTTCAAAACTCGAAATGCTACATCTGTTCGATCGCTCGCAGTTCCCAACTCGGAAGGGGCTCTACACCATCCACTAAATGTATGTATGTGTTTTGATCCATATGTGTGCGAGAGGTTCTATTTGTCTGGGATCCCTGTTTGCCGTGCTAATGAATGATGCTCGTCCGGAGGATCTGTTTGCACAGGCACGGAGCCGAAAACTAAAAGGCGCACATTTTAATCAGCAAACTCCATTTCACACACACACACACACACACACACACACACCACTTTAATAAGGTTAGTGCAAATACTCACGCGCTTATGCCTAGGGCGCAAATGCATCTCTCGAGTTTCGGGTTGGATTCGAGTGATGGTTTCATTCTTCCTTCCATTATCTCAGCCCAATATTGAGGTAAAATGATTTTTACCGTTTTCACTTCTTTTCTCAAATTTCCTCGTTTTATCGAGCATTTATCGAGCGCGTTGTGGTGTAGTAGCTAATCCAGTAGCGTAATTATTAGATTAAACGACTGATTTAATCGTAGAATTTATGTTTCAAAAGTACGGAAAACGCTTCTCACCAAGGCTTTGTGTATGAGATCAAAAGTACAATAACCTATAACATACAATAACAGACTCCAATCCTATCAGTACCTCCTGAAATGAAGTATTCGTTTGAAAAAAAAAATCATTTGGTTTTGAAAAAAAATAAGGAAAATTTAAATCAGATTGAATTTTGACTAAACAGCAGTATGATAATCGATTGGGATTGAGTCTTCCGTTTTCGGAAAGGTTCATTAGTTTCGGTTATTTGTTCGTTAAATTTTTAAGGTGTGTGAAGTCTTCATAAACGACAGCTACAGAATTCAGAGGGAACGGACTTATTGGGAATGATCCAACGAGTGGCAAGTGGCTTGATCCTATCTTTTCCTAGCACTACAAGCATTTAGTTTCCCTCGCCGTTTAACTGTTGAGATGACTGTTGGTAGAGACGACAGCGGCGCCGGTCTTTACACGGCTGGACAGGGGTCAAATCCCATCCTTGGTCTAAGACTAGTGCTTAGAAGAGGTCTTTAGGCCATGATTCTTACCTCAGTTCAGTATTAACATTCTAGTAATTCTTCTATGGTACTAACTTACATTCTGATGCAACATGATAATTCATGATTGGTAAGACGAAACCGTTAGTATGGCACATTCGTTCATCTTCAGCTTGCAAGTGATTTAATCAGAGCCGGAATAATCATAACAATGCATCGTGCATCATTGCAGCAGCACGCACACTAATTTGCTGTCGTAAAATGAGTTGATGCTAAGATTTCCGATTTATCAAGCAATGTAGCTATCAAGCATCAAGCAATGAAAAATTCCTCCTCCCCAGTGGAATGTTCACATCCACAGCAGCAGCGCGTCAGCTCATTTTAATAAAGTCCGTCCGTCCGAATTCCAATCATCTAAAGAATCTCATCAAAGAAAGATAATAAATCCAATCGTTTCGTGCCGTCTTTATCCGGCTACTAGCGCTAAAGCAGCCCTTAAGAACAAAAGTTTGCTGCTAGAAGAAAGCCCTCCGGAGGAAGTGAAGAGCTGGGCGGGTAGAAGGGTGGAAGCAAAAATTCAAAAGTGAATTGCTGCTCATCGATTTGTTTAATGAAAATCGCTTTCCCATGGCCCGGTCGTGTTCATCCTCTAGCTTTTCCTGTCTTCGGACAGTGCTCCGGATGCTTCCACTGCTGGTGCTTTCCATTTCATTAGCCTCTGCTCCGCGCAAGATGGAGAGAGAGAGAGAGAGCGAGAGAGAGAGAGAGAGAGAGAGAGAGAGAGCGAGAGCTACGAACTTCTCAATCTTTTAAGTTTATCAAAATTAATCCCACCAGAAAACCCTTTTGCCAGTTCAGGGCACGGTACACCGGGGTATCCCAAATCCACGCCGACTACCAGCCGTATCGAGATCAGCCGAGCAGGCGATGTGCTCCTTCTCGAATGTCGATTCTCTTTTTCCCTTCACTTTAAGTTTATTTTATTCTACGATACGGTGCGAGCGATTACATGTGCAGAACTTGCCAGCTGCTCCAGATATGGTTCATAGCCATATTTCAATATGACAGATAAAACAATCACGTTTTACCCTAGCTATTGAGAAACTATCAATACAAACTAACAACATCTCAGTAGTAACATCTAAAAATATAAATAAATAAAATAACGCTTCATTCAAATGAACTTTCACATTAAAAAAAAAAACATTTGACGTATGAGAAATGTTGCATGAAACGTTTCATTCTCACCGCTGTCATCAACGTCAACGTGCGCCGATATCTTATCTCATTTTCTTATCGCGTCTTTTTGTTACCAGAATTCGTCGGACCGTTCGTTAGCAGCTTCGTCGGAGCTTGTCGCACTGCAGTATCAAAGTTGATCACAGAAACGAAAGGCTGAAAAAAGTGAATTGTGAATTGTGATTAAAGTAGCACAATGGGTAGTTTCCTATCCAAAGACAAGCAAGCGAATAGCGAGCGCAAGAAATCTAACTCACTCGAACAGACAGTAACGTCAAACGGCCGTACCACGAGAATTTCCTCCGTGACAATGACGCGAGAAGTCCAAATATCGCAATCGATGACCAGTACAAGAACTTCCGTAAATTCTGTAACGTCGCAATCTTTTCGATCTGCTGGAACGATAGCACCAGGCGCAGCAGTGATTAGGTCTTCGAGAGGACCCAGATCGATTAACAACCAACCATCGGCCGACGCTTCCAAGGTGTCAATCCCCACGAAAACACGGTACGAAACATCATGCTCGATCCCAATAAGATAACGTCTTTCCAGGAAATACATATCATCTCTTTTTACTTTGTTTATCAGCATACTATACAGCGAGCCTCGAAAACTGCAAATTTCGAGCACACCGTACGTACGGGGGTTATTGGTGGTGGTCTGCAACGGTGCAGGATGCAAGGATGCACAACATTCAACAACTTGCACAGAAAACAATCATGATTTTAGAAATTATCACCATTGCTAGCGTACACGTCTGATTAAAAAAGTTCTTAAGCACGACCGAACATGCAAGCGAAAAACATAGCGTCAGAGCCGAACCATTTGCTTTGTGGACTGTGCGTCAGCTGTTGCAGTGACGTGACGCGATGTAGAATGTTGTGCATCTTGCACGACCTTGGTGAATGGAGTAAGAGCTCGTCAACCTTTAAAACAAGTCTTTGTTTTTGTTTTTCAGTGTCGCTTTTAGCCCCCAGATAGAGGACATCGAGTACGACTTGAGTCAAAAAGCGTACGTGCTCGTATTTCATCATTATAAATTCGCCGACATAAAGTTAAACCGCGAGGGCAGTGCTAAAGATATGCAGAAAATTCGAGAAATACTCAGTAACTATCGGTGCAGTACGCTCGACATCAATGAAAACTTAACCGTACTCAACGTACGAAAAAAAATGAGAGAAAGTAAGTGATGCAAGTGAAAGATACAAGAGCATTGCAGTTAATCGTTTGGCTTTTTTTGTTTTGTTTGGGTTCAAGTTCAAGCAAAACAATTTTCCAAAAACAGTTGCCTGATTGTATTCATCATGAGTCACGGACAAATCAACGACTACATTGTGGGGTATGATGGCGGTACGTACCATTTACACGACGATATTGTGGAACAGTGCACAGCCAACCAAACGCTGCAGGGCAAACCTAAAATATTTGCCGTGCAAGCCTGCCGAGGTACAGCTGTAATGGAAACGGATGCAAGGAAACCCACCGTCAGCGATAAGAGCGACATCGTTGTCTTTCAAAGCTCGTATCATGGTGAGTGATCATCGGTATGCTCATTACCACAAAAACCGAAAAATTGATCTCATTGTAAACCCAACGTTGCAGGCACTGTATCGTACCGAAGCCCAACTACCGGAAGCTCCTTCATGCAAGCCTTTCTGCGCCTGCTGCATGAAAACAATCACCAGTGCATCAGCAAAGTTGGCAAACTACTCAACAGCGAGTTTAAGGATAGAAGGTAAATCGCTATTGCAAAAAGGGATTTGTGTAAAGATGTGTGTTAGTGATGTTTTTTTTTTTCATTTAACATGCTCTTAACAGCGTTGGGCAGGCACCACCATTGACCATTACGTTACGGAAGGAGTTGATATTTGGAAGACTTCTCAAAAGCTCATAAACTCGATCAGTGCAATCAGTGCACAACATGCTTACACGAAATTAGGTGAGTATCGTTTGTGTGAGAGAGAGAGAGAGATAGATAGATAGAGATAGTTCCTTTCAGTTCATTGACCAAGCGTCTGCATATTGATAACAACCAACTACCAAGCGTATCCATCTTATTATAGGGGAATGAATGATAACGATAACGAAGATTTGAGTGCGATTAGACAACGAAAAGCAGTATAGTAATCGGGGTACCATATTACAAAAACTCAGGGACTACAAACTACTTATTTTACAATGGAACGAATGTAGCGTAACACAAAATATCGCCGTGTGAGTGAAGAGTGGGCATCATGCACACAAAAAAAAACCTGAGAAGACAAAAAAGGGTTCATGTTTCATACTTTATAGCAGAGGATATATACTAAAAACAAAGATATTAATTTTATTCCTCTTCTACTTCCTTGGCACTACAATCTCGAGAGGTGTTGGCCTGCCATGTTTGGCTTACTGTGACTTGATTTTACCCGAAGCAAAGTAGTCAGCTAGCAATACGGCCAGGCCGTTCTTTATGAATAATAAAAAAGTAGTAAGCCCTGCGTATGGGGAGGCGGTCTGGATAGGATTTGAACCCCAGTCCTGCCATGCGAGGGCTGGTGCCGTTATCGCCTCGGCGTTATTTTATTAGAGTTTTCAATTTGATAATTTGTGTTACTTTAATGCCAAACATACATAACATGTACTGTTTTTCTTTATTCTGATGGTGATAAGCCACTTTGAATTATTTACTAGAGTTTTCATGAGATTTTCTACCAAGATTTTACAAAACAACAAACTAGGCCGCTTTGTTGAATATCAGCACTATAACTTCACTTTGAAACCTTTACAAAATTATCAGCATTTCAGAAAAAAAAAAAACTACGGTAAAATACAGAACTAGACGTAAGATTAATGTGACTACGAGATCGTTTTTTTGTCTGTTTTTTTTTTTTTAAGTTAGATAGTCTGATATTTATCATTATTTACAATTCTTTACATTAAGACTGATAATAAAAGAACGAAAAAAATAAGTGAAGAAAGTTTTTGATGTAAAATATGTTCAAAACTCGCATCATTTTCTGACTATAAGTGACGCTTACTGAACCAAATGAGCCTATGTTCGATGTTCATACCGTGGACTGGGTACAACAATCTTTCGTGAGCACGTTTACAGTTGATTAGAAAAGTTTTTACTCGAGCAGAACGTTGTGATAATGTAATTGAGTGGTATAGCAAATAAGTAACAAACAACGCAATAGCAAGAAACACCGTTCGTACAATCAAAGCTTGAGTTGTGAAAAGGTAGCTTCCTTGATGTCTTGTCAACTTCGACATTTTGACCTTGGTATCATATTTTTTGATAATAGTTCGGAATTAAATATGTAACGGTAACATTTGTTCTGTTGAATTTGGAAACTTTTCGGTTGTCTTTGTGCTTGAGACTTGCGTCATCTTGCGTCCAGAGGCCTCATTGCCCACAATTTCCGACTTCCTTGACTGAGAGAGTTCTTTTCGTTCAGAGATATCTGGTAAAATTTTGACAGTTGAAACATTTTCTCGCTCACACTTGAAATGAGGAATAGTTTGAATTGAGTATTTTACGAGCTACTTTTTTTACTTTACACACGTCGATCGAGATACAATAATCAAGATCTAGAATGTCGTGAGAGAGATCGATTCCTGCTGTCTAGTCGGTAACAGTGTGGACTCACATGGAATGATCTGAACGGATCAACTTGAGCGCATGTAATCCCTGCCTAAGACTAGGTCCGCCATTTGCCAATTCCCTGACGCTAACGCATCCCAGTGCTTTGACATGGATCTAGGTATTAGTCAAGCGATCTTGATGTTATGTAGTACGTGGTGAATCTAATTACTTTACAGCTTGCAGAGCTCCTCCACTGTCCAAATACTTTGCTGCTTTGTGACTTCGATTACTCCTACGCATTGGTTATAATTTTGTGCAGATATTTGATCGAAAATACCCTGCCACCCAATATCTAAATTATTCAACGCCACTTACTGACAAGATACTGCTGCTATGAAACTCGTAACAAAGAAGAAAATAAGATAAATCATCGTCTTAAAAGCCGTTCCTATACATATTCCTAGACGACGTTCGGGAATGACAATCGTGCCATGTAGTTATCCATTGACACGGTAGCGAGCGGCCAGGGTATGCTGCATGCAATCCAGAAACTAAACGGTAATACCCCAATCACCTGACAATGCACTGCACAAAGATTGGCACAACATTTACGTAGCCACATTCCAGGCCGTAAGTCGCAGTCCGAGACGGACGTATCCATCCAATCGGGGAAGCAAATAGCTATCGCCGGCATCGAGGATGCTTTGATGCTTGTCCACCTTTCCAGCAGTTGAAAGAGATTTTCTTAGCTAAACCGTAAATAAACGAGTTCCGGGCAGCTGCCCGTCCTGTGATATGTATGCTTTCCGTCTACTGCTTCAGTCAATCAATCGATCCGTACCGGTCCGGTTGGTGCATTTCACAGCCGTACGGACAGACACGGCGACACACACACCTATCGAAGCGTTGCATTTTGTAGCAATCGTACACAGGGACAGGGTTAGTAGCAAACTATTTCAAATATATATATAAATTAACAAACATACCTACAGCGCACTTTGCACTCTGTGGTAGTATGATGCTGTGTGTACGATTTGCTATTTCCACAAAAATAAATTGTAGCCACAGGAGTTTTTAATAAAAATGCCTCGTACTATGACAACTCGTTCAATTTTACTCCATGCTTACGTTATTGCTTCCGGGCCGTTTTCCGATGTGTGTGCGGAGGGCATGTTTTAGGCAGAAATGAATTACGGTGCATCGGTACCGGCTTTCCTGGAGGATGGGCGCAAAGCGTTTGATACACAGTTTTGTTGAATTTTCTCCTCTCACTCTTTGGCTGGCATACCCTGGACCTTGTGGTATGTGATACACCGGTCGCCGGAGGATATCATAAGGATCGGATACCTCGGTCGGAATGCGATGGTACGATGTTTATTCTTCTCTGTTTGATTGTGGCTTTGTTTATTTGTAAGGCAGGTGCACCTGCACAAGCTTTCCCAACTTTGGAGGGAAACAAAAAAGAACATAACGATTCTTTCGGATTTGTCCAGGATGTCTAGATTCCTGGATGCTAACTGCAACTGTACTTTCACCGCTCAGCTGCTCTCTCTCTCTCTCTCTCTCTCTCTCTCCCTCGCTCTGCGACCAGTTATATTGATATTGGATATTCCTCGACAACGAGAATTGAGGAGGCTCACTATTGCGTCTGTTGCTTTTACCCGGAGAGCAAATCCTCACACCCCCTCCCCCTCCCCCCCCCCCCCACAAGTTTGTCTCGTTCAGAAAATTGAAATAGTTTGTCTATCAGTTCTCAATTTATCACGACTGTTTCTTTTTTCCAACCAAAAACCCCACTTCATTGCATCGTGACCGAAAACACGGGGGGTTTAAAGAAGCAAGCAGTTTAGGTCGTTCAGCTACGGGAAGAAATTGTCGAGGCAGAACAACAACTACACAGCAAAAAAAAACTACAATCTGACACACACACACACACACAACACGTCCGGAAATGAAAAATTCCAAAGCGGATTGCTCATTTCGACTCGGTGTGGAGTATTTTTACTGCTTCCAGTTCTTGCACCCAGTTCAAGGGGGTTTTCCACAAAAATCCAACCTCCCAAAACGACACAAACGATAGTGGCATCAGAGGGGGCCAGGGGTTTTCGAGATTTTTCATTTGTATTCAATTAAACTCTACTGCTGGCTGCTGCTTCTGCAACTGGCTGATGTTGTACGAGTTTTGGTCCCTTTTGGAACGCTTTTTCGTACCTAACAGGGGACTGAGAGCACCACAAAGAAGCGCCAAAGCTTCGCTAGCTCTGGTGCAGACTGACGACATCTCACGCGAAGGCAACCGAAACCGTTGCAACTTGTCATTAGTTCGCTCGTAGTACACCGACGAACATTATGCTAATGCGCTTGAATATCAAAGACAAGCGGTATTATAATGCCGGCGCTCGCCAGTGTGGTAGCAGAGCAGATGAAACATCATGTACCCCAGTGAGTTCATTATGCAAATGTAAGATGCATGTTTCGGGGTTTGAACGTTGTACCTGTGTTGTAGGAGCATTTTTTCCACCATCCTCTACGGTGAGAGTTTTCTGGAGCTAGGAACACCTTTAGCTGCTTCTTAATAAATTCCAAGAGTGCATTGATACTCCAGAGTAGAATTGAATGTTCTGGTGTGCATTTAAGCCTTTTAATTTATCTAGGTTCAATAAAATGCCACACTTTTAAGGGCCTTTTTTTCGAAGCAAACATTAATCTTCCGCTTCCTCTGGGTAAACTCTTCTAAATGTCACGACGCACTTTATCATTCACACAACGCTACATTCCTTGTGAGGAAAATTATAGTCTGCCAACCTGCTGAAACTATGCTCCACAGAGGTTACACTTTAACAGTAGCAGTAAATGCTTCCGCAAGTCTTAATCGAGCGCAACGATACGTTTCGGTGAATGTCATTATCGCGAACGCACCCAACCAGCAGAGCACATTTGCAAAAAACCAACGACAAAGGGATTTTATTCCTATGATTTATAAATGTCGCAACCGACGCAAACGATTATCCGGTGGTAAGTGGAAAAGTTTTCATTTTTTTTTTGATTTTCCATGATGACATGAAAGTAACTTTGGGTAAGAATTCTTACCGAATTCAAAAGTATGCTGAAGTACTATTCGAGACCCCCGAAAAACAGGTGAAAACTAATTATGGTAATTGCAAATATTGCATTTCCACTTTGTCGTTTTGACTCTACGACCTCGAGAAATTTTTTACGGCGGAAATGTTAAAAGGGTTGATTCAAAGAGGGGAGGCCAAAGCTAAATTATTAGATCAAACGAATAATTTCATCGTAGATTTCATGTTCCAACCTCAGGGAACTCTTTCGCTGTGTGTGGTGCCTGTGATCAAAAGCTAATTTAACGCCAGGTTCAAATCCTATCGTTCAGATAAATTCTCGATATGAAACATTAGTTTTGATGCTAAATTCAACTTCTATTTGGCTTTGAAAACCAGCATATTGCAAACAAATTAGATTTTGCCTAAGGGACGCCTAAGGGAGATCAATCATATTCGGTTTCGAAAGAGTAAAACGGCTTTGTGACCTGAACGACAGCAACAATCCTCGATACCGCTCAAGAGGTAGCGCCTTCGTCTGGCAATTCATTATGACGGACCTTTCTGGCGGTCGTATTAACCACATCACTCCATCTTAATGTTGGGCCTACCACGCCACCTCTGCCCTAGAAGACGGCCCAAAAAGACTTTACGGCTTGGATAGTCCGGTGTCATTCTCAGTACATAACCAACCCAACCGAAAACTGTTTCCCTGCTCGATGGTCAGATCATCGTACGACTCGTAGAGCTCATCATTGTAAATGTTCCTCAATTGTCCTTCCACAAAAACAGAATCAAAAACCTTTGCGAGCATTTTACTCTCAACAGATCTCTCAAGGATTCGAGAGGGTCTCGTCAGTTTTTTGACATTTCAAAATAATAGTTAAACTAATGCTTGAGAAATCCTGCTTGTAATAAAATGCAATTTCGGAGAAAGGAATCTTATTACACCAAACGTATCCGTTTGAAATCTGATTTTGCTAGCCAAACATTTATATTTTAACGTCACTAACAAACGTTTCCCTCATAAAATCTCATTACACTCTCGCGCTGTGCCAGCATCGACACCGGGGCTGTAGATTTAATTTCATCGATATGTCAACTAACTAGCCAGCCCTGCCAGACGGCTTCGAGAACACTATTCGAACCGTCGTAACTAAACGAACGTCATTCACTGAACTTCAAACAGACACGCGACCCGAGCTAATTCGTTTACACTCAAATGAGCTGAACAAATAAAGGCGCGACAGTAGACACCAGCAACAGCAGCAGCACCAGGATGATCCCGCTACTACAACCGTTAAGCCCTCTTGTACGCTCCTGTCGGTCAACATAATTCCGGACAAAACGGACGACCATCAACGCTCAGTGCCGATGTGTCTGTTCGATCAGTGCACGCTGAGCAAACGTTCCCTTGGATGGAAAGACAGCCAAACCGTACAGCCGCTGATCCAAATGTTCTCTTCACAATCTGAATGAGTGTAGAAGCAGAGGAAGAGTTAAAAAAAAACCCCTCTGAGTTCTGGCTGTTGTACTCTGAGATGATGGCTGTTGTACTGAGTAAAACAGACAAAACGAACATGGACTCGCATCATTACTACCAACTTCAACTTACTGGAACCAGCGGAACAAACCCCCGAGCGAACGAACTTTCCTTCAGATTAACGAAAAACAAACACTATTAGCGCAAGCCGTTAATGTTCCAAAATGGGTCCCGGCTCGCTCCCCGGTGTTTGGTAAGGTGACACCTGCAGGACGGTGCTAAATTTCACCGTGAGAATCCACGCTCGAAAGCTTACTTACCAACCAAGCACAATGATCTGTTGTGCCAGGCGAATACCAGTGGATGGGTCACAAGTTTCAGAAAAAGTCATATCTTTGGCCGAACCATACACCGGTGGCACAGAAAACATGGCAGCATATGAAATGTACCATAACCTGGAGTAGTAAAAAAGGAGAGAGAGAGAGAGAGAGAGAGAGAGAGAGAGAGAGATAACTTAAACAGAAAATAAAATGATCGCCCAGCTCCATCTCTCTCTCTCTTACTCTACTCCAGCCAACGAGGCGTTCACGATGGTTTGGGTCACACATACGGCATACGGGAAAGCCGGTAAAGGCCTTCCCGTTTTTTTTTTTGAGAATGGGACCAAAAGATAGGGCCTACATAATTTAAAAAATCCTTAAACGATTCCACGACATTGCGCTGCGCCATATCCGCCGTTTTGGACATGGTTATGGACCCGAACAACGGAACCGTTTAGCCCCACCGTATGTGTATGGGTGGCTTGGTGCGTGATGGCAAACAGGAGAGCATCCCCAATCGAGGGATGGACAAGGGATCTCCGAGGGAGACCGAGGGGGATTGAAAAAGCCAACAAAAAAAAAACAAAAACAACAACAGCAGTCGTGAAAGTTGGAAAGAACGACTGAACGACTGAACGACTTTTCCCTTACCATATGTGCGTTGTTTGTGTTCGGGATCGTGTAGTAATGCGACAGTAGCACGGCTAACGTTGGAAAATGAAGACCCGACTAGGACGACCGACGTACGTACGTGCCAGCGGTGTGTGTGTGTGTGTGTGTGTGTTTTGTGAGGGTGAAAAGCATTAAATAGCTGATGATGGTAATTTAAAGCCAGCGCATCGACGATTCCATTTATATCGGGCAACGGTTTCTGACATAGGAAGACAGGAAGAAAGCGCATCCCGCCATACACACACACTCGCACGCGCACACAAACGGTGATCGGAACTTCGGAACGAGATGCTCCCAGGGTGAGACTTACCATTGGGTAGCTGGGAATTCGCAGGAGAAAAGGTGGCTCTAAATTGTTCATTTATATTTATGAGATCGCACAGGACGCGCGCGATACGGATACACACACACACACACACAAGATGGAAAGCGGGAGCTGGGACGACGAATCGAGAGCCACCGAAACCGATTTTACCAAACACTAGTTTCCAATCCGGCCATTGCTGTTTCGACCTGTTCGATGGTACTATTATTTTAGTGTTCTTCTGATGAGATGAGCTTCGAGAGCTCTGTTCAAAGTTGCTTTTTACTTGTTTCTGGTTTCGAGGCAGCGCTTAGGTTGCTAAATTTAAAGGAAATCGCATTTTTATCAATTATATACAGCATTCCATACCGTGATCATAATGTTGCTGTTTCCCTCAGCGGAATCGGTCACGTGCGCGTATGGGTGCGTGCGTGAAACACCGCCACCATGTTTCATGCCTCGTCTTGTTTGCCAAATAGGGCAGCAAAAGGACATTCGAAAGGTTGCTTTGAACAAACATGTTTGTTTCGGCGGAAGCAATATCGATTTCTGTATCATTTGAATCCAATTTAAACGGGCAAATTATAAACATGTATTGATTGTACGAGTTTTCAAGCACGCTTTTTTTACATTTTGAAATATCTCTGACTTGAACGACACACAGCATATTGCTTACAGTATATTAAATTTACGAACCAAATATTCCTCAACCTAAGAGGCGTGGAATAAAATAAAGCCATATAATTTCGACCACCCGGTCCCCGATGGAGGCGCCCAGTGTTTCATGAATATTTTATCTTAATTACACGCGCTCAACAACACCGTCACTGTGCTAACGGTCGAGAACGCTAGCCGTCGGTCTTGTCGACATCGATCGATTCTGTCTGACTTGCTTTAAATTGTACACGGTTTTTTGGTTTGGTTTTTCCTCAAAATTTCCTCATCAGCATCCTCCTCGAGGATCATCTTTTCGAGTACGGCCATTCAACTCATCGGACCAGGGCCATCTTCAATTAGGTAAGTAAGCTAGCAAAAGATTCGCCTGGATTAGGTAAGTTAAATTAAGCAAAAGGTAAAAAAATCCTGAGCTATGGAAGGAAAAGCTCTGTTCAGATGAAAAATAGAACACGAGATAAGATTTTTTTTCTCTTTCTCCTAGATGCCATCACGACCCCAAAGTTAGTTGCTAAGTGTGTTTGTCGGTATTGACGCCTGTTGAAGTCACCTTTCCAATGCTGACCTTTGACCACCATTCCAAAAGGGAAAACAAAACCTTGGAATGGAAAGCAAAAACAAAAAAAAAATAAACATCCTGCACTAGAAAGATAATGCACACAACGCACACAAAGCACCAAATTAAACAATCATAAAGCTGGCAGCTAGATGATGAAAAGGCGAACTCCCCAAGGTGGAGTGCTGCGTGTAAATTAAAAATCCGGGGTGACTTAATTAAAATTTTCACACAATTTTTCCACCCACCCCTTCTTTCCAATTAAACGCGTTATGCGCTTGTTCAAAAACACACGCACAGCAACACGGAAAGCAAATAGAAAGCGAGAAAAGCGAAAGCCGGAAAAGGAGAGGGAAAAAAACTAAACCGTGCCGTGTCTTTTGTGACAGACTCCAGCTTTATCCTTGACATCTTTCTTCATTCAATGCTTTCACCCTGTCGAGTGCGGGGAAAATACTGTGCTTCCGAATTCGGGAAAACGGACACTTTTGCTCCCGATCTCACAACTACAAAACCCAATATATTTCCCAAACAAAGTGCCCAACAAACCACCGCTACCGACCAACTTAACTGGTTCACTTCACTTCGTGCTGCACTTCCGCTTTCAACCTTGAAATTCAATTCCATTTTCGAATGCTGGCCAAAGCTGCACAGGCACAGGAAAACGAATCTACCTGCAGCAAACAAACACAAAAAAAAAGAGCTGGTTGCACACGATGAAGCAGAAGTTAGTGTTTCTCCGAGTGTGTGGCATGAAAAATGGTCAATACAACTTCGTTTCCGGACGCTCCCCATTCGCTGCACCCGGTTGCAACTCGTTCAATTCAATTCAATGGCTTTTCGTCGCCACTACCCTCTGACGCTGTTTGTATGTGTGAGCGTTTTCCTTTTTCCTTCACTTGCTGAACTTGCTTCCTCGCTCGCTTCATTTCCTGTTTCTACCTTTCTATTACCTGAATTGCTGAAAAATGCAATTGCAGTGGCAACGAGCCGAGAACCGCAAGACGACTACCACGACACAGCGCTCGGGACGAATAATTTAGTAACCGAGTTGTTCGGGTGTGTTTGCAGTACTGTACAGTACTGTCACTGTGATGGGGTGGCGGTGGCCATGGGCGCAGAGAAGTTTTTATGCTTTCCCGTTCTTTCTTTACCCTTTCCACGGGTGAATCATGGTTTTTCTTGCTGCGAGAAATTTGCATCCCGCTGACACACTTTCCGGAACGTCCGGAAGTCCATTAGAAACCGCTTGCATACAAACAGGCGCATCAACCCTCAGCCGAACTGTTTCGAGAGAGAGCTAGATAGAGGCATCATTGCTACATTGTTTCTAGCAAACCATGGGAAAGATATTAAAAAAGCACTAATTTTTTTTTTCTTCGCATCAAGGTGGCCGAAATGTTCTCAAAATTTTTGTTCCCAATTTTCCGACTGCAAATGACATGAATCTTGAGAAATAT
Organism: Anopheles stephensi; assembly: GCF_013141755.1. Taxonomy (NCBI): domain Eukaryota; kingdom Metazoa; phylum Arthropoda; class Insecta; order Diptera; family Culicidae; genus Anopheles; species Anopheles stephensi. The sequence continues at coordinate 3,472,529 of NC_050202.1, read as the reverse complement.
ACTTAACTCTCTTTTTCTTCTCTCTACATGTGTATGGTATGCGACAACCTCTTGGGTGAAAAATTCCAATCATAAAGCCATAAACCCCACTCTTCCCATCCCAATCAGTTTGATTGTGCGTCCAACAAGACATCTCCTTCTTCCTTTTTCAAGGTTGCCTTGGTCCATTCCGTGCCACAAAATATGTATGGAATGAATTTTTATTTTCCTGTCCCACAGGCTTCGCAAATCTCATCATTCCCAAGGCGTTACATACCGCCGCACGCAGATCGGCCGGATGCTGCCGGACAAAATGCAAAGCATTCCAACACCGCCGACTATGTGCGGGCGGTATTTTTGCAAAACCAGTTCACAGCTGCGAACGTCGGTATGCGGTAGTGACAGAACGATCGATTTACCGTGGAAAGACGTCACACGGCGAGTCACCTGCCAGCTGGCACGCAGCAGCAAAGATGCAAAAGTGCAAAAATTCTCCGAAACCATTCCAACCCATCCAACCCCAAGCCAATAAGCGATAATGCCAGCGCTCCCCAGCGAATCGATTGCAAACTTTTGGCGCTCCCGATCTCAGGTCAAGTGTTCCGGGCGAGGGTCAGGTGATGCACACGAGGCTGACATCTCGCACAAATCAAGGCTACCGGCTAATGGAAGGACAGTTCGACCGGGCAAGTTTTGCTACCACACTGTCACGTTCACCCCGAACAACGGTCGGTGTCTTCAAAGCTTTGGCAGGTAATCAAGTGAATGTGTGAAGTTGGCTGGACTCTTCCCGGGTTGTAATGAACCGAGCGGCGCGTTCTGGTGTTGAATTTTTGCCCGACAAACAAACATCACGGTGAGCAGCAAAATCAAACTTTCCAGGCAACACCTCGAACACTATTCAATTGATGAGAAAAGTTCCGCCCGTGGGGAACATAATGTTTCCTGTGACGGGGTGATGTTCGCTCGGTCGTGACTTTATCAAACTGGGACAGAAATTAGGTTCGAAAGATTTCTTAATTAGAGTTCCACATTGAGGCAGGTTTTTTTCTTCAAACGAGCAAGCTGCCTTGTTAGAGAGCAGCAAGGACAATGATAATAAAATATATTCATCTACAATTTCTTTAACTATTTTACATTGTCAACAAACATGTTTTCAACAACTTCTGAGGACAACTTCTTAGGGAGAGAGATGCTTCGCTATGTGCTTCACAATCTATTTTATTGAAAGTTTGCCAATAGTTCTAGAAGAACAACTCTGGCATGCTTCGTAAATATCAAATGACACATCGCTCAAGGACACTCTGGACAACCTGTGCCAAAGAAACTCGTCTTTTTGTTCTACTTATCTAAACGATTTTGAAAGAGAAAGAAAAAGTATTGATTGATTATCCGTAGGCGCTATAAAAGGTCCGATGGCAAGGTCAGTAGCGACACCAGTCTCCAAAAGGCAGAATCGGGTATCGATCCACTTCCAATCCTTCTATCCATACGTAGGACTGACTATCTAACTACATTTTATTATACAGGAATGCCAGTAATGGCAGCATAAGGCCTCTTGAGGCTTTAGAGCAAAAAACAGGCGAAGAAAAAGACGAAGGAGTAAAAAATAAAGTATCTCATTACTTAAAATTAATTTTTATCCAGAAAAAAAAGGATTCTTTACAGACGTGCACATATGTTCAAAAGACCAAGAATTAATTGTGGAAACAATTTACCCTTGTCATCTTCAATAACTTATCCAAAGCAATAAACCATTGCACATACTTTTTTATATTTTTTTGTAAATAATCAGAACCGAAATTTTTTAAATCATAAAATTTATTTAAAATATTCATCAAGGACAAACAATTCGCATAAAAAAATACTATCTCACGACTTTTTTATTTTACAAAGAAAACACCATCAGCTGTGTTGAATATTTCATACCTCTCACAGACAACATCCTCCTGCAAAAACGGACCCGAACCAAACATTCACAATTGGCTCCGTGAAGAACGAACGAACATTATTTCAAACTCCCGAGACTCCCGGGAGACCGGTCCGTTTTGCGCCACCAAAGTTTGATGGGGCTGGTGCGACTTAGTCCCAAGCTGGCAAGCAAAATGATTAATCGATACATCCACGAAAAACAGTGCGGACAAAAAAGAGTTCACTCTGTCGATACGCGAAAATAAAATTGAAAGGCTGCTGAAACCGAAAACCAAAATATAGAAACATCGATCTTCCTTCAAGCGCGGTAATATAAACTGCTACCGCGACGCGATAAAACAAGGAAAAACTCTCTCGCTGTACGGTGGAAAAGGTAAATGGTTCGACAAGAGCACGTTTCCTATCATTCGTGTTGAGTTTTTTTATTTTTTCGCTGGTCCCCACTCCATGTTCTTTCTGTTTTATTGCGTTGTTTATTTTGTTGGTACTATTTCTGAAGCATTCTACGCCCTTCCGGGAGAGCACGTTCGTAGCGCACAGCCACAGGAAGGAAATGGCAAGATGCTGACAACATCGCACTCCAACCGTCTATACCCGGCTGTAAAACCAGGCTGCCGTAGCTTCTTCAAACCCCTTTTACCTGGTGGAAAACGGTCTCCACAGCATTCGTCTTTTTATGCCCACTGTCACCTGGTGACGCGCTTGCTTCATCCGCAACACGGCGGATAAATGTCAAGGTTGACTTTGGCCGTTGTGCAAACAGACGCCCGTGAGAGAGTTGCTTCTCGATTGGTAAAGCTCCTAGCACCAGAGTATCACACACCACATCGCTTGGAGGCAAAAAAAAGAAGAAAACCCGAACAAGAACATGGAGACAAATCCGCATGTAATGCATGTCGGACCGAAAGCTCGTCCAGGCACGTCAGCAGATCCCGCGAATCCATTTCGCTGCCGTTGCGCACCGTACCGTACAGAGATAAGTAAATAACAAATGAAAACTTCACTTACCTGAATCTTAAACACCTCAAACAACCGAACGACGACGGTGGCTCACGTGCCGTTGTTGATGTTGTTGCGAGGAGGTGAATGCTGCTTGGGCTGTGCTGCAAGCGTGCGTGTATGTTTTTGTTATTACTTCACATTTCCACTTCAGCACTTTAGCTTTTCCCAGCCCGCCAGTGTGCGGGGTTTTTATTTTTCCTGCCCACCCAACACCAACAGTGTGTCGCTGTGGAGGAGTGTGGCTCCTTAGGCCTTTGCTGACGAACCACCGACCGGTTGGCCACGGAAGCAGAGAGGAAAAAGATTTAAACTTTCACCATCACATTCCAGCACCAGCACTCGGAGTAGCCCGGTACAATGCGGGAATGGTAACTAGAATGAAAACTTCACTTTCACGTACACTGCCAACTGCTTACAGCGTCGCTGTAACGCACGACTCGGTCTGTGTTTTACCGATGTTTTTCCTTCTTCTTTTTTATCTATGTCCTTAACGCTAAAAGCTTGTCTACCTGGGCGTTGGAGTGAGTGAGCCACCGCTAAGGCTCTCCAAGCGGCCACAAACTTGCACGAGAGTTTTACACCATTTCCCGACCCTACTTTATCTAGGCCAGGAGCGGCCCGGAAGGAATGGATGGGAGTTTCGGCGGCTGTGTTTTCGGCCCAACACCAACTCACGTTCACTGGGTGATAATTTTACTTTCACTGCACGCGTGTGAGCGAAGAAAATAATATTTGCTTTTTCATCGCTAGCAAAATTGAATCAACCGCATAGCGCTACTGACAATCACGTTACCACAGGATCTGCGGCTGTAAGCACACACACACACACACACACACAAGCGCATAGAAACACACACTGAGAGATACACACTAATACACTGGGAAATATCAGCCTAAATCATGCACACTTATCCACAAAAAACACACACACACTTATTCACAGAGAAAAGCAACCACTCACAGCAAATGCCGATTTTCAAAATCCGATGCTCTTACTTTTGCTTCATGGTAGATATAAAAGACCTCAGCGAAGGCCAGCCTTCTTCATCCGAACCAGAAGAGTGCTTTCAGCAAGATCTGCGTCGTGGAAAACGCGTAAATACATCCACCGGCACAACAATGCTGCTGCTGCTGCTGAAAGGAAGCAAGGCGCTACATGAAGTTGCCTACTTTCAGGCGCGTTTTCAAGCCACAATTCTCTTGCGCCAGGCAGCGTGTGGCGAATACGCTCCCACACAGAGAAGATCAGATTCAAGGCATTCCGCTGGTTGAAGGTTAACGGAGTGGCAGCAGTAGCACCAACGCGGTGTGTAATCTAATTTCGCCACATTCACAACGGCATCAAAGCAAAGCCGGCGTAAACATAAAACGATTTAACCGTTTGGAGTTCTGTTTCTCTCGCTCTTCTTCACTCGCTCGCTTTCTTCCTTCGTTTAACAAGTCACCTGGAGGCTGCTGCGATGGTTTCACAAGCGAACTGGAGTTCAGGCGATGGCAGATTAAGTTCGAGATTAAGATTTGTTTCACGCAACAACAACAGCAACAAAAAACCGCTGGGTGGGAACAGATCGGGAACACTTCAACGATTGACTGAGATTCAATCCGCCTAGTACCCGTAAACACCGGAGGCAAAACTTTCCCCGTACGCACAATTACCGGACGCTATAGAAACGCGCTAAACCGACGGACTGTGTTGCATTGGATCAAATCAGACAGCCGGTCGAAACGAGGTTTGGAAGGGAAGAAAAAAACACACACACACACACTCGGGGAAAACTTTCCCCAAAGCTGTAAGCTACAACAGCTACAATCAGGCACGCACACATACACCCTCGGTAAGGTCCTCCGGAGCAGCTCAGGTTTGTTATGCTGCTATATTGTCTGTCACGATCATCACCACACTCGCCGCAGGGGGAATTAACTAACCGGTGGCTTGGGCGACCGACACGCAGATCAGCAGAACCGGGTCTCTTTTTTTTTTTTGTCCTCCTCCGTTAGTGTGTGAGTGTTTTGAGCTCGCCGAACAAGAAAAATCAATTTCAGCACACCGGTTGGGGACAACTGTTCTGTCCCCAACCCGTCCTTCCCCCTTCCCACCTTCTTCTTTACCACCCAGAAAGTTCACCGCGAACTTGTTACCGGGCAAGTGCCTGCAAGTCTCCGGAGAGATTTGTTTCGAGTTTGGTTACAAACGACAGGGTTTCAGGTTGGGTATTTCTTGTTCTTTTTTTTTTTTGGGGGGGGGGGGGCTGGCAACGAAACCGCCAGGTTTTTCGACTCGTGGGAGTGAGTTTCTACATTGCCCTTTCACATTTCTTTGAGAACGCCCCAGGGGTACAGTGATTTCGTACGTTCAAATTTAACTCTTTCTTCTGTCGCTGGTTTGACCTAAACCGTTTTATAGCGAAAGCCTCTCTCCGGGTTTTCTGAACTGTAACTTCACTTACATTCGCACGCACACACACGGAAGAAGAATTTTCGATTCTAAACTTAATTACGTCAGGAACTGACCACGGTACACGTTAGGCGAACACGCGCGCGCTCGTCCGAAGCTGATGCAAACGTACGTCCAATTCGCACCGAATCTGCAATCAGACTACTAAGCTTTGCCTGAGTACGAGGATGCTGACTGCACTGAAGTTGCCAGCTGTGTGTCTGTGCTTCGATCCTGTTTCCATCAAGCGTTACTATGCGTTACCAAGGGTACCCAACAGCACCGTAAACCATTCTCGCTCTCTCTCTCTATGTTATCTTCGCTCCAAGGGCTCTCTCGCTAGCGAACCGTCCGGAAATAGTGATCTGGAAGCATTGTTTTGAATATTATCATTCACCGTACCGCATCCGAATGCGGTACACTACGGTGAGTTCGGTGCAGTGGTGAGTTTGCCTTTCGCTCCTTTACTCACCACCCGGTGCAGCGGATAGTCGAAAACCCGAACCGAATGTTTTTCCCCGGGATTTCGTGCATTGTTGTTATTATTGACAGCCTCCGGCCCGTAGCTACGTGTGGCCGAAGATGATGCTTTCGATGCAACTCACCACTCTCTCTATTAGCTCACAATCAAGAGAGTACGTAGGAAAGAGAGAACGCCTTAAGCCGGCTACCACACGCCAAATTATGTAACGGACACTAGTGTTGGTGTTGCTGTAGGACCGACGTTCTGAAGGAATTTTGCAAATCTGCCAATGTTTATCATCTGCTGCAGGGACGTTCTTACTTCCCCAGCTATTTCGCAGTCGACATAGAGCGCCAGAGCGCTAGAGAGACAGCGAGCGAGAGAGAACGCTCCGGGCTAGTCGACATTCGATGGATCCGAACGGGGTTACGCTCTCGGGCGAGATCCCGAATCCAGCATCTTCAGTGCGCATGTACCGGAAATGTCAGTGGTCGTCCGTACAGTTACCGTTCTTAGCCCTCACCTCCCATCTTCACATCTACACATCAAACAATTTCGGTCGATGCTGAGCTCGAGCTGGTGTGTTTATTGGCCAGGACCTTTTGCGGAACGGAACGACCGAACGCTCAAAACAAAAACCGGGGATAAACTAACGCAGCTAAACGCGACGGGCGACGAACGGCTGGGGCCGAAGGTTCGCTGCTACTCCGTAGGGATTTTCCGTCTGGCGCTTGCCGTTTTCTGGCCGGGTGCCAAACGGTGTGCCAAATGACGAAAACTGTGTGCAGGACAACACTGTGCAGCTCAGCAGTTGACTCTGCATGCGACTCTTTGCACCGGGTCAAAGGCAATACTCGCAAGTACGGCTTCTTGTCCTGCTCGTGTGGCCGGGACCAATAGAAAAAAAACCAGACGTTGGAAAGGTTAAGGCATAGGGGTTGCGGTGAATCGCACGGCACCATCGACAGACTCTTGACAGCCGTAATTGAACTTGAAAACACACAGAAGCATGATTTTTCGAGTGAGAGAGCGCGTTTTACTTTTTTCTGCTCGGTACCGGGTGACCGGGAAATGACGGTTATGCCCGCTACAACAATGCAATGGAACAGCATTCAAGAGGAATGTTTTGTTTTATTTCTCCTTTACTGCCATTACCTCCTAATGGTTCGCCATTTACTGGAAAGCGGGGCGAAGTGTGATGAAAGCTTGCTATAATGAAACTAAATCATACAACAAACAATTAAAACTAAAACAAAATATTGAAAAATATGCAAAAATATAACATAAAATCAACTAACTGCAACGGAACAAAAAAAAATAAAATAAAATTTTCACAACAACTCCTCCGAATAATACTCCTTCCTTTAAAGGAAAACCGAAATATTCTCTTCAATATCCAGCTTTCGTTCTGTTCCAAGAACTAAACCAAACCCACCCCAAAACATTACTTCGCCGTTCCAATTTACGAGCCGCACTATCTTTCCACAAGGGAAATTAGACGCGCCACATTTAAATCGTCCACTTCCCTTTTTCCACCCGACATTTCACTCTAATTACTTCTTTGAATGTAAGCCGAAAAAAATATCCTTCCAAGTGCTGCGTAGTCAAACAGCATATGCTGCGTAATAAGAGCAAGTGCTTGGTGCCGTCCAACGTAAAATTGAAACAAAACTCAACTGACAGACCAAGAACTACGTCGCCTTGTCTAGCACAACTCCACCCGCCGCCAGCGTCATCATCCTCCTTGCAGGTTGTTTCGATTTCTAGGCGATTTTTCAATATGTTTACCCAAATTAACAATTACATAAAATCAGCATAAATTTCCCATTTCATACCGCTCGTCCCGCGATCAATCGCACTCAACCCTGCCCCACCACCCGGGGTGGGTGGTAAGCTGGGAAATCATCGTTTTCGCTTCCCGCTTTTCAAATCCATACACAGTGCGTGTCGGCAAGTCGACAAGCCACTGCCCAATCTTACACACCCCCCCCCCCCCACCCCCCCAAACGATTAGGGAGCGGTACGGTACTTCTGCGCCTGTTTTTTTTTTCTTTTTGCAAAAAGGACAGCCGTGAGAAGTGAGCCCGGTGTCGTCGAGTGTTTGTGTGCCGCCACACAGCGGGCGCGTAAAACAGACACGCTCGGGTGGGAAAAGTGAATGAAGATTTCCATCGCTTCCTTCTCTCTGAAAACCGAACGAGTCCCCTGGGGGAGGGAGGGATAATGGGAGCGGCGGAGGACGGAGGTAAGACTATTCCGGTGCAGAAACCGTGGAGGAAATATGAATGCCAAAAAACGCTAAATCGGAAAAGGGAGCGAGAATTGCACGCACGCAGTCAGTGAAGGAAACGACCGCCATAGCGAATAGCGAATAGCAAAGGCAAACCTACAAAGAAGGGAAGTAAAGCGAAGCAACAACAAAAAACCACCGACCCTTCTGCACCCATTCCCCTCGTCCCATTCCGCGTTGGGTGTGCGTCGAATTGGTGCGACATTTGGCGACAAAACGACATCCACAGAAATATAATATTATTCAAATTGAAATCACAAAGAATAACAATAGAGAGCATTTTGGAAATAAGCAACATTTTGCAAGCACACCACGCCACGTCTTACCAGCCACCAGGCGTCTCCATCGCGTTACGGGTCACAAGGGAGATGGAGGCGCCTGGTGGTTGGATAGATTCAAGATGAACTTCCACTTCCTAGTGCACACACCCAACGAAACCATCAACAAAAGGGCCAGCCTGATCATCTTATGTGTGTGTGGGTGTGTGTGTGAGTGTGTTTCTCCACCAAGCCGTATCGCATTCCCGCGCTCGGCAATTCCACATCCTAATCGGACCTGACACAATCGGAATTCACGCACTTCATTTAATTCTCGAGTGTATCGAATTTTAAGAAGATTGCCACACCGCAAATGGAGACGTGGCCCGGATAAAGCGCGCTGTCGGGCTGTCTGGTGCCGTGACATGCTTGTTCGCCGCGTGCCACGAGTGCACAGTATGCCAGTGCCGGAAAAGTGGAAAGAAACCCCTGGCAAGTCAACACAGATCCGTAGGTACTTTAACAGAAAAGGATGAGAAATATTAAAAGGCTCTTGTTCAAGCAAATTTTTTTGCCTATTGAGCAAAAAGTAGATTTACTTGCACAGAAGAATGTGTCTATTTACTAACTAACCAAATGTCTATTAATTTCACACATTCTAGGAAACTGCCTGAACCTACTTACATCGTACTACACACTTCAAACAAAGAACAAAAAAAAAACAACTTTTGTCCTTCCAAACTCACCAGAGCTCCATTGTGTCCAGTACCCGGTCGGTTAGCAAACCAAAAAAAAAAAACAAGAACGAAAAAGCCAACCAACGCTAATTCCAAACCCCCGTGCCGAGGAAACAAAGCGAGAAAATGGTTTTGCTCCCGGCCGGCCTTTTCACCGGAACGGCGCTCGCAACGATTCACTCGCCTTCGCCTTCCTCTTGAGCACAAACTTACAAAATGTATGCAAATTGTTTATTCAAAGTTTTTCCCTCTTTGACATTCGGGGCACCGAAAAATGTGATCTCTTACCATTGTTCTTCCAGCAAACCCGTTCTGGTGGAAGGAACCGTTTGACTCGACTTTTCCCGTACACACTCGAGTGTGGCAAGGGGTTTTGCTTTCCGGCGAGAGTGAATACGACGACCTGACGGACTAAATTGCATGATGAAGGTGAGCACGGCTTTAACCCGGAGGGCATGAAATGATTTCGTTTGACTGGTTTGGATGATGTGTATCTACGAGTGTGTATGTGTGTGTGCGTGTTTGTGTGGGGTTTTAGTGGCGTTGTCCTGGGAAAAGCGTGTTTTGGGGCGAGCTATTTTGAAAGGATTTTTCTATCTGGGGTGGAATGTGGAATCTCTGACACCGGTAAATGATTCGCACTTGATTGTCGGGATGAGTTTCGTGAGGAGTTGGGCATTCAATTTTCCCTGCAATCGATTATGAGTGATTGGGGAATATTTTAAAGATCGTGGGTGATGTTCAAGACATCAATTTTGTAGAGTCTTTTAAGCAAATATAATAATTTTAACTGTCGAAAAAGGATTGTTACTCAAGTAAAAAAAAATCTCATGAAGCTGAAACAGGATACCCATGACTCCATTTTTCCATCAAAGCAAAAAAGAAGAATAATTGAAAGAAGATCCTCCAACGACGACACCCCCAACCCCACAACCACCTTCAGCTCCGTTTGCGGTAGGATTAAGTATCATAATTGCGACCGGTCTCCGAGTAAGACGTGCAAGACTGGCTTTTGCCAACCTGACACGGCCGTCTCTTGTCACCGTGTCTCAGTGTTCATCGGACATGAAAACTGAACCTGACCCTTTTCACCGTTCGTCCGAATGCAATAGATTTGCGCCCCCCCAAAACCGGCGCATATCTCTCATCCGTAACGCCCAACCAAGACGTGTCCCTAGCGTATCTGCTGGATGGATTGCTGCCCACGTGTCTACGAAGGAAAAAGGCTTGCCTCTGTCTGTCTGTCTGTCGGTCCCGACCGTTGGTATGGCCTGGCCAAAGGTGAAAATATAATTCTTTTGAATTAAAATTAATTTCTACCAACCATCCTTTTTTTGTACGAGCCCATCGTCATCGTCGTAAAGGCAGCCAGCGAGCCAACCGACTAAGCCGGACGATCCAGCGACGATTCGGTTTATTCGTTTCATTTACACTGGTGAGTGACTCCCGGGACAGTTTTCACCCCTTTTTTTCTTGACCTCGATTTTTCGGGTTGTCTTGTAAATCCTGTCGGGGAAGTTATGCTCCCTGGACGTGACATATTACTGTACGCGCGATGGCGAACAAGGTGAGTTAGCTTCTCTTGATGGCAGACAAGCGAACAACCAACAGCAACAAAAAAACAGGATCCCCAGCTCGTCTCAGTTGACAGTTGTGCAGCTGGGGATGAAAATTAGATTGGGTGTTGTTGTTCTGCTTTATCATCGCCAAAGACGGTCGGGCGAGCAACAGTTAGGGAGGAGTACTGTATTCTTGTTTAACATGCATGTTTTTGGTTGGTTTGCACGAACAGTCGTAAAGATAGCCGAAGTGAGGTTAAGCTACACCCGGCCAATATATTATTTTAAATTATTTCTTGTATGCTCAAAAGCTTAAATCACGATCAAACAAGTTATAAATTGCTCCCTAATACTAATAAGGACTATGTTACTTTCCCATAGTTGAGCTACCTTCCAGCAACATGTTCTAAAGTCGTAATGTCCATACTATGCTGTTTTTTGTAGCTAAACATTCCAATAATAACTCATTGATTATAATGTCCAACTTAAAGCTCGAAGTCGTTGAAATATGTTCAAAAGAATTTTCTGACACACAAGTATCACGTAATTCCACGAGAGGGCGCTTCAGGAGAAAATAGTAAACACTTAAGAGCGATATTATCGGCATTGAAGTAGCAAATGGCAAAACATTTAAAATTGTTTCTTGCGTATGTTTCTCCTATCAATAATTTTCATCCAACGTTTTAAAACAAACCGTGGAAGATCGCCTCCCGATGCCAACACAAAAGTACAGCCAACTAAACATGTCCTACTTGCTCGCAAGCATCTCATTAAACCAACCATTTCTGCATCTCTTGTTTTGCTGATATCACCATAAAACTGCATACACAAGCCATGTCTCGTAACGATGCATGTGTTTACCACCATCATACGACTGAGTATCGACATGCACCTCCTCATACTCATTTTACAACCCTCGTACATGGTCTCATCCACACACAAAACAAAAAGAATCAAGCACCATAAACTCCACAAATAAAGAAGAACATCTCATTCGCCTTCGACAAACCGGTGGCGTGGTAAACTAAGTGAAAGGCAACAAAAAAAAACCCCACTGCGACGTACCAATCTTTGAGGACGGCGAGAGATAAGGCACAGCCACACAAACACATACATCCCAAGCAAAGCTCTTCGGCAAAGAGTTGTTTGTCTGCAGCACAACTTTTCCCAAACACCAAACCCCTTTTTCTGTCTTGAGGAAAAAAAGTAAGCGAAACAGCATCCCAAAATTTTTCCAAACCCCCACTTGTTTCACCGATTTTGTCACTAGCTTTTTCCCATTGAATTGTCATCGTTTGTGTGTGTGTGCTGCCGCGGAAACTTGGTCCGTTAAGGAATGGCTTGCTTGCCGGTGGAGGATCGGCACAGGCTTCTTGAGCTCTTGTTGACAAAAATATGGAACCGATAATACCGAGCGGCACGATGAGTAGCAACACAACACAAGAAAATGGGAAATGAGTGAAAGAATGGTGAGAAAATTTCTCAAACACTGCACGATTACATTTCCCGTAACCGAAACAGCATTTCCTTCCGCAAGGCTTGCGGGCACCCGGCCGCTTTCTTTGCCCTGTTCTGTCCGCTTACGGTGGGAAAGCTCTTTGAGTGAGGAAAACACAACACAAAATACATTGCTGGAAAATTCGACAATCACCAGCTAGCGCAACGATGGAGGAAATACAACCGGTACCAGTACCGGAAATTTGCAACCACCTGCCTCCACCGACCTCCGGCTCGCGCTGCGTTGACAATAGTGCACAAAAATTATAATGAGGTCCTTGAGACAAAACTCACGAGCGAAAATTCGCCTTACCCACCCGGTAACAGGAGCGGGAAGAAAACTGGGGAAGGGGGAGGAGAAAACCAACGCCGCGTTGTTCACAAATTCGAATGCATTTGCGTGTTGCTGCAGTTTTATTTTTCTTCTAGTTTTCCTTCTTCTTAGACCCCCAAAAAAGTTCCCACTCGGATAGCTGACAAAGCCAAATTCGTTAGCGGATGGCACAGGATGCCGTGCTTCCGGTGCTTCGATTGTTGTCCCTTTCGGGGTTTGTTTTTTTTTTTTTCTTTACTGAAACGCCTGCTTTGGGTATAATTCGTTCGTTCAGCTCTTTTTTTCATTTGTCTACTATTTTCCAGATAAAAGTTTGACTGTCGGAATGCGCAATTGCACCTGTGTGTGTGTGTGTGTGTGTGTGTGCCAGCTGGAACGATTCTGGCGCTTGTCAATGGCCGCTGGAAACTTTTCCCTTCTCACCGGTAGATGGCGCAACGCAGCCAGCTAGAAGCCCTCAAAGATCGAACCCGTAATTGAAGCGACCGTTGTTGTACTGACTGGCGACAAGTAGTTTCCTTGCTCTCCTTCGTGGCGTGAGTTCTCCGTCCACCATTGGTCCACCATCGGCACAGCAAACGCAATAGATTCCGTGGCTTAATGGCAAACTCGCCTTCGTTTGCCTGCTTCCCCACAGGACCGGCCACAGCAAATTGTTTTCTCTCCACGAGCTTTCCGGGCCGTTGCCGATACACTGTACCGTACCGTACCATTTTCTTCATTATTCAAATTTGTTCCTCTGCTTCCGCTTCGTTTCGCAATTAGTTGCAATTTTCGGAAAAAGCATTTGTGTGTGTGTGTGTGTGACAACAAAGTCAACAAAACACCAAGAGCCACGAGGGAACCCGAGTGGTGGTGAAGGAGCTGAAAGGAGTGGAGGAAAACAGAACCCGAAGGAAGTAATTACGGATCCAACTTTGGAGGCCAAACATTTTGCCAATGGCCGTCAACCGGCCGTCAGCTTACCATGTCGCCGCCATCAGTTCGGTAGCAATTAGTATTTGTCTAACTTGTTATTATCCTTCAATTCTTGGTCAGCGCGCGGTGACTTTGTATGGACGCGTTCTTTTGTCGCTTGTTGTGGGGGGGGGGGGGGGGGGGAGGGGGGTGAGAGTGCGGTACTGTTTTCCAAGAAATCGAGCTAGTTCTTGGTGTTTTGTTTTCTTTCTTTCGTTTCGTTGTCTGCGTTTTACAAACCCTAATGGACGTTCCCATCACCTGACACCGGAGGACTGTTGTAGCTTCCGGGAAACAATCATAATTTTACACTTCTCGATGCGGTTGGAAAATTATCGACTCTTTTGTCTTTATGCTGATTAAAATGAACCGAGTTGTATTGTTTGTGTTTTGTTTTTGTTTAACAAAAATTAATCAATTTCAAACTGGGCCAGGACTAATGAAATGGATTTTAATAGGATTTTGAATAGGATTTATGACAAGATGCAACGTAGCTATAAAAAATTCTAGTAAATTATTGCATAAATATTTGGCTTAGTACATCATCAGCGCTAAAACATGTTTGGCATGATGCCAATAAATATAAAATAGCTTCCAAAAGTAAACGATGTTTGGTGTTTCCAAGTTTGACACATAGAGGGCGATCTTCATCAAGAGTGTTTAGCATTATTTTTTCAGAATCGTTTAATCGTTTTAATTTAGCAGTGAGATACCATTATACACGACAGGACTATGTATCGAATCCTGTCCCGACCGTCTCCCAGTACGAAAGAAGAAAATAACAGACCAGGACCTCTGGAGAAAACAGTGCCGAAGGAAAAAGTGCATGTTAAACAACTGATTATCTGCAAAGACTACTGGTCGTTGTCTACTGATTCCTCATATCACACCCAAGTGCAACACAAAGCTACAGTAAAAATAGAAAAAAATTTTATTATGCTTCTTCCCAAGCACCGTTGAAGCACTTTCATTAGCTTTAAAGCTGTCAAACAGACAGACATTTCCCAACTGAGCAAACACTTCATAAAGAGCAAAACATGAGCTTCACACCCTGTTCAAAAACACATAAACAACATCCAATCATGACATTAAATTCAAATGCTACTGTTACTGCCGCAAACAATCCGATCTTATCGCACTCCCCATTTATGGCTAGGTTATCACCAAAGTATCATTTATTATCAGCCGAACGGGAGATTCGCCGGTGACAGATCAAACGAAAACCCGATACGTTGGGCACTTTAATGTATACTGCCCGCCCAATCCCGCTTAATCGAATCTGTTCCATTAAAGCGCCCGTCAAAAAGTGGTCGCTTTAAGGCAATTGAATGACAACAGCAGGGTTGACGGAATCGCTGCCACAGCCAGGGCAACAAATCACACCCGATGGCACCTAATGCACGAATTGATGATATCATCGAATTCTTAACTATCTGACCATGGGACTATCTGTCCATCAATGGCTCCAATATCATTTTGTCGGGATTTCAAACAAAACACCAAAATTCTTCCCATCGCTTCGTGTGGACATCCCGATGGTCCCGGATGGTGCGTTTCGGGGGATTTTTTTTCCTTACTCCCACTCTCCTTCTGTCTCTCAGAATCGTTTCGTTGTCATGCATCGGTGGATGACAAATTACTTCTCTGTTGATTTTTGCCGACGATTTATGACGACGAGTCGGAACTGTCAGGGACCGGGCGAGGGACACATCAGGGACTGAATGTAAAATAATAAACCAATCCATCAGGAATGCGTGCCAAATAGCGGAACGGATAAATGCGAAACTTAGCTCCACCAACTTCGGGATGTGTATTGCTCTTCACCTTGCTCTCCCTCTCTCTCTCCCTCTCTCTCTTCTTTCCTCGTGATCACTTTAATATTAAGAAACGCAACCATGCGTTTTTCCTTTCATATTGATATGTGCCGGCTTACCCACTTTTTTCCTGTAGAATTACTGAGGCACTCTGCGGCGAATACCAAACAAGCTGGACAACGAAAAGTAGAAATCCCACAAGCCACCATGAGGTAACATGTCCGCAGTAACAACAACAGCAACATCATCATCGTGAGGCTCCCGGTGTGGCTGATTCCCACATTTGATGTCTTCTTTATACGCACACAAAACAAGCTCTGTGAAGGAAAAACACACACACACATCAGAATTGGTCACTGATTTCCGGTTCCCCGAACATGAAATGGATTCCGGGCGAGGAGGATGGGATAGGATGAAAATCAAACCATTCGGTGCCATCAGTAGCGACACCGTTCCGGTTGTTTCCTTTCCACCGGCATTCTGCGAAAAGTCCCCCCACATCGAACGTATGACAGGGCAAGACGAATTGACTACTTCCCGAGGAGATGTGGATGAATTTTTTGATGGCTTCAATATATCACAACCGCCTGCAGGGTTTATACGCTGACCATTAATATTCCAGCGATGGCGATGGCGCACCGACGCGTAACACCGCCGACTGCTGGCGCGGCATCCGCTTTCCTAATTTCCTGGGCACCACACACCGGACAGGCAACGCTCAGTGCGGTACGGTGCGATCATTTGTATTGTGGAGGTGGAAAACTCGGTCCGCTACATGTCTAACCGTCTACCAGCAGGGATGTGGAGGTAGAAGGTGCACCTAGGTTCTTTCTCCCATCCCGGCTTTTCCCACCAAGCACCAACACCTTGGGACACCGTAAAACCTAACGTTATGACAATATAAACTTCACTCGCTCGTGTGAGCAACCATTAAACGTGATGGCCCCGGTACCGGTCCGGACCGGAGGCTGACCGGATTGAGCGAACTCGTCGACATCCGGTTTGATCTATTGCCGGCGGATTGACCGCCGATTGACCAAGCGCGTGGGAACCGAGCGGGGGGATTAGAGTTAAATAGTTGACGCGAAGATTGGTGCTCGCTCCCCGACGATTGATAACATCCATTACGCGCGTGTTTGAAAGTTTGATGAGGGGCGTCGTTGTGTATTGAGAATTATGTGATCGTTGCACTTTTTTTGTCTGTGCGGGTGATATGCCAGTGTTTTGGTAAGTTTGACAAACGGTCCAATTTTATAAAGGTTGGCAATAAAGCGTACTGCATCAGGGGCAATCTATAAGTGGATTAGATGTTATACGCTGGAGAAGATGAGATTTCACGCAAATGAAGTGACATAAGCTGTGAAGTTACTTTGTGATTTGTGGGCTTGTGCACTAATGCTTCAACGATCGGTCGTAAACAACACAAATTGTACATCCAATTGTAATAGATGTAATTTTTCCTGTAAAGTAACAACATTGGTTCAGTTGATACGTTTTAGATACTCACCATTGCTGTCAAGATCCGGCCACTGCATAACTGTTGTGCAGGTTTGATTGGACTCTTGCACCAGCGTTTGATGCCGTTTTGGAGACGATCGTCAGGAGCCAGACAACTTTATAAATCAGACAAACACATGTTCAAACACGCAAAACTTTCGCTAAAGCTTGCAGTGACGCTCCATTTGAGGTTTGTTTACTTGCCGACCGGCTGATTTACTTCAGCTTATTTGAGCACACTTTGCGAATTCATCACTTATTAGCTTCTTTGCCTTCACACCAACACAATATCAACCGAATTTCACTATAATTATCGGATAAACACAAACTTTTTAAAAGAAATAACAACCGCGATAACGGAACCCATACGAAGCTTGTATTTGTTTTGTTGCAGCTAGGATGTGTCAGACCTGTCAGCGACAAACAGCACTATGGGCTTGAACAAAATTACTTGGTCATATGTTTTCCTGATGCAGTTTTTGGCTAAAATAAGCATACTTTTCGTTATACAAAACATTTTACAACCATTTATTATTATTTAAACATAAATCAAACCAACTTCTCACCAATAACAGTCAATCAGGGATAGTTTCGTGTCAGGTTTTCTAACTGACTTTTTTCCTATAGTGAGAGGAAGCTATCGTTTTTTGTGATGATCGCCACAGCATCACTTTAGGATCAATTGTGCTGGGAATGAATTTCGACGAACAACTTTATAAGACCCTTTCGGAAATAGACCTTTAAGCGACCAAATTATTTCGAGAGAGATTGCTTCGTGGATAAAGCTTCTTGAACGATGAAATTTCTTGGAAAACAAGACTCTTCGGATGATAAGTTAGATGAGAGAGTCTTGCAGAAGAAAAGGCATCTTAGACAACGACAGTGAGATCCACTATTAAATATATAGCTGTCCTTCAAGAATTTCTTTTATTAAACAAAATACAACAAAAAAGAACAAAAAACAGACAAAAATATAACAAAAGACAATCAGCATTGAAATGGAAGAATTATTTCCCCATTTCTATTTATTATTTAATTTCGAACAAATAAAAAGTGCAATAAAAAAGCTATAAATAAAAACTATCATAAAAAAAAACTTTAAGCAAACTTTTACTTGCCAATAAATCAACTACGAATGATCATCATCGAATGAAGCCGAGAGAAAGGGGATAAACATGAATAATTCGCAACAAGAAAAACAGTTTACCCGAGCACACCGTTGTCAAACGGTTCTACTTGACCGATATCCCAAAAGTTGCTCAACATTATCGCTTCTTTCGTTGCACCCTTTTAATGCCGAAAACGGTCCATCCCGTGCTGTGCTGATGGATGGTGGCGCATAAAATATCACTATTACGTTTTTCATCTTCATTGATCCCTTTGATTATTGATTCATCATCATCGCCGTCGTCGTCGTCATCGGACGAGCAACGGGACATCTACCGGGAGGTCATTACTCTGCATTCTCTTCCCATCGCAGCCCATCGGGGGAGGATCGTTCGAACGTGACCGAACCCCACGGCAATGTCTGTAGCCAAGAAAGCGTCGTGTCCCAGCCCCAGAAACAACTCGTCCCTCAAAACTAAATCCTGTGCTCGTATGCGTTTGCTTGCCTTCTCGCTTCTGCGAAGATTTAGACATCCACGCCGGTATCTAAATTTGTCATTTTTATTGTCCACTTTACGCTCGAACGAGCAAAAACCCGTCCCATTCCCTCCCAGCTGACGAGCACGACGCCGCGAAACAAACGACCCTACAGCCCTGCCTGTCACTGTATGTATGTGTGTGTGTGTGTGTGGCACACGGACAAGCGCACAAACTGATGAGTTCGTTGAAAAGCGGCACAAAGCACACCATGGCCACGAAGTGAAGTTTTTCGCTTAAGTAATTTTGCTGAAAGTGGAAAACTTTTCACTCGATTGCTTTCGGTGCCTTCCTACTGCGATTCGGACCTCCGACCTGTCCCGTATCCGGGTACGGTGGCGTCCGATGCGTTTCACCATTGCCACATTGACCACTCAAGCTGAACTCGACGGTGGAAGCATTTCTTGCCTTTTAGCAACAGAACCGAACCGGAGAGCAGCAGCAGCAGCGAGTTTGGGTGAAAATAAAATGTGATAGATAATGATACGTCACGGTGGTTGATCGGATGGCTCGGACGAGAATGGAAGAAAGCAGATGGAAAATTGAGTTGATAAGTAAGCACAATAGAGAGCGCCCAGTCTGACCAATGAAGTTAACTCTCCACTCCGGCCCCGGGGTGTGTTTCGAAGCCGAAGGGCAACCATCCGGAGGATCGTTAATGGCGGAGCATGGCTGTGGCGATGCATTTAGCACTGATTGCACTATCAGCCGGAATGATCGCTGTCATTTGGTTAATGCATCTGCAGAACACTACCCACAGGCCCTGAGGGATGGTTCAAGTATTGCTCCAGCAAAAACAGCTAAACTATCCCCCTTTCCACTCGGACAAGTTTTACATCGGATTAATGGGAAGTGATGCATTTCAAGTGCAGAGGGGCAATACGGATCCTTCTGTCCGGCAAAGAAGGATCTTTTCTCTTGAATTGCATTGCAGTGAATGCAATTATTTATATCTTGCATGAATGCGAGCAATGCAGTGCGGTATTGTACATCAATTGAATTGCAAATTAAACCCAATAAACCTTAGATTCATTCAATTCTTCTATTCAATAAACTTTGAATTCAGTTCAACAATTGTGGATAGTAAGGAAATGGACAGGATCAAGGACCCAGTCGAAAAGTGTCTTCAAAACCAACATAAAGAACCCTTAAAATTTTTGAGCCAGTCCCCGAAGAACTAGATGAGATGAGAGATGTTCCTTCCACAAGTCCCCTTCATCTAGTGCCTTTCGGCGAGCATCGAGGAATCAAACATGAAGGATTCTTTAAACATGATACACCACGACCGATCTTACAATTAAGAACTAAACCGCAAAATAAATGATGAATGGATGATAATGACTTAAACAAAAAAAAGAAACAATTACAATTACTATTCCATTACTTATCAATTACAAATGGTGGTCTCCTGTCAGCTGTTTTCCCCACTGGCGCATTCCAACCAAGTGTCATGACATCTCAATCGAAACCCATCTGTCCCGTGGCCCGCTGAGCTCCTTTAAACGTGAGCTCCTGTCGGTGGCAGCGAAACCATCAATCCAACAAATTGCCTTCTCCTCGTTGGCAGTTCCGACTTCTAGCTCCCAGTGATGGATGCCACATTGATGACGTTGATGTCGCCCGATTTAAGCGCAACAAACAAACCCGCTTTTGATCACCGGGTATCGGGTTTGCACAAAATTATCAGCTGGAGACGAATGTAATAAGTCACCACAGGTTGCAGACGTACTCGTTTGACGTGGCTTTCCACCGTCGTCAGCAGCTGTCAGCATGGCCGATCGTTTGCGACCAAGGCAACCGGAGAAGGATGAAAGAAAGGCCCTGTCACAGTCACTGCCCGAAAGCCACTAATTAATAAGCGATGCATTTCCACGACTCATAAGCTGTCCTTTTGACGGTGGCGAAGAACTCTATATATCTTTCGATTCGGAACCAGTCGCCAGATGGGGGTTGGGTTTTTTGGTGACTCGTCCCGGTCCCGATGATAGTACGGGTGCCTAGTTTTGGTAGACAACCACCACCAAGCAATGTCCTGTGCTGTTGGACCAATTCTGGGATTCTTGCAAGATGAGCACGATGGGAATTACCCGAAAAGGATCGGCCGTCAGTCGAAGCCTACTCTCGAGAGCTCTACGAATCGGGATGGTAGTGGTTATCTGACAGCTATCTGGACGTCTGCCGACGAGCGAGCACACACACACACGCGCTCCCCTATCTCTGTCAGGCTGGAAAAGTGTCGATTCGAACTATTCGAAAAGATAGTTTCCATCCTTTCATTGACCGGGGAAAGAAATGCTTAGTACGCCCCGCCGGAAAGCGAACGATAAATGTCTCCGGTTTTAGTTTGCTGTCGACTTTGGATTCTGGCCAGAGATTGTGTCCCACTCCATTCGTCGTGCCCACGGAGGCCACAGGAGTAGGGTGGAACAGATTTTTGCTGATACAATCAATTAATTGCTCCAAATGGTCGGTGGCTCTGCTTCACCGATGGATCTGCCTCCGGTGGACCACGACTCCGCAGGACTCGGTACAGACCGGACCAGCCCAGGCTACTGCCGGTCCGGTACAGCCCAGTGACGCCGTCACTGTCGGTGAAATGAAATGATCCGCAAAATGCAAAGTTAATCCGTACCGGATTTGGCACGTTACATCGGCTACCGGAGCCGGTCTGCTGCGAGTGTGTCTCCTACGGACGACAAATATTCGACACCGGTACGGATGGCGCTGGTACGAAACCGCACGAACCGACGCTTCCGGATGTCATTGTCGGTGCGCTGCTGTCGAATGGGAAATCAGACATCACCACCACCACGACAGGGCCGCTTATCTGGACCGGACTGGCGATGTACACGAGGACACGAGCGTTATGGTCAGCTTGCTTTATCTATCCGGGCAGGACCGATGTTTGGTACGATTTAAGCACAGCAGCAGACAACGCTTCTCAATAGAGGCCCGAGGACAATGGATTAATTTCTTAAGGTGGATCTGTACGGCTGAAAGGGAAATGTTTGATTGTCGTTGCAATTTTACTCGGTGTGAAAATGCGTCCATTTTATTACTTTAGTTAAAGCATATAAATAAAGTCCGTAAGAAGAGCCATTTATAGCTCGTTTTTATTTCGTAAAATTCGATTAAATAATCTAACCTGATGATATCTTCCATTCTTTTAACTATTAATAAAAAATTTAGTAAAAAATCTTCCAAGTGCAACTATTACTGAGGCTAGGGAGCCTTTTTCCGTATCAAGCACTGATCTTTGAGCTCAATAATTTAATTAAAAAAACTGTCTCAACAAGCTGCTCAGCTCTCTCTGTTAATAGCTTTCACAATAACAACAATCTCATTGAAAGCTTCATTTTATGAAAAATACCTACATTTGAAAAACACTAACCAATTTAATTAGGATTCAAGTGCAAATTTTCATCGTCGCTTTCTCACAGTGCATCCATCAAAGGCCCCGGCTCGACTACATTGCACAGCTGATTGCCGCTCTATATTGCAATCCTTCTCACTGCCAGGGTGCTGGATTCTGAGATGCAAGGTAATGGAAATTCCTGCTAAACAACTAATCACAATAAAATGTGCAACACCATTCGCTGGAAAAATTCTCGTTGCGCCGGGTAGAAAAATTGCATCGTATGGAAGTGACTCCACATCCAAGAATCTGCGCCTTCCACCACGCTTCCACTGGTGGGTGTCAGGATTTCTTTTCTTCGTGTACTACACCATTATCTCAACACGAAAGAGAAAAAGAGGGAGAGACAGCGAGAGAGTGAGTAAAAAAATATTCAACATGCACATTTTCAAACGGGACGACACCAGTGACAGTGAGTTCATATTTCATTACGAAAAATATTGTCCAGCAATTTATCCGCAGGGTGCCATCCCAGCAGAACTCAGGTTGAGCACAGAAACCGACCAGTCGACAACTTTTGCGCGTTTTACCTCGTTTATGGAATGCTTTTTTCGTGTGCCCGAAAACGTGCACCTTCCGGCACCAGATGCTTCTCGCCGAATGCATACGGGAGTAAAACCTGGGGGGGGGGAAAACCCGTCAACCACGCGCACGAGAAACGTGATCTTTTTGAGTCGACAAATAACTGTGACGTTTGTGCGAGCGTTATCTCTCTGTGTGTGTGTGTGTGTGTGTGTGTGTGTGTGTGTGAAACTGGAGCCTTGTGCATCCGCTCAGAAGTGCTGATCGTGCACTGGGAAGACGATTATGCAGTTGGCAATATTATCGCTCGCTGCAAATCGTGCTGCATCGGATGTGGATTTTGGAGTTCTGGGCGTGTGCACGCCCATCACACACTAATTGACAGCCGGTGAGCATCGTTCATTAGCACCCGAAAACTTGGAAGCTAATGTCCGTGGGGGAAAGTAAAGCGAGTCCCGTAATATGACACTGCACTGTCAACGATGGGGAGCATCAGCAGCAGAAAATTCCCCCCAAAGGACGCGTTCAGGGACGCTTAGCGTGGATGAAATCCCATGCTTATGACACTTATCTTTATCCAAAGGCAACCATTACCATTCAGACTATTGTTTTGCTCCTATCAATAGACAAAAGTCTATTAAAATTTAGGTAAACTACCGCTTAACTTCAAATCAGAGCTCTCTGGGGTTCCTAGACCCGGTAGGTAGGGTTAGGGAGAGTACTAATTATTCGTCCACAATACATCCATATTATTTTATTGCACTCTTAAAACCCTTACCACACACTCGCACACCGAGCTGACTAATCCCAGCAATCGGAACCGTTATCGGAAAAGTCGAATGTTTTCACTACACTCCAAAATCCGAACCGTCATTTGCATGAAATTGAAACCAGTTTCCAACCAGCCGGACGAGAACCGGCGCGAACAGGAGATGGGAGCATCAATGGGAGTGTCAGTGTTCGGTGAGCGCTTACTTAATGCTTAAGATTACGAAAACCATTCACCATTATCCACTCGATTCCTTTCTATGTTGACCTTCTTTTTTGTTTTGGTCTTGTCGGTGGCACGGGTGCGTTATGCTAATCGGGGAGGGGTTTCGTTCGCCAGAAGGATGTTAACATCTCCTTTGGGGATTTTGCTTGGGTCGTTGCCGTGTTTTTGGATCATGATTGTGGGTCTTTTCAAAGGAATAGTTTTAGTAATGGTATCCTTTATGGAAAAACTATTCAGTTTATACTATAACGTCTTGAAGATTGTTTTCTTTTGCACTCACAGTAAAAAAAAGAGGTTGCTCCTCTATCGTCACTCACGTGGATCTCATTATTTGTAATTTTATTTTCTGATTTCAACAAAAAAAGTAGAACTTCCTTTAACCTAATAGTTTCAGCGATTAATCTCTAGAACCCTGATGGCATCAACGTCTTCACTCCATTTCAGTTTGACCCTACCACGACCCTACCATTTGGACAACATTATAGGACTTTATGGACTGTCCGGTGTCTTTCTCATGACATCACCAGCCCAGTGGTGAGATCAGCGCGCTGATAGAAGAGTTCGTTATTGTAGAGACTCCTCTTTTGTCCTGCCCCAAAAAACGAGATCATCTTCCTCTTCTATAGAGGACTTCCTCAGTTTTGAAGAAAACCTATGTCTCAGAGGCGTATGTGAGTACTGGGACTATAAATGTTCAGTCCCAGCTTCGCTCGTTGATTACGGATGTCACTCGGAAAAAAAAACTCCTTGCACTAAAAACTCACATCAACAATCAACAAATCAAATCTTCAAGTCTTTGGCAGACCCTTACTTTTATGCTGGTCTTTTTTGCTTCCAGGATGCAATTTAACCTCTTCTTATAGCACTCGAAACAATTCCGAGCGCTCAAAAACCTCTGCACGCTGTGATTTGCTCTCTATTGACTTGCGGATTTCCGTCTAATACTCATACGAGACTGTCGTCATAGCGAAAAGAACCCCCCATTTTCCCGTTGTGTACAGGGAAATAAGCAAAAATTATACCGTTCCTGCCAATCCGGCATTCATGCAATCATGCAAGAAGAAAAAAACACCCCTCGTCCCGGTTTCGACACATTCTGCCAATCGCTTCCTGACTGGTACGTAGTTAACACAACTTGCCAAGCACCCCGGACGGGCTCGATGATTGCATCAACTAGCACCCCACTTGACAAAAAAAGGGGGGGAAGGGGCGATGCTGAGCTTGATTTTCTTCCGTGTGTCTTTCCGAACTCCAGTCCCAGGCAAAGAAAAGCGGTATCGTTAAAGTGAAAATTTTCAGCGATTGTGCACGACGCCAGGGACAGCCTGGGTGGGATGGGAAGCACAATTCAAATCACCAGTACTCGACTGCACATGCACACACACACGTACACAAAGGAAAATGATCGTATTGAGAAGAAAAAAAAACCCCTACAACGAACCTTCCCCATCGAGGGAGCAATTTTGGGGCAAGTTGTTTGAAAACGATTCAAACGAACCAAAAATAAGGTACCGCACCGGGTATTGTCATAGTTTTTGGTTCTGTTTCGCGTCCACCAAAGGCGCCAAGCTTTTCGTCCCTTCAACTTCAGATGATTGCACTCCGAAGAGCATTCCAGCAGCAGCCGTTCGGGGTTTTTCTTGCCACCTCCTGGACACTAGGGTTACACGACTGGGCGAGAGTTTTTGAGAAAGTTCGTTTAGGATTATCGACAATAAGCGGGTTACCGAGCGAGCGGACAAAAGGAACGCTACCAATCGGTAGTACAACATTCCCGGCCTTCTTCGTGATAGTGACGTTTACCAGTGGCGTACACTGGCACACGGGAAAGGAAAAACCCGGCGGTGGAACGGATCCCGTTCACCATTAACGCCATTTACACCGTTTACGGTAGCTGGTTGTTGGAATGTGCTCCTGTCCACTATCGGAAAAGTTCCGTTTGAAAAGGGGTTGTAGTTATTTTCTTCGCTGGTGTAAATTCGACTTCGGTCGCTGGCTTGATAAGAATTGGGTAGATCTGTTTTGGAACTTCGTGTTGTAGTTTCCAACATCCAGCAGACGCTGTAAACGATGGGGTAACAGCCAATTGTTGCGATACTACTACGGGGTACGAGCTTGCATAGTTCATCCTGATCCGTCAAGTGCAGCTAAATGCAAGCCAGTAAACGCTTGGTTTTTCAAATTCAAATTCAAATGAAAAAAGCACTTCCAATTCGTTCACAAAGGAAAGGCAACTTAGGTTAGCTCTATTTGTAGACTCTTTAAAAAATCTCCAGTGAGTCTGGTGAGCGACCTGGTTGGAGATTTAACTATCCGATCTGACTAAGATTTCACTCAAGTTCACTGATTTCCGTTCTCAGTACACATCGAGACTCAGTTAATCCCCGGTCCTTCCTTATGAAGATCGGTGCCACTGTCGCTTCTACCCCGCGGACTACCCCTTAAGAGAGTTTACGAGTGTTGAACTCATGGAATGAACCTTTAAATAAGTCTTTCTCATCACTTTTAGTGCATTAATGCAACTTCAAAAAGTTGAATCTCAATAAAGCCATAAAAAATTCTTCATGCAGCTTAGCAAAACGAGTTAATGATTAAGAAGATCTAACTTACTAATGCATTTTGATTTAATATTCACATCACTTAAAGGTTGATATAAATCAACAATTGAATCTTTCCATCAGTGCCCTTAATAAGTCGACAGTTGAAGCTTAATAGAATTAAGTTTAAATTAGTCCTCAATAATTCAACACTAATGCAGCCATAAGGTATGCTTCGATAAAGTAAATTGACCTTGAAATAAGCTAAATATCATTTGAAATCATGCCCGAGCAGGCAGACCAGCGTTCCCAACCGATCCAGATCCGTCCAGCTGGTCGGACCCAACAACAATCTCCTTAAGCCTAAATCCTTTTAGCGCTACGACACCCATACGCTGTTAACATTGTAATCCCTTCCACATACACGCACACACACTCGTGCGCATCCAGTACGCAACCAATTATTGATCTTATTTATCGCTTCGATGAATGAATTTAATTGATTTATAATCCACCCCAGGTCAACACTGCTCAAATGCAGCTGCACAAGGCACAATCCACGATTGCGTTTGGATAATGACTTGCCACCACTGCCCAAACCCGCTATCAAGCACCGGAATCATCGCCCACCAGGTGGGCACCATCATTATCATCGAACGTCAGACGCTTATGGTGCCATTTTGTGCCAATGGAGTGGAAGCAAAAAATTGGTTGCCACAAAATCGGCGCACCCATTTCCCGTTTCGCCCCACAGGAACGTACGTACGTGCATGGGAAAGTTTTGCTAACTTTCATCGATACAATTTACTTCAAGCCCTAATGGCTGTTTAAAATGATTCCCCGTTCCCGTCGGAAGGTAGCGCCCACCAGCGCGAAGAAGCAGACCGACGAAAATGTATGCAGAAAATAAATGCACATTACAAAAGTTTAATCGGCTTAACTGCTTAATTTGAGCGAGAGTCCCCACCCGCGTGTGGCGTGTACAGCCGGGGGGGGCGGAAGCGAAAATATTATCAACTTTCCTAATTGAAACATAAGCAGTTTAGCTTGCCAAGTGCAGCACAGGCACCGGCGTTGCATGTGTCAATTGGAGCGACATACTGCGGACAGCGTCTGGCAGTGTGCAGGATGATGATGATGAATGGGACAAAATGGAAACGGTGGCTGCGCACCGATCGGAACCGGCGACAACCGGTGAGAAAGGGAAATTAAGAATGTACAACAGTTTTGCTTGTACGCTCACGGAAAGCTCTTTACCTTCGTGTGCCATTTTTCCTCGGAAATTGCACACACACACATACGCTCACACAGGAAACCTCAGTTGCATACAACTGTATCCCTTCAACTCCCGGTAGCGACGGCAAAGCCTTTCCTGAACCAAAGTTTCCAACCCCAATTTTCCACCGACGTTACACAGCGCTACAAACGACAGCGGACCCACTTAAACTCATTCAGTCCCAGTTTTGGGGCGAGTAACCATTTTCCACTGAATGATTTCCATTCGCCAATGAACCTTCCCGGCCTGGCCGTGTACGAAGCGCGGAATTTCGTGGCCCCGGCCCGAAATATTAATGCAGTGTGTACACAACAGCAACGGATTAAAACTTTCCTTTGATTATGCTGATCGGATTTGATATGCCCGAGCGGCGACGACGAGCCTACTGGGCCGTTCCATCAGTACCGGTCTGTAAAAAGGATTGCAGGGGGATGTATTTTACATTCCCAAGAACGGCAAGGCAAAAAGCTTCTTGTTGACATAGAATTCGCGAAAGTTGTGTAAACGTATTAGCCGACTGCCGCCAGAGCTTCGTCGACTGGGTGTTAGCCGTTACCCGGTCGCCCGAAGTGGTAGGAAAATTTTTACCAAACTGCCAAACGAGGTAAGTTAATTAATCCTCTCCTTTACACCTAGGTGCCGCACTGATAAAAAGATGTAAGATTAATGTCAGCAAGACAGCACGAACGGTGACGAAAGAAAAATCGTGCCCGGGAGAAAGCCATTTAATCTGAAGCAAATTTAGAAAGAAAGGGTGTGTATTGTCGCTGATAGCACCGCCCGGTGGAAAAAGTTGGAACAATGTCTCAATCACAATGATGACTCTTTTTAAGTTGATTAGCGGAGTGGAAAATCAGGTTGTTTGAAGAAAATTTAAGGAAACTAGAGAAGGAGCTTTCCTCACTACTATCAAGATCAATCGGTCTTAAAGAGGCCATTCTCGGATTTTTAATCGCTGGACAATCAAGTCACTCGAACACCCTTCTGATACACCTTTGAGCTTCTCGAATTAGGATCTAACTCTCGGTCTGAGTTTGTAATATTAAAGCTTCAAAAATCAAATAATGAAAAAAAACCGCTCCTTGCACACAAGCGCCTAAATGTATGCAAGGGATAGCATTTAAACCAGGAGAACCGATTACAAACAAATAGCTACAAAAATGAATTATTCCAATTTAAATGGATTTATTCTAAAATAGTTATAGGTAAAGTCGTGTTTTCTCCACACACATAATTGATAAGGCGTTCTGATAAAGCTTGATATAACCTCTTGAATCTGTGTGCAATCCTTTGAAGTACTTCTCTATGCCGGGTACGATCAAATCAGTGGGAGATATACGTGGCGAGTACACAAGTTTGCCTGGTCGACTAGCTCTATAGGTGAGCATCGACTGTCTCTATCGTAAGATCTAAGGCAAGAGCTCGTTGTTTCCAAATTTGCCTGGAAGAACATTCCTGATAAACGCCTAAATATATGCAATACTTTATTTATTTACGACCTATTTTTCCCTTAGCCTTAAAAAAAACTTTTACGCTGTATGGATATAAAATAATTTAGGCATACTTTAATCAAAACCGATTTCAACCTTTAAGTGCCACCAAGCAGCGCAGCATTTTCTGACTACGAGTCATAAATCCTTCCATTAATCCCTCCCAAAAGAGATCTGACCTGGTTAAACGTCACAGCCCTTGATCATCTAAAGTGCTTATATTGAAGCGAATTGCATACTTTCTGGCAATGACAAAAAAAGCAATCCACTTCGCAGTTGCCTTTAACTCAATAGCATCATCGCTGTATCGCATACATAAGTCAAATGCAAATGAATCTCGCAAAAGGAAGAAGAACCCGTAAACTAATAAATTAATTACAGCACGAACCATCCATCCCGTTTCTCTTCCGCTCTTCCCTCGCGTTCCACGTTCGCCGCTATCCCTTTCCCCAAAAGGTTAAGTAATTTGAATAAATCATTCTCGTGGCGGTGCACGTTCTTATCTCGATATCAATAAACTATTCGAATTGCCACTACACAATTACGATAATTCGATTTATTTATTTATTTTTTTCTTTGCGAAATATTTCTTTCAACTCGCAAAGACGCTACGAGAGAAAGGAGCGATCTGAAAAGGGAGCAAGGGAAAATCCCCCCGACCGATTTCGGGTGCACGCTGACTCAACGAAACTACTTCAAACGATCGACGAAAACGCTTGCCAATAAAGCATTCTCCCAGCGGATGCCAGTGAATCGCCGGGAACACACTCCCATTCACTAGCGAAATGAATTTTATGCAGCTCACATAGATTTCGTTTCCCATTTTTTAAGGGGTTTTCTGGTTCGTGTCCTCCGGCGTTCACCTGCAGCTCATCTTCTTAAAAACTCCTTATGCCCGATGCCGGCAAATTCAATCAACCATTAAAACGAATCGCTTTTAAATCCTACCCTTACCATTTTCTATAGTGAGTTCGAACCCGGGACTGGGATCGGCCACGATAGCTTTCTTCCCTCCGAGACGCGTGCTTTGCGTTGTTCATCTGGGTGCGGGAGCGTTGGGCTGGGTAATCGTACCACCGGTCAATCCATTCAATTCACCGGGCAAAGGATTTACCTTCCTTTTCTTTTCTTTTTTACCTCGATGAACAGTGGAAGAGCGAGCCCAATCTGCTCGCTCGGTTTGGAAGCTGCAGTAACCGTGGGGGAAATTAGGACCTCGGGATTGTACATATTTTCTTCCGCATGCACGACGGCCAATTTTCGGTCTGACATTTCAAACATTGACGGGATGCGTCGGTGAGATTGCACGAAGAGGGAAGAGAAAATGGAATCTTACCCATCCCATGAGCAAGCAGTTTCCCTGTCCAAAGTGATTTTCAATCTTCACTTTCAGCAATGACGAGACTGATCTTGCTCGCTCCTTTTGCTCACTCGCACCCGTTCGCAACCAAACGACACCGAAATAAGCCTCGGCCATGGTGAACTATTTCCGTTTTGACACCCGCCATCCCAGCGCGCGCCAAACACGGAGCGGGCATTCCGACATTAAAATTACAAATTGAAAACACCTGAAGAATCGTTAAGCGGCCGTCCGGCCATAGAGTGCTCCCAGCAAAAGTGACGCAAACCAGGCTACACAGCATACACAACAACGCTTGCACATTTTCCGTGTTGGTACCGATTTTCCACTTTCCACCGGGCGATGGAGATGGGCAGCAAGAAAAAGTTTTTACGTCCGCTTTTGCGCTCATCAAGGTGTCGGTGTGTGTTTCCTGTAATTTTCTCCCCCGCTACCTGGATCTACCTGGTTTGCGGGACTGATTCACCTTCACACGGTGTGGAAAATGGAAACTGAAAAGTGACTAACAGCAAGCGGAGGGCCTGTCGGGAGGCATCGGAGGATGAACGCTTGTAATCGTTTTGCATATAAATACCTGTGTAAGCCTTTTCACCAGTTTCCGTTCACTGTTGAATGATGAGGCGAAAACAGCCGGGTTAGGATGGGACAGGGAGCAAATGCTTCTATTACATGGACGAAAATAAAATCAACCCAGTCCGGCGGGACGGGGCGAGATGGTACGTTACGACGATCGTTGGATTTTTCAGGCAGAGAAACAGACCGTAAGGTTTTATTTTTCGATTAAAGTTTTCCGCCCGCATTCGTCATTTCCATTTAAACACTGACAGACAGTTTTAACTGGCATCAAAATTTAATTGAAAATTCATTATTTTCTACCCTGCTACTTGCAGGTATGGGTAGAGTTGTATAATTTTATATTCAACCTTGACTAAATTTAAACTATAAATTTAGGAAATAACCAAGCAACAAATCTCCTATTTATTCCTCATAAAAAGGATATTCGACGATGAACAAAACAGGAGTCCTAGTATCGCTCTCGTTGAGCGATTGAATATTCACGACAATAATATTGAGCTGTTACGCAGCAGTGATCGGCGGATCGGTGGCCGAGGTGGTAGCAGCGTTGATTTTCACACGGTAGAACACGATATCTAATCCCGCTTGGAGGACCATTGTCTTCTCCTGGGCAGGATTGGCTATCCAGTTTTGCGTATAATTGCGTCAAGCAAGCCAGTAATAGCAGAAGCCATGACTTCATCAGCAAGGAGAACTGCAAGTACATAATCCCGAAGCAGTTATCAAAGGATCATTTCAATAAGACAGTGCTGTGATTGATTCTCCAAATATTGTGGTCCAACGTTCCTACTCTCTAAACCTCTAATTGTCAACGATGAGACCACTATATTCCAGGTGAGTTCCATGCTATCTGAGGGGCAAGTTAAAACTGTAAATGTTCTTTCGAGTTCCAGCTCTATCCCTTAGTGTTCATAGGACCCAACTGGTATAGCTGAAAGCGTACCTCCGTGTAGCTTTAAATCTGTGTATGCTGACTCAATCCAAGATTGGCCCAAGATTGTGTTGAAGAATTTCTAAGCTACAATCACCTTTCTATACATCACCTCACACATTTATTTGTCAGCAAGGCAGCTTGTGATGTCACTACTATAACTCCTTGTCACTCTTGCCTGCTATATAGGAGAGTCTAAAAACAATGATGTCTATGTCATCAGTGTATGCCAGGAACTCAATTGACTTACAGCCTATAAGAAAAAGTTGAGCCAGGATGTATTTGTTGAATCCGTTAAAGTTACATAGTGCACTTAGTGTGATTTCTTTTAAATTACAAACAGGAGTTCTCAATAGATCATTTGTGGAGGTCCGGTGGTCGAGGCGACAGCGACGCCAGTCTTCACACGGCAGGACCGGGGTCCTGCCCATCCCATCCAGACCGCCTCCCCGTGCGTAGGGCCGACTACTTTACTACGGGTAAAATTAAGTCACAGAAAGCCAGAAATGGTAGGCCTCTCGAGATTCTAGTTCCACCGAAGCATAAGAAGAAGTTCTCAATAAATGCTTCAAAATATCTTACCAATTCTCCCTATTGAATGGAAAACAGATTTTTCCTAAGAAATTATTGCAAGCTTCACTGCGGCTATTTCATCTTGTTTCATTAATATTTCCTTAAATTACTTCCAGTAATTTTTCTATCTAGAATTTCTATCCCATAGGAAAGTCTTGCCTGCATTTTCTGTAATGTTTTCTCTCCTTTCATTCCTAGACAGATCGCTAAGTCCTTCTCCCACAAGATATTTTGCTGCACGATTATTATTCCATTCCTTTATTAGTTCGTTAGGCTAAAAAACTTATTTTTCAGCCTTTCATCAATCAGAATAACCCTCTTTTATAACTCTAATATTCGGCAATCAAAATCAAGTAAAAACCCCCACTTTTTTATTACGGACTGATCAGCCAAACTCTTTATTCAAAACTTTTTTTTTGCCCAACCCAATCTAAGGCTCAATCCCTGATAATGCTGTGATTACAGGGAACGCATAAAAGCGGTAACTTTAGCCCGCTTCAATCCGGTGGGAAATGCGAACAAAATTGTCCCTCCCAATCCAAAAGCCAAATCGGCAGCAGAACCATCATACCGGCAAGCAAAACATGCCACATTTCGTCACGTACTGGACACTCACTCGCTAGGGAAATTGAATTCACCGCCAGCAACTTCGGCAACAATTGAACACATGATGAATTCGGCGATGTAGTTCTAGAGTAAGTAAATATAAAATCCCTACCCTTCACTTCAGCCAGACACAACACACAAAAACAAGAAACGAAAAAAAATGGGAAATTTCGGAAAATACCTCCCTCCCACTTCCAGCTTCCACTCGGGAGTTGCTAATAAGCTTCCAAATTCCCCCAATTTGGACCGGGCACGTCGCACAGACGCACGCAAGCGTTACCGAGGACGAAGCAAATCGCTGATTTACAGGCGAAAAATAAGCGAATTCGTACGTTTACAGATGGTTAAGATGGGAATTGGCAATCGGTGAGAAAGGGCGAACAAAGCAAATACAGGGAAAAAGGGGAAGCAAAAAATTGGAAAACTCTTCCCGGTTGGTCGGACGAAAGTATCTACCGACCGGGGGCACGTTTCCAATGCACACACATACACACACACATGGTGTGTCGAATATTTTTCACCCAATCGTTCTTGTTGTTGTGGAGCGCTTCAGCACGGCGGAAGCAAGGACATGCCATTCTTCCGTCCCCACGCGGGAAAAGAAAAGGATTGTTGGCTGGATTTTGAAATAATGCCAACGAACGAAGCATCAAATCAACCATCCAAATCATGTACAGGCGCGTTCGTCTTGGTGAGTTCTCGAGCACGATGATGGCCATGCAACACAACACGATCGCTGGTGTTGATGATGCCGATGATGATGATGATGTTGGTGCCCGGGAGCGTAAAGCATTCTAATGGAGCTCCCTGCAAACCCGGAAGCGGTACGGTTGACAGGATTGTACTTCGCAATGTACCCGGGCTCTACCCGCTCTCACCCCCACTGATCCGACCGGAAACTGTAGCAAAATCCATCACCACCCCCCCGAAACTCTCACGTTCCGTTTGACCTCCACCCGAACCCACCATCACCAGCGGGCGGCAAGTGTAAAGGAGAAAAATTGAATATTTTGTGATCAAAATTTCAATTTCTCTCCACGTTCGACGAAACCCTAGAGTCCGGAGCCCGGCAGTGAAACGGACTCGGGCCGGCCGAGTGGAGAGGGATGCCACTGCCACTGGATTGGAAGGAAACGCCAAATCACATGCCACCAACATCGCCGAACGTCCTCCTGCACGCATCCCGTTCCGCCGTGTTGCTGTAGCGCCTCGGAGCCGATGGGTAGTTATAAGTGTATAAAGAGTTCACTCTCACTTCCGGCCCTGGGGGAGGACGATCTTTGGCCCAGATGCAGCGTGTGTGTGTATGCGGCACTAAATCGAAACACGGTAACTCGGCTCGAACACAAAGCGAGTGCAGCCCGCATGTCGGAAGGCACAGTTCCTGGCACAGTGTTTCGCGTGTAGAGTGCTCGAGCTAGTGTGAAATATGATGTAGCTTTTTCGTTACCTTTTTTCTCTTTTTATCTGTTCGTTCGTCTTATCATTGTGCTCTGTATCGGAAAAAAATTCACACGCAGTTAATATTGGGGAGTAAGTATTGCCCGGATACTCAAAGAAAGTCATTACAAACGATAGAATTTGAAAGTTCAATATCTTCCAAGAATATTTAAGAGAAAATATGTGAGACTTCACGCAAATTGTGATTAAAAATTATTTGAGAGAAGAATCTTCAAATCAATAAAGTTCCGATCCGAGATCCGAATCCTTATTCGGGACTTTGTACGTATATAGGTTTAAAGTAAATGAAGTATGATTAAGGCGACCCTCTTCATACGTTAGTACCGGGGATCAAATCTCATCCGGACCGTTCCCCGGCAGTGAGATCTAACTATCCAAGTACGTGGTATCCTGAAATCTAGTAAACCAGGAAAGATAGGCATGATAAAGAGAGAGAGAGAGAGAGAGAGAGAGAAAGAGAGATAAGCAAGATATATCCCATATTCCGATGATATAGCTCGAAGAACGAGTCACACTAGCAAACACTTGAAGTATATTTAAGTAAACCTTAACCCAAATGCTTGACTAGATGTGAAATTCCTGACAATTTACCCACAATTCAATTTACCCTCCCGAAACAGTACAATGGCAAAGACAATTGTTAAACCCCGTTTTGAAGAAATGTCAATAATTTAAGTATGGACATCTCCTGATAAATTTTTCTCCATCATGCTGTACATTCCTGACGCGATTTGAAGCTTTCTCGGAACGGTAGCTCAAAATTTCAGTGCAGCAGAAATTGTTTACTCAGTTAAGAGCTTCAACGTTTTTTTTTTCTTCTCCGTCTTTCTATTTAACTACAATCGATATGCATTTTATGAGGGATCCAACTACGACGAAACAGCTGCCTGCAAGTAATCCCTGGTAATCCATCTTCAAGGGGCAACTTGATTTTGTAATTCCAAGTATTTAAGTTTTGCTACAGAGAAAAAAAGAAAGGATTTTACAGGTAAAATAAAATAAACACAAGCTATGCAGCAGCATCAATCTCAAACCCGTCCAGGAACCGACCGAATTCCAATTTAAAGCCATAGCTTGATTTTATTTTGCTGCATACATGCTCAAGATTTTCCGGAATCTGGGCAAAAGCATGTTGATATTAGCATTCCTGGAAGTGGGATAAAAAACATATTTGAACACTACAGCACATACCCGCACAATCGATGCTTGGCAATTGAAAACAACAACAACAAAAACGCTGAAACGGGAGCCACACACACACACACCCGTGTAGTGTAATCACTCGCATAAAAAAAGCTAACCGCTCGCTTCGCCGTACGAGCGAAAGCGTTATGAATTTTTGAGACATTTTTCCAACCCAGACAGCTGGATAAATTCGCTTCGACATGATATGGCACTCACAGCATGTAAATGCAGATGTCATAAGCCAATTAAATGTGTTTTTCAAAATCTACCGTTGTGTTTATGCTGTTGCAGCGGCGGATGCAGGGCGGCGGATGCTCCGGTTCCGGATTCTGTCCAACGGAATGAAGCTCCCGCAGCTGCGTGCGGTAAATATTCATACCGGCGTGACAGTCGGAAAGGATCGTCGAGCTTTGCACGCCACCGTCACCGGTATGATATGTTTTCCCTCTTTTCATCTTGTTGAGCGTTCCTTCCTTCATATCTCGAGACATCTCGAGACTTTTCCACCCACCGATTGACCCCGCTCCGCCAGGACTGCGTTCCAGAATCTAAAGACGACGGTCTGCCTGCCACAAGAAGGTCTTTACAAAAACCCCATCGAATGAAGGAAAACAGGGAGGATAGAGACAAGAAAAAAAAAGAACGAATATCGGCACACAAGGTACGCCAGTTCGACCCGGGAATGCACCACTTGCACACGAGAGCATCACCGAAATTGCATACCGCACTGTACGATCGCACCACGCGAGAAGGCTAAATATTTGCCCTAGCACTCTTACCCGGAACATGGAAAATAGATTTGCGGCTTTGCGATTGAAAACCGAACGCGAGTGAAGCGATATTCGAGCGCATCCATTTGACGTCCACGATCCGACGATGGCGTATGGCCGGGAAGGACATCAAATTGTGAAATATTGAGCGCAGCCCTCGCAACGCATTATGGTGGGAAGGAGTGATTTTCGTATTAGTCACTTTATCTGTGTGTGTGTGTATGATAAATCTGGTAGCAAAGAATCAGTTCAATCAAATTTTGCACTGATAAGATGAAGATGAAGGCGCAAAATGCAATTTCCGTGTGCAATAAAGCCAGTGAAGGATTGTTGTGTTTCTTACGTCTTATGAGATTATTCGAATGTGATTAGAAAACATTACGCAAATTTCATTCTAAGCCTCCAAAGTTTGTTAGTTATCAACTTATTTTAAACATCACTATTCTTGAATGTCTCAGTTATCCATATTCCCATCAGACGATGTGCAAGATATCTGTAATAGCCCGAAAGCTGTGGATAAAGAATTCTCAGACGAAGGTCTCCAAGATATCCGCCAGTAAAGTCCCAAATTCTTCACTAACGAGTTTTAAATCAAAGCTTTCGCTCATAGTTTCCAACAATCAAGCTCCAGCAGCTCTGTCACACTTCATCCTTAACTTTATCAGTAAAAAGCTCTCGAAAACAATGTCAAAACAAGTCTCACCATCTCCAAGGTTTCTGTCATCTGTTCGAAAAAATAGTTTAGTTATTAGTTTTGAAATAAAGCTGTAAAACACTCAAAGTGTCCAAGGTCTTCTAGGTGTTTTTCTCTTAAATGCTTCCTTAATTACAAAAGGGCAACAAGTCTCACATACGTTTGATGTTTCCTGGATACCTGAATATTCTCTCCAACATTCTTAGGTACTAACGCCCTCGTAATATTCTAGTTATCGATAAAATGATATGTGATACTAACATCTCAAACGCATCTGAAACATTTGATTGGCCAAAAACGCTCGCTAGTTCCTTAGATATCACCTCCAAATTCTTGAATAATGATCTCCAAAACGAGTGTAATTTTAATTGAAATCTTAAGAATGCAACGTACTCCCATCAGCACCATCCAAGCCAGGCGACAAAATGCACATCAAACCGTTTGGAACCGCAGCTGTTGTTTAAGGACACGACGAAGCTGCCATGTTGCGCGCCAGAAAACTTTGCCCACTGCGAAGCCGAAGAGCTCAAAGGTGCATCAAACGTTTCGCAACTTCATCGATCGTAATGAGCGGACGACTTTAATTGGTACGGTAACGAGACACTGGCACACAAAGATTGACACTTTCAAATTGGCCCGGTACCGATGGTTGCACGACCGCCCAGCGACCGCCACCCGTGTCTGCCTTCGCGCTAGCCCTGGGATCTAGGGTCAAAAGTTTACCTTGACAGTCCCATTCCTGTCGACGGTGTGCAACCCCCCGGTTGTGCCGCCCCGGCTGAATCATTGAACACGTTCACCAGCCAGACCACCTGTGTGCACCGTCACCGGTCCACCACCATCGCCTAGCCCAGCGCCCTCTCACACCGAAGGATTGAAAGTTTCAGGAAATTTTAAGTGACAGTTTGAAGAGGGGAGAAATATTAGTCCCGTGATGATTTAGCACGGCACCGGTACGCCGATAACCTTTTCGGCACCGATACTGAGCGCGCATCCCGGTGATGGGGGGAAGCGTCTTCGCTGTCCACTGACGGAAGGATATGTTCCAACTTGCTCGATGGTGAAACTTGGTCCTTTGCTTCACCGGTTGTATCGTTGGCCGTATGGTTTATCTCTTCGCCCAACTGCCCAACTTTACGCAACTCACCGAAGAGAAGAAGACGCGAGAAGAGGAAGACGGATAAGCGCACCCGTCCGGTCGAAGTTGACCTATTATTATTATTGTTTTTGGCTTTGCTGAGGTTTCTTCATCGAGTCCTTGCTGCCTTTGGTTGTGAGGCCCCAGCCCCCTGTGCTTGCTTTATTGCGCTTCAACGCCAAATTTAATTGAAACGAGATGATTAACACCTTCGGAAAAAGGGACAACTTCCATGCCGATCCTTTTTGACCTCCGGCCGCCTTTCTTTGCTGTTGGTTCCATCCATCCAAAGGTAGGTACGGTTTAATCTTTTTTAGCGATTTCATTTGTTTGGGTTTTTTGTTTTGCGTTTGTTTATTGTTCAGCCTTCTTCGACCTATTTTTGCAGTTTTTGTGAGACCTTCCAATATCCAATGTTTCGCACAAGACATCATTTGACCTAAAGCTATTTTCCACACTGCGATACACGCTGTTTCGTAGCCACTGTAATTTCACAACATGCATTACGCCGCTGAACCTTCAGCGCCCGACTAAAACCGACTGAACTTCCGGTTGAACGCGACGCTGGAAGGCACCGGCAGACACCGGCCCCGGTAAATGTACCGTCGCCTCATAATGGGCTATGATGCACTGCTCATGTGGGAAATAAAATAAGATAATATCCTGACAGCAAATTAGGTTGATTCTGTTTGTCGGTTCGGCGTTGCTGCCTTTCCCAAGGGTACCATGCTGCCCGAGCTGCCAACTCACTCAACCTGTTGGGTGTAGTTCAGCAACACCGAACCAAAGTCCATCGAGTAAGCAGGTGATTGCCGAGGAAAACACACCACGCCGACTAAAACAGCGCCGTGTAGACGAAGGCCAGGGAAACCCGTTTTTCGAGAGACCCCCAGAGCGGTCCTAGAAATGATAACGATTCAAGTGTTCAAGTCGCCAGCCTCTGTGTGTGTGTGTGGGTAAGTTTGTGTCGTTCCCAAGGAACACATTACATCCCTGAACAGAGCGCTAACCACAACCATTGCCCATAGCTACCGTAGCGAGTTTCGCTGCTTTCCACCGGAACAGCAAATTGAGACTGTCGTGGCCTCCTCGTCATGGTGGCAGGTTTATTTTTTTCTCAAACTTTTACACCACCCATCGCCCCGAAACGGGAAGCCAGGTGTGAGTTATCTTGCCGCGTGAATATTTTACCCGTGTCGGAGCTCGGGATATAGGTTGGCGCTTCTCGTACTGCACGCTGCAAACCACCGACTAGACACAGTCCTAATGGAGCCACTATTTATCTATCCGGTAGTCACCACTAACTAATGATCTTCCTGTGCCACACTATGAACACCAAAGAAGGGGCACTGCGTGGAACTGGACGAGTGGAGTGATTTTTCTTAACTGCAGCCACAGACACAGCAATATACACTGTGCCGCCTTCTCGGCTGGCGCTCACGCTCCGAACATTCGCTCTCTATGCAGTTACCCCCATCACCGGTGTAATTCACCGACTTCAATCCAACACACGGCGCACATTAACATTTGCTTTCCACAGAAATTAAGCTGCGATAATGGTATGAGCGTGGTGCTTGGAAGGAAATTTTGGGCGGTTGTTTTCCACAACCGAACGACCGATGGGAAGCGAATTCCAGCTGCAATAGCCGGAAGCAATCTTTTCCGTCCGCTCCCGGTGGAACAATACCGTCCCCGCGGGTGATTAATATTTATTGGTAGATTGGTGAAACGCTTTTAATTGGTTTCGGTTGGAGGTTTTTAGACAATTTGCCGCTATGGGAGGCAGGTTCAATGGGAGGTTGGTTAGCTCAATGCTTAGGCGGGAACATATGGTGCAATTATTACATCAGTTACATTCTCCTCAAAGTAATGTCTGAGGGGCTTTCTTAATATGCAAAAACTAGTTTTAAGGTAATGTTCAACCATGTATGGGATATCAAACGATATGTCAAGTTCCAATAGTCTTGATTATAGTCGATCTCAAAGGCAACCACTTTGAAAATTAAACTTTAAAATTTAGTTGCATACTTTCAGGGGACAAAATCCCAAGACACAAACCTATATTAAGGTCGCTTAAAGTTTTTGTTTTTAATTCAACAATTTCTACTTCTTCGGTAAAGAACCATTTGAAACACATGAAACATAAGCAAATTCAAACCATTTTAACTTTTTTTAAGATATATATAACTAACCTATTCCGAAGTCTGTGTAGTTAGGCAGCTCTTCTAGATAGTTTTATGATCAAATTTGAGATTTTTCGAGATCATATTGCTCTAATGATCCGTCTCGATGATTGCGCTTATTCGTTGATAGCTTCTTAACTGTACGAATTTCCCCCTTTAATCAACATGATTGCATACTTCCAGGAGGTATCTTTCAAGCCGCTAGCACTGGTTACATTCAACAGGCTTCGCCAAAAACAAAATTCATTTTTTTACCAAAAAACTATCAATCGTTTACTTTCCTACCAGTCATTCCATCGCAAACACACACACACACACAAAACCTGCAGTTTGTGGTGCAGTTTCGAGCAACAATCTGTTTTTCCCCATCGTCATCGTCGCGTGCACATATGGCACTAACCGCCACGAAGTACATAAGCTAAAGCGTCCCAAAACGTCGTAGCCCCCAGAAGAATGCGAACGCGGGTTGAAGGTAACATGTAAATATATTTAACCAACACTTCCTAAGCTGACGCGTGGCTTCCTTAACTGTGACCGGGGAAAAACTATGCCAACCATTACCGGAACCACTTGCAACGCCACCGCCTGGGAAGGAGCGAAGTTAGCGTATGCATTCTCGCACAACCACACAACGTGCGTCCTTCTTATCAGAGACCGTGCAGTGTGCCGCATTCCGGACCGCAGGTGTAACGGTTTTTGTCAAGTTTACTGCAAATTGAGATATCGCCATTTTACCAACTTACCGAGTGCGCTCAGACGAACCCGTGTTGCCGCAGGTCGCCGAAACGTACCCGTACGTAATCTCGACACGCTCGCGCCGGCTCTTTCGGAGGATAAGTTCGTGCGGTGCGGTTCCGGTTTTGGTACGCTTCAAATATTTGGCAAAGAAGTTTGGCCACACAATGGAGGGCGAATTTTCGCACGCACAAGTTGCGACACTTTGTCAGCGAAAGTTATTTGTGCGTTGTGTGTAATTGCTTTGATATTTTCCCGTGGAGTTGATTTCTTTTCACACTGCCCACGGGCAACCGGGCTGCCGGTTCGACGTTCTGCCTATGGTGTAGGGTTTATTTATTCCTCCCACGACGAGCCGTTTCTCCGACGCTTCGTCGCGGAAAACCTCTTCATCCCTTTCTTTAGCCCTTCCATTGCGTTTTTTTGCTGCTGCTACTGCTGCTGTGCCGTTTTGGCTTTGATCCATCGCATTCCGGCGTTAAATCCCATTAGCTCGGGCCCGCAAGCTGGTGGTGGATCTAATTTATAAAAGAACACAAAGGCTGCTTCCGATTGGCACGCATCCCCTTTTGCCATGCGCCCCCTTTCGTCTGCTGCCCCTATTCCGCTTCACTCCGTTGCCGGAAGCATAAACACTCATACTTGGTGGCTTGGCTAGCCCCGTC
The DNA here is from genome assembly GCF_013141755.1 of Anopheles stephensi. Lineage (NCBI taxonomy): Eukaryota > Metazoa > Arthropoda > Insecta > Diptera > Culicidae > Anopheles > Anopheles stephensi. Next base: position 3,431,022 of record NC_050202.1, on the reverse strand, counting down.
CCCTCCCATGAGCTTCCGGCTGGGCTGAAAAGCGTGTGGTTACGCACGATACGCTACGTGGAAATGATCATTACGACCGGTTCTCGAGAGGCTCGCACGCGCATCGAAAGGAAAAGTCAACTCGTTCACTAATTGCGTAGGCCTCCAGCAACGGCAGCTCGCCTTCCGAACCGTGGCAAAAGTTTGGCTCCGTCGCTCCGAACCCGGTTCCGGATCCGGATCCGTGTTGTGTGTAAAGTTTGCTTTCGACGAAATTTCTACCCCGGGTACCGACGGTTTGTGCTAAACAATTAGAAGAGTTATGATCCGCGAAGATGCAAACACGGTAAACTGCGGTCTGGTGATTGTTCAGTGTAGGTGCAGGACAATGGGCCCGGTCTGGAAACCGGTAGTCAAAGGCCTGTAACTGTGCGGTGCGTATGAATTGATGAACGTAATCTAATATTATTTCTGCCCGGTAGTCATACGCTCGTCGCGCGTGCTAATACAATCGAGGGTATAATATGGCAATGGTGATGAAAGCCAGAGGAACGTTAAAATTACATACAAACATTAAATTAGCACGCAAAATCAGGCGAAAAATAACATAAAAAAATTAAGTTGAAATATCAAACAAATTGTAAGATTCTGAAAGATACATTAGCAATGCATTAAATAACACAGCTAAATAGAAAAAAAAACAGTACAATATAGAACTTTAATGAAACAAAGGGAAAATTAACTGAGAAAGAAAAAGGGAAAAATTGTAATCGAGACCTAAAACACAATATCAAAACAATGAATCGAAAGAAAAACAGAAAAATTTTGAAAATAAAACAAACAAAATAGAAATAATCATAAACCCTACAATAAAATAAATAAACAAAGCAACAAAAAACTCACTAACACAATTCTATAGAACTACATCGAAAAGCAAGAAAAAACGCTAGAAAACATAGTAAACTTGTTAAGCAAAAAATTATGAAACAATATTTAAACACAATAAGAATTAAAAATACAAATGACAAATAAAATCTAGAAACTATAGAATTAAAAAAAACATAAAAAAATACAAGTGAAAAAATAAATCCATAATTGTAATGACTGTGCAAAACGGCAAGAAAATGAGAAATGAAAAGAAAGGTTCGTTAAAAAATGGCAACATGTATAATATGAGTAACGACGAGTACGTCTTGAATTTCTGAACTACAAAACTCAAAACTCAACTAGAGAAAAGCAAGTAGCAGGACACGATGTCGCGGGATGTCCATGTCTCAAACCAACATTCCCATCACAGCTAATCGAACCCAATTGGTCAGTAAATTCTAAGAACCGTCCGCACAAAATACCTTCCCTACCCACACACGAAAGTCAAAGCACAATCATATTCATAATCCAATCTTGTCTAATCTACTGACAAATTATACTCATTAATTATTTCACTAGCAAGCACTGCCGGCCGCTCACTGTGGGAGAAGTTGAAGGAGTTCGGGCCATATCCTCGTCGCCCGTCACGATTATCTAAATAATTTTCAAATTCATTATCGCTTATGTCGATGTAACGGGCATGAATTATTCAAATGAAGTGCTGCCCAATTCGGACGGCATTCGGTTGGTGGTCAAGGGAGGGGGTTGCGATACACGCACACTCACTCACACCATCCTTTGATGATGGTTTGATTTATAATGAAAGCCCGGTACCGGTGGACGGTCAGTACGGTCTAGCCGCGGATGCAGATGCATCCATTTATTCAATTTTATTCTCCTCTGACCGCCGTCGTTCAATGTGCGAGGCCACTTCATTATCCTTTTTTTTTCTTCGTTCTCATTCTACGACACCACTGCGAGAACCCAAACAGCGACACTACAAAACACCTCACACATAAAACAATGTACACAGCAGCAGCAGCAGCAGCAGTTGATTAAAAATTGATGTCGCTTGCCTTAATTACCGCTAAGCAGACTTTATTAAAGCTGCCGGTCGGACACGGGTCGGTATTGTAAGCTGCCCGGGAGGTTGTGCTGCCTTTCTGCGCAGGCGAATGCGCCAAGGTTCTACGGTACCGGGTGTTCCCGTTCCTGCTCAAACACCCAACAACACATTAGCGTTTGCTTGCACCTGTGCAACTTCGCCAGCAGGGAGCCTTCCGAGCTGGGGATAATCAACCCAGACTCTGGGCTTGGATCGGTCGGTCTCTTCTACCTGCTTCCCAGAGGGTGCAGAACGCCACAACTCCGCAATGTGTCTGCAATTGAAAGTGGTGTAGTGTACTTAAGCATACATTATGCATAATGCAACTTGCTTGGGTATTTTTTTTTTTACTTCGGTTGGGGTTTTATTTTCCCCGATTGCTCGCGAGATTGCACCGTTCAGGGTGAGTTTTTCTCCCAGTCTTTTTTTTTTGCAAAAATTTTATTTATTTTTGCCTAAGAACACAACAGTCCTTAAACCGCTTCACCACCTGGAGGGATTCTTCCTATTGCAGTGTATGTGTGTTTGGAAGGCTTAAGGAAGCAAGAGAACAGGACAGCCTTGGCTTGGTCGGCTTGGCAGCAACGACGTTAATGCAGTGCCATTTGTCGAAGGAATAAGTTATGCCGCTGCCGTGCTGATAAAACCCACTAAGTGCTACGAGTAAATCAGGCAGCTCGCGGGTTTTAATTTCCAGCTACACTACCACCCTAGCATACCTTTTAACAAACGATTGGCTAGAACGATTATTAATCATTCATTTTATTGGCACGGATCGGAGTAAACCGGAGTACGAGCAGTAGCTTCAAACAAAGCTAATACAGCTTCCCGATGTAGGATATCAATCAATTACCGTACTGCCAAAACTAATCCATCGGAGCCGGGGTGGGTGGCCTACAGCAAAACCTACAATTTATGTTCCACGCCAAACCGTTAAACAATTCTCACTTCATCTGCCAACATAACGAATGGAGTGAACAAATGCAAAACGTTCGTACCACTGGTGAACATGAGAAGCCAAGTGAACGCTCGCTGCACAGGAAAAAAACAAAAACAAAAAACACTCCACGCGAAACTCTTCAACTTTAACCCTTCAAAGCGCACCCGATGCCGACGCGGGCCAGGTTGGGACGGGGAATCCTTCCAAGCGAGAAGCACTGCTTATGCCCGTTTGCCCACTTTTAACCTCACTTTGAAGAGTGGCTGACGGTTTTTCCTCCGTTGTTTTAACCCCCAAAACTCACGGGTGTGCCGGCGATGATGGCAGTACATTACATCCACTCAAAACGTGAGTCACAAAGCAGGTGCTACGGTGCTCATTGGTTCAGCGATCACATTATTACGAACTAACCTTTATGTTTTTTTTTTTTTTTTTGAAGGATTGTATGGGTTCTGCGTGCAGAAGGAATGAGCCTCCTAGTCACACACATTAGCGAGAACAAACTTACCGTGGATCAATTCGTGGAATTAGGTAGCGAATAACGCGCTGCTATAAGTCCTGAAGTAGTTGTTACCATAATATTCGGAGAAGCACGATCAAGAAATACTTGAAACAACGAATGCTGATCACGGCGTTGATCCGGGAATCAAATTCGTGAGGACTGACTGATCCAACTACGTGGTATGATTAAGACCAGCAAGCCATCAAATAACCAGAATGACCTAGCAGTGGTCGTTAAGCCAAGAAGAGAGAGAGAGAGAGAGATTATTTACATATACAGATTATAGCATTACTTAGTCACTAGTTATAGCAAAACGTCAAACACGCGTACGTAACTTTAAGGTATAAACGCACGTAGAGCTCAGTAAGTGTACTCAGTTCTGCAGCGATGTTTTCAATTTCTTTTGCCTGAAATCTCTCACTGTTTTGACTCATCAAAAGAAATCCCCCGTTCCGCACTACACACTCAAGAGTTAATGGTTGCCAGCTGGTTCTGTCAGCATGTCAACCCACCCATGGACGTATGGGTGTATGTGTGTTGATTTACGAAATTGAATTACCTTTAAATTCCAACGGCCGCGTTAATCCTATCAATCAATCGCCATACCACCTTCACATGTACCGTCCCTACCACTTCCCTTCCCTCACCCTCCCACCCCCTTCCATTCGGGTCCAAAAAGATGGGAAAACAAAATAAAAAGCGCAATCACGCGATGGATTTCGCGGTGGGAAAATCGAAAAGGATTGCACCAGACCATCCACCGCGGAGAGTCACCCCGGGCGAGCCACCAATGCCAAGAAGTGTGTATGGGGGAATACAAAAAAAATAGCACTCCCACACAACTTTTCAACACCGGCTTTGCCAACTCATTCCCAAAAATCAGCACGCTTCCCACCCAACCCGTAGGACAGGGGGAAACTTTTCCAATAAAATAGCGCTCGAGCAAATTGAAATGTTTTCCGAACTCGTAATTTTACGGATCGGCAAATGGCGCCATCCCGATACCCGCGATGGATTGTAAATGGCCCTAGACCCCACCCGTCCGGCGCTTGGGAAACGCAAAAATCCTTACATGGTGGAAAATCCGTCACTTCGAAAAACATTACCGCCGGTTGGTGCTACCAAGCGCTCCGTACTGCCTCCGGTGTGTTTCATCAGTCGACACGACTCCGGTGAACTTTCCGAACCGTTCGAACCAACTAATGTGTTGCGAAAATGTATTACTTTATGGGGATGATGGGAAGGCGGGTATCGGTGGATAAAGCGACTGCCACAAAGCGCGTTTTTGTCAAGCGAAGGAAGAATACGAAACATTCGTACTGGGATTTAGCGGTTGTAATCAGCTTTAAGTGAGCAAACATTGAACTCCCAGTACCCGGGAACAGCACACGAACCTCCGGCGAGGACCGTGCAGGTATTGAGAAAAAAACATAGAATTTTTAAAACGACTTACAGAAGCAACAGAACTTTCTGTAAGAGCAACACGTATAGACGAGCTGCAGTTAAATATAAACAAAATGGCAATTTAATTGATTAGCGACGATTTATTCTAATTTATTCCTATTTACGGAATAATAGAACCCCCAAAAGCGGGAGCTCATTTCTTCTCAGCCCTACCAACCTATCTGATATTCGTAGGGCTTATTATTCAACCAGGAATACATCAAGTCCAACCAAATCTGCTAAAGCGCAAACTATGCTGATTTTTAAAACGAATGCAAAACTAACAAAAACATGCTCCCAGCAATGGAATGGTACGAGCGGCCATCATACGTGCAGCCATACTTCATGCTTGCTGGTGCGTAACCTTGACTGAGGTCACCAAGCTCATCTTCACAGCGGCCATGACTTCGAAACGCCTACCGTACGTACCACTTGACTAGATGAATAACGGCTGAGCTTCCAAACTATTCGCTGACCTTGCAGCTTAAATTAATGCTAAAACGCCAACCCCGTTAGGAGGCGCGTGCCATTCCACAATGCTAGAAAAAACTAGTTTTTTTTTATTCCGCGGCTGGATTTCCGACAGTCACGATCATGCTGATGGTAGATATTACAATGCTCTAGACGCGTTAAAAGTGATAAACCTGTTTTTTCTTCCCCCGAAAGCCGGCCGAATGTGGTAATAAAACATATTTCTTCACCGAAACGCGTTCTAGCGCGTTCGCCTACACAATGGGAAAGCATTTTGCTTGCAAGAAAACGGATCTTTTTAAGCTTACCGGTGTTCCCGAGGAAGGAAAGTTACTTACGCAGGTCAACAAATTTTGAATTTTAAAATTCCCCAACATTAATCGCTAAAACCTGTTCTACAAACCTTGCTAAAGTGTGAAAACTGTTGGCCAAGTTTCCTCTGGTGACAGGTATGAGCGACACAACAGTTGCTGCTGAGCTCTCGCAGTGAGCAGTTGAGCTTCACTGGAGCAGCACAGTGAATTGTAGGGTGGCTAAAGTGTGAGCATACGGAACAGTATGGACTCAAAGTTCTGCATCTCTTTGCTAGTGGGGCTCGTGCTCGGTGTGATCTGTCATGAAACATCGGCCCAGAACTATCGGATGGTTTGTGGCAGACGTAGGGTGAAATCGGTATATCTCAACCGAAATGGACTCGACGCAAAGCCGGGCCACTGGCCATGGCATGCGGCCATTTACGATAGTAAAGGAGTCGACTATAAGTGTGGCGGAACCGTCATCGACGAGAACACCATCCTAACAGGTACTCATATGGACAATAGCACTTTCGTTGGCTAAATGATGCTTGATGCTCACTCTCTCTCTCTCTCTCTCTCTCTCTCTCTCTCTCTCTCTCTCTCTCTCCCTCTATCTATCTTCTTTAGCTGCTAGCTGTGTCTTTGAAGGTAGCGTGATAAACGCAAGCGACATTTCCGTCTACCTCGGGCGCATCCATCTGTCGGAGGACACCGAGTACACCCAGGCACTTGATGCAGAGGAAATAATACTGCATCCGGCGTTCAGTGGAGACGTTTCCAACGATATTGCCCTGATCAAGCTGGCGACCAACATCACCATGACGAAGTTTGTACAACCCGTTTGCTTGTGGACCATGAACGACAATCCATACACGATCAGGGGCATGAAGGGAACGATCGTCGGCTTTGGTTCGGAAAATCATTTGAAGCAAAAGACACTTGGTGTCGTCGATGCTACGAGATGCGTGGCGAGCGATCGGGAAGGGTTCGGAAAATTGCGCGTGTCGGAAATGTTATGTGTCGCAGGACAGGAAGGTACGGGTGCGTGTGACGGAGACGGTGGCGGCGGTTTGTTCTTCGAAGTCGAGGGCAAATGGTATGTCCGAGGCATCGTTTCGTACATTTCGGGTGACACTGAAAATGAAATATGTACTACCACTAAACATGCCGCCTTCACCGACGTTACCAAGTACGTCAACTGGATTAAGAAGTACATCGATCCTGACATACTGCCAGTTAGCTCAGACTTAACCGATTTGGATTATGATGAAAAGCTTCAACTGTTTGATTTGACTACGTGTGGTGTGGCATCAAACTCGATCGCCGCCGGAGGTGTACCATGGACCTTACCATGGCTCGGGTTTGTCGGAATCTATAGGTCTTTGGACAATACTGTCGATAAGCGGTGTGTAGTGACGCTGCTTAATGAATGGTACGCTGTTGGGCCTGCACATTGCTTCCAGAACGATGGTTTAGAGTAAGTATGCTCCTGGCATCGAAGCTACTCTTGATTTCTCTAATTGATTGATCTTCCATCTTCCTGTGTTCCTAACTCCACAGACGACGCGTTCTTTTCGGTGGTAACACCGAGCTTGCACAAACGAATTGTGATGATCAAATGAGTAAGGAGCCTTGCGAAAGTCCTACGCAAATGCTCCAGATCCAACGAATCATCATTCATCCAACGTACAACATTAATAACACCGTGGACAATATAGCGCTTATTGAGCTGCTTGACCCAGCCGATACAACACAACCGAATGTACGACCCATCTGCATACCCATCGTACCCAAGCTTCGGTCAAACGCCACCACGGACCTTAGCATTGCCACCCAAACATCATCTCCAATATCGTTTGTCAGCAAACCGGTTGACTACATCGATTCCGAGAACTGCACGGACAAGTACGATCGACAAGGGTTCCCCCTGTTTCTCGAATCCAAACGATTCTGCACCCAAATCTCTACTGTCGAAGAACAGAACTGCACACAGCTCAAAGCTGGCACGCCTCTCCAAGAGCGAAGGAAAATCATCGGAAAGGAGCAGTTTTTCCTGCGAGGATTTGATTTGTTCGAACAGTCTTGTTCAGCATCACTGCCTTCTGTCCACAGTAATGTCAATGCCTATTTGGACTGGATGTTGTACAACATGAGATACAGTGTGTTGGAGGAAGCCGACGACACAACGAACGATGAGGATACACTGATAGAGGAAAGCTGGAATCAGTTGCGCCACGATCCAGACCAGGAGAAGATTTCGTTTTTCAATCTGGACACCTGTGGAGTGACAGCAACAATTGCTAACAATGCAACAAAAATTGATCGAACCTTCTATCCCTGGATGGGACTGTTGGTAACGCACAAAAACACCATGGAACCGTTAACGTACATCGAGAGCGCAGTGGTATTGATCAGCGATCGATATGCACTAGCTCCAGCCCACATTGTGAACAACTCTGTGTCATGGTGAGTATAGAACTATCCGCTTGTAAATGATCGCATCAAGTTCTTCTTAGAGGAATTGATTCAAAAACAAACTCTTATACTATTGCAGGCGATTTGTCGTTCTGGGACAGTGCAATGAATTGATTTTGGCCAGCTGTGCAAACTCGAATTGTGACCATTTGTTCCACAAAATGGAAATTAAGAACATCCTCATCCATCCCTCGTACACCGGCGACCCAAAGCGTCACAACATCGCTCTCATTGAGTTCATGAAACCAGCCGATCTGCAACATCCTTACATCAATCCCATATGCTTGCCACTCGTTCAAGAGATCCGGAATATTTATCCGCCAGAATTGACGGTGATGCCATACAGAAACTATGATAATGAAATCAAAAATGTGGCATCGGTGCATCCTTCCATCTGTCAAGAGCGATTTGCGCAGGAAGGAATGTTGCTATCATTAGATCAAATTCCCAAATGCGTCGAGGACACGGCTAAAATAGTGAGAAAACGTGTGATCCTTAAATCTGGTGCCTTGCTACAAACTACGTCCCAGATTGGCGGTAGAGATCGTTACTTCCTCAGGGGCATTAACATCCACAATGATACTCTTGCAAAAGAATATCAATACTTGCCGTACGCGTTCACGGACACCGACTTGTATCTTGACTGGATCTTGACTAATATGAAAGCACCATCCGACCAGAACTCCACTGCAACAAAAGCTCTGGATGAGTATCAACCTGCTGATTTCGGTCCAGTTAATCTTCCTGCTGTGAAGATGCACATTCAGAATGGATCGCTCGATCAGAACACCTGTGGAGTGTATCCGAAAGTTCAGGAATCAACGAATAAGCTCTACTCTCCCTGGATGGGATATGTGACTGCTCATCCCGATCCTAAGGATCTGTTGTGTGTAGTGCTTTTGATAAGCGAACGATTTGTCGTCGGGCCCGTTCACACTATCATCGATCGTACTGAGTATGTATAACGATTCTTGTTGCTACTTAACGTACAAACCTAACTCCTATTTTACTCTTAACAGCATCAAAGTTCAGCTTGGCAGTATGATCGACTCATCCGATGTGGAGTGCGAGGAAGGCGACGAGTCTACGCTTTGCGATCCTGAGCTGCAGCGCATTCCCATCACGAGAATGATTGTTCATCCGCACTTCAACCCTTCAGATTACAGTAACGACATCATGCTGCTGCAACTCTCACGATCGGTGAGAAAACCACAAATCAATCCGATCTGCTTGCCGGTTGTCGATCAGATTCGAAGCTACGATATTGCAAACGTAAGAGGCCACGCCTTCAACTTGGTCTCATTGAACTTCGTTGCAAAGAAGCTGGACGAACACACGTACATTCCCTCTTCCGAGTGTCAAAAGCGGTGGAACCAACTGGCACTGAACTGGCAGCTCGAAAACGTCACCCAATGTGTAGTGGCTCAATTTTCACCGAACACGGAATGTTTGACGACACTGCCCGGGTTCCCTGTGTACACGCTTCAAACATTCAATGGCATGGAAAGGCTTTTCCTGCGCGGTTTCGCTAAGGCATGGCCACATTTCTGTAGCAAATACTATCCCGTCATTTACACTAGCATCGATGCTCACCTGGACTGGATACTTGAGACCATAAACTAATCCAGTGATATCGAAGATGAATATTTTTAAACAGATGCAGATTACCATAAGATTTTTAAATAATGTAGCTCGCAATTACTTCGCTTGTGGTTTCAAAGGTTTAGATATATGCTTTACGTTAGAATATCCGCATCAATAAACACTAAAATTGGGGCGGTCCGGTGGCCGAGGCGACAGCGGTGCCGGTCTTCACACGGTAGGGCCGGGGTTCAAATCCCATCCAGACCGCCTCCCCCGTACTTAAGGCTGACTACTTTTCTACGGGTAAAATTAAGTCAAAGAAAGCCAGAAATGGCAGGCCGCGAGACCTCTCCAGGTTGTAGTGCCAAAGAAGACGAAGAAGCAACACTGAAATATGTAAAACCACTCGAATACTTTAGTCAGTATCTCACATCTAAACTCTGCACCTGATTTAGATTGTAATCTCAACTGGATCGGGGCCGCCACGGGACTATGTGTTGTGTTGTTTCCTTGATTTAATTATTTGAGCGCTTCTTATTTCGGCAGTAGTAGGATCTCACTATACATTTAGTCCCATGTAACCTACGGTCTGTATCTGTAAAACCCGTTTGAGTATTGTGCGTTCATCTGGCAACTGCTACGCACCAACTAGTTTGCTGTAATAACAGGTTTTGCTAGATGGCTGATAACGATGATAGCATGGTTGAAGATTTTGGCCGCACCACTTAGTTTTTGTCACTTCACATTAGCATCAACTGGCAAACTGACGCTACACCAGCGTTCGAACATGGATCAGCAATAAAGCTCTTCCGTCCACGACACACGCCCAAGTCAACGAGCTTCATGAACGTGTCGGTAAAATGGAATTCCGCATTCAGAAACAACAACTAATCATCGATTTGGTTGCAATAAGTAATAGTACCTACTCTACGTCAAACGACTTCTTCTTCTTCCTCTTCTTCCTCATCTTCCTCTTCTTCCTCTTCTTCTTAGTACAATGACCCACGTGGTGTTGCATAGCTCCAATGTCATTAAGATGTCAAGCGTAGATATTGCTTAGCTCCGGTGTCATCAAACATGATCGATGTAAAGAATCTGTATAAAAAAGTTTAAAAAATACCTTTCGCTTTTTGTGCGGTTCATCTTCTGCACTGCTTCGCACAGCTTTCTTGTTTTTTTTTTGTTCTTTTCTTTATCACTCTTTTATTCTTTATCAGCTCTTCTATATCTATTTATGAGAGATTTTAAATTCAAAATAAGCAAACCATAAAAACCTGTTCATCACACTCGCTGTGGGGTGGGAGGGGAGGGGGAGGGAGAGGCGGTACCAAAAGCATCGACACCCTCAGCTTCCAACGAAATGCGTATTGAATAATCTAAACAAAAACGAAACACGACACAGTTGCTTCTGAGCTCTCACAGCGAGCAGTTGAGGTTCGCAAGATCTAACGACCAATTAAAGCGTGCTAAGTGTTCCCTACGACACACCATGAACGCTCAGTTCCGGTTCTCCGTCCTGCTGGGACTCGTGCTCAGTGCAATATCCCACACCTCCGCACAGGACTATCGAGTGGTTTGTGGCAGACGAAGGGTGAAATCTGACTATCTCAGCTCTATCCAAAATGGGCTGGACGCAAAGCCGGGCCTCTGGCCATGGCATGCGGCCATATTCTATAAGGACAAACGTGATGAGTTCGGATATAAATGCGGAGCGACCATCATTGACGAGAACACCATTCTGACAAGTATGAACTGGCACAGACAAACCACCACTAGATATGGTAAATGAAGCATGCATTTCTTCCTTACCCTTAGCCGCCCATTGTGTCTTTGACATCGGTGTGATTAGACCGAGCAAGCTCTCCATTCACGTGGGCCGCATCCATCTGACCGAGGACACCGAGTACACGCAGCAACATGATGTGCAGGATATCATAGTACATCCGCAGTTCAGCGGGACCAAAATTCATAACGACATTGCCCTGATCAAGCTGACGACCAACATCACCATGACGAAGTTTGTGCAACCCGTTTGCTTGTGGACCATGGACGAAAATCCAAACACCATCGTCGGTAGGAACGGAACGATCGTCGGGTTTGGCTTAACGGACCAGCACGTGGTATCGGAACGCTTGAAGCAAACACTAGTGAGCGTTGTCGACGCACTGACATGCACGGCGAGTGATCGTGAAACATTCGAAAATCTGCTTACGCCCAACATGATCTGCGCTGGAGGGCAGGAAGGTGCGTGCAGAGGGATCGGTGGCGGTGGAATGTTCTTCGAAGTCGAAGGCAAATGGTTTGTCCGAGGTATCGTTTCCTTTACGCCACGATTAACCCAAGACGGGCTTTGCGATCCCTCCGTGTACACTGTCTTTACGGACGTTTCGCAATATACGGACTGGATTAAGAAGTACATCGATCTGCGCCTGTTGCCGATAGCCTCCGATCGGATAAGGCTAGGTCCATATGTGGATGGAGCGATTGTATTTCCAGATGATTAACAAGTTTGATAGTTACAGTTTCACCATCACCATCGCTAGCGGATATATTCCCGAAGCATTCGCTGCAACCAAGCTGCACGGGAGGGTAGTTTGTAATAAATTTTTGAATAAGAGCAAGTATACGATTTTATCCAGAACTCTCAAGCGAACATATCACTCAGTGGACGAAAGGAGTCACGCCGTCCAAAGCTAATCAGGTATGGAATCGTGACCATGGGGCTCATGCTCTGAAGAGCTCTGGTTGACTAAAACCCGCGAGGCTGCGTCTTCTTATCTAGCTTATCTTATCTGTAGAGACGGTAAGTAACTCCGCTGTTGAATTTAAGGCACTCGCGCTAGGTCGTAACTGTCATCAAGTTGCGGTGGACGGGTAAATTCGACCTTGACCCGATGGTAATAGAGCAAGATAGAAGAAAGTGAGCGATAAAAGAAGCAGAGCTCAAGACATGTTCGATCTTCATGTTTCGCAATCCATGTACATATGAACTTCCGCCCTTTGCCGCTATGCTATCACGTAGGGAAAGGGTTTGTTAGGTGACATTAACATTTATACATTTCTAACTTTACTGTATCGTTTCAACCAGTTTCGGTTCACACTACTCACACCCGCGATGGTTCATCACAAGAATGTTTGAAACTTCTTTTGATGCGTGAAATATGCAAATGTTATCCAAACCTGTTTGTGTACTTTTGTGTTAGCTAACCAAAAGCGGACAAATTTTTAGCACTACGAGCAAAAGCGGTATTTTTGAAAACCCGTTCTTTTCTGCTACAGGTTTTGTAACTCTTCAGTTTCCTGCTCACGGCGTTGGGAATTTTGCCTATTTTGCTGTATGTTTTCGAGAGCTATTGGACGACCGCTCAGAACGAGGCGGTGCTTAACACAGAACCGAACAGAAGAAGAAGCAAGAGTTATGCCTGGCTATTCTGATACATAGTAAAATACATTTCATTTGATTACAACTATTTTGAGGTTTTCCGAAATTCGGTTTGGATAACTCAGATAAATTTAGATTATCCTTTAAAGGGATCTTCTCTGGTTCTTCAACCTTCATCGGTTTTAAGGCCGAGACGGTGAAGCGATGTTCAATAAAAAATAACCTCACAACGACGTGAATCCATTTTTTTTCTCACTCGCTTATCTAGCACCGGTACCACAGATTAAGATGCCTGTGATAATAGTGAACCTGCTTCGTGCCAAACCTGTGAGTGACATGTTAATAAAATGCTAAACAGCACGTTCTTTTAGCTGGTAGCGTTAGTTCAAAATACCATAAGCTTTTTTAACGATGTTTCTAATGAGAACAGCCACAAAAAAATCTTCAATCTCATTTCATCAGTGTCCACGTGCTACCAGCATCACGAAACGTTGATACATCAATCGTAAATTAGCGTACGGCAAGAACATTCGAATTCAACGACATCCAATACAAAAACCTGTTCGACGTGCCCACTAATGGGTATCATCAAGAACAATCACACAACTTCCAGCGGATTGTGTTTAAAATAGTCTAAAGGAAGCGCAGAACGTCGTAGTTGCCGCTGAGCTCTCGCGGTGCGCGGTTGATCCGCACCAGTTCCTTGAAGTGTTCCAAGCGGCAAGTCTCTGCAGCCAGCATGTGCTCCAGGTTTTGGATCTCCGTCCTGCTGGGACTCGTGCTCAGTGCAATATCCCACACCTCCGCACAGGACTATCGAGTGATTTGTGGCAGGCGTAAGGTGAAATCGGTCTATCTTATCCGTAATGGGCTGGACGCAAAGCCGGGCCACTGGCCGTGGCATGCGGCCATTTACTATAAGGATACCACCAAACCACAAGGAATCGACTATAAATGTGGTGGATCCATCATCGACGACAACACCATCCTAACAGGTATGAACTCGAGAACCTCGGGAACGACTCCGAATAGCACGTCCTTTCTTCAATTCTAGCCGCTCACTGTGTGTTCACAACTGGACCGGTACGTGCAAGCAAACTGTCAATCCACGTCGGCCGTATTCATGTGACGGAAGATGCGGAGTACACCCAGAAACTTAATGCGAAGGATGTAATACTGCATCCCTCCTTCAGTGGAACTAAAATTGACAACGATATTGCCCTGATCAAGCTGGCGACGAATATCACCATGACCAAGTTTGTGCAACCCGTTTGCTTGTGGAACAAGGATGACAGTACGGAGGTGGGTAAAATTGTCGGTAAGAACGGAACGATCGTCGGGTTTGGCTTCACCGAGGTGAAAGCAGTCTCAAGCACGCTGAAGCAAACGTTGGTCGGTGTGGTCGATTCATTGACCTGCATAGAAAGTAATCGCGAAGTTTTCGGAAATCAACTTACGGCCAACATGATTTGTGCTAGAGGACAGGAAGGTGCGAGTGCGTGTAGCGGAGACAGTGGTGGCGGTATGTTTTTCGAAATCGAAGGCAAGTGGTATGTGAGGGGTATTGTCTCCTTCATTCCACAATTATCCGTCGATGGGCTTTGCGACTCATCATCATACACTGCCTTCACCGACGTGACAAAGTATATCGATTGGATTACGAAGTACATCGATCCTGAGATATTACCGCTCAGCAGGGATGTGATTGAAGTAGATTATGATGAAAAGCTTCAGCTGTTTAATTTGAATACGTGCGGTATAACAACCAACGCGGTCATCGCCGAAGGTGCACGCTGGACATTACCCTGGCTGGGTTATGTTGGAATCTACAAGTCATCGAACGATAGTATCGATAAGCGGTGTGTAGTGACGCTGCTTAATGAATGGTACGCTGTTGGGCCTGCACATTGCTTCCAGAACGATGGTTTAGAGTAAGTATGCTCCTGGCATCGCAGCTACTCTTGATTTCTCTATCTGATTGATCTTCCATCTTCCTTTGTTCCTCCTCCTCCTTAGACGACGCGTTCTTTTCGGTGGTAACACCGAGCTCACACAACCGAACTGTGACAATCGAAGGAACAAGGGCTCCTGCGAAAGTCCTACGCAAATGCTCCAGATCCAACGAATAATCATTCATCCGATGTACAGTATCAACAACACAGCGGACAATATAGCGCTTATTGAGATGCTGAATCCGGCCGATACAACACAACTGAATGTACGACCCATCTGCATACCTATCGTACCCAAGCTGCGGTCAAATACCACCACGGACCTTACAATTGCCGCTCAAACATCATCTCCAAAATCTTTTATTAGCAAACCGGTGAACTATGTAGATTCCGAGGTCTGTGGTAGCAAGTACTTGAAACAAGGGTTTCCTCTATTCCTCGCGTCCAAACGACTTTGCACCCAAATCATTAACAGAGCTGCGCAAGACTGTATTCAGCTCAAAACTGGCGCACCACTCCAACAGCTGAGAAGATTCAATGGTAAAAGGCAATATTTCCTACGTGGATTCGATATTTTCGGGCGCTCCTGCTCCACATCGTTGCCGTCCGTTTATAGCAATATCAACACATTCCTGGACTGGATACTGTACAACATGAGGCCCAATGTTGTGGAAAAGCCGGAGGAAACAACAAACGCCGAGGACGCTGCTATAGTGGACAGTTGGAATCAGTTACAACAAGAGCCGGACCAGAAAAAACTCTCTCTCTTCAATCTGGACACCTGTGGAGTGACGACTGTAAACTTCGATAAGGGCGATGATCGTCCCTTCTATCCCTGGATGGGACTGTTGGTAACGCACAAAAACACCATGGAACCGTTAACGTACATCGAGAGCGCAGTGGTATTGATCAGCGATCGATACGCAATAGCTCCAGCCCACATTGTGAGCAACTCTGTGTCATGGTGAGTGTTGCGCTGATTGCTTCTAGCGATGATTACTCATAACTACTCTATTTTATGCTCTATTGCAGGCGATTTGTCGTTCTAGGGTACTGCAATGCTTTGCTTTTAGTAAGCTGTGCCAATGCACCATGCGACCATCTGTTCAAAAAAGTGGAAATCAAGAACATTCTCATCCATCCCTCGTACGCTGGTGACCCCAAGCGTCACAACATCGCTCTCATTGAGTTCATGAAACCAGCCGATCTGCAACATCGTTACATCAAACCTATATGTTTGCCGCTCACCAAGGAGCTACGCAAGAGCAAACCGTTGGAGTTAACGGTGATACCGTTTAGAAACTATGACAATGAGATTAGAAATTTGACACTGATGCTCCCCACCAGCTGTCAAGAGCGGTTTGGACAGGAAGGGTTTGTAACCACCTTGAAAGCTGCTCCACTATGTGCGCAAGAGACAACAGTTAGTAAAGACCGTGTGACTCTTAAATCTGGCGCTATGCTGCAAACTTCGTCTCGGATTGACGGACAAGATCGATACTTCCTCAGGGGCATTAACATTCTGAACGACACCTTTGAAAAGACATACCAATACTTGCCGTACGCGTTCACGAACACCGACTTGTATCTTGACTGGATATTGGATAATATGAACGACGAGTCTCAGGAGAGTATTGCCTCCAACGATCTAGTCGAACGTCTTTCAGTTGATTCTGGTGCGGTCAGCCTTCCATCAGTAAGGCAACGGTTTAAGAAGAAGCTGGTCAACCTGAACACCTGTGGAGTGTATCCGAAAGTTGAACAGGCGACTAATAAGCTCTACTCTCCCTGGTTGGGATATGTAACTGCTCATCCCGATCCGAAAGATCTGCTGTGTATGGTAATTTTGATAAGCGAATGGTACACCGTGGGACCGGTTCACACTATCATCAATCGTACTGAGTATGTATAACGATTCTTGTTGCTGCTTAACGTACAAACCTAACTCCTATTTTACTCTTAACAGCATCAAAGTTCAGCTTGGCAGTATGATCGACTCATCCGACGTGGAGTGCGAGGAAGGCGACGAGTCTACGCTTTGCGATCCTGAGCTGCAGCGCATTCCCACCACGAGAATGATTGTTCATCCGCACTTCAACCCTTCAGATTACAGTAACGACATCATGCTGCTGCAACTCTCACGATCGGTGCGAAAACCACAAATCAATCCGATCTGCTTGCCGGTTGACGATCAGATTCGAAGCTACGATATTGCAAACGTAAGAGGCCACGCCTTCAACTTGGTCTCATTGAACTTCGTTGCAAAGAAGCTGGACGAACACACGTACATTCCCTCTTCCGAGTGTCAAAAGCGGTGGAACCAACTGGCACTGAACTGGCAGCTCGAAAACGTCACCCAATGTGTAGTGGCTCAATTTTCACCGAACACGGAATGTTTGACGACACTGCCCGGCTTCCCTGTGTACACGCTTCAAAATATCAATGGCAGAGACCGACTGTTCCTGCGCGGTTTTGCCAAGGCATGGCCACATTTCTGCAGTAAATACTATCCCGTCATTTACACCAACATCGACACTTACTCGGACTGGATACTGCAGAACATGGATGCTAGCTTAGATTATCAACAACTTTCGTTCGATCTGCATAAGGAACTATTATTTACGTAGAGCGTACCTAATCAGGTGAATCTCTTTGGTTGGATCTTGCTTGTGCTTAACGTTCGCGTGTTTGCTTCCCTGCGAAGCATTAGTATAAAAGCATAAGATCACAAAAAGAGTCTATTTTCAAGTACAATTTCACAAAACAATAAATTACAATACGATGGTAAGAGCATCCCGTCTATTAGTTGAGAATTTCTTTTACATATCAAAATCAGTTCGTCTACTTTTTTTCCAGCGGTTTGACGTATGAAAAGTTTACACCGGACCAGAAGGTCAGCAGACGACTGGTAACGTCAAAGTGGTGCCTCTGCCCATCGGTACAAAAATTGTGTCAACCAACTGTCAAAATTGGTCAAAACCCAAATGTAGCCCGGGGCAAAGTTACCTTCGGTAAACAAAACCCTGCCTCTATCAACTGTGCCAGGGCTTGCTGGAGATTTATGAACCGTGATTTTTGCAACGGAGAATTTAAACATATTACTTGTACGGAAACATTTTAGTATGCTTTTTTGTTTTCCCACCACCGTTCGGACATTTAAATAGTTCATCAACAATGAAAGAGGAAAAGCGCATAACCAAAACTTCACAACGCGAGCCAATTCGGTACCAGAGGTAAATGATGACTGAAAACAGTATCAGGTTCCCCACCGATCAACTTTGGCCCTGCGCCGTTACCGTCATGAAC
Organism: Anopheles stephensi; assembly: GCF_013141755.1. Lineage (NCBI taxonomy): Eukaryota > Metazoa > Arthropoda > Insecta > Diptera > Culicidae > Anopheles > Anopheles stephensi. The sequence continues at coordinate 3,412,720 of NC_050202.1, read as the reverse complement.
ACTCACTGCGAAACACAGAAAAACCGCTTCCCAACCCTTTCGGTGCATAGCAAATGTTCGGTGTAATGAGTAAACCTTCCGGAAAGCTAGGATCTGCAGGTCTGGCCGCTGCACCGAACGCCATCCAAACGATGGTGGCACATGTTGGGAAGCTTTCTTGCACCAGCCACCATCGCAATCGTCATCCACCCGTACACCGGCAACCAACAACAGCGATAGCCGAAGTTTATCGGTTGATAAAAAGTCAACGATAAATTAACGTCCGCTTTTGACGTTACCGAAATGAATCCCTCCAGCCAAGTGCTGTGGGATTGCTGTTTTTGAGTCCCTCTGCATTAGCGCCGATTATAGAAAGCCGGCAAGATTAAGAAGCGCTCGTGCCAACTCAATACCACAAACAGATCCATCCAAAGCATCTGTTGCAATCCCTGCACGGTTGCTCCGGACACGCTCAAGAATGTGTTTTGCGTTTTAAAGACAGTTCTGCTTGAAGAGATATTAGCTCGGTTTCCATCGCAGCCTTCATTGTTTCTGGAAGTAAAAATATTTCGCATGTGATGTGTCCATTCCAATCCGGCGAAAAACCACAAGCCACAGCGTAGTGCGAGCTCCAACCCGAGGACTAACAACCGAGGACGTCTGCTTTGCTAACGATCATCTCGCACCGACTTGGAGCATAAGGAGCAGTAGCACACAAACAAACGCACACTTACTGCACTGATAGCGATCAGTGACTTTTGAGTTATTTCACTAGCTCCGTCCGCTCCATGGTCTGCAATAAGTCTCCGTCTTTTTAAACCCGAAGCACTGCTCTATCCACTGCTTGGATAGAGTCCGGCGTTTTCCATAATTTTCCTTCCAGGAACTAGGCAGGCAGACCTATTCATTCCGCTTTTTTCCCTTCCACTGCACGGTGGTCAGTGAGGTGCCGGGAACGCCAACCATACCAACCAAACGTGCTGTGCTGTGGTCCGAGGAACGAGAAAATGCTGATTAGTCCGGTTCGGCCAAGCTGCACTATCCATCAAGATTAGGCCCGTTGGGCAAGAGGTAGCTCCAAATTTGGTACCACCCAGCCCCAGTACGAGGGGCAAATATTTTAATTAAAATGTCTCATAACGAGTTATCGTTCAGCAGTATCGGAACGATCATCCAGACCAGACCTTGAAGGTAGGAAGCAGCAAGAGTTTATTTGTTTGATTTATTTCGTTTATTTGTTGAATTTTTGGAATGCTTTATCTCAGCAAAAAAATCATCCAACGTTCCATTGCTTAATACACTCTCTGGTCCGCATCAGGCGTACGAACCAAGGCTCTTTCTAAACATGGCACGATTTGCCATCGAGTTTTATTTCACCTTTTTGGCAAAACAGAGCACCTATATTTACTTACCGGGATTAGGACGGTGGGATTAGAGATGAGCTTTCTACCAACCACCACCACTGATTGCCAGCTGTTTCGAAGACTGTTTCGCATCCTTCCAATTTAGGTTCGTTAGTATAATTGCCGGGCCGAAGCTTCGGGCGCCGACACCATTTGCTCGTGCCAAACTTTTCCACCGTACCAGTACGATGGGATGAGTTGTTCAAACCTGGCCGGGTTTATGATTTGCGTAACATTCCCGGCTGGCTGATTTCGGCGGTTATCGAAATTGGACGAACTGTTGGACAGCTTACTTCCTCGTTGTTTGTAGACTCGCGGTAGACAGGTAAATACGGTCGGTGCAAGGTTTAGCTATGGAACTTGCATTTCACCCCACCCGTCTAGACACAGCAGTAAACAACTTTCAGCAAAAGCTTAACCCAAACAACGTCAACATTTATTCGCTGTTGGTGAACAGATAATGAAGACTAGCGCGAACAGCCACCATTCAACACCTTACACCAGAATTCCTCGGTATGTCTCCTGCGCAATCCAGTCAAGATAGTGGCTAACGTTCGTGTACACTCCTGGGACTCCTTCCATCCCACACCGGGGCCATCCGAAGCTGGTGATTCCGGTCAAATACCAAACGCCATCCGCGGACTCCATCAGCGGACCACCCGAGTCTCCGTGGCACGTGTCCTCACCGCGTACTCCACCGGCGCAGATGTGGCCCACTCCGACCCCGTCGTCATTGGGTACCTGGAACAGCTTCTTGCACCGATTCATATCAAACTCGCGCAGATTTATCTGCTTCAGCAAGTATGACATTCCGGAATCTAGGGGGTTTATATATTGTTGTAGAAATTGCATGTTAAAACACTTCGCAACCAACATGACGTCACACTGACCTTGATCTGTGGAACCCCAGCCAGCTGCCGTGTACTCCGTACCGGGACCACCCGGTGGCAGAATGGTTGCATTCACCGGTAGACATATTGGTGTGACGAAAACGTTATACTCAACATCGGCCGTCAGCTCGATCAGTGCAATGTCGTTCACGTGTACCGCGTAGTTAACGCGATAGTCGGGATGAACCACAAATCGGGCCACATCATAATCCTTCCGGCAGATCGGTACGCCGTAACCCGGAAGCTGTTTGCAATCTTTATTTCCCCGATGGTTCATATAATTCCATTCCGCAACGCGTACCGAGTGACTGAAAATGCGGGAAGAATTTGTAGGAATTTGAACAGATGAAGACTATCGATCACAGGACGTCAGCTCCAACCGTACATAGCCCATCCCTTCTTCTTGGCCATTGTGTAGCAATGGGCAGCCGTCAGCACGAACCGCTTGCTGATCAGCGAACCAGCACAGTTCGCCTGGATCTTGCGGTTGCGCGTCTGAAACCGTAACAACGCCATCCAAGGATATTCTCCTATCTTCGTATCATTCCCACCGAAAATGCGAACACCAAGCGCAAATGGGCCACACTGCGGTTCGTTCACAAACCGGGGACAGCAGACCAGTGCCCTTCCATCCGGCAGTGTGCCACACTGCAATCGCTTCAGATATTCCGTATCGTTGTAGAAAAAGTTGTCCTTGCGCAGGAGATCCAACACATAGCCACAGTCACGCACTCGTACACATTGGCCAGCGATACCTTTAGGCGTAGTACACGGTTGCGCTTCTTGCCCGATATCAGAACACCGGACAGCCGTTAGAAAACACAGCACGCCACACAACAATATCCACAAGCAATGCATTTGGAAGACGGTGAAAGATGGGCGATTGATCGTCGACTGAGCCCGATGAGCATCGGAACTGCACTGGCCGCTTAACAAGATTGCAATTCGAACAACGGGTCTGAATGATGCAGCACCGATGATGCGTAGTGTGCAAAATCAATGACGCCCCTTTTTTCAGAACCAAACGGCGCTATCACTGGACAGTATTATCCAAGTCCGAAAAAATACCCTAACAAATGGAATAACCCTCGTGAGATGGTATTTACTATGGATCAATATAAGTTTAGCTGAGGTGGATCCTCACGGAAAAGATGCTCTTCAACAATCATCCACAGTTGCTGCAGCACAACAACAGCATCGGTTGTCACATTCAGCGAAGCCAAGGCCACTATGCAGTACGCATCATTAGCATCATTTAACTCAGAAAAAATGTTATCGAAAGATGGCGTTTCACAAGAGCTAGTGCGACAACTCAGTGACGTGTCACCATTGGCAGGCTAATGATTTATGACAAGGCATTCCCGACGCTTAACGCGGGCAGATAGCATCTGCGTGTATTTTTAAAATCCCTTCTCGTTGAATGAATGTTGGTGAATGCTGTTTCACGATTATGAGCAACGGTGAGCAAAGAAAAATCATCTTCTTTTTCTACAATATCCACGAACGAACGAAACACCGCACCAAACAAATTTGCATACATCTGAGACCGTATTTTAATTAAATCTTAATTGTTGAACCATACTGGTGCTGGTATCCCAAAAACAACACAAAAAAGGTACCACAAAATTCTCTATAAAAAGCCTAATCATTCCTGTCCCGCATACTGCAACCATCGCTTCCAGAAGCCGATCGGACAAACCGGTCGTTCCTTGGACTTCTAGAAAAATGCATTAGCTACATCCTATCAGGGATCACACACACACGAGCCGGTAACCTTTTCATCCAACTTCAACTGATCAGCAGCTTGTCAGTATGCCTTCACCAGACTGTGTCTGTGTGCTCAAGTACACACACACACTCACTCATACACTCATACATACAGAGTGGTTTGTGGTGCGGTGTGCCTTGCTGTAGCTTTCTTCGAAGCTCGGCTAGAAGGTGGAAGCTACCACCGAAGGGATGGAAGCCACTGCGTTTATCGCATCGTACGCTCCTAAGCGACCAACTCATTCCGGGCGTCCAATCATGTTTTAATTCAACTTTATCCCTTGTTAATTGGAACGGACCCAACGTACGTACTTTATAACCCTGCCGGTTTCGCCATCCTTTTTTTTTTTTGACGTTGTTCATTTCATCACACTTTTTTTCTTTACCTATTTAGCACAACACTCTCTTTGCATCATCAAGCATCCAATCATCGATAAGGATTAAGGTGAAAAAAAGGGCTAGCGAAATAGCTAATGGGGCAGCGGCTTTCGTTACGAAATGTTCGAAAGCATTATGAGAAACTAATTGAAAACAAGTGTGCGATCAGCCGAAACAAACTTTATTTATAGCGCCCGATGAAAAAAAAAAACCATTTATCGGCTTCATGAGTCACCGCCTAAATGTATGCAATAAGCGCTATTCAAATTTCCCGTCCTCGCTGCTTTGGATTTTGGAGCAATTAAAGCACACAATTGCATACCTTTAGGCGTTTGCTATGCAACTTAACATCCTAAAAAGTGTCAAAAATCATCATAATCTCATGATTATTACAATTTGATTGTGTGATCTCGACTACTGCACCACTCACTGACTGCTCAACCTAACTTTACCCGGTTAATTCTCACTGCAAACCTTGGACATTAAAAAAACAATCCCCCCAAAAAACACAAAACCAACAAGATTAACCCATAAACCCATTGATTATCTTTGCAGCAATATTTTAGTAAAGTGCTCTGCGTAGCTCACTTCTTTCCCCCCTGCTCGTATCATTACACGTCCCAGGTCTTTGTTTGCTAGTGCAAAGGTTCACATTAGGTGGGTAAATGTGTAACAACTAATAGTTGTGACCCTTTTCCCGTTCTAATTTCGCCCACCGAGCTATCTCAGAAGCTATTTTTCACACCCTTCATGAGAGTTGCTAGCTGGAGAAGACTGGAGGCCCATACTTTACTGTGATTGCAATGAATGACAGGTACAAGACACAATAGTGTATGGACTCTCCGGAACAAATAATGTTCTGTGCAGTGGCTACAATTAAGCCGAGCATTACTCTCGCCGTCAGCGATAAGACGCCCCGGGGTTTGTATCATCTATCTCTTTTGTATTCAAATTTCATACAAACGGCACACAACTCTACGCATTTATGATGCAGATTGTTGGGTCCTTTGCAGAGGAAAATGCTACATGAGGATAAACTTTGTGACCATTTGTGTAGGAATTGGGTTAAGATAGTTTTACCTGGGTCTTTGTCCTCTGAGAATGGCTCTGTCACATCATTTACAGATCTTTCCTCAGCAGTGCTGTGTTAGGGCCCACGCGTACAATTTACAATATTAATATAAGCCTGCTCAAGTATAAATAAGCAAACGCAGCTAGCAGTCTCCAGCAATATTAAGAAAATGAAACCACCGTTTGTCAATCGTCCCATCCGTCTAGACGCAAAACCCAAAACACAAATATAGCCCTGCAATAGGAACTTATTGCAGTTGTACATCATTTCTGCAAGGGAACGATTTACGTACGGCGTAAATACACCTCCACATCGCCGGCAAGCATGGCGATCACGAAGAGTAAATAATTTACCCCGCCGATTCAGTGCCACGTCCCACGGTACGGCTCGATATCGCCGAATACACCACATTCGCCATTACACATTATCCTTCAGCCCGTACGAAATGCAATATTTCCCGGCACTACGTGCTTCGTAGCGAAATGAGAAACAACCCCGGTGTAAAGGTGTAATCGAATCGTCTTTCACCTCTTGCTCGTAATGAATGGTAAAAATGTATTCCATTTTCAAAAGGGGTTTTTTTCTCGTTTCCTTCCCCCAGCGGAAGCACTGGACTGGAGGCTGCAATGAATTACTTATGCGTTTATTTTTTTTTCCTCCCACCCCACCGATATTTGTACCTCTATCTAACTTCTTCAGATTTTTTTTTGCTCGGATAGCATCTTCAAGCGGAACGGAAGCGCGCCTTGTACGGGCGTGTAGCTTGGCGGTACCGGTGCGAACGCACGCCAAGTAGAAAATTGCCTCATTTAAATGTGTCTACAGCTTGGATTTGAATAATTTATTTCCAGTGCCGACAGAGTGGAGTTGAATAATTACAAAGCCCCGGCCGCACGTAATCAGAGTTTTCCGAGTTTTCCCCCCCAGATTCGTCGGTGTTACCACGACCGCGCCAGTAGAGGAAGCAACCGCGTTTCGATATTACAAGTACTTCATCAGACGTTGCGCATTTCCACTCGATGATTTTCGCGAGCCCTTTTTCCCTGTTTCCCTGCTCTTAGCCAACCCTCCCTAGACCACCCTTCCGACGGCATTGTTTGGGTGGACGGGGTGACGAAAAATGCTTAATTTCATCACTTTCCCATCTTGCCATCTTGAGGCGATTTTGCTTTTCCGTTTTGCTGCCTTCGGTTCGGCTGGCTGGCGTGCTCTATCGGATCGGTGGAGCTCTCGTTCCACCCGCGTTGCCAACATTTCCGGTTGGCAATTTTCGGAACGCATTCAATGTGTCCTTGTCGAAACGTTCTGCGATCAAGAAACAGAGATCGCACCGGAAATTCGTATTATGCACGAACGAATTAACACGTTCACAATCGCAAACCGGCTTCCTGGAGCTGTTGGAAGCTTGTAGCGTATGCAGGCAAAAGAACACACTCTTTTGTGCGTTGTGTGCTTCGGTGCTCGTCTTAATCTTTGCACAAAATCGTCGAATCGTTACTACAGCAAAAAACGAAAGAAGAGCACATTCGCTCACGGTGCTGAAGATAGCGTGAAAGTGCATTTACTAATCAATTTTCGGGCATTACACTCATGAGAGAGAAAAAAAAGGGTGGTAGAGGAAAAGTTTACAATGCCATCGGAATCTACAGTTCACGGTGCACAGTGCGTAGCGTAACTAAATGAATACTTGCTTTTTACTATGCACTTGGCCCGCCAACTTTCATAGTGTTTGCTGCAGCAATTTCAGTTTGAAAGAAGCACTGTTTAGATTGCTGAATTGATTTAGCAATTTAGATTGCTCAGATGATTATTTATAAATACGACAAAAAAAATTGTGCAAACAGCCCCTTTCAACATTAATATACTTTGAAACCATTGTTTAAGCGTTTACAGAATTTTTACTTATCAAAATGTTTAATTTAAATATGCAGTAATTTTTCAAACAATTTCTCAACAAAGGACGCTGAAAAATGTGTTTAAACATTGGTTATCAGACACCAGTAGGAAATGTTTAAAATAATAAATTGAAAGAAAAATTCATTTCCTTTTCCAAGACTGCAACATTTCTTTGAAGTGACCTTGATCGTTAATGTCAAACTGGGTCTTCTTATCTCTTATTGCAATCCAAAGGTAATTTATGTCGTAATCATTGCCCCATCGTTTTCACATTTTCTACCTAATGATCCACAATTATGCTACACACTGTAGATTATTTATTTTCTAAAGTGTCTCCGGTATGGGGATGTTAGCATTACACAAACCCAACATCGGTATAGTATGTCACACAACCGTACAGATTCGTCAAAGGCTCGAAAACGAAACACCATTTTTTTTATTGCTCCCCAAAACCCATTCATTATCAGCACATTTCTTGCTAAGATTTCTAGTTCCTTTGAAGCAATGGTACGAACGGAAGCGAAGGCCAAATGATGATTAAAATTAAAAATGGATGCATTCACGCGTCAACCCTTACACGGGAAGAAACGAAACAAGTACAACAGAAGAGAAACAAAAAAACGTCCCCAACAGCCTTTTTGATTCGCTGCGAACGAAAAACATCAAAACATTACCGAAACCGGGCTCGGTTTAAGCGGTTCGCGTAAATATAGACGTACTAATTATAACACGATTATGATGCTATAAATCAACGAACGCAGGCGACCGGCGAAATTAAGATAATGGCAAGGGACCGCGAAGAAAGCGCAAAAGTTAGGCAAAATGAGATGGCTCACACCAAAATTGGTGCAGCAAAGGATGAAGCGAAAAAAGCTGACCCTTTTTTTGCGTTCATCACAGAACGGAAGCTCGAAAGGTCGATTGCTTAATAGGCAACCGGAAGTAGCAGAGTCGTTTCTTACAACAAAGAAAAAAGGGGTTAACAATCAAGCTGCCCAGTGTGGTAGCAACGCTACCCCGTGCACTGCAGATGGGTTTTATTTTACCGCCGTCTTCGTTTGCTCAACGTTTGCGTGGACGATCTTGATGCTCGTGGTGCAAAACTGTTATTCTCGCTCATTGGACACGCTTCACGCAAATCGGAGGTTGTGCATCGTTAGCGTTAGCGGCAGGAGTTGGTGGTTGGGACGCACGAAACAGAAGTTAACAGTCGAGTATGGTGTGCGAGACCGAGAAAGGATAAATCGTCGCAAAAATAAGCCAGCCCGATGGATGGGCCGAAGGAAGGTCGGCGCAAAGTGGGAAACAATTGCAGATGCGCTTTTCTTCTACCACCTCATTTTGCTCGTTCGTTTTTTTTTTGTTGAGATGCTTCGTTCAAAGTTTTCCCGACCCTCTTCACTTTTCTTCCACAGTTTGTTACGCCTTCGTTCAAGCCACTTCATCTAGCCCATCCGGCCACCACATCCTCACAAAACGATTGAATAAATGATGATGCGACAAATGAAGAGAACAAGAAAGAGAACGTGGTAGAAAGAGCGAGAAAGAGAGCGATATGGTGGGAAAAAATGTTTCAAGCTCGACAACTTCGAAGTGGGAAGGGAAAGATGGCGCCAGCCTCGCACAACAGCTGCCACCGAGGAAGTTCGATAAATTTTGCAGCGAAAAACATATTTCCGGTAAAATTCAACAAATCGTGAATGGAAGAGCGAACCGGATCGAAAGGTTGGTGAAAGCGTATACACTAAACGAGATTTGTATTTTTTGGCTCTGTTGACGATGTCGGTTAAAAATGTGTATCTGATTTATATTTATCATTCATTTTAATTCAATTTTTTTCAATTCTGTTTTGTTGTCTTCATTACGCCTGAATGATTCTGTTGTTGATTATTATTTAATTTTTTATCTTTTTTCCTTTTATTCTCAAAGTGTGTATGCTTATATTTACGTTACACACTGTATCCTTATCGGTACAAGCGCTTTCTCTTCCTAATATTATTTTACATTTTTATAAAAAAAACCCATCTGTGCTGGCATGAGTTTTGCATCGATTCCAATTAAAATTCATTTACGAAAATAAACAAGACAACCAAAACAAAAATGGCCTCCCGTACAACGTTTTGTTTTTAATGAGTGACATATAAAAAATAGTTAACACGCACGTATCCTCTCCCTCTCTCTCTCTATCTCATACACATACACATATCAAGGATTTTTCTGCTCCAAAACCCACTCCAGCACGGTAACCTGTTCTTACTCCCAAAACCATATCACCCGATATAGCACCGGTACGTACGTACCTAATTGTGAGACATTTTCACCGAGCGGCGTGAACGATTTTTTAAAACCTTTTCCCTGCAACCTGTCATGTTGGAGGCAAACCTCACAGTCACAGAACACAAAGAGCGAACCGAGCCCGGCCTCGGTTCAAACGTACTCGAACCACTTACCAGCTCGAGCTGGAGGGCGAAATTGGGCAGAAGTGTTTATGTGAATGCTAAACGCCAACCGAACGATGGCATGTGAAACGGTGGAAAGCACTTTCGATGTGCAAGAAAGTAGGGAAAATATGAATTTTTCATCACATCCATTCATTTCCATATTCAACCAAAATAAGCATTCGAACGACCAACCAAACCCTAGCCCGGACAGATATGTCTGTGACTTTGTCTACGCTACCCACACTCTCGGCTTCCGGCCAGCGTGCATCTGCTGTTGATCATCCGTACCAGCGCTGGAACGAGGAAAGCGAAAGGAAAATGTAAATCCCAACGAAACGGCAAAAAAACACACCACCCTTCAACGAACAAATGTCCATCGTGATACGAACGCCACACTACATGACCGAGCCCGACTGGTGAGGCTTTGTGCACGGCTGTGTGCAAGCAGGTGAGTGTGCAGTGTGGGTCAGTTTCGAGCTAGTTTCGACGAAACGTTTTTCGGGAGGGCCATTTGGAAGACGGGGGAAACGATAAAAGGCTTAGGATAAGTTTCCACCATTCGGTAAGGTAATTGACGGCATCAATAATTAATCTGTACCGACCATACGTCTGTGGCAGCGGGTGGTGATGCAAGCTGGACTGGGCAGAAGAAAACAGAGCTGCCCCCGCAACTACTGCTATCGTTATGGGTTGTGTTATTCACTGTGGAAACATTCTCATACACGCAGGAAACGGTGCAGACTGCACTGAGCAGGGCTGTTGGCAGGTTAGATCATGTTCGTTATAGGAAGAAAAGATCAATTTAGTACGGCTCTAGGAATCGAAAACAAGGCCCAGCGAATCTCCCGGTGCATATACGCATTTAAAAGTAAGCTGTATATCCATTTCGTCCATAAGTACAATTAAGCAACCTTGACTGCGTCAACTTCATCCGTGGAAGGATTCGATCGTTCCGGATGTCTTGGTCATTTGTGGCTGGCTTCAATTCATTATGGGCGGGTTAAATTATTAACAAACTAATAAGTTTCTTATAAGACGTGTCTTCCTATAAGCTGGTAATGAAGTCCTAGGATCCTCGATCATTTGGAGGGCCCCGAACTCCTGAACTCCTCCTCGACCCAGTCAGCATTTTTTTTTTTTATTCATAAAGAACAGCCTGGTCGTATTGCTTATACAAAACTTATAAAAATTTAAATAAAATCCTATTTAGACCATTGTTTGTCGGCCATCCAGATGGTCTTAGTGCGTCATTTTTGACTTCCATATCTCAACCGGTAACCGTCAGCTGGATGGTCAAACCCCACTGAAATTCAGCCCCACTCTAGTCAAACTGTCATTTTAAAACCAACCAAATTTCCCGGAACGATCGAATCGAAGCGCAGGCTCAGCTTATTATCTCTGTTTGCCACCTAATCAATGAAAATCTAGCTCATCACTCAAGCAAAACGTCGGATATAAGCTCAACCGGAAGATGTCTGCACATGGCAGGTGTGAAGATTTGCTATATGTTTTGAAAAGTCTGTCAAAACCATACACACTCAAACACACACTGCAAATGGGAAATACTAATACACTACGTTAGATTCGGTTGACAGAGCCGCCGGGTTTGTTGTGGCGCAGCAAATCGATTCCGAACGGTGCCGATTTCCGTAAAGATTTGGTTGAAAGGCATTTCCGTTTGCTTGCCTCTGGCGTGAGCTAGCATTTGCTGCCGAAAGCCTGGACTGGAAGACACCACTGGCAAACACAAGCGTGTGAATGGTTTTTGATTTTAGGCGTTGCAGGAGGTGAGCCGCTTTGGTACACGGTACGCTCCGAGTCAGAATCGGGTTTATTTTGTAAGAGAAATATAAAATAAATCCTATTCCCAACACCACACATCGGGGGACGTCTAGTGCGTCTTTTCTCGCCTGATTTTGCCACACCCCAAACGAGACGTCTGTCAATCGGCTTGAGAAAGGATGACACCAGGCTGACAGTTCAGGATGCGTGGACGGTGACTCGTACGGGAGCGCGTTCCCCGTGTGTGTCCTTTGCATGCATTCAGGGGACGGAAAGAAAGACAGCACCGTAGATGCCGTACATGTGAAGCTTGCGATAACGGGCAGAATATTTCTTTCCTTTTGAGGCGGCAATACCTCCAGCGATCCTTTTTATCTTTGCCTTCGCTTGATTCAATCACCATTCCCATACATCACGCCATAATCCTATCGATCAAAAGGAGTCACTTCCGATTATGTGCTTTCCGGATACTCTCTCCACACAAACAGCATCTCAGTTGCGAACCATTGCGACAATCACAAGGCGAAAGTAAATCTTACCACTTTTGATCCAAAGACACCGCCAAACTGTTGAACCTGTGGGCGAAGATTTATCCCTGCTGATCGAAGATTTATCCGGAATTGGGCTGCAGTTCGATTCGTTTCCCTTCCCACTCAATCCCCCGATACTTCTTCCCTTGGTTAGCTTCTTGAATCAATTACCAAACGGACGGACTCGCCTTGGGTTGGGTCGGCCAACACTCTATCCGACAGTCTTCGCTGGCTGACTTTCAGCCGGCTGATCATTCTTCATCCCCAGTGCGCCAGCACCACCAGTTAACAGACGCATGTTCCAAACGGTAACGAATTAGGTAACGAAAGCTGCCAAACGTTTCACTTTCTGCGCGCGGCTAGGTCAAGATCGATGAGGTCGATGCTTTCATGAAGATTGATTAGTGGGTGCCACCAGAATAAAGTGGGTGAAAAGCAAGAAATTATGGAGATTTAAACCGTTTAAAAAAGCTGTTCGAAGGAATTGGTTGAGCTGGGGAATTTAACGTTTATTGCTTGTTTGCTTCACTTATTTATCTACTTTTATTTATTTATCCATTGTCTTAGGTTGACTCTTGCTTTAAATATTTTTGTTTAAATGTTAAACGATGAATATAATTTAAAATTTTCCATTTCTTTCTCTCAATTTTCACCAATATTTTTCTATTAGTGATATTGTGTTATAATCGAACTATAATTTTCTCTATTTTATATTTTATTTTTGTAACGCTTCGGATTTATAATACCAATTTATTTTACACTAAACTCATTTTTTTTATTCTGAAAGACTGAACCTCTAAGCATTTACTATTATCATGTAATGCAATCATCTATACATAATAATTAGCTTCATTATCTTATTTGGATTTATGTTTTAAGGGCTTATTTAATTTACTTTTTATGTTTTTATCATTTTGACTCAGTTTTCAATCTGTTTTCACTTTATTTTCATATTTTTACATGTTTTCATTAAATAATTACTTATATTTCTTTCGTTCTCTTTATATTTCTATCAATTTCCTTCATGAACAATATTTGAATATTTCCATAGTTATGCACGCTATCGGTCCATTAAAGCTATCGTATCCACTTTTCGTAACCACAAACGATATCTCCTTCAGTCCCAGATTCACCCCTTTTTTTATTCCCCATATGAATACGAAATGGATCCGTTTTTCGCATTTTTTGGGGAGGAAATATTGTCGATGCCAACACACTCCCCGTTTGTGGTTCGTTAGCTGTTAGCCCATCGGCCACCATTTCACCTTCTTCCTCCGCATGAACCCAGCTACCACGGGTACACCCAACAGCACTGGACAAACGATGTACCGACAGCGTGTAATCGGATTACTTAGTGTAATGTTCATAACCACTAAACTGATGATTCCTGTAATTGTCCGCAGCAGGGCCTCCCGACGCTCTGGCCAGTTCCGAGCCCCGGGTTTTTTTTGCGCTCTTTCATGCTCTCGGGGACTTTTTCCCACCCGGTCCCATTTTTGTTTTTTTGCTGTGCACTGTTGTTGCTTTGCATCATCGTTATTATAATACTATTTGCCTGCGCCCCTTTATGCGGCTCAACTCACAAAAGGGGATTTCGATCGCGGCAACTGTCGGATGTACATCACGGCTGCCCCCTGCGGCAAATAGTGAATAGGAGAAGTTCTCCACTCATCCTCCAATGGTTGCGGCGTTGATGCACTTACACCGGACCAGAGACGGTCGTGTCGAGTGGAGAGCTGAAGGCATATCCCGCGGGGGAGAGAAAAAAAAACGGCGCTCTCTTTCCTACGTGATGGAGTCGTCATTCGTTTTGCCATTACACACGCGGCTGATGCGATGCGTCTAATTGAAATTTAAACGCTGTCCGATGCTTACCGACTGAGCCATTCGTATGCTATCCAGCCACAGCGTCCAGCACGAGGTACGCTTTTTGGGTAACTCGTACAGTATTTTTTTGTTCGAACCATAATTATGGAACTCGCTTGCTCTCTGTCTCCTTACCCACGGCGAAGGGTCCTCGGGATATAGACTAGTTTCGGGATTCCTCCGACAACCAAGTGTGTGTGAGTGCGTATACATTTGGTGGTTGATTTTATGCACACTTTTTCTATCCCTATCTGTCTATAAAACTCGCTCTGCTAGCATTCCGAGCAGATTGCTGTAGTCGTTTAAACAAAAAAAGAAGTGGTACATCAATTAAGTGTTTTTAATGTTCCACTGAACGTCGACTGGACGAGTTTCGAGCGTCTCGTTTGTCTTCCTTTTTGTTTTTGTTGGCGGCGGAATTCACCATCACACGGCTACTCGTGCACTGTTTCTCGTTAGGCAAAGGTCCACTTATGCCGTATTTAGCTTATTTACCCAAGCGCTTACCGAAATTCTTTTAACCACACATTCTTCCGCCGGCTTAACCGTCTGAAGTAGGGAACGCGATACAGCATGGGGGAAGAAAGAAGGAGAAGAAAAAACGACTCTCCACAAAACTCGCCAGCTCACAATCTACCGGATCGTTTTGCATTCAACAAAAATTAATGCACACTCTCCGACTGCTGCACCTCCCGTTTTGCATCGTTGCAACCACCCGGCGGAAGGTTTGGTTCTCAATTTTGTTTCCTTTTTTTTCCGTTTGTTTTTGCTACCCCGAACTGCAACTTGCACTTCCCAGGCGGAGGATCCCAATTTTGCGTGTGCATTGCCTCCCACTGGGACACTCTCCCTACGTGTGGTTTTGTGGAATTGAATTTGAATATATTTTCGCGGTTGAAGTTTTGCGTACGATTCATCTTTTATCCATTTTTCAATCTCTGCGTCCAGATGTGCGGTGTTTTGGCGGTGGTTTTTTTTATCTTTTTTTTGGGAGGGGGGGACTTCTTTTTGAAGTTCTAGCAATGGATGAATCTGCATTTTTGTGCTCCAAAACTCGTTTTCAATGTGCCAGAAGTTGGTGCAGTTCGTTCTGTTTCTTCTATTATGTTCAGCGAGTTGTTGCTTGGTACAACATGTCCGACGGACAGTGGTTGAAATTCTACAGCCCCCGAAAATGTAATGCAAATTCATTACGAACATCAGCAGTTCGGGTTTAAATCAATTTCAACCACGTAAAGCGACTACTTTACACCAGCAAATATCTCGCGCAGCATTACGGCGTACGTGTAGCGTAGCTTCAGACAAAAGACTTTCCTCCCTACACACACACGGTGCATCGACTCCAGTAATTGTTATCGCATTGTTTTTGCCTTCGGCCATCTTCCCGGAAGGAGGTACGCTGTGCTGTACGATTCGACCGTAATGACCGTCGGGAACGGTGGTGGCCGGAAAGTGCCACGGGGATCGCCGCTTTCCGATGCACCTGCATCAAACGGATGGAAATGGTGATTCCGATGGCATCAAAGGAACCGAACAGGATGTATCAATTATGTAGACACGTACCGGAAGGTATGGACCTGCCAACGTGCACCGGACGGCAAACCGAACAGGACCTGTCCAACGGCAGGTGATTGAAGGAAGCAGCTGAAGCGACCAACAGTTACATACCGCTCTGGTACTGTTTGTGATGTACTCTGAAAGGCGCACCACACCACCGCGTACGGCAAAAAGGGAGATAATTAAAAGAATGTGTTTACGGCTGGTGCTGCTTTTGCTGGAGGAAATTGGTGAAAGATGTAAATAATGAGCGTTTAATGATATTAGATTATGTTACCTATTTATTTGGCTTGGGAAATTATTGTCTACATTACATACCGGAAGCAAGGGAAGTACGATTCATTGCAATTATAATTATCTCTCGCAAATATCAATTCTATTTAAATTTATCTTATCTCAATAACGTACAAAGAACGTACGCTTCCAAGCAGGCAGATTTAGCTAAACAGAATCAATTAAAATTAGTTTAAGATGCTTGGGGCATCGGGTGACCGAGCCGATAACGGCACCGGTCTTCACACGACAGGACCGGGGTTCAAATCCCATCCAGACCGCCTCCCCGTACGCAGGGCCTGACTACTTTGCTACGGGTAAAATCAAGTCACAGAAAGCCAGAAATGGCAGGCCGAGACCTCTCGAGGTTAGAGTGGCAATGAAGAAGAAGAAGATGCTTTTAAGAGCCTTTAACCAGCACTTAAGCAGCATTTGGAGCATCAAGCAGTATTTAAAAGAATTAAATAGTATTTTGATTTTATAACACATGAACTACATGTAAATCGGCATCAACTAAACTGCGTGGATCGAGTGACAAATATCAAAAATCCACCCCATTGCTCAAGTGCACCAACAAAGCAGCAAAAGTTCAAAGTTCCATCCACTTCTTAAACAGCCTTTAAGCAGTAGCAAAGCTCAATCTCTATTTTCCCATCCGTTTTGCCTGAAGAAATTCTCTTGCTCTCAATACAACCAGGAAGCAACGGCACAACCTATCGTTTACCGCCCTTCAACCAGCACTCCCGCGAACCTGCCTGACGAAACAAAAAAAATCATTTCTACACACCGTTAATTACCAACTCTTACAGCAAAAGAGCAGGAGCACCGGTGGACCAGCGCACCACACCGCACGACGGAATGAAATCTTTGTCCCTTTTCGCCACCACTAATTATCCGTCAATCAATGACAGTGACAGGAGCGCGAAACGAAAAGGTCAGCAGGATGTTGGGCCTGCTGGCCGCGATTAAATAAATCTTGCGCCATTCCGCTCGGTTCCGCTGCGAAACGTTTAGCGAGCCATCATGCTAGACCAATTAGCTTTATCAATCTGACCGATTTGTAGCATCCGATCGGCCATTTGTAATCCTGTCAATAAAAGCGCTACCGATCGGATGAAGTGCTGACCCCGCCGTACGTACACACACACACACACACGGTGCATGTAATTAGAGCAGAATTACCATTCATGGTGGCAACATGCTTACAAGCTTTGCTGTAACAAAGCATGAATAGAAGCACGCTGCACATTTAGCGCGAATAAATTACAACTAACCAGAAGCCAACCAGATCAAACGTAACGCAACGTAACGCCCTCGCGTGAACACATCCGTGCGAGGCGCTCATTACACCGGAATTAACCCGGAACACGGGCTGAACCCGTGCGGTTCCCATTACCGTTCGTTTCTTTTAATTATGTGCCTCCCATTTCTAGGAACCGCCCCACGCACGGATGATTAAAGCGGAGGGAGTGGACGAGGAGCGTAAATGAAGCGGTAAATGAAAAGTTCGCATCTCCATCGTCCGCAAGTGGACGATACAAAAACACTATCAATGAGCGGTTCGTTTTTACGCTAATTTAAGCACTAATATAATCACCCCGAGGTCGTAAGGTAGCACGGACGTGGTGTTTTAGACGGGTTTTGTGCTTCCTTTCCTATCGGTTGTGGATGTGGGCGAATGCGTATAAGTTGAATATTTGGCGCTGCGTTATTATGCTTCCTAGGTCTGTTCCATACGCCACACCGCTGACGGTGATTGGCAGAGATCGGAACTGAAGCAGGGCGAAGGTCTTCTCGAATTCGTGGCTCATCCGTATCCGGGGTGATGTGCTGCTATGCGGTGGGTATCATAAAATTTTTATGACCCTTGAAACACCCGGTGCCGGTGATTTTCGTACCAAAGCTCAAAGCACGTGGACTAAGAGCAGATAGCTCACGTTGAGATTAGGAGAGGACATTTTATGTTTAAATTGAAACACAATTTCAGCAAACAGAGGGCATTCGTTTTGGAGCTTTATACAAGAATTTAATTAATGAGATGGTTTAAAGTTTGGCTTCATCTATTTTGTTAATGATGTGCGATAAAATAAATAAAAATAAAACCGAAACTGACTCTACGTGACTGTTATTTCGCTTCTGAAGTCAATTCGAGAGATCTGAAGTCGCTGGTATAAACTAAACTAAACCGTTAGGCTGAACCTCGATAAGAAGTCGATCTTAGGCGGATGTTCGAACAACTCGAATAACACGAAAATCGGTTTATCGATTGTATGTGGGATATACTAGGCTTATATTAAGGTTACCGAAGGCTGACCTGTGTTGGAGCTGTGTTGGAACTGTGTTGGAGTTTTGTCTTGAAATGAGCTTTCAAAGACTGGGCTGAACTACCTCCAATTATTATTTTCAAATTATTTTAGAGTGAAAAATGAAAATAGCTTTTGATCTGTCCCGTCAGCGCTAGCTAACAAACCCACTATGCAAACGAATCAAGACATTACCGTGCTGCGTAATCAGCCACACTGATTGGACCGTTTCTCGCCAGTACCTTTCGGAGCGCCCACAGAATCAGAAGGACACTACGGGTGCTTGATTTATGGTTTCGGAGGAATCAACCCCGGACCGAAAAACACACACACAGGCAACAAAAAAGCAGCGCAACAACAACTTAACAAACAAACAAAAAAGCAAACCAAAAACAGCTAACCACCGTGCGAAAACGTCTCCGAGGACAGCATGCTGGCAGGTTTTGTGCGGTTTTATGCTCGTCTAATTCGAACGAAAAGGCAGCCATTCGCGAGTCGTATGTTTTGCACGGTAGGAACACTTTGCCTCGCTGCTCTGTCCCTGCTCCCCACGGCCACCTTGCCGCTTGTCTCGATTCGGCTGCCTTGCGCAAAGAATGGAACGAAATTCATTAGCATTTCGATGCTGTGTGTGTGTGTATAGTTCCAGGCGGCCAGCGTGCAGTGAAAGCTCACTTAAAAGCTTCCGGATGCAAATCAAGCAAACCACCGCAAAACTAATGGCGGTTGAAAGTACGTCACGACGTTCCTGTTGCCGGGGTTGCCTTGCCGTGTCCTGTTTTCTTTATTTCATTTGATTTCCTCCCCTATGCGAGCGATGCGACTCGGCATGCCGGAGAAAGATTAACTTGATAGCAAGCTAGCGTTAGTAGAGCTAAATGATGCGTTCGGGTTCTTTTGTTTTTTTTTTAAGTCCAAACCATCTGCACTAACTTTTCACATCCGCCATTCGCTCACATCAACGAGCAGTTAAATTTGGTATTTTTTTCCACCCCGGGGGTTTTTCTTTCGTTTTTTTTTTCGCCGAAATGGTATATTATCGAGATCATCACACCGTGGCAACTGTTGGATAATGCTATTCCGCACGGATCACTGTGGACCGGTTTTTCTCCCTTTGTGCGTTATGCACGGCGAAAGCCCTACCAAAATCGGGAGGGCGGTCGGCAAGATTTGCATAGCGGGATTTACGGGAATGAAAATTTATGGTAAAGTGCGTTGGCAAGCGATTTAGCGTGAAACGAGTGGTTGTGATGTTTATGAGGCAATTTTTATCTTTTAAGCGTTACCGATCCTACAATCGACTAGATTGAACGTGGGCTCAGCGCCAAAAGCGCATACTTTGCTCCCATTGTGATCCGATAGACGGTGTGAAGCGACAGGTAAGCATATTTGTAAGATGATGATATAAAATATTTAAATTTATTATTACACTCATACCGTGTGCTGCCTCCGACCGCGCGTGCCATCACCTTTTATCACCTTATGCTCATCAAATATTTCTCCACCTGAAATTTATGCCACTCGGACTCGGTCGACTGTCACAGCGCAAATATGAAACGAACGAAAATCGCACACAAAGTATACAATTCGTTCTTCGTGAATTAATTATTTCAAACACAGGGAAAGCAGACAAATGATACGATTCATTTCTTTTTAATGCTCGAACCACATACTCACACAACTTTCGGTAATGAGAATTGATACATTCTTTGTACGTTCCCCGAGACTATTGTCACTGAACTTTGGTCCAATTTTGGTCCATAATAACGCACCATGGCACAATGGTTCGAAATTGGAGGACATTTGTGCAAAAAAAAAATCAGACCCATGGATACCAAGTAGTAAGCGCAGGAACGATTAAGACGAGATTCGTGACATCCACTGGACTCGAGGTGTGTTATGTCCAGTCGTGGTTTTAGATAAAATAACAGACGCTCGTTAAAATATGTGAGAGGTGAGGACGCTAGCAATCACTGAAGGCGCATAAACAACTTGAGCATAGTGAGCTAACTGTCATAGAGCTATCTAGTGAGGGCAAAGCGTTCTGATGACATCAAAAGTACTTAATGAGGAAAAACATTTGGACGAGAGCTAAGCTACATAGTGAGGATCGAGCACCCCAGCAAAAAAGAGCTTCATAGTGAGTAAAACAGGAACTGACACTGTTAGAAAAGAGATTCACAGTGAGTGCCGAGCTTTCTTGAAACAGCGAAGTGGTGGAGAAACTAAAGCCTCTAGTTTAGTGAGGTAAGGTATTCTGGTAGCACCTGAACTCACTCTCCCACAAATTAAATCTCACTATAGATGTATTATTTTTGTAGGCCCGAATTTAAGATAAAATTTAAACCAAACATCCGAGTCCAAAACTGAAGTCACTATAGCGCACATTTTTAAGTAAATATTTCCATCCCCAACCGGCCCCACTGTGCTGCGCAAGCAAAGAAATAAAACAATTCACCCTCACATTGTCCAAAAACCCTCCGACACGACTCACTCGCGACTTCGGTAAAACGCAAAATAATGTTTGTTTGCCAACGGGCCAACCGTAAATTGCCATGCCCAACCCTCCCACAACACATCAACCACGCATACATCGAAAACAATCCGTCACTGAATCCGGTTCCCTTTTGTTCGCTGCAAAATGCATTCCGCACAGTTCCAAGCATCCGACATGAATTTAATTTTCCCACATCATCGTCCCGGCCGATGCATGCGTTGTGATTCATAAACAATCGGCCGGGCACCAGGGCACGGGGAACAACCAAGGACCTTTGCTTCCTGTGATAGAGTCATTAACGTCACCGTCGTTAAAATAATTATAAAATTGATTTATTGTATCATTACTTTTAATACGATATTAATGCAATGAATTTTCCACCTCGTGCGGCTGCCGGCATGTACGTTGATGCAGGTGTGCAGAAGTAAGCAGATTTTCGCATGCACAGCGCACAGACACGCATACGTTTCACAGCGCCGTCAGCGGTATGGTGGTGGGCATGGCATCGATTGAAATTATACGGACGGAATATATGCTCTCAGCCGCATCTAATACCAAGTGACAAACGAATGATTCAATCGTCAGCACAGTCTCCGCTTAGCTTCGTTTCAAGAGTTGCAGTATTAAGTATCAGCAATCGGTACGAAACTAGTTAAACATTAATTTTACCCTCTTAGTGCAGCTTTATGTCCTTTTCCGCGCGCGTTACTTTTAATAATAAATTCTTAAAAGCATCCAACCCATTCGTCCACACTTGAATGCGTGTATGTGTGCGTGCACATGTGATAATTTCCCGAAACCCTGCTCTCGTTAAATAAATAAACAAACAACCTCGCCGGCCAGCTCGTGTGGCGGCGTTCGCTTTAATGTGAACATCAGCGTGGAGTGCATTCCTACGCACAGTAAAGAGCCAATCTGTCTGGCCGTTGTTCGGTCGCAGCATCGGTAGCAAAAAAAAAACCTTCAGAATTGGGAAGCCAAACGTCCGGTCCCCGATGAAACTGTTGGTGTGCCTACTTTGCATATATTGATCCAATCCAATTATCGAGTAGACTAACGGCTATGAAATATTTATCGATACTCCCGGTACCGGTGCTGTCCCACCGGGGCGGGGGGGGAGCAGGTGCAAGCGCGACCGTCCGTTCCGGAGCGGAAGCCTAATGATGTTGCAAAATTTGCTAAAAGTCACACTAAAATGCACCTCATCGATCCCGGTTGGCCTGGGTACAGGAGCCGCATTACTCACTGACGCCTAACCGACCGGAAGGGTTCATAAATCGTGATGGCAAAAGCACTAACCGCGATGCCCTGTACACACGCGCACACCGACAAACACACGTGGTACGCATTTCGGTTGGTGGATAATGTTGCTCCGTTGTTGCTGTACGGTCGGGCCATCAACACAAATTATGCCACACGCGGCCAGGTGACGCACACCTGGAACGTTGCAGTGACGTATTCTTTGTGAATAATCGCAAAAGGACCAGGCGTCTCCATTATTGGAGTGATTTTTTTCTTCCTTATTATGTCGCTTCATTAATGCCGCTATCATTTGCATCAATCATCGTTGATAAGCTTAAATTTTATAAAATTTACTACACAAATTGAATCACACATATGTATGGATGGAAAGATCAATATTACTTCCGAAATATTTAAACCAGCTTTATTGCGACGTTTTTAAGCACAATTAAAAGCATCACCAGGGGTTGAAACCCGATTCCGAGTGTATTAAAATAACCTCCCACCAAATCAACCCCTAAACCAACCACCGCTACCTCCCCAAACACCCCGACAAAACACAGATTTTATCGATGGTTTGATAATCACACTGTCGAACACAGATTGTGACAGTGACCACGTTTCATGCCCGGTGCTGCAAATGTCATCAAACTGGCCTCACCTCGCTCGCAAGCACACTACGCAAATCACCTCCATGTACAACATTAGCTGCCACGGGATTGTAGGTTTTCCGGCAGCGGCGTTAAACCACTCGAACGCCCATTACACTCCTGGGGCCCGTACTGTGGCATCAAGGCTGGTCAGTAATTATCGCAACCAGCGAGCATACCGGTGAAGGGTATAATAATAAAGTGATCGCACGCCCGGCACCGAAATCCGATTGAGCCACCAAATGCAGCCGCTTTACAATTATGTGCAAATTTAACAGATTTTAAATGGTTATCTAGCCACCATGGGGTGGGTTACCCGGAGGTCACGGCGTTGACACGGGCGGGTCACGGTGGTTCGTGATTTTTGAACCGACAAAAACCCACAAAACGTACTCAACCGTGGGCAGTGGGCGCACACCGCACCAGGCGCCTCCATTCGGTTTTGCTCGATCATTTGCTGTTGTCTCTGGTGAGCCTGTAATTTATTTTATTTTGCTTTGAATTTAAATTAGACTCATTACGGGGCACGCATGTGTGTATGTGGGTGTATGTTGGGTGTAAATTGTGTTACGCGCCTGGCTCTTTTTGTTGTTGTTGCTTTGCTGCCTTCCTCTAGTTACGGGCGCAGAGCAGTATGCTTTGTACACGCATGTACGCGATTGCACACCCGATCTGTCATGGGCACTGTACACAATTAACCCATCACGATAATATACGGTCCGTACAGCTAACTGCCCGTGCAAAGATCAACACGATCAGATAAATAACGTTTAATCGATAAATGCCACCCATCGGGGACCGGATCCCGCAGATGGAACCGAACGGACACATTCAACGCTACGCACCGATGGTTGATGCGATACTTTGTCTCCGGTTATCTTTGTGCTCGGTTGGGAAGCTGTTACTATCGTTGAAATGGTGCACACAATGGCTAATTGATAAATTGATTAATTTCATTTGCTGTGTTGGAAACTTTATAGGGCTCCCAACGGTCTGTCAGTTGGAAAGCAAAGGAACACAAGAAAGAAGAAGAAAGATCGGAAAAATGGAGCTCGCGCCTACCCGACGGGAATGAGCAAGAGCAGTCTTGAAACGAAGTTGAAACGACGAACAAGTGTACTAATTTTTTATTTCTCTCTGCATTAAAGATTTCTAAAGAATTCAACCGCGTTTCAACATGCTGCGTATCGTAAGATTAGCTACGCAACCAGGTCGTTCCTATTAAATAAAAAAATTAGAGAATATAGAATAACGAATTACAAGGGGAAGAAGAAAATTAGGTGATTATTAGAAAATTTTATTCAAAGATATTATAAAACATTGTATAGTGTCAATAACACACTAAGAATAAAATAATTTTGGATTTTCCACCCGGTTTTCTTTTTCATAATATTAAATCCATTTAACGTTTGTACGATGTAGTAGTTCATAATATCGAAATAATGTTATTTTATGTTTATTTTTACAAAGTACCTGGCGCCTCCATCGAAAACTTCAATTTTTTTTTCATGTAATAATAATAATTAATTCAAATCTGTTGCCCAGTGGCTAGCATGTATTAAAAATTGCACAAAAATTAAAGAAAAAAAACAAAATCCTAACACAAATACCTTCAGCCATATGGTAACTAAATGTCAGTGCCACGTCAAAGTTATCACTTTTATAACATCCTTCTGGTCACTCGTGATCTACAGCTAACAACACATGAAAAAATGCGCTCTTTCCCCCCAAAAAAAGGCTAAACCCATACGCTAGCTACTTTAAGCACATCATCAACTCCCAGCACATAACAGTCAAAGGCAGCCCAATAGGTCGCTCCCGTTACGTGTGAACGCGTTTGCTCTTCTAACCTTCCAACGCAACCAGGCACAGTGTGGCATCAAGCAAAACACAAAACGAGAAAAAAAAACACCGAAATCCCACCATCATCATTCATCCTGCGAAGGAAAAAAACACACACACACACAGTACATATTAAAACCCTCCCGTACCATATGACAAGGTGGCGAGCGTCCACGTCCCACCAGGCCCGACAACCGCCCCGAACTATTTTTCATTTGCATCTGGCCACAGAACCGTGAACCATTCGTCCAAACCAAACCGAAAGCGCACGAGACGTACCAAAAACGAAAAAAGAAAAGTATCCGTCTCCCAAGACTCGGCCACGGGACGTTGCGCGAGGACACCGCCACTATTAAGTGAGAAAATATATGAAAGCCTCATTTTTCTGTCGTAAATTTTCCCCTGATATTAAATATAATGTATCATTTTAATAGTTTTCCGCCGGGTCCGGGGGATGCTCATCTCCCCCTTTCGTGCCGGTGCCAGCTTCCATCCATGATGGCATGACATTCATAATTCTGGGACCGACCCGTTTGGGCTCGTCCCGCTTTTGCCGCCATGATTTACGCTACTATTTTTATTCTCACTTAACTACACCACCATTCAGGTCGGGTTTTTCTTCCCTTTTTTTTTCTTTCTTCTCACTCACTCACACAAACACACACACACACACCCCAAAACACACCACAGAACGGTCAAAGCAGAAGACAAATGAAAAGAAAAGTCTCCCAAATGCGACTGACTTTCTGCCGAAGCAACACGCTATGGGCCAGAACGGAGTGGAGAGGAGGCGCAGCGCAAGCAAAGTACAAAGCATTCGCGGATGAAAATACTGAGTGCAAGCGAAGCGAAGTTCAAGTAAATTGTTTCCCCATTCAAACGGGCGCGACTTCATTTTGCTGGCTGAAGCCGTCCCGGGATTGGTTTTTTTCCTTTCCATTTTCCGTACATCGCTTCCCAGCTTATTGTGACGGAGTGCAACGATCCATTACGCTGCGTCACTTGCTTTTATTAATCTTCAAGGTAAAGCGTTGCTCGTCAGCTGTCCTCTTCCTCCCGCCGATTTCCCGCGCACAGGCACCATCGTTTCTCGTTTAACCACCATCCAGTGGAAGGAATGTAAAAATCCGTCCCCCTTAACATATGGGAGATTGATGTAAAAATGTATAACAACGTCTGATAAGTTCAGTAATCTCTTTGCTCCTTTCGCCCACAGTGCTCCACTGGCGGCACGATCGAATGGGTGGCCCGTCCACCGTACACGAACACGTTGATTGGTCTCGTTTGACGTTGTAAAACGCCAATCCAGCATCGTCGACGGTAACTGCGGGTCACCCATGTACTCCATGTCTTGGCGTGTGCAAATTTGTGTAAAATAAAAACATATTTATGAGCAGCGATGAATTTCGCTCCAGTTCCACTAGCTTTCGCCCACTACATCCGTCTGTTACGGGATGCCTTTTTGTTTTCTTCTTTCCTGTCCCGCGCTGTTCACTCGTCTCATCGTTTGGCTTCAATCGGTGTCAGTGCAGCAGTGATGTCTGATTTGTTCGAGTGTGTCTCAACGATTTATACGTGCACCGTGTTCGGTGCGCACGGATCCGCTTTGTTTCTGGCCTTCTTTTACCAGCAGCACAGAGATACCAGCTGGAAGGGCAACCTTGTCCTTGGGTGCTGCTTGTGCCAGCGGAGTTGTCATTTCGTTTGAAATTGATATTTCATTTTTTACATTTCTTTTATGTCCATGTGGGTGTATGTGTGTGCGGCTCGTCGTCGTTGTTGTTTGCATCCATTTTGTGTTCTTTAAATCTGCAAGAGAATTTAGAATGCAAGAGCTTACGTTCGGCTCCATTATTGATGCTTTTTATGATGCGTTTGCAAAGAAATGAACATTTAACCGAAAAGGAATCAATCCAACACGCTGCATCCAATATGTGTATTAAAGCACTGCTTAACTGGGAATGAGAAATATGACAATATTAAATAAGAAATACTGCTCTAGGAGATACTCGATGAAGTGGAAATGCATTTCTTTACTTAAACTATCCCCGTAGTGAGGACTTACCGTCCAGCTACGTGGTATCAATAGGTCTAGGTAGCTATACATAGCAGGATCGACCTAGGAGCTCCTTAAGCCAAGAACAAAAAGGTAGTATTACATACATAAGACACATCTGTATAGTTATTGGTGGTGATTTTTGCTTGGCAAGGTCAAACATGTTACCTTGCATTTTCTTGAAGCTGGCCTCGTTTATCTCTTACCAGGCCCGGATTGGAGCCGTTTGCTCGATTATTTTATAAGGAAAGTTATCCTTCCAACATCATTTGACCTGTGAAAGGGTATCTTGGTAAACTTGGCCAGGATTTCAAAAGAGAGAGTGTTAGATCACAGTACAATGTTGGCAACAGTCACAAGAAGCATTCATAATCAATTGCTGCACTACCCTGACGATTATGCAAGGTTTTCTACCTTCAATCCAACACCTGCTCAGCGGTGGACACTTAGTGCGTCATGGGAGGACATGTAGCTAGTAATGGATGAGATACCTAACCTTATTTCCAAAGCAGGTCACTCTTATCTGCAGTTTTCCAGGTCCTTTAAGGATCATTTTCTTATTGCACTTTAACTGTTTCCAACTTATCTTGGCGTTTGCGTTTTTAATTAAATAATATTTGTTTGATTGTAGGTTTCCTGTGCTTCATTTTTTGGTTATATGATTTCTTACATTAAGCCTTCTTATATTACTCACCGTCACCTGTGCGACGGAAGTCATCATGTCAACTGATCCTGTTTATCTATAACTTGAAACTGATTGCATAATTTATAACCCTTTCCACGGTTCTTTGCTTCGCCACGAATGTGTCTCGTCTGCATTTCGCTACAACCACCCAAAGGCACGAACTTTGTGGCGACGCAATGCCACATTTTATCATGTATCAATGTGACTATTTAGCCCGCTAGAGGCTCATCCACCAGGGGGGGGGGGGGGGAACAGCCTACCCCCTTTTTTCCAGGGACGTTTCCTTCGCACCGACCGAACGGTGCTGCACACGAACTTGCAGAACCATCCACAGCCGCCACTCGAGCCCGGATCGATCGAAGCTGTTGTTTTGTATGCGAGGTTCGTAAATAAGACGCCCAACCAGAAAAGTTTCGACAGTTGCCGTCTGGTGATGTGCCGCCGTGGCAGGAACGCGATCGATACAGCTGTAAGAGAAGGCCGACGAACGAGGCTGAGGGGTGAGCATCTTCCGCCCTAACGTACTGCCTAAGCCATGGCGTTCCCATCCACACGGCATTAAAGTTTAATTAATTAAGTTTACCAAAGTCAATTTACGATTATCGTGTCTCACGTGTATCGCGAAACCAAACGTGTCTAAATACGGCGTCGTAGTGTCGCTTTCTCCGCCGAGCGTGTGTGTGTGTGTGTTGCAGATGAGGGAAGATGCTAGCCTCAAAAGTGTCAACGTAGCAGCTGCCACGGTGCAGAGATGGCAAGGTTTCATCGGTTGCGCGCATACAATATGGATGCGGCCCCACTGGTACCGGGGAGTTCACAGAAATCACTATTCATAGTTTATGCATCTAGGTTTGAATGCACGATGAACAGCACGGGCAGCCGGCCTGCACCTTAATGGGCTGACAAGTGAAGCTAGTCATTACTTTAAAGAACACGAGACGATACGTAAACGTGCAGCGTCCACAGTATGACTTTGCCAAGATTAAATGTTTCTCAGCCTATTCAGCTAGAGAGAGAGAGTTTTCTTTTGTGTCGAACACACTTTAAGCCGTCCGTCATTAGTCGTCCAATTTTCTAGCATGCAACAATGTTTAAATCTCATGCGGCAATCCTGTTTTCCCAGCTCCTGTCCGTCGCCCCGCAGCACCCATCGGGGATTAGTTCATTAGGTTCGGGCATGGCGGACCAGCGTTACGTGTCCAAACTTTGTAATAGCAATGTGGACCGCACGGACCAAACCAAACGGACTTGGTGATGTGAGTGTGTGGGGTGAAAAATGCGTACCTGATCAGACGCGGAATCTCAGACTGGGACGACCTGTCAGTGTACGGAGTGCGGCACCGAAACACACTTCCCCACATTAGGCGATGGTTAGACAAAGTTGAGAAACACTCAAGTTTTTTTTTAGTAGTTTATGGATTCACGCTTTGTTTCTTTACGCCTGAAGGTATGCAATTTGCGAATCATTTTTGTTCTACCAACAGGTACACAATGTTTGTAAAAATACACACGATTGCATACATTTAGGCGGTTCAGGAGAATGTCTTTCTTTTTCTCAGCACCACCATACAAAGACCACTCTTAATGCTTGCGAGACCAGCTAACATCATTATGGTGTGAGCAAGGGTTGATCACAACTTTCCCACATAGCATCGGTTGTGATTATAGGATTCTAATTTAGTAGAAAGCGCTTACAGTGTGATGTGTGAGCCGGAGAGAAAGAAAATAATGGCTGCCAGAAAATGTTTTATCTTCGTTCTATTTTTGCCCATTTTTTTTTTTGTTTTTCGCTCTCTCCGTCCGAAATAGAGGTTAATCATCAACGTCCACTATCGACCACGGCAGTTGCACTCATTCATTACCCGTTAGCGTGTAGTGGAGTGAAAAGGATTTTAATGCCTTAAGTCATGTTTGTTAGTTACTTCTAGCTCCCGAACCCGATGTACATTAGCCAGGAAAGTGGAGCCCCATCCTTCGCATTACGGCCAATCTCAACCCATGCTACCTGGATGTGAGGCACATGGTACAGTTTTAACACACACACACACGCCCCATGCCTGCACTTGAATGCTTTTAGTCTCGATGAGATCCACAAACTTCGATTCGATGTGGCTAATGTAAAAACGTTAACCGTCAGCCCACCCGGCATCATCCGGGCTTATGCTGCCCGCCACGTTTTTCGGACAAGACGGCTAATTCCCCTGCTGCCGGTATACGCCGGGTTTACTCGGGGCACGGCAGGATTTAGATTAAAAAACTTTCCAATGGATACCGGCACATCGCAAGTGCTCGTACCGCGCTGAGGAGTAGTTTTTACGTGCTGTCAGTTGTTTTTAGCTGCACTAGCTTTACCGTAATTGTGCCCTATTGCTGGGAAAAGGTCACCTTTCATCAGTAGCTCAAATCAGTTGAGTGTGATGTGAGCGGCAAGGTTTATCAGCAGTAACATGGAGATGATTTTTTTGTTTTGTTTTCATTAATTTACTGCTAAAAACTATGAAGATGCTGGTTCCGTCAACTTAACAGTAATTATTGTTACGTTCAGAATTTGACAGCGAAAGTTAGACTCTTTGAACTTAGTCGATTGGGACGGTCCGATGGCAAGGGTGATAACGGCGCCGGTCTTCAGTCGGCAGGACCGGGGTTCAAATCCCATCCAGTCCGCCTACCCATACGCAGCAGGACTGACTAATTTGCTACGGGTAAAATCAAGTCACAGGAAACCGGGCATGGAAGGCCCTAGACCCCTCGAGGGTGTGGTTTTCTTGTTCAGGTGCAAGGGTTCAGATGCAACTGTCCATTCCGTGCTGAACCGCTACTTACACTCCAAGTTCATTCTAATGCACTCCGTAATGTTCGTAGCGTCTTGCCTACATTCTGGCGCATACAGAGTTCCTTCTACCGGCCGTTATGAGCATGATAGCAGAGTTTAAAAAAATATATAGATTCGGATAAATTTCTGAGATGTTGAGCTGCTTCTGAAATTTAAAATGAATTACAATATATTTTTAAAATAATAGGATTCATGAGCTATATTGACTATCTTGCTGTGTGTAAAATCAAGTCCTGCAGAAAGCCAGAAATTGCAGGCTGAGACCTCTCACGACTATTGTGCCGTTTTCAGATAGGAACGGAATGAACCTAGTAGGTTCTTGAACCTACTTAAACGGGAGCAGCAAACTGTGACAGTGGAAGCGTCTACCAAATGGAACACACCACACACACACACACTATTTTATTGCTTTCCACCGTTGGAGCTAGGTCCCTTTTGTGCCTTGCTCACAGAAGATTAAATTCAATGCCCCATGATCGGAAAATCCTCCTCCCCTATCAGACACACACACACGTGCATCCATTAAACCAAGTCAAAGTGATGCCATCGATTCAATAAATACGAGCGCAATTTATCATCTGACGCCATCGCAAGTACGTGTAGTAGGGTGCGTACAAAAACAGGCGCACAGGCAGTGGGATAATTTCCCTTTAAAATGTCATTGCAGTGCGGATATTTCTTTTTCGCCCGGTATTGCTTTTAAAACACAACAAGCAAATAATAGCAAAAACAAAAATCACCCAAGGGCTATATGCAAACAGCGACCCACTCGCTATCGCTAGCTGTTGCGCTCAGTAAACGTATAGAATATTGCAAAAATATGACCGACACGATTGCTGCGCAAGTTAAGCAAATAGCACAAACACAAAGCAACAAAAAAAAAGGAAAACACACCAGCTCGAGAATGCAGCTCAATGAAAATTATTTGGTAACTATCGGAGCTTTTTTTTAATTATCAAAATTGCCACATTCCAACTTCCGTGCCGCGAAACCGCGAGGAAGGGTTGAGGGAGGGCATACATTGACCCCCCCTCCGGTTGAGTCCGCTTTCAACCATATTCGGTAGGATATTGGATGCGCACTATTGCATATTACGTTACCTTCTTCAATGATGATTTCGGTTCGATTTTTTCCTTCTTTCTCGTGCTCCCTTATTTAAATCGATACTGCGGCAGCATCTTGCTCCTCCAACCTCCCCAGATTGGCCTCGTTTATGGTGATTTTGTATGCAATATTTTCTGCTTTTTGCGCCTTCGCTATCCTCTGCCCGGGTACACTCACTTTGTAGCCAACAGGCAGCGGTGGTTTACGAAATTCGTACAAAGACAAAGTTGTACAACTGGCCAAAAAAAATCCGCCCAGGGTAAAAGACTCGAGAAGACCCCCCCCTGACAAAATTTGTTAGGCGCTGTAGGATTTACGCCTAAAGGTATGCAATCCGCAGTACACGTTGCGAGAGCTTCACAGTGAGCTTTCAGTGTGCTTTCAGTGTGGTCAAAATTGGTTGAAGAAAGTCGAATAAAATATTGTTATTATTTGATTAAAATCCCCTCTCCGCTAACCCTACCATTCATTTTGGGTTACAGGGGCTTCGTACTAGTTTTCAGTCGCACTTGTGGTGAACAATCGGGCCTAAAACATGCACGGCGTTCTCGGACGGTAACGGAACAGTAATTCGATGAATACTTGTAACCTTGCATTGATATTCAGCAAAGGAGGAAACATAAGAATATCATAATCTCAAACCACTTGTTACAATGTATTTTATCAAGTTCTACTCGCTGTCTATTAACAGTATTAAGGAACAATGCACAATGTTTACATCAAATGGGTTTTGACCATACAGAAATCCCACTGTACAACATAAATGACAGGCCACAGTGCTACACACAAAAGATTCTAGGGGGGGCCTTCTCGAGTCTTTTACCCCGCCCAGAATGCACTCGCCAGACCGGTGACAAACACGTCGGTGGCACGTCGAAGCGGTGCTCCCTAGGAAAGAGAAAAACAAAAACGAAATCGGCCACCGACATAATAAACGGCACTGCTGCAGTGATTCTCTTTCGCGGTTCGGAATATAATTGATACACCCGGAGAAGCGATTTTTTTATTATCCTTCACCGCTTCACAGTTTGCACTGCACAGGCGGCACACATACGGCGCCTCGACCACTTCTCCACTTGATTTTGGTATCTCGTTGGGATTGTTTGTGTTTTGTGCTGGACATTTGCTGTATGTTTGTTACGTTTGTTATGCACATCCGCTATTATATTACCTCCCATCCATCCGAATATGCTTACAACGCGTGGAATGGATTAAAAATGTTATAACCCTACCGTTGCCCCTACACTTCGGCCAGCAGTTTCACAGCAATTATGATTTTGGTTTTTGTTTTTTTGCGTTGGAACCCCCTTTAATTGGTTTTGGGAAGAGCCATCCATTAGTTTGGATGATGGAGTAAGCAGTGAGAGTTGATCGCGCAGATACACAAGCAAAGGCTCGTGTGCAATCGATACCAGCGATGTGTGAAATGTTGTATTTTAGCGGCAAAGTGCTGCCTGTGTTGGCCCCTGGTAGAGGATGCTTTCGTAACACTCCATCAAATGTGTGTGTGGATGAACACGGCGCCGGTCTCCTTCACCTCAGTACCGGAGTTCCGTTTCGGGACCGTTCCACCGCAATGAGGACTGACTATCCTGGTACTCGGTATCAAAAGTTCTGGTAAGCCAGATCGAATGGACCGCATATCCTGGCAGCTCTTTAATCCAAGAGGAAGAAGAAGAAGAGCTAAGAAAGAAGACCGGACCTTTCCATCAGCAGTTGAAAAAAGAGATTTTAATTTTTACACGTCAGTCCCTAATTGGACCTCACACATCCCACAGTGTTCAATAGCTGTGAAGTCGACACGCCCAATTGGTCCTTGTGCTTGAAGCTGCCTTGAAGCTATTGAAGACTACCAGGTACCTGAGTTTTCATTTGACCTGAACCCGGAATCTAATCTAGCTCGTACTCAACTCAACCTGATCCCCAGCTAGCTCTCATTCATTGAAGGATCTAATATGGACTCGGTAGTCCAGTCGGTTCTACCTCTTGAAGCTATAAGAAGAGATTCTCGTATGGGTGGAACAAGACATGGTTCCAGAACATCACGTACCCAGCAGGCTATGCTGGTTAGCTGACGTGCGACGTAACTTCTTCTTTCCAACACCGTGCAACTCCGGCGAAAAATGTTGTTCTCACAAAAGAATAAAAACTTTTACGCTTCAGAGAACGATACGCATTGTTGACAAAATTGATCCTAATATGCTAGTCAAGCACTTCCTGAAGAAGACCTATTTGGACAGATACTTATCGCACGCCGCATTAGGGGGGGGGGGGGGGGGGGGAGGGTCACACCGGAACTCTATCAAACGCTTTTTTGATATGTAACTAAAAAAACAAGGAATGCTCTAGACTCTGTTTTCCTCTACCCAGCAAAACGTCGTCTAGAACGGTTCGCCAGGCCGTGAAGGATCTCCCAAACGCTTTACAACGTATGACTGTAAGGCACTAACATGCTAACGTCCCCCTCACCACCAAGCAATGAGCAGGAAGCAAATAAAATTGACCCTTTTGTCTTGCAGTAAGCGTTTTTGTCCTCATTAGTGTGAAAGAGAGAGAGAGAGAAAGAGAGGGGGTGAGAAAGCAAAACACAAACGAATGGAATCAACACAAAACGATACAATGCCCATCGGCCACCGGTACCTGGGATGAAGACTTGTGGACTGGTACAATTATTTATACTACAATTTATCGTCCCCATGGGGGGTTCCAAGGGCTACTCGGCTGCAGGCGAGCTGTGCGAGCCATTGTGGCACGGAAATAGCTTCCCGCATGGCGAGTTTTTGCATGCGTCGAAGGGAGATAATCGACTGAAAATGAGAAAATCGTTCCGTACTGAAATTAGTATTGTAAGATTTATTTCTGGGAAGACATTTATAGTAAAGTAGTAAACATTTTAAGCGAAACATATTCAAACTCAGCAATACGGCCAGGCCGTTCTTTATGACTAAAAAAAAAAATATTCAAACTCATTCCCCATGCTCACAATTTCACTGCATCCAAGCGATCCCACCGCAACGTCAAAGAAGAAGTGCTCGCGCTGCATGTTAGATTTATGGTGGAAAATTTTATGGCAAATAAAAAAACACACACACAAACAGGGCAGCTTTGTAAAACCATCCTTCAAACGAGCTGAATCTAAACACACATCCTATTATAATGCAAGCAGGAATTTTCTTACGTTACAGCGACACCAACGTGACCATCGTCGACACGTCGCAGTAAGAGTGAGCCGGCGCGCAGATATCGGTAAACAACCAGCGCTGTTCGTATGATGATCGCATGCACTTTTCACTAAATCGTATCACGAAAAAAAGGGGTTCAGTTTAGGGAAAGCAAAAACAAAAGCCGAGAAAACAAATGCACCCGGGCGAATGAGCGTGTAATAAATCATTGTTTGCAAGTGAAGTGCGCTCGTGTTTGCGCTTGTGGCGCGCTGTCTGATCGTTATGTGCTTTGCGTACTCATGCCGGACGATGTGATGCGATGGCCCGGCAAGCTGGATCTATCGCTTTTTTGGCCCTCCCCTTCTGCCTTGCCTTCCCCTTCACTCCCGCTCACGAACTCACGCCTGCAAAGAGATTTCCAACATACATTTTGGCGGCGCACACATACTTTACGACAACAACAGCAAAAAATGGTTCGAATACTAAAATGTTGCGCCGGTCCAGCACACAGCACAGCATATGTGCCACGTGCTGGATGGAAGTGTTATTTAGTACAGATTTTTTCGCTTTCATTTTCGTTATTTGGCGCTGGCTGATACATTTCCGATCGGAAACGCCAAGCTGTTTTTTTTTTGTACATTAACTTTAGAAAAATAAGCAAAATGGGCTCCAGCTGGCTGGACGAATCAGTATTTATCGCAAATCGGATGTACCCGACATTCATTGAAGTAACAGTAAATTTTCATCATATCCATTTTCCATTTTCCAGGCTTTGCTTTCTTCCCGACACACACACACGTTTACCTTACGCCCGAAGAGCAAGTCCGCATTTTGCGGACCCGATCAGGTGATTTAGGTGCCAAAAAGCACCATAATTTGGCAAATGGCATCAACGTCCCGGCAGCCCCGTCCCCCCCGATTCGCGTAACAACAAATAACGATAATTCCGTTGCTCAGTAAGTGCTATAAATTATTGCACCCAACCGAATATAGCGAGACCTGTCGGGGAAGGGGGTTTTTGTTTTCCCGTTTTCGTCCAAATGCAATCGCATCCCGTTGCATTGAAGCATAAAAGAAAAGTAACAGCGAAAAGCCACCCTCTCGCCACCACTTCTTCGAATGCAGAGTTCAGCTTCTATACGGATTATTCGGGAGGCGAGAAGGATGGAGGAGAGGGGGGGGAGGGAGAGATAGAGCTGGAAGGAATCGGAAGGGCAGGGCAAAACAAATTACCCTTTCCGCTCCTTCCCGGTTTGCCGGCCGGGAGCAGGCAGTTGGCGCTCACCAAGGCCCGTCAACCCGTAGCCCGCGCGGCGATGACAGCTTGACGATGGCTAGCGAAACGGAGACCCCCTCTTAATGACCGCCGTGGGACGTGTTGAGGAATTAAGATAGATTACAGCAAACGACCGCGCGAATCGCACCGCCACGATGGGTGGAAGCGTGGCTGGCCCTGAGCTACTACTGTGTGTTGGCCCTTCACGGCAGCTGGCACTCCAAACCTTTCCGTTTTTCTTAAAGGTTTACATCTGTACAGGATACACAGTAAACACGGTGAAGCAAAAATGACATTTTTAATACAAGAAATGTGTCTTAACACATCGCTGGTAGGAGTAAATCGAATGTTTCCCGGAAGCTCACAACATTCAACACTGTTCATCGTTTTTTCTAAGTAACTTTGCGATAAAATAGGCGCAAAGGCGATTGTGCTACTTTCGATGGCACGGAGCACACTAGTTAAGGTTGCTGTTGCTGTGCACATTGCCTACTTTTGGGCGTATTGCTTTGTTAGCCGCTTGGCTGTCCATTACGACGCTTCAGCATTGTCTATCTGTCTGCTAGTGGTGTAACTTTGTTGAAAAGATTCAAGATAAGAACCCAACTCACAATACAAACTTCGTTAAACCAAGTGGTTCGAGTGGGGGTACTCATACTAGTGATGGGTCATGCGACAAGCTGGGTACAAAGAGTGCGGGCAAATCCATCGAATGGCTTTACTAGTCTTTACACCATGGCTGACAAGAGACGCGAGATCGTGCGAGAGACCTCAACCTCATGGAAGAGAACACTGGCATCTGGAGCCCTGCTGTCGCACCATCCTTCAAGATTGCGATTCCATTCAGAAGCCAGCAATAATCTTACGGCTGAGATAATTGCAGGACAACCATCTGACCATCGATCCGACAGCCCATACAATCAACGATTTCGATCCGTGCCTTAAAGTTTACCCCGCAGCTATGCAATGCGCATCACAAATTATGCCTGACCGTTTCCGAAATCCACCGCACTCATACAGCGTTGCGCGCAAAGTATCAAATGCAAATGAAGTTACCGATCCACAAAGTTCAGATTGAGGTCCGTACGAGGTCGACAAATGATTGTGCCCGGTTCTGTCCTCGCACACGGGTAGCCGAGCGGTAGAAGATCTCGGGGCCAAGAACATATGCTCCCGGGTCAAAAGGGGTGGCCGGGCCCACCTGGTAAGTTGATTGTGTTTCCACGGAACGCTCGATGAAAAGTGTAAGGTACATCAAAGTTAAACCGACGACCGACATTGTGTGCCTGACGAAGGCGGACGCGAGCGTATGGCTGTGACAGTGCGAAAAGTGCGCCAGAGATCAATGGGAAAATTCAGCGTACCGGTACAACACAGCACGGACCGGTGTACCGACCACCAGGTACCCGAACTTCAATCATACTTTCTCGATGATGAAAACCTTCCTCCCAGGTTTCTCCAGGTGCCGCGGGGGTTGTTGCCCGTCCTTCCCAGTCCCAGCACAGTCCCAATACCTGTAATGTGTGAGCAGGGTGATACGCTGCCGACGGTGACGACTGCGACAACGACAACTTCCATCGTAAATTGCAAAGCTTCATCCCGCCGTGAGGTCGCGCAAAACGTGGGGCCAACAACGGCTTCCGTGTAGCACGTATTCGTACATTTGTGGCTTCGCGAAAATATCAAAAAGCAGTCAGTCAATATCATTTTCCCACACGGCCCTTGCCCACTTCCTTGCCGCCACCGTACCGTGATGTGGGTCAATCGCATTACGGTTGAAAGCGGCGCAAAGGAGCCCGGCCAGCTGTTTGTGGCAATCAATATTTTCTACCAGTTAATACGATTCACCGGATGGGCTTCCGTTGATTGCGGGCCCGTAACAAGATTACAGCCTCCCTAGCCCGCCCGCCTCAGCCGACTCGGCGTACATACCGCCCACGTGGGGTTTTATTTTTTTGAAAATTTTTGGCGGGCTTTTTGCAGGTCGAACGACCCGTCACTGCACTACCAACCAGCAAATTAATCCATCACGATGATGAGATCGAGGTTTTGAAGTGTGGAGTGCGCTGGGCGCATGCATGTGAAGCGTGCGATACACTTCATGCCGCTTCACATTTAACCGTTTCCGCAAACACGTGAAACTACGAAGCCCAAACACAATCGAGCCCCGCAGCACAGTGGGCATTTCGCACAAACGGTTCGGATAAAATAATTTTGCTTGGTGTATAGCTCTAAAATGACAACGATCTAGGGGTGTTTGAGGAGTTGCTGCTGGTACGATCGTAACTTCGGATAACCGCGGAAGCAGCGAAATCCGAAGGCGCTACGAAATGCACAATATATCGCTACGGACGCGAGTCCTGAGTCCTATGCTGACAGCGGGCACTGTTAGGCGGGAACAGCCGGAAGGAAGGTTTCGATGGCTGGGGCACGTGATGGGGATACCCGGATGCCCCCCCACCAAGAAGGTGTTTTTCAGCGAACCGTAGAGGACCACAGCGTGCTCCTCGTTGGCTGGATCAGGTGATCTTCTTACTTGGTTCTGCAACCGCCAGAAATGTAGACGTGTCGAGTCTGGCTTTCCGCGACCGATCTGGACCCAGTCAGTCCCTGCGTCCCAGTGTATAGTAACAGCAAACCGATATGGATACTGTTGGCTGGCTGAGCTGCTTTCCTTTGACCCAGAGCTATTAAACACTTTGCAGAGGTGTACGTTTGTGTGTGAGTGCGCTACAAGTGCGCGTACTTAGCAAATCCAACGGTTGTCAATTACCAACGATAAGATAACATATTTCGCTTGTACTATTATAACGTTACGTTACCGCTCAGTGATGCCTGTGATATGTGTCTGAACCTGCCCAACCATGTAACGCTTGCGGCGATGGTTCTGCTGCGAACCTATCAACTGCACCAACACGGCAAACGCTTCCACTTTACAATCACCGTGACGGATTCTAATGATGGTGATTTCGATCATGTCACGGTACGTCATACATCCGAACCGTCGCAAGGTGCGGTGTTTATTGGCGCAAAAGATTGGCCAGGTCTCGCCAGCGATGGGAGATCTAGCCAGCAGCAAACGTTGACCTACATCTATCCAAGGCAGATGCTAATGGTACAAGATTTTCCCTACTCGATAGCCAACTGTTTCATCTCCTTTCTGAAGCTCGGTAAGCAGAACGCCACGGCATCACCGACGACGGTCAATAGGTACGTGGTGTGCACTAGCGTTCAACTTGACCGGGACACCCCCAGAAACCCTTTTACGAAGTGGTGCCCAGCGCCAGACGACATGCTGTCGTTTGCTACCACACTGAGCGCCACCTGCTTCCGGCTTAATCGTAACGAAATGGATGATTTTCCGCCGCAGCTTAACGATGCCTGCCTGAACGCGCTCGGCAAGATAGTAGCCACCAACGGTACGTGGTCAACCAACGGTGCATCACGCACGATAACCACCTGTTCACGGTGTACGCGGCGCTGATAAGCGAGTGTGTAGAGCCTATCGAAAACCAACCCGAAACGCACTATCGGTTTAGCGCATGCTGGTGGTGCTCCCGGTTCGACACATCCGCTTCACCGATGAGCAAATTTTTAAGGTCCTGGGAAAGTGCGTACGAAGCGCTAATGCCAGAGGCGCGTCGAACAATTGGCCTCCGTGTAGTGGTACAGATTGAACGGGGCTTTTTCAATCAACTTCCGGCCAATGGTGGTGCTGCACCGACCGAGCATCAGTATTACGAACGTCTGATCGCGGCACGGTTTACCGACTTTTGCGACCGGTTCGTGCTGGTGTGCTGTGCGAGCGATGCAACACTGCTGCAGAGCAAAATACTGCTTGAGATCAGGCAGGCGAGCAGGACGGTACGGTCCCGAACGGAGCAGGAGAACATGTATTACGTGCTGCGAGCAACGTTAGCGGATGCGATTCCGCACCAACACGCCATTCGCCCGAAGTGTGTAGAAAAGGCGCTGCATCCAAAGTCGATTGAGCAGTACGCGTTACGCATTCGGGCTGAGAAATGTTTACGCTCGCTCCGGGAACGAGCGGCCTGGTTGGAGCTGAATCCGGATCGTTTGAAAATGTTAACGCTTTATGCGCGAATTGCAAAAAGCAGGACGAGCGAGGTGCTGCACTTCGGTGACTTTGCTGATGTTGTGTTAAGTGCGGCAGCGATAGCACAGACAGTGGCACTAGTACCATCCAGTGAGGCCATATTTATTGATACCGTAG
This sequence comes from Anopheles stephensi, assembly GCF_013141755.1. NCBI lineage: Eukaryota > Metazoa > Arthropoda > Insecta > Diptera > Culicidae > Anopheles > Anopheles stephensi. The sequence goes on along the minus strand of NC_050202.1, from coordinate 3,373,000 downwards.
ATCCAACGAGCCTGCACCACCTGTACCACCTGCTGACGAATCCCACCGAGGCGTTCACCTGTGCGCACATTATCGTAACGATCCTGGACAAGGTGGACCGCGACACACTGACAGACATTCGGCAGCGAATCGCAGCTACTGGCGGCAGGCGTAAGCATCGTACCACCATTACCGTGATTGTATTGAAACTACCACCGGCACCGCCACAGGAATCGGCGCCGTGGGTCGTGGATTATCTGACGGAAGACTGTAGCAAGAAGTTGTCTGAGCGATACGGCACGCTTGATCTGCTTGGAATACGCACCCCGCTCGAGGCAGTCGTGTACCCGTGCGATTCTTTGGATCATCTAACAAATGTACTGGACGTTCACATCAACCAGCAAGCGAAGAGAACGTACGTGGATGCAAACAAAGAAAACTTTGACAAAATTAAACCTTGGTATGTAAGGCGCACCACAGGCCAATACTCAAAACACACGTATAGGCCGTACGCTATGGAGGAGAACGTCATGGCGCCCGAGTATTTCGCATTGGACGATTATCCATTTCACAGGTTAGCTACGCTGGATCAGTTCGAGGACAGACGCGAGCTGGCGGAAGCGTTGCTCTACGAAGCCAGCGCATCGACGACACCAACCAGCTCTTACAACTATCTAAAAAACGAGCGTGACCGATTGGTCCGGCTTTATGGTGAACCGGGTGCAGGCATGACATCGTACCTTACCTGGCTCGTCTGGAAACTGCAAACGGGCGATCCGGCAATGTATGTGATCAACTTTAATGCGGTAGAACATGATGCCGGTGCGTTCGAGTGGTTAACACTCGCCGTACAACCCATGGCAACCCGTACCGAGATTCTGGCCCAAGATGTGCGAACACTGTTTCGGTTGTCTCAGCTCGTTCGCCGGCGGTTGCCGACACCGGGCACCATCTTAACGGGCGACATGATCCGCAGGGAGCGTAAGCAGATTGATCGTTGCGCGGAACTGCTTACCTGCGATGGCGAAACGGTGGACGTGAAGAAGCTGCCAGCAAACGATCTATTGCTATCGTCGAACGAACTTCTTGAGGCACGATTGTTTGCGGAAAAGTACAACCGCAAGCGGCTCATATTCATGCTCGATGGAGCAGAGGACATTGAGCCCAAGCACCGGGCGGCGATCCAGCAGTTTGCCAATCGTTTGTGGGCGTACGACGGTGTACGGATAACGTTTCAATCCACTCATCCGCACCGTAGGTCGGACAGTGATTCACATCCCTATGATACTGAGTATCGCCAACTGAATCCACTGTCCCGCGTTGATGAGATACTGGCACTGCACAACTTTCTGCGCGACCGTCTCGATGCGTACCGCCGGTGTGAGAGTAGTGTGCAGGTGCAGCTAGTACCCTTCCTGTACGGTGTTTTGCGAGAGTCGTTGCGACATCAGCACATTCCTACGCAGCTACTGTACATGGCGATGAGTCGCTACCTGCCCGTGATAAAACGAGCCGTCGATTTTGACGCTCGGATCGTGAGGGGAAGCATCCGACAGTGGCGGTACGTGGACTCCTGTCACCTGCTCAAAACGATCGTAGACGAAAAGCTCCAATGGACGGACAAACTGCGACGTCAGCATGGTCTGTTGGCCGTACAGGCCGTGTTTGGCAGAGGGCACGCCGATCACCTGTGGACGCACGAAGAACGGAAGTATGCAACGAGCTTCCTGACCGATCATTACGTGTCGTTGGCAAAGTCACGCTTACTAACAGCCGACCGTGTCGGAAGGCCGACCCTGTTTCGTAAGCGTATTTTCGTACATTACTTTGCCGCCCGTTGGCTGTTCGAACACCGTTTGCGCGTCGGTCGAGAACCGTACACGATGTCGGTTGCCAGGCAATTTTTAAATCCAAACGTTAGCTCGCTACAGTACCTCTTCAATCAGATGATCCTTGCCAACATGGCCGGCACGGATGCGTTTAATGAGCTGGATGAGGACGCCGCTTATGTTCCCAGCAAAGACGCCACCGGTCGAACGCTGCTACATTTTCTGGCGGCAAAGCCCACGCCCGATGACACGATGGAGCGGACAACTATCGAGCAATGCGAAACGTTGCTCATGAAGATGCCAGCTCATCTTCTAGACGCAAAGGACGATTTCTTCGGCTGGAGTGCTCTGGATTACGCCTTCTTCACCGAAAAGTGGTGGCTCGTCAATGCGTGTCTGGAGCGTGGAGCAAAGGTTGACCTCGATGTTTGGATGCAGCAACTGCGCTCGTACGAGCTAGATGAGCTGTTGGACAGGATGAGCGCACTGGATCAGCACCTGCTGGCCAGTCACTTCGTCAGGGCTGACAGTGTGCTCGCACGGTATATCCTAAGTTCGGTTAGCGGCAGGGTTGTAAAATACTTAAAGTGCGAGAAAAACATCAGCATCCTGTCGCCGCTGGCGGAATTTCACGACAGAACGATGTTAAGCTGTTGTGTACGCAAATCGCTGTTCAGTCTGTTTGAACAGTTCGTTTCAAGCGCAGATGACCAGACACGGGTGTATGTTGCTGAGGTTCTGAGCAAGAACCGGCTATTGTCCGACGGTGCGTACCGAATGCGAATTTATCTCTACGAACAGGGTCACGTCCAAGTGTTTCCGCCTCGCGCTAAAGAAAATAGCCAATGCTTATTGTTTGCGGCAGAACGTGAGAGCCTGAAGCTATTCAAGGAAGTCTTCAATCAACTGTGCGAACAGGAGCAGCTGGTTTGCATTAAGGACGAGGAAATTGTTGAGGAGACGTGGAAAACGCCACCAAACACTGCCCAACTGGCAGCATGCGACAGCAGTATCGGTGGTGCTGTGTACTACCTCTTAATGCCGATTTTTTGCGAAGCATTGTACCAGGCTAAATTTTACCTGGTTAGCTACACTGTGCAGAAGATTGGGCTTCGAATTTCTAGAACTCTGCTTACGGCGATTATGGAGCTACTACGTTGGAAAGGGCTGCCCGGAGAGTCAGCGTGCATACTGTACTACCTGCTGGACAGGACCCAAGATTTGCACGGTACCGACGAGGAAGGTTGCACTCTGCTTCACAATGCCTGCAGAGCCGGGTGTCTCGTCACGATCGAATGTTTGCTCGCTCGGGGATTCGATCCACTGCAGACGTGCAAAGCGCGGAACCAGTTGAGTACCCTGGTTGATAGTGCCATGACAGAGGAAGCGTTTCGAGCTTCTGCAGACTGCTTGCAAAGCTTTGCAAGCAGCTCATACATCTGTGAGTGGCTTCTTCATTATGCTTTCCGACCAATGGCAGTAACGGTGGAGTAGCGATCGGAGGACATCTTCCACGTAAACGTGGCTCCTCGCGCACAAGGGCTTCTTGAGCTGTGGGACCGAAACTGCCCTATTGACTCGGTGATCTGCGGTGCGAATGCTATAGGGGTCGAACAGAGAGGAGCAGAATTCACCACGAACAAGAATTTTTGTTTGCAGGTTCCACAAGTGTATCACGTCAACTACATCGACACCGATGTTCGTGTTGCATATGTACCTAGGACATGATAGTACGTGCTGTCCGTATCCAAAAGAGGCGCACGAAAATATTGAAATTAAATCAACGAGTAAATGTATTTCTGTAAAAAAAAACTACAACCGCAACCGTTGTTGTAGTTAACGATTGTATGAACTTATTGTAACGCTATCCTCCCACCGGTAGATATCACATTGTATGATTCAATTAATTTTCTCTATCACCACGTTCGTGGTTGACTTCACCTTCAAAAAGAACGGTGATTCCTGTTCCGGCAGATAGGTGGACGGCCGTACCTGATACACACCGGCCGGTATGCCGTCGAGATGCAGCACACAGAACCCGGACCGATAGACGCCGGTATCTTGCGATACGAACGGTGCCGTGACGGTTTCGTCCGCGAGCGAAACGACCGTCAGTACCAGCCCGACCTGATACACCTTCGGACCGCGCAGCTCAATTACCAGCTCGCTCGTATCGGCCGGCCCGATGTGCAACCGGTAGAGCGGGTTGTTTTTGAAGGTCTGCGGATGATTCAGGCAACCGCCCGCCGTCTTACCCTTCCATTCACCGTTCAACTGGAATAGAAAAATGACACACACAGTAAAACATGAGCAATGTCGCACTTTTGCCGGACGGTCCGGTTTGTCGGTTTGCTTTGCTGCTGGCAGCCTTACGTTTTGCACCGTCGCGTATCGCGGACCGAGCTGTTTCAGCTCAAACTTGGTACGGCTGTATGCCCGCAGCGAGTAGTAGATGGTGGCCGTTTTCTCGTACTGCGACACCACCAGCGTGTACCGCCGCTCGGCGGTCGGATCGAGCCGGATCTTGCACAGATAGTGGGGACTGTTGATGCGCACCCCGTCAATGTACGGTGGCGGATCGGTTGGATAGTACACGCGCTTCCCGTTGCTGTTGTACACCAGCACCGTAATGTATTCGTGATTTTCGCGAAAGTCTTCAATGCTGGTGATGTGGCGGGTAAGCAGTATCCATACCGAGCCCCGGCCTGCCGGCACCGTCAGGCTAAACTGCGGATTATCGCCCACGTTGTACGCGTCCTTGGTCGGGCCGACGCCCGCACTCCACGACTGGTGGATGCAGTAGGTGTACTGGAACAGTGCCGGATCCCAGTTGAGGTAGAACACGTCGAAAAAGTTCATTATCGAGCGGTAGTCTATCCAAAACACGCCATTATCGTACGTGGCAGCCATTTTCGGATCGTACCCGAGCGTTCGCTGTAGCTCCGGCGTCCAGTGCACCACATCCAGCTCGGAATAGTTTCCACGCCACCGTAGGTGCGACCAGGGATTCTTAAGCTGCAGCAGCTTCACGCCATCGACCTCGCGCATATCGAGCACGGCGTACGCATGCGTTGAAACGAGCCCGGTGCGTTCGGCTTCCGCATCGGTCAGTTCACCCGTGGCGACCGTTACCAAGCAACGGCCCAACGCAAGCCCTTCCTGCAGCCGATCGTACACGGCGTCGGCATTAAAGTTCGGCTCGTTCGATTTGACCAACGCTCGTTCCGGTATCCATCCCGTCAGCGCGTGCAGATCGATGTTCTAGTAGTGGGGAAAAGCAAAGCACACCATTAATCACACCGTCGGTATCGCTTGCTACGTCCGCAGCAATACGCACACTGTTCGAGCCCGGGAAATCATACCCTCCCATCAGCTTCATGTACGCTTTCTCCAGCAACGACACCCAAAACTCGTTCCTGTTGCTCGAATACGAACACAGCAGCTGATTGTACCGGCCCAGCGGCAGATAATCATCGATCACCACCTTCCGCGGTATCCCATTCACGTGCATGCGTATTGTGTACTTGCCGCTCGGATTGTACATCGGCTCATCCTTGCTGTTGCGCGGATAGATGATGGAGGTGAGTATTCGGCGCTTAAATTTCTTCTCGAACTGTGACGCGACGGCGAGCGAAGCCACAAAGCTACAGTCCGACACGACCGTCTGCCGGATGCTGTAAAAGTCCGCATGGTCACCCACAATCAGCAGGGGCGTATCGGCCAGCTCACTCACACGTGCCCACCCCACAAAATCACGCTTCTGTTTCGGGGCCAGCTCCAGCATGCCGTCCTTATCGGTGAAAGGCATCGGGAAGTGGAACTTTTCCAGCAGATCGATATCCATAAAAGGGACGTACACTTTCGCGTTAATGTGCGACGTATGTTCCAGTACCCTTTTCTCCTCGTTTGTGTAAGCATGCCTGTTGCCACTGATCTCCAGCGTGGGACCCGCGCGCGAAGGGCTGGCTGTGGAATCGCCCAAGAAGTCGATACATTGTTTGTGTGTGTGTGTGTGTGTGTGTGTGTGTGTGTGTGTGTGTGTGTGTGTGTGTGTGTGTGTGTGTGTGTGTGTGTGTGTGTGGATGGGTTTTTTATTTTATTTGGGTAATGCTGTTACGTTGAACTTACCTAAACCGGTGCTGTTTTTCACTGGCTGCAAGGTTGTTGGTGAATGACTCACGGTCGGCTGCTGGGGGGGTGCCACCGGTGCCGTGTATTTGATGCCCTTCAGCTCCTCTGCACGGTCCAGAGCCTGTTTGGCAAACTTGTTCAACTTGTCACGCTTTTCACGATCCTCCAGCCGCAGGATTTTCTCCACCGCCTGTCCGTACAGGTCGATCGCTTCATCCTTCTTGCCCGCCTCATCTGCATCCAGTGCACGGTTAAGAATGGAACGAATTTCACCTTCACTAGTCATCAATCTACGTTCCTACGCGAAGCGGGAATATGTTTTATGTGTGCAGGAAGTCGGCTTGAGTCGAGTCACCGGTCGAAGAACGCAAAAGCCAGCCTGATGTTACGGGTTTAACAAAATAAAACAAAAAAGAGTTGGTTTCCATCCGCAGGACCGTGCAAAACTGTGACTCAGCTGTGTGGAGGTTTGTTATTGTTTACATTACGAACTGTCACAATTATGAACCAATGAGACATCCCTAAACTACGCTACACACCTTCAAATACACAAAACTCCCATTCTTTGCTTCCATTTTCCATGATGCAAATCTTCAATACAATTTTTTTCTGAAAGCATATTTATGCACGAAAAAAATCGATTTATCACTAAGTAAGATCATTCTTTTTGTTTCTTCTCGCTGTTCGGTTGATTAACTTGACAGCAGGATGCTTTGTCAGCTTGTCACAACAAACTATTTACCGCCAAATTGAGCCGTTTGTTTTTCATACCTTTCTGTTTGATAAAATAAGCGATCGCCTGTTGTGCACTTCGCTACGGTCCCATGTCGTCCGATAAAGGATTTGAGCTAATCAGAGAATTCGAACGTTCGACCGACCCTATACCAGCGTTCAATGTGTGTACATTGCCTGCCTGTCCCAATCGGTTTAACGTGCGTGTGTGTGTGTTTAACGTGTCTCTTCTTCGGATTTTACAGGACGATGGCGTACGGTCGGTGCTGGAGGATATTTCAAAGATATACCAGGAAAACTATGCACATGCGTAAGATTTTCGCTTCATTTACCTCTCGAGCATGGAAGCTAACCTAGCTCGCTCTCTTTCAGCATTACGTTCAACGAGACGGGCGACCGAAAATTTCTTCCCCTCGTTATGTATCGTCACAATTTGATAAAACGCCAGAAACGATGTGTGCTTGCGTACCTGGCAAACCGCCTACATCGTCTCAAGCGACTCCGGTGGCACGTGGGTCCGATTTTGCCGCCAGAAATCAAAGGTTGCATCAACGAGCCGGAATCGGTGTGGTTCAACAAGTACTCTAGAATGCTCGCCGAGTATATGGCCTCCATCCACGACGGGTACGGGCTGAATCTGACGAACGACATCAAACCACCGAAATCGCTGTACATCGAAGTTCGCTGTTTGACCGATTACGGCAAGTTTGAGCTGGAGAATGGAGAAATTATACTGCTAAAGAAAAACAGCCAGCACTACCTGCCGAAGCTGCAGTGTGAACAGCTGATTCGGCAAGGCATTCTGCAACACATTACGTAGACGTGTGCTGGTTTTGCTATGTTTCTCTTTACTCGCTTCTGCCCCGTTCCCTCTTAATGCCCTATAAAAGCCCGCTACCGTACGTAATAAATGTAACATTCGCCCTACAAAACTAGCACCTTTTTGAACGTCTCACTCCGATAATCACAAACGTTGCATTGGAACCCTGCATCGGCCAGCTGGTTACCTTTCAGGCAGAGGTAACAAAACACGTGCCGGCATCCCATGTGGTGTGGCAGAATGACCCGCTCATTGCAGTACGCACACCTGGTTTCCGCGTTCAGCTCTACCCGCTCATCCTGCCGATGGGTCGTTTCGAGCCGCAGCATATTCCTTATCTTTCGCTTCAGCGCATGGTAATTGACGAAAGGGATGGTAAATCCGAGCAGCTCCATAAACCCGGCCCATACCAGCTCGCGCGTCATGTACGAGTAGCCGATGTTTCGTCGCTTGGCTCCATCCAGCGACCGATGGTTGATACGCAACAGACAGTCCACCAGCGACGGTCTTGTCCCCGAACGCAGAAACTTGAAAAAGTTTACCAGATTAAACAACACCAAACCATTTTCGACTAGCTGCACCAGCTGCTGAACCCGTGACCAGCTTGTGAGCCGAAACTGGCAGCTTTCTTTGGCATATGGCAACACTGTTGTTAAAAAGTAATGGAAGGCTAACTTTTGCGGCGACAGTTGATCCTTCTCATACGTTATTGAAAGCATCTGCTGGCCAAAGGTGGCATAGGAGGTGCGCATCGAAAAGTTCCACAGCGCGGAATTTAATACAAAATTAATCTCTGGTTGTAGGTGGCTCAGCAATCCGGGCTAGTAGGAAGGCACAAAGAAGGGATAAGGCTACTGACTGGGAAAAGATCTGCGTACATCTTCTTACCGGTAGAACCTGCAGGACGTTCTGTATCTGCTGTCGTAGGAGGTTCGTTATCTCATGGTCTAGTTGTATGGAGTCCAGCTGCAGCAGAGTAATGCCAAACGATTAGGGCAAGCGATTGCAGGGCAGTGTGCTAAAACGAATACGAACCTGATTCACCCGTGGCACAAAATTTGTTTTCATCCTGGGCGAGCCTTGGTTTGCGGTTCCCATTATTGCGCTATCGGCCAATGTTTTTGTTTTCATCAACCGCTCCCAAATAACACTTTCTTATCAGCATGACAGCAAGTAACGCTCCTTCAATTCAACATTTACCCTTAATTCTTTGATGAAGTAAGTAAAACATTCTCTGTATGGAATAAAATCAAGGGATTACTTAGTTGTATAGTAAATCTCCAATTTTTTTTAACTTTCTTCAATTAAAAAAGTAGCACTAGTTATAAATCGTTACATGCTTACATGTCCATACGAATAACAGAACTACAATTTCTTCATTTCGCCATTCATTTTTCATTGAAAAATAATTTCGATTTTCCATGTTCAGAAGCTAACTACCATGCCCATGCGGTTAATAAACGATGGCTGCGAAATACGCCTTACAAATGCAAACTCATTCGACCACCGTTCCATAACGTCGAAAAAAAATGGCTTTTTCCGTCAACTGTCATTGTGTTTGTCCGTGTACCCTGAACCCAGTGTGCAACCACTGGTGACGTTGTCTGCTCGTTTCACACTCCGCATCCGACGTGGAATCAAAAGCGGACACACAGAGAAAAAAGAACACAAACCGCAGCCAAGAAAGCCACAGTTCGGACGCTCGGATTTCATTGCGTCTTTGAATTCTGCTTGCGCTAGATCTTGTGTTGTTGAAAACATCCCATTAAAGGTAGGTCAATCGTCATGGTGAAAGTGGCCAGCGAACGGGAAATCTGCGCCCCAATACGTTTCTAATTGCCGTTGTTTGTCCCACAGTAACGAAATGGATCAATTGACGAAATTCTATGAACCCGGCCGCTCGTTCGCCAAGGACTCGATCCGACTGATCAAGCGCTGCACCAAGCCGGACCGCCGGGAGTTCCAGAAGATTGCCATCGCCACAGCCATCGGATTCTGCATCATGGGATTCATCGGTTTCTTCGTGAAACTGATACACATCCCGATCAACAACATCATCGTCGGATCATAAGCCGTGTGCGCGCGTGTATGTTGCGTTCCCTCTTTCTTTTCCCGTTCATCGTCACCATTTATCCTGCGAGCAGAAGCGTTCAAACCCATCCACAACACCTTCATCGATACGGTATGCTCCGACTTTCTCCGGCATTTCCTAAACCTCGTCGCGAATCCACAGAACTTTGACACGAAGACAAACGGTGTCAACGGCATGGTGTTGGAAGCTCAGGGGTTGAAACGGCACCATGCAGTTGGTTAGTTGAAGGTGTATTGGCGTCGTTCCCTTACGCTCGCGTATATGATAGTGTAATAATCCTGTTTTCTTGCGTTACATGTTAGAAGTAATTCAATCTTGAGCGACCCGCTGCATGCAGTAGCATAGGTCGCGTATATTTTGTGAAACCGAATAAATAATTTATTGTTTCACTAAACAAGTACGCTGGGTGTGCAGTACTGTGAAAGAACCAAATGTAATTAAGATGTCACGAACCAACTCGCGCGAGCATTTCGTGGCATTGATTCGGAACATCTACATACTGCTGTCTAGCAGTGGTTGGCTATGTGTTGTTTGGAAGATTCTTTGGAGTAAGATACGGCCCACAACAAGAAACAAGGGCGATAATCCCACACGTACGGGAACAGTATCGAGCACGAGTAAACTGTAGCGATTTTCGAGCATTTGCTGAAGGGTAGTTTACGGGATTTTAGACACCTTAATTGCATTACATAGCAAAATAGTGCTGCCGATAAGATGATTTGCATGCCACTGCAATTCTACAGTAACAAACCAAAAACAGCAACACTTCGATCATCATGCCTCGATACAGTTGTGCAGTTGACGAGTTCATGAAAAGTACCTCAAACTAAGGTGAATTTTGATTCAAATTTATGCGAAACATAAATTCTAAGCACGGACGATCAACTGAATTGAATCTCCTACATTTAAGCACCATTTCGTTTTAATAAAATGCGACACAGAGCAACGATTATGACCACATCCTCACCGCCCGTTGTGTTTTCTCAACACATGTCAACACCCTGGCCCAGTCTGCCCCATACGATACCTGGCATTTCTGTTCGGTTTCTTACGTCACGCACCCAAACCGTCATGTGAGTAAACGAGACAGCAACAACACACGATTCCAACTAAACACTGCTCGTAGCTAGTGCTGGACTATGCATCCGACAGTCAGCCTGTCAAAACACAGACGTTTTATTGTTGGGCCCAGAAACGAAACTAAACGGGACGACGAAAGAGAGCGAGCGAGAGCGTGTGTAGCAAAGAAACAAAAAAAGATTGTTGTCCTAAGTCCTTCGATTCCGTGGGGTGTCGTTATTACCTATTGTTTTCTCGGTGCATCACACCACTCGCTCAAGCAATCGGCCCCAAACATCGTTCCTCCTGTTTCGGTCGCATTCCGGACGGCCGCTGAACGCCCATCACTCGCAGGGTGGACCAGCCCAGATAAAGGAACAGTGTCGTTGTAGTTTAGAGTTCGAAGCAAAACATTGTTCGGGTTTGGAACGTGCAATTTCGCTGGTGCTGTTGCAGCAGCAGCTGTTGCTGGGTTTGTTGCCATCCCAGCAGTTCGAGCGACCCACTCAATAGGGCTTGGCAAGACACTCGGTCGCAGTCGCCTAGCTGGCACCAAATCATCCGGAGTCCCTACTGTACTGCGTTGCCGTGCTTGATTCCGTTCGTGTGCGAGCTTGTTTGTGTGTGTGTGTGTGTGTGTAGTGTATACGAAATACGCGAGATTTCCTTTGCACCCTTCTCCACCTGCCGGAGGATCCGCATAGGGTGCACAGTACGAGGGGAGCAGGAATCCGTGTTATCCGTGAGTTTGTCGGTGCGGAGCAAGGCGGAAAAGTGTTCGGTTACGCGTACGCATCCGGTATCCGCTACGGAGCAGGCCAGGTGGAAAATGCTGGCAGAATGTCGCATCCAACCCCGATACTGAGTTCGGCCATCTCCCGCCGCAATCCGGAGGACGAGTACGAGCTGATCCACAAGATCGGTTCCGGGACGTACGGCGATGTGTACAAGGTGGGTGGCGGAAAGGGAAATCCCTCGAAGAATGCGTCCGCCCTGTCCATGTCTGGCATGCTGCTTGGAGCGTTGTTCTCAGTTTCCTGGTTGATAATTTTAGATCACAAACACTCAGCACGCCCCATCACACAGCAGCCAGGAGAGCGAAAGTGTTTAATTATTCCCCGGTCCGGGAATATCATTCCCGCGCGCACTTTCCCCATCCCTCCCCCACTTTCTCTCTCGCTCTCGCTCTGGCTCTGTTTCTGTCTCGTTTGGCCGCTGTACAGCCTCGTTCTCTGTGCTATAATAATTACATTGTTTCGTGTATGCCCTCGGCGCGTTTCTTTCAGGCCAAGAAGCTGCAGTCGAACGATCTCGCGGCGATCAAAGTCATCAAGCTCGAGCAGGGCGATGACATACAGATCATCCAGCAGGAGATACTGATGATGCGCGACTGCCGGCACTCGAACATCATCTCGTACTATGGCTCGTACATGCGCCACGACAAGCTCTGGATCTGCATGGAGTACTGCGGCGGGGGAAGCCTGCAGGACATCTACCAGGTGACCGGTCCGCTGACCGAGCTGCAGATCGCGTACATGTGCCGGGAAACGCTCCGCGGTCTGTCCTATCTGCACTCGATGGGCAAGATTCACCGTGACATCAAGGGCGCCAATATTCTGCTCACCGAGCGGGGCGACGTGAAGTTGGCCGATTTCGGTGTGAGCGCCCAGATCACGGCCACCATTAACAAGCGTCGGAGTTTCATCGGTAAGGCAGGGGCATGTTGGACGGGATGGTTGTATCGGCTTACAATCTTTCCGTTACGTTTCGTCGATCGAGAGATTGAAAGTGTAATCGATCATGTATGAGTGCACGGTTTTCACTTTCTGCGATTCCGTTCGGGCTTGCGGCGTGCACGGTTTGGCCACGGTTGATTTCAACCGTTCAAAGGCACGCAATATGCTTCGGGATATTTTCCTTTTTGCTTTCCGCACTTCCCACAAACGCCACACAAAAAAAAAACGGGGAAACAGCAATCTGAAACACATATCCCGTCCTGGTACAGGTGTTACGTGTGCTTCAAATTGTGTTTATTTCATTTCCTGCCCAGCACTATGTGTGCTACTGTTGGCGCATCGGAGTGGATTGTTCCGTAAACGGACCAACTATGTCACGCGATAGTTGCGTCGCGCGTTTACCGTGCGTGGAAGGACGATGGAAGAGCGCTAGGACGCGCCAGTTTTCGATGGGCTGATCTCGTCATGAGAATAGCACCGATCAATCCAGCTCGTATGTGTCCGTTGAAGTCTGGCCACATGTGAAGAAAAAAAAAAAACACCGGGATAGTAGCATTGAAAACACTAAAAGAAAGAGCTAGAAAATAGTTCTGGGGTACTTTGTCTGTTAGCCGACCAATGGCTTTCAATCGTATTTGTTTCTTCTGCGCACTGCGAAAATTCGCTTCCCATAGTGTACCGCGCTGCATTCGTCCGCGGGTTGGTGCTCGTGTTTGCCATTGCGGGCGGCCCTCAAGGCAAAAGGTGACCCGCGACGCGTGACGGATGTGATGCGATCTTCATTCCACTGCACGTCGCGGCACTTTTCTGCCGCAAGCGAGCGCAAGGTGTTGAAATGGTTTTTAATCGAATTGACACACTACATTTACCACACCATCCCAATGGAGCTAGGCGGCGGGGTAGATGGGTGTGATTGTGTGGGTGAGAATCGAGTGATATGGGGCAGTGGAAGCATTGCGTTCCATTATTTATTCACTATTAGTTTCATTTTTTTTTCTAAATCGCTACGCTAACACTAGATAAGGCATAGAAATACTTTAGTAGCTCATGACACATTACCGTGTCTTACTGCAAAACCGCATCGAAATCGCTTTTTGCGATACTGAATTAGCATAGACTAGGCAAATATAGCACGATGTCTTTTGTTTCGCGCTCAGTAACCAACCAGCCAGCCAGCGCACGATAAGATAACGGCTTCTCGGTGGCTGTTTTTGTTGTTGTTGTTGTACAAGGGGGACACACTGCCACTGATTGTGCGAAAGGAAATATTTTGATGTTTACATGATTACATTACTTAATTTAGTTGAATCGCTAAGGATAGAGGGATCCGGAATCTCTGAACTGAACATAACACCAGAATGCAAAACCAGAGGGATGCCTCGAAAAGATAGTATAGATCGGAGAGATTATCCATAACCTTCTTTCTACTATCAGGTACACCGTACTGGATGGCACCGGAAGTGGCAGCCGTCGAGCGGAAAGGGGGCTACAATCATCTGTGCGATATATGGGCCTGCGGTATCACAGCCATCGGTAAGAGGAAAGCAACAAACCTAATACGAAAACGAAAGTGGGTGAACCTTACTGATGCTCCGTTTTTTTTCCGGTTTCACCGGTTCCAGAGCTGGCCGAACTGCAGCCACCGATGTTTGACCTGCATCCGATGCGCGCACTGTTCCTGATGTCCAAGAGCGGTTTCAAGCCACCGACGCTGAAGGAGAAGGACCGTTGGAGTACCAATTTTCATTCCTTCCTAAAGGTGGCGCTCACGAAAAATCCCAAAAAGCGACCGACGGCCGAACGGTTGCTGCAGCACGCCTTTTTCCAGTCGGACATGTCCATCCGGTTGCCGCAGGAGTTGCTGCAAAAGTATCAAAGCCCGCACGCAAGCTACTACTATACCGATACGGAGGAGGAAGGAGTAATTACGTTTGCAATTAGTCGGAACGAGAGAAAAAAAATAGAAAATTAATCCTTTTGCTTATCCTCCTCCCTTTAGGCAATCGCCAATGGACCACAGCGCATTACGAGTCGAATGCATTCCTCTAACTCTGTTTACCATTGCAGTGAGTACAAGCGGGAGTGCATGGCCTGCTGCTAGAATGGCGCTTTCTCTAACCAACGCTTTTCTGTTTACACTTTTAGAACCGTTGGAAAGCGAGCGTTCATCTAGTCCAGAAACACTACCGAGTGATATGTAAGTATACAAGTTGGCCACAGGAGGTCATCGGAAAGGATACGATGGACGGTTTACTTATGTTGGCCTAGAAGAAGCGATCCTATTTTCGTAGTGCAATGCGTTAGCAAACTGTTTTAAACGGCTAACGCTGGCTATTTTAACTTTCACGGTAACCAGTTGATTTAACCGATCCACGCTTAGTAATTGTACCGCGATACGTTTGTTTGATCAGCTTTTGCGGATCCAAAGCTTTAACGAAAAGTTAATGTGCTAATTATGTACCACCCTGAATGTGCTGTGAATGATATTAACGTTAAAGGATGGACCATTCTGAACAAAGCCAATTCACACAATCACAACGTTGCATACACTGTGGTCTTTACAAAACGGGCACACACACATACATCCATCGACTATGCTCTAATAATCGGACATGTTTGGCGTAACGTGGATGTTAACGAAATAATTGCCAAACTGTCCTAAATCACAAAGCTCGTCCCACACACACACACACATACACACATCGTACGGGTAATTCATGTCGCGTTGAAGGTTGAACTCTAGATTTAAATAGGACAATGTACACTTGTGTCTTAAAATGGCGCCTTCAAATCAATCGAGGGACAACGGGCGAACCATTTGCTTCGTGGTACATTCGCTTACGGTGAAAAGAAAATGGAATTTCCCATCCCTTTACGGTACCAGTCCGTTGCTTACTTTACTTAGCCCACTCGTTCGGACAAAGAGTAAGATGCTCCACGTGTGCTATCTTATAATCTTTCTCTACATATAAATCTCTCTCTCTCTCTCTCTCTCTCTCTCTTTCCCTGTTGCGCTCTTAACCAACTCTTCTGCAAAACTACACAACTGGCGCCATATCTCTCTGTCTTGTGTTTTCTTCTATGTTTTTTTTTCTTTTTTTTTTTCTAGGAGTCTATTGCATTATATAGACGAGGAGTTGAAGATAAGGTAACGGACATCCGCATCGTGCCACTTTGTTGTTTCCATTTGCTCCATTCCACACACACACACACACACACCCTCTCTCAGCTCCATATTAGCAGAAAACGGAAACGTTTTTTTTCTCCCCCCAGTGCAAGCCAGCATCCATCCCTTCATAGCTCGCTAAAGGCTCGCCAATTTTCCTAAAGGGCATTCGCTTATGGCAACAGAAACTGTGTGTTTGTGTGCGTGTGTGTTTCTCTGTTGTGTGTGGCCGGTTTTCGTGTGTCTGTGTAAAATCCTATCAACGTGTTTGCAAAAACAATTGCCACCTGTACTTGGCAAATATTGCTGGTCGCTTTCCACGTGCTTAAAGCAAGCGTTCACCTGTTTAACAAATTCACTAACTTCACTTCAATTTTACCAACTGGAAGACACTGTTAGTATAGAATTGATTAAGCATCACGATCATAGAAGGGTAGGTGAGTGCCGAGGGGTGAATTTGATTGGTGTAAAATTCGCTGGTAACGCAAATGAATACCCCATACTGCCTTCTGCGCTTCGACGCTTATGCTTGTGCTCTCCTAAAGTCCTGATCGTTTCCTTGACGACGATACACACGCACACGCACACACACAGAGTCTGAAACATTTTTCTTCTCTGCCATCATGCGATCCAACTCAAGCACACGTTGCACTACCCGCTCATACCGTTTCATCTTGTTGGGTAAATGTTTTCACCTTCACGCAACACCTTTGCTCCTCCTCGCATACTCCCACATCCACACCACACACACACACACACCAGGCATGTTTTAAGTATACCCGAAAGTTAGCCTGTAGCGCTTGTAATTGATAACTTAACATAACATTCGCGAGACATTCTAACACAACAATGCTGGACAATGGGTGGGATCAGCGGTTTAACAACTCCCCAGCCCATCTGTAGCTCTTATGCCATCTAAACTACTAAGGCCCGGTACTGAATAACGAACGATAAGTAGATTCCGGCGGCTTTTGGGAGTAGTTGTTTGCAAGCGGACCATCGCTTTTCGCTGCTACTAACGAGCTAACATCGTAAGGGTCGTGTTTGCTTAGCATAAACCCGCTTTCTGGTGTTGTAACGCCATCTCGTATGAGACACGGTGGCCTTCCGCCACGTGCCGATTCGTGCCCCAGGTGTGGTCATCCTTCTTTCGTATGCCGTACATCTTCTTCCGAATTTGTTTTGGGTTTTTTTTTCTTCCTTTTGTTCTTGCTCTCTTGCTATCACTTTATGCCGTACAGAAGAGATTTTTTAGAAGAAAAAAAAAAACGTTTAATTTTGATTTGTTTTGTTTTGTTTGCTTGTTTTTATCCTTTTCTCATTGTGCGCTCTCGGTTGCTAACTGCACCATTGAACTACGGCCACACCGACCAGGCGTACGCTACCCCTGCACGATAACTCACTGTTGGCGTGTGCGAACGATGACCTGCCCACCGGCAGCAGTAACGGGCAGCAGCATCGCACAGGAAATGGGTCCGGTGGGGCGGTCGGCGCTGGCAATCACCATCGCCATCACCACCGCCAGCATCATCCGCTCGACGATGAGGACAGCCCGATGGCGCCGGACAGCAGCTACAGCCTGACGGCTGACGGTGGCCTATCGGCGGGTTCCGGGTATGACAATAATGGGCGCGACGATTCGACGCTGAGCTACGATGCGATGGATCAGCTGACCGCCAAGCTGGAGCAGCTGAACGCGGTACGTGCCATTCGTGGTCAACTATTCGAAGCCGTTGGCATATCCCGGCCCGACGCCGTTTATTCCCGTTTATTGTTTGCTTTAAATCAACGGTCCTTGTTCTTTCTTAGCAAAACGGAGCTACGGCCATGAACGAATCGCAGGACCATGGGAACAGTGGTAGTGGTGGCAGCAAGCGCCATTCAATGGATCAGCTGAATGAACTGTTCAAGGGCATCGACAAGTCTTCCAGGCAGCGTAGTTTAAGTGACGGCGATGGGAACAACGAAGGAGGTAGGATAGCGCCGACACGACCGGGGGGACACCCGGGACACGGAGCCCTAACATGTGCGGTTTTTTTCTTCCCCCTTTTTTTCCGATCCGAATGCACAGCGCCCGAATCGCAACCGGATCTGTTGAACAATACGCCACCCATTCCCCCGAAGCGACACCATCGCAGCCGCCGGCATACGCCACCGCGTCCCGTCTCCAACGGGCTACCGCCCACACCGAAGGTGCACATGGGCGCCTGCTTCTCGAAGGTGTTTAACGACTGTCCGCTGCACATCCACTGCACCGCGTCCTGGATACATCCGGAAACGCGCGATCAGCATCTGCTGATCGGGGCGGAGGAAGGCATCTTCAACCTCAACCTGAACGAGCTGCACGACGCAGCGATCGAGCAGCTGTACCCGCGCCGCACCGTTTGGCTGTACGTGATCAAGGACATCCTGATGTCGCTGTCCGGCAAGACGACCCAGCTGTACCGGCACGACCTGCTCGCGCTACATTCCAAGCAGACGCACCGCTTTTCCATGCACATGAAAAAAATCCCCGAAAAGCTGGTGCCGCGCAAGTTTGCGCTCACGACGAAGGTGCCGGACACGAAGGGCTGCACGCAGTGTTGCGTGACGCGCAATCCGTACAATGGGTACAAGTATCTGTGCGGTTCGATGGCGAGCGGGATCTTTCTGATGCAATGGTGCGTGGGTGGTTGTTCGAAGAATTGAGCGAAGTCATCGGAGGTCATTTATTTCGTTGCTTGTTTTTGTCTCCCTCTCGCTCTCTCGTAGGTACGACCCGCTGAACAAGTTTATGCTGCTGAAGCAGTGCGAATGGCCATCCGGCAATATCCAGTACTACGGCGCAAACTCGAACGTGTTCGAAATGATCATCACGCCCGAGCTGGAATATCCGATCGTGTGTGTGAACGTGCGGAAGGGCCCGAACGAGTCGCTGAAGCTCGATTTGATCAATACCAACAGCAGTACGTTTGTGTGAACCAAGCAGGAAGTACACTTGCTTCACTGTAATGTACATCGCTATGCTTACTCTCTTATCCCAACAGCTCCCAGCTGGTTTAATACCACCGTCGAAGAGATGGACGGTATGGCAACGGTCATCAATCGTCGGGATACGCTTCGACCAATAAAAGTGCATCAGGTTAGAACTGTTACCGCTATCCAACCCTTTGGTGGATGTTTGTGTGATGTGCATACCTGGAGTCAGAATGAGTGGATGAGTTAAATCTTAGCACTGATTGAAAGCATGTAAATCATCACCAAGAGTAGCCACCAACTCACTCACTACATTTTAACTCACTCAACTCGTTCACTCACTAAGCATAAGGAGTACAGCAAACAATTTGACAAACTTTTACTACAGCATGAGAAGTACTACACTCAAAAGTAGTTGGAAACCCGTCACGTCCGGGCTGGGGTCGATTTTGCATCTAACAGCGTGCACTTACGATTCTTTCACAGATTGAGAAGGATGCGATACTGGTGTGTTACGATCGGTTCGTACAAATCGTCGACATTCAGGGTTTCCCGAAGCAGAGCCGCAAGCTCATATCGCGCGTGGAATTTAGTTTTGTAATCGAAAGCATAGGTACGTACGCAAGTGAGCACACGGTGCTGGTAGCGCGCACTGGCATTATCCGCTAACCTGTATCCCCGTCTGTCGTTCTTTTCGTTCACAGTCTGTTTAACTGATAGTGTGTTAGCGTTTCACAAGTACGGTATGCAGGGTCGCTCGCTGAGGAACGGCGAAATAACGCAGGAAATTACCGACACGAGCCGCATCTACGAGCTTATCGGCAGCGACAAGTATGTGGAACGATTTTGACTGTTGACGTGCTGCTCGCTCAATTTAAAACAAACCAACCATTGCTCTAACCCCCCTTTCTTTGGGTTCACTTTCAGCAAAGTGGTAATGCTGCAAAGCCGCACGATCCGTGCGGACAGTGGCGAAGGGACGAGTGATGTTGGGCACGATCTGTACATATTGGCGGGCCACGAAGCAAGCTACTAGAAGCAATGCAAACCACCCAGATACAGGATGGAACGGACAGCCCCTACCCCTTGGTGTATTGCGGGGTGGTGCGTTCGGAAGGCCGTGCCAGCTACGTGATTGTTGGGTTTTTTTTTTCGCATGGAGATGATTTGATGCTTCATGCTAGCAGGTAAGATTGCAAGAATTGCAGGAATACAGCGCAACAGCGCAAAATGGGACGGGTGACGTGTAGGCCCAAAAACAAAAGAAGTATTAATCCTATTTTTAGTGCGCATTTGATCGCGTTATATTTCACGAAACTGACCACACATGAAGGAGATGCAAACATCAATCTATCAGGCACACTCTGTCGATCAGGGGGGTTTAAAAAAAGGCGAATGATTGCTCCGTTTGTTGAAATGTATTATTTTGATTCGACTGAAATTCGAACTCGAGAAGGGTGGCAACATTGAATTTAATTCAAACACACACACACATACATTTTTTTTTGCGTATGGGGCTGCTAGCGAACCGTAAGCAGTACCTGAAGAGTGAATTACAGGTTGCCTAAAACGGCAGTGTTACACGAGTGTGGTGGCATCGCACAAGGACACATTCAAAAACCCTCAAGAAGCAATCTTGCGTGGGCAGCAGATAGGGCCTCCTGCCCCGCGAAGTGCATGGGAGAGTATATTTTTATATATATTTATATAACAAAACAAAAATCCCCAACCACTTCCGTTTTGTGTCGCGCTGGGAAAGTAAACTGTTTCCGTTCGGACAATTCTGTGTCCGCCCAAGCTAAGCAATAGTCCCAACCGGGGCGAACATTTGCTGTATCGATGAACACTGATGGCAAACTATTTACACAAAACCAAACACTATAAAGACTATAAAACCGTGTTGGGCGCGAACCCGCTTCAACTAATCTAAATGTACAATTGCTACAACAATTCTTCAAACGAACAGTTACGGTTGCTCGCGTATAGCACGTGCACGTGTACATGACCGTGGGTACTAGCTATTCACCAGCTTGCAGACACACACACACACACGCACACACGGACGTCCACAAATACACACTCTTACAACGGAAAACCATAACCATCAAGAGCAAGTGTTGATGGGCTATAAACGCATTAGAAAACAAAAACATTTAGCAATAAACTCAAACAGTTTTGAAACAGTAATAATAATAATAATAATAGGCAGTAGGTGTCGATCGACATTAAAAGCAAAGACAAGCTATCCCGAGAGCGTACAATTACACAGCGAGAGAAAAACGAACCCCGCAGGATCCGGATTCTGTGCCGGTTGCGCCTCACCCGAATGCCAGTGCGAAACAGAGCCCCCAGTTTACCCCCGTGTAAGGGTTAGCTAGTTTTGTTCGTTTAATGTGTGTGTGTGTGTTTTTTTTTAACTTATTTAAAAGAATAATGTAGCATAACGTTTCGAGAAAGTCAGTTTAGCTGTTCGTTACGTTTTGCTGCAGCACGCGGAAAGCTCATTCCGGGCAGTAAAGTTGTGGTAGGCGGACGCAGAGAAGCTGCCCAATTACAATACATCAGCCGGTAGACGGTCGGTTGCCACTTCTGAGCCTGCTCTGTTTTAAAAACTCAACACGTGTTAGTAAGGCAGTTGCTTCTGTTTGCTGTTACGATTCCAATGGAAGACTATGAGTATATATACATCTTGCGTTATTCGTTTGTTAGTGTGTGCGTGTAGTATCGTCATCGCCTTCTAAGTGAGGCTTACTGTGAACAAAGTATTCCACCAACGCAAGGACCACCGGCGCTCTCCCACTGCAGAACCCGTATTGCTCTGCATCAATTCCACGTCAAAACATTCAAGCAGCACTATGCGGGACGAAACAACAGGCAAACCCTGCCCTCCTTTCCAGAAAAAAAATGCATTCTTTACAATTTTCTAAACTGCATTTCCTCTGCGTGCACACGCGTTTGTGCACGTGACTCTTCGTTATGTATCGTTGTGCTCGCGTTAAGTTACTAGCACTAATACACTCTATGCACTTTGTTTAACGATGCGTTTATATTATGTACTGTGAGGTTTCAGTTGAGATTGACTGTGGTTAGAGTAGTTTTCCAGTCAGTAGTAGTTTCACCGTTTTGGACCACACCACTACATGTGCGATTCGAAAGGCAAAAGGCGAGTGTGTCAACTCCTCACACACACACACATGTACACTCAAGTCAGTTTTAGGAGATAGTTTCATTCGAGTGCATATATAAGCAAGCACGATTTTGTGAGGTGTTTGGATGTGGATCATGATACGACTGGGACAAGGAGGACGAGAGGACGGACAAAATCGCCAAACCAGTTGAACAAATAGGATTGTAAGGTAGCAAAGTTGATCAAAACGTTGGATGGATGATGTAAAAAGGAAACCACACAAACACAACTTCCGGTTTGTAATGCGTAAACATAACCAAAATGGGAAGCAAATGAAGACGTGCGTAATAAAAAGTGAACCAATGGAAAGTTTAACCACTGGAGAGAGAGAGAACGAGAGAGAGAGAGAGAGAGAGAACGAGAGGCGCGTGCGGTTAAAATAAATAAAAGTCGATGATGGCCATAAAATATTGTGGAACAACAGGAAATACCTATCCGGTGGTCTTCTCCGGTCGTCCGGTGCCATTCTCATGACAACCACCCAGCCTGTTTATATCGTCGTACAGCTCGTAGTCCTCGGCATTTAAGCAAATCCTCCATTGTGCTCTGTCACAGATATCGGGCAGCTAAGCATCTTCCTCTCTCGAAATTCCGAGACGTTTGGACCGAGTGAAGACGCTCCGGGGCGTATGTGAATACTGTACAGTTATCATTGCTACCATCCTCGGAACTCGTGAAAAATTTCTTTCTACACACCAACGCGGTTAAGTAGCGCGTAATGCGAGTCCGTGATTGCGCTATAATGCTCCGGGGCGACGAGCGTACTCGTGGCGGAGAACATGAAAAAGCCAACAGTTTATTTGGTCAGTGTATGCGTATGTTAACGATTTCTGTGTCCTCCTGTGTGGATGGTTCTGCCGCTGCGGGACCTAGGCTTAGAGCATGTAACTGTGTAACTTGGGTTCGTAGTTAACAGGGCATACGACGATGCTAACGATAAAGGGAACCTTACTACCAGAGGTTCTACACTGCTGGTAACAGAGCTTATACTAATCAAAGCTGAATACTCCCAACCGCCATTGTTAAAACTAGCAATATGTGTGTTGGGGAAGCTGCTGCTGGGATTGGATTGCAAATTGGATTGCGATTGGGAACCCTATGGGGGGGGGGGAATGAAACAAGAGGAAGGGAAGGAGGCCGTCTTAAAAAAAACAATCGAAAGGAAGGCGAAGGTCAAAAAAGGCACTCGGTTTCGCGCGAGGATGATACGATGCGTCATGCGATTCTTCCAAATCTTATGCGCAAATCCTGGTTGATTCTGCTGCAAACTGGCCGCTTGCTTCTCTCAACCACGACGCCCTTCAGGAGGATGTCGGATGTCCGTTGACGGAATGGATGCGGTTTTTCTGAAACGGAGCAAGCGCACAGATTAATCCGGCTTTCAACGTACCCCGTAACGGGAGGAGGGGGTGGGAGGCACTTACAGTGGTGACTGCCGCGGTGGCCGACGCGAAGGCCTCCTCCAGCAGTTCGTCGTCGCGCTTGTGGTCCACTTCGCCGCCATCGTCGCTGCTAGTGTTGCTGCTGGCGCTGCTGCTGTTGCTGCTGCTAGTGCTGCTGTTGCCATCGTCATCACTGCCACGGTTTGAGTCGTCCGTATCCGTCTCGGATTGCTTCTCGGCCGGCTCCTCCTCCTCTGTCTGCTTTTCGATCAGCAAATCGCGCAACATCAGGTTCAGCTCCAGCACCATCTCGGGCGACAGTTGCTGACGGGCGGACGTTGCCTTCGTGCGCAGGACGGGCGCCGGCTGCACCTTGCAGCTGTTGGCCAGCTTCAGCTTCTCGCGCTTGTCCTGGCACCGCTGCAGCACCTGCATCACCGGCATCCCGTACATGGTGAACTTCACCTGGCACCGTTGCTCGAACTCGCGGCACTTGCCCTCCAGCTGCTTCCGGATCGTGGCCAGCTGCTCGCTTACCTCCGCCAGCACCTTGCTTTCGGCGCCCACGGACTGCTTCTGCTTGTCCTGCAGCTGCAGTGCCCGGTTCCACAGCTCCGCCCACTGGTAGATCAGCCGGAAGATGGCCTCGTTCTCGTGGTAGTAGCTTTGCAGCAATTTCTGCTGCTCGATGTGCGCCACGAACGCTTCCTCGTCGAGCTGGTCCGTGTACAGCACCTTGCACTGTTGGCGCTCGTTCGGCAGGATCAAGCACCGTTCCCACCACACGTTTATGCTGGCCCGGAAGCGGCGGAACATTTCCTCGATGATTTTCTCCCGATCTGCCGGTCGGCCCGCCTTCTTCTCCACGCGCATGTACGCTTCGATCGTCATCTCGAACAGCCCATTGGTTGGGGTGGACACGGAAATGTCAACCTCGGAGACGGGCGATGACGGTGGTACCGGCGGTGGGGAAACAACCTTTTTACGCGCTTCGGTCCATTTTTCCTGCACCTTGTTCTGTCCCTCCTGCTCCTGCTCCTCCTCGCCCTGCTTCGCTCGGTCAGGGTCGGTACTGGTCGGGATCGGGACGATCGGTTCTTCCGGCCGGGGCTGCTTCTTTCGTTTTTCCGGCTTTTTCGCCTTCTTCGATTGTTGCTTAGCGGTGTCGGTTTGCTGTTCCTGCTGCTGTTGCTGCTTGCGCTTCAACAGCCCCGAAAGCACAAAGTCCAGATGTTGCAGTTCGTGCAGATTGCTCAGCGAAGGAATGAGCGTTTGTTCGTTGATGAGCTGCCGGTGCCGGTCCTTGCGCGGTACCCAATCGAGCTGCTCTGCCTTCTTCCGGATGTCGGACTGCAGTTCATCGCGGGTCACAATGCGCTTCACCTTCTCCGTACGCAACCGGCTAAGGTAATCGGCAAACTGGGCCATCTTTTGTGCATCGGGCAGGAAGCCCGTTTCTGCATTGGCACACAGCGGTTCGTGTGGTGGTGCCGCCTCGCCCAACTCTGTGCAACGAAAGCAAACGAATCAGTCTGTGCAGTAAGCACGCGGGAAACAGATGGCCTCGTCGGCGGGACACATACCCTTAAGCAGCTGCACCTCCTCCAGCGTGTACTCCTCCATCAATCGTTTACGCTCGTCCGCCTGCTGCTGGAGCGAGTTGATCTGCTGCTGCAGCTGGGCCACCTTCCGGTCGAGCGACATGTTCCCATGACCCCACCCATCGATCACGCCGTCCCGTATGCCCAGCACGCGCTTCAGCTCGTACACTTTGTTCTGCAGCTCCCGGATCTGTTGCGTCTTGCGGACGCAAAAGTTCATCGTGAGGCAGTAGATTTCGCCGAGAAACTGTTCGATGCTCGACGGGAGTGAGGTTAGATAGTCTAGGTAGCAGATCTCGTCGAAAAACACCTTCCACACCTCCATCAGCAGCCGCACCTTGTGGTGCACGATCTCCAGCGAGTTTGTTAACGTGTCCTGCCTTTTGGTTGCGTGTTGTTGTTGTGCGCCAACGTCCGGGATGTTTTCGTTCGAGTGTGCCGCAAGCAGCATCGCGCACGGGGGGAGAAAGTATACAGCAAACGGAGAATGGGATTTAAGCATCGTACATCGGCATGTACAACGGGCCCGATCGAACCCGGCTCCGGGTTGCAATACTTACTCCAGCTTTGCCAATTTACTCTCCATGATCGCGCAGTAGGGGATCGTGGGACAGAGAAAAGTGTTGTAAAAACTAATCAATTCGCCCAGCGCAATATCGTAAACAGTCGTGGCCCGGTTTCCGACAATTGTCGACGAAATTCCGAAACTGCGCCCGACTCTCCTCTCCGTGCACCTCCTCCGCTCCGCGCGTGAAGTAATGCACTTTTTCGAAACAACACCCGTGAATCGCAAAGAATGCATTTTCGAACTTCGCAAGCTGTCATTCCGGAGTTATATTTTCCCGTTTTTGTGTCGGAAAATGTAAGAACCTCCTTTTTCCTGTACAAACAGATTCAAACTTCCCAAAATCCGTAATAAAGGAAAAAATGAGATTTTTTAAATGATTTGAGAAATGTATGTAGTCCCACTCACTTTCGAAAACTACAACCTTGCACAGAAATGCAGGCAGCTATCAAATTCAGTTATGATGATTAAAAATAGTTAAGTAGGCAAATACACAGCAAAATATTTAATTTAGTGTATGAATTTACTTCGTTCTTTTTTATAAAATAGTTTTGCGAAGAAAACAGAAAGCAATACATTGCGAAAATGAGTCCGTTCAACCGTTATTTTCGAACATTTTGAATTTTGCTCTTCAAATGTCACTGCATCCGGCCACTGAACTGAAACTGCGTGGTAGCGAGTTTGAACGTCCAGGTAGACGTTTGCCGTAACGTACTTTTTCAATGTCTGTTTTCTAGGTGCGTGAGACGCCCGCTATCGTGCGCTTGGTGCCGGTTTTTCGTGATCAAACAAAGCATTTACACGTGATTTTGAGTGTTGCGGGCGGGTTATTCCATTGTATTGCGAGTGTTTCAACTGCCTATCAAGAGCTGTATTCCTGTCCGAGTAGAAAATAACACCCACCAGAAGCGGAACGGAGCAAAACACACATCAGCATGATGGAGTCAGCAACAACCATTACGGATGACGATCCATTGTAAGTGGAGCCGGGGCGGGGTATCATTCGAGATTAAATTCACCAATCTGTCTGTCTGTTCTTGTTTGTGCAGTCAAAAAATACATTCACAGATGCAAATTATCTGCACCGCCGGCTTTAATCGTATGTACGCACTGTGGAGCGAAATGTTCGACAAAAACCTCTGTCTGGATTACACCGAACGCCTGCCGGACCATATGACGACGTTTTTCGAGGAAGTGTACGAAGAAAGCTTCCAGCGAAAGCAACGCTTCGTGGTGGAAATTGCACAGCTCAAGCAGGAAGCACTAACCTTGCAACGTTTGCTCGGTGAGCAGCATCCATGTTTGCCGCCCGGCTCCGAAACGAAACCACTGCTTGAACAACGCTCCGCACTGGATGCGAGCCTCGAGCAGATGAGACAGAAGCTGAACAAAAGGCACGAAATTATAGATGAATATATGCTCGAGATGGAAACGTTGTGTGAAGGTATGTGACGATGTGGGTTGATTAGTGCGCTGTTTGTAATAATGCATCTACTATTTTCGCCCCGCATTTGTTTCCCAGAACTTAGCGAAGAGCCACAAACACTGTCGAAAGATCCGCTACCAACGGAGCAAGAGCTGACCGAGTTTCGCTCGCTGTTGGACCATCTGATGGCGGAAAAGATGCAGCGTTTGGACGAAATTTCAAACCTTCGGCGAGAAACGAAGCAGCTCATGAGCAACCTGGAAACGATCCCGCTTACCGACGAGCAGCAGCGTCTGCTGAATGCGCGCAACTTCCCACCGACGCGCGCCAACATGCACGGGCTGCGGATGCTGCACGAGGAAACGGTGGCTCAGTACGAGAGCCTCAAGCAGCACATTGACGATGTGCGCCGGAAGCTGGAACGATTGTGGCACTGTCTCGAAACCGATCCGGCCGTGGTGCGAAAGTTTGGCAAGCTAACCTCCTACACACAGACCACCTTCGACCGGCTCTTTGCCGAGCACGATCGGTGCGAAACGTTGCGGCGTGAAAATATGAAATCGTTCGTAGAGCGTACCCGGCACGAAATCACCGAATGGTGGGAACGGTGCATGAAATCGGCCGACGAACGGGCCCGCTTCAGCACCTTTCACTCGGAAGATTTCAACGAAGATATGCTAAAGTTGCACGAGCTCGAGCTGGAAAGCTTGAAGGCGTTCTACAACGAGAACGAGGCCATCTTCCAGATGGTGCACCAGCGTCAGGAGATGTGGGATCGAATGCTAGCGCTCGAGAACAAATCGAACGATCCGACACGGTACAACAACCGGGGCGGCAAGCTGCTCGATGAGGAAAAGGAACGGCGGCGGATCAGCTGCCAGCTGCCCAAGATTGAAGCCAAGCTGCTGGAGGCTTGCAAGCAGTACGAGGAAGAAAACGGGCGTCAATTTACGGTGCACGGCACGGCCGTGCAAGATCTGATCGAGCAGCAATGGAAACAGCGCGAGGAAAGCAAGCATCAGATTTCGAGCGCTCGGAAGAAAGCGAACGGGCTGCTCGGCATTTCGTCGGTTGGGCGCACACCGAACCGCGGCGGTGAATCGATGATCAAATCATCCTCCATTATGAGCAGTAATCGTTCGCGCCTGGTAGGGGCCGGTGGAGGTTCCGCCATGAAAGCACCGATCACACCACTGCTAGCACGCTCCGCAACCAAGTCTGGCCCGTGGTTAAAGCGTAAGCTGGCCACACCGACCAACAGCACCAGTACGATGCACGCGAAACGATCGCTTCTCCGGGAGCTAAACAGTCCGGTGCCTGGACCTTCGTCCGCTAGCAATCGAACGGGAACCGGAACCAAGCTTACGATCGCGAAGGTTGCACCGGGGAAAATACCCGCCATCAAGGTGTACGACAGCAAGGCGGGAGGATCGGTCGCACAGAAACGGGTAGGTTTTGCCAATGGCTGCTGTAGATGTTAGGAACGAAACGTGGCAATCCGTGCTGCGATAGAACAGTCTGGTTTCACTTCTTTGGTCCATAAGGACAGTCCCGTCCGGGCTAAGCCAACATAGGCTCTCCACGGCTTACAGGACGACTTCTAGGCTTCAGTACCTGGGGGGGAGTCCCACTTCTTGGAAGGATGGGATTCACACTATTACAACAACGATCATCTGTAGCTACAACGGTCTTTATTTGTGTTCTACTCGTTCACTACTTTCATGCATAAGTGATAGAGGATGCTTTTTTATCTTCTAAACCACACATTTCATATCGTATTTATTTATAATCTTAATGCTGATTTATTTTCTTTTTCTCTTGCAGCGATCACGCCGAAAGTCACAGGGCAAACGACGTAGCGTATCGATCGCCAAGGTCCCGTCGGTCATTGTAAGCTCGACCGAAGGAACCATTCTACAGGAATCGATGTGCTATGAAAAGATCGAGGTATGTGTATAATAGCAACAGCAGGTGTAACGTTCGACTATATGTTTCTGTGTCTCTGTGGCGTTTTTTTGTCTGTAAATAATTGGTGGTGATGGTGATGGTGAAATAAACTAAACTAAAAAAACTATTAAACCTATTTTTAATAAGTAATTCAATATTGTTGCCTGAGAACGCCCGTAGGTTTGTGGACAGTAGTATTCCTCGTTTGAGTAGTTGGTCAGTTAGCAATCATCACACACACACACACCAACCTAACCTTGGTTTTTTGCTACGATGTGTCTAATGTTTTGCCACGGTTTGGCTGCCCTTTTTTTTCTAGAACTTCTTCGACAACAATGTCCCGAACCGTTCGTCGGTCGTGCCCGAGAAGCAGCAGTCGCGCCGCATTACCCGTTTGCATCAACATCGCATGATTGAACCGTTGATCAAGCTGCCCACGACGGAGAGCAGCTTTACCGAGGGCGAAGAAAACATTGAACCGGTCGCATCTGCGCCACTTCCACCAATGTCAACGGGGGCAGGTGTCCCCGTTAGCTTTTCCCACTCACCTGCCGCATCATCCACCCTGCTGCTGCGATCACCCGGTGCTGTCGGTACGAGCCACTCGACGTCGATCGCAGGCAATAGCACGCGGCTCGGTGCGGGCTCTAGACGGTTAAAGCCAGCCGCTAAAAATTGTCCCATCATTTTCTAACTTCCATTCGTCCGTCCGTTCAGCATAGCATAGTTTGTGTAATTTTTTAAGGCTAAAGGCAAGCGTTTTTTTATATCAGAACGTTCAAACGACGCATACAGTTGAGCGAATTCGAATGAAAAAATTAAAATCGCTAATGAAAGGTAGCTGGTCGAAGCTGCTCCAGCCAAATCGTCGGTGTACGTTCAGCAGCACTACGAGAGCACAACACAAAAATGTGAAAAGGTCTTTCAACCAGACAGTCGATTCACATACTGTACAAAGATGTTGTTATTACTAATATTATTTTGTTTGTTTTTGTCAAGGAGAACACATTTATATCGTTTACAGTCGAACGTTTTCTTGAACAAGAACTGGTCGCGGACCTTGCTCTCTCTCTCTTTTACATTATTTTTGCATACAATTCCTCATTCACTCATCTGATACACGCTTCGAGTTAGGGAATAGAGTGTAAGTTTAACAAAATTTTACGCAATTGTCGGAACAACATCAATTTAATTTACTGTTGAAGAAAAATAAATATGGAATCAACTAACCGAAAGAATGAACGCCATTACTTGCCAGGGGAGGATTAATGGACAAATTTCTGGTCTTGTACCTATCTTTTCTAACTCTAGACAGGGGTCAACTTCTAACTTCGAGATCTTCTGGGATAAGCCAAAGACTAAGACCTACTAAAGGATCTACAATGCCTTGCCTTGCTAGAATGAGGCAAAGCAAAAGCTACAAGGGGGTGGAGCCCCCAGTGACATTGTGATGTACAGAAGCCAGCCCATATCCTACAATCTGCTGCTCAAGGATACTACTTCCTTAGTCCAAGCGTACGCCTCTGAAACAATGACCGTTTTAAAGGATTGTCCTTCACCTTGTTCGAAAGGTCTTCGCGGCCTGCCTTGTCCGACTTTAGCTTGACTAGAACTTACCCGAGACGGATATTCTGTAACGTTATATTAGACCGTTGGCTTGGATAGAGGAATCGCAGTAGGACCAAAGGATGATGAAAGGATGGCGTAGATGCGCACTACAAGCGGATACCTTTGGCAGCTGTCCCTTTGTATGGACGTCGGTACAGGTTCGAATCGACAGGCAACCTGCGGCACATGCTGCCGTTCTTGTTGAATTCAAAAAATACTTCGTGCAAATTACTAAAAACAGCTATTTGTAATGCCAACCACTTTGTTTGGAAAATATTATCTAGTAACCAAACGATCCAGGCATTTAACGACAATTTCAAACGCTGACAGTGGAAGTGCTGTCAAGTGGAGGTAATCAAATCCAAAAGAAAAAGTAACTTTTATCTTCTAACTCTGCGTTTGTAGTAAAAATTATTTTATAAACTTGTTACAAAATTAGACTACAGTAGGCAAATTGGTATTTTAGCGTGGAGAATAAAATTGGAAGAACCCCGAACACACTCCCCACCAAGGTATATGGATATAGAAGGTAGAGTTGTTTAGAGCAAATTGACATTTCTCGACCTGACATAACAGTTCCGTGGTGATCGAGGGGAAGGGTATTGAAAAGAGTGATGGCAGCGTCGGAGGAGGCGCCGGTGGTGGTATCGCTTGCGATTTTTTGACGAAAAATGCAACCAAATATCGTCAATCTTCTGTGGAACAACATTTGATATGCGAAGATGACCCATAAATTAGCGAAATTGCTCAAGGGATTGAGAATCGAGGCTGTTTGTTCATGTTTGTTGCCCCATACCATATGTTTTTGTAAACAAACTCTGACATAACTCGACTAAAATGTCGCCCTGTCAAATCGATAAAAATCCACCTTCTAAATACATACACCTTGCTCCCCACCCTCCCCAACACACTTATGACATTTCAATGTCTACGATGATGACCGCAGGCAGTACCCACAGTGACCTTGTTGTTGTTGTTCCGAGCAGCGCACATCGTCCGCTTCCCTTCCCCATATACACACACACACACACAAACAATCCGACCCATAATCAAGAAGTTCAGTTTATCTGCTGCGAAAAGATGATTCCGAATCGGCGGCAGGGAAAATAGTTCTTGCCTCCTCACAGAGAAAAAGGTCGGTGGCATCTGCTCTTAAGGTGTGAAGAAATCCTACGTTCCGGGTTTGCTGCAGTACACACACACAAGCAGAAGATTGGCCCATCACCGGTTCTAAATTGCTGTGCGAGCAAAACGGACGAAAATTGGTGAAGATCTTCGCCCCTTCCACATAGTGCAGGAAAAATGCGGAAAACGAAAGAGTGAGGTTAATTGGGGAGCATGCATTTCAAGTGAAAATAGTAAAGAAAACCCCCCGAAAGCTGACCGTGCCGTGGTGAGTGTCACGGCAATCACGGCTTTGCGTCCCTGTAGGAACAGTTTTCAAGTTTGCACAAGCTCCAGCTCGTACGGCAGGAGAAAAGCGCTAACACACTCCCACCCCCCCGTGCCGAATTATCTACCCCCTTCTACCCTACACTGTGTGTGCCCGTGTGTGTTTGTGTGCAGTTTATACAATCGGGTGAATTTACTGGCTACAGCCTGCCTTCCGCAGATTGATTGTGGCGATCGGCAGTTGTTGCTGTTGTCGAACCAGCAGCGCAGCTCAAGGTGATTGCGATCGGAAAGAAGCGATTTTAACTGTAACCTACTACCACTACTACTATTATCGTGGAAGAGAGTGAAAAAGTGTCCAGAATCATTGTGTGTCCGCTTCCGTGTTTTCGACAAACTCTGTCACTGTGTGTGTGTGTGTGTGTGTGCGCCATTGTTTCTGCTATCAGCATAAACTTGTGACTGAAATCTATCTTTTTTCGGTACAATCGGTAAGTTTTCCTTATAAACCGAGTAAGGAAGGTGGAAAAACACGGGGTGGTTCGGGGATGGTGAGAAATAAGGGTTGTTATTTCACCACCTTCCGCCATAACCATATTCCACTTTCTTTGGCTCAAGATCAAAGTGCGCTTGTGTTCCGGGTTTTGCTAAACTTGCAGAGAAATTGCTTGTGTGCGTACGTGCGAGAGAGAGAAAGAGAGAGAGTACAGTGTGCACTGCGAGGTGCGAGCAGGCTGAAGCATTATTGTGACAGATTGTTCTTGTTGTTGTTATGAACTAAAAGGAGAAGGAAAAGTGAGGTTAGCCCGTGCTTGACAGCTCGTGCTACACAGGTGCGAGCGAGACGCGAGATACGGAGATTCGGAATAGTGGCAGCATATTGCTCTTGGGAACCACACCACAACAACACGACGAAGGAACCATTTTCATTGGTTTTCCACTACCGAATGAGGAGAATCTTATTTTTCTAGCTGTATGCCTAACATGTAAAGAAACACGTCTTCGTCCAGTACTTTCCAGAGCAATAAAATCTACGCTCGAACAATCGAAGAATCATTCGAAAGGTCAACAACACCCAAGAAAACAGTTCCGTTTGGCTACTTTTCACGGTGAGGAAAATTGGAACTCTCTGCTCCGCAAAACAGAACCAAACAATTAAAGCAAACATTAAACAACACCTTTTATTTGCTTTTAGTGTATGCAATACATCAGATGCATTTTCTTCCGGTTGGTGAAAATGTAAATTTTGGAAAAGGTCAGTTTTTCCCACCTGACATCAATGCGGGGAGGAAAGTGTGAGTGAGAGCTGTCGGAACGGAACCGTCGGAAAAGTCATCCGATTTTTTCAAACAAGAAGGATGACAAACACACACACATACAAACTCATCTTGAAATAGGACAAAACATGCTGCTTTTGGCGAGAGGAGCAAAATTTCGAGCAAAACATTAATGTTTTTTTTTGGATAACAAATCCCTCTCCGAGAGAGAAAGAAAGAGAGACCGTTTTTCATCGTAATCGTATGCTACTGTGGGAGCATAAGAAAACGGCAGATTGCAGGAGCATACAACGGGGTAGCTTTGGCTGCTTCTTTTGGCATCGGTTCGTATGAAACCTGTGTGTCCTGTGCCCTGGAGTCTCTGTCCTGTTCAAGCGAGAGTGAAAAAATTGTTGTGTTGTGTAAGTTTGGCGTCATCGTATTCCGATATTTAGTTCGGTTTGGGCTATATTTTACATAAATGCGTACTTTAAAAGAAGAGGACAATTATGTGCTTAGTAAGTGATAATTTCACTCGTCAGGAAGAACGCCGAAAGAGAACGTGAAGGGCAACTGAAATGCGTAATAATTGTGGACAGAGAGTGAAACTCCACTGGCATATAATAGTGGCATCTTCCTCTTCAGTTGGCTAAACCAATGTCGATATTCTTTGTTGTCTACGTCGTCAGATGTGTAAAAAGAGTGTTGCGTAAATCTGAAACCGTGCTGCGTAACGTTATGCTGTCCTAGGTTAATGTGCGTATTTGCAAAGTAGCTTTACTTCGATCCAAAATCCAAAAAAATCGTAGAAAACCCTTTTTTAGCTATGTTTTCGCACCACAAACAAACCTTGGATCGAAGTAGGTCGTCGGATCAGTTAGAATAACCCAGAGTAGTAGTGCTTGCTCACTACTACCGTATTAGCTCCCCGTTCGAACCGTCTCATCCCGAGCGGCTCTCATTCTCACCGCGCTAGACACTATTCTATTGCCACCGAGTCCCAGTCCAGTCGCTACCTGAAATATCCTACAGAAAATTACGTTACTTTCCACGACAGTTGAGGGTGACCCCGTTGTACGGGGGAGGACACTTTCGTTAAAAACTGAGCCCCATCTACCCGCACATACACACACACACACAATGCTCAGCCAGCTGACCCGAACTAACAGCACGCCACCGAACCGTCGTTTTCCCGA
Organism: Anopheles stephensi; assembly: GCF_013141755.1. Classification (NCBI taxonomy): domain Eukaryota; kingdom Metazoa; phylum Arthropoda; class Insecta; order Diptera; family Culicidae; genus Anopheles; species Anopheles stephensi. The sequence continues at coordinate 3,338,941 of NC_050202.1, read as the reverse complement.
GTTTCCTAGATTTATACTCTGCACGACACACCGCCGTCTAAACTTAAACAAAACAAAACAAACAAAAAAACTGTCCTCATCCACATTCGTATTTCATAACGTTTTTATTTTTATACTTTTAGACCGACTACTACGCTACTCATCCACTCTGCCAGCGCAAGAGATCCGTAGTGAGATGAGTGCGCCGTTGCAGGCAGACAGGAGACACGGTTGACGGTTATACACATAGCAACAACCTTCGCCAGTGAGCGTGAATGTGCAGCGCGAGTGGCAGTATCGTTCCGCAATTAGGTGTCCGTGCTTTTGCTAGTGCAACAGAACGTTGCACAGATTGCTGTGTTTCCCCGTTGTGCGAAAAGGTCCTGGAAGCTGGTGAATCCCCGAAAGCCCGAGTGAGCAATCCTTCCCTCCGGGTGAGATGAGCGACGTTGGTGACGTTGTTCTTGACTCGATGCTCGTCGATCGCGTTACATAAAGGGTTGATTTTCGTTGTGGCTCCGCGCGCCGCTTTCCACACGGTGTGAGGTAGGGAAAATCCTCACACACATGCACGCACGCCCCACGACACGGTGAGTGTGAGAAAACAGGTTAGAAGTGTGCTGAAAAGTGTTTTTTTTTTCATGTGCCTCGTTGTGTGCACGCGTGGTTATGTGTGTGTGTGTTGTTCCGTGTCCGTGCTTTAACCGCGAAGAAGAAGCAGTAGTGTTTTAAGTGTTTAGGGGAAAACTCTCGTAATTATAGTTCTTTTCGAAAGGACTACCTGTCACGAGTAAAATTGGTGTGATTACGTGCCGGGGAAGAAAAAATCTCGAAAAGTGTTTATTCCTTGACGCAACGCCAACATAATATTGCGTGGTGGTTGGTACACACCCGCCGCGTTCAAGTAGGACCGTCAAAAAGAAGGTAGTCCCGGAACAAAACCCCTGTGAAAACGCCGTTGTGAACGTGCGTCATCGCCACATAGTCGTCGTCGTCGTCGTCGTCGTCGTGTTTATCGTTGCTGGTGCTGCGGTCAACCCCGAAAAGCCGTCAAACTGGAGCGACTTCCAGAATATCTGCGCGACACGGTGGACTGGTTTATGGGGTAAGTGTAAGGTTTTCCATTTTTCTAACCAGTCATTTGCTTATACTTTAGCTCATACGCTTCAGCCAACATCGATCGAAACCTTACAATGAATGTGTAGTTTTTTTTAAATGGGTCAGCTGTTAACTATTCATGCGTGGATCGCCCAGCGTGGAAACTATTCATTTTCTATTTTTTAATGAGGTCCTATCCTGTGGAAAGTCATGAGGAATATTGGACCGTTTAAAATGACGTGCCGAATGTGATGTGATGTGTGCAGGGTTTTCCAATGTCATAACACAAGCGTCCACAAGTTTAAAACAATGTGTAATATTCAATGTTGCATCTAATCGCAACTGATTCACTAATCAAACCATTTTTTTATGATGCGAAAATCCATTTTTTCACAACGGAACGGAATTTAGTAGGTGAACCTACTTGAACGAGAATTGATTATTGTGATAGTGGAAGCGACCCAGTTATCTCTTCTACATACCAATATTGTGGATCAAAGACGACCATTTCCGTACAGCTCGGAACCTTAAAGTACATTAATATAAGAACATAGTATCAATTGAAAAAAAGCACAACCATTTCGTTGCACCGACTCAACCAACGTTCATTCGTTCTGCTTTTAGCGTCGCGATCTATTATGATACAACTGTCGCGCAGGGGAAAAAAAAATTGGGTGTAAAAAATCTACTTTGTGATTTTATTTTGAACTTGGTACGGTCGTTCCTTTGAAGGAACGGAATAGATAGGTTCGAAAATTGTAGAGTAATTGTAGCTTTGGATTGGAAACGCGTTAGATTTGCCAGTTTGGCTCGTGTAAGCGAATCTTTATTCATTTCTCTTAATAGAAAAGAATTCCTGATACTGGGCGATTATATATCGGCAATATTACTCATTAAATGATACCGTTACCTTGCTTAGTTCTTCTGTTCGAGTTGAGCTCATCCGTTATTATGATGGTTTCTTGGCGCCATTTGTCTTCGTAGTTAATATAATGTCTAAACCATTATTTTGCTTACTGTGACAAACACTAATTTTTTTCTCCATTCACCCGTTTTTTATCAGCTTTAATACAACTTGAACTTTAATACAAACAAAATCAGTCAACAAAATTCACATTTTCTAAAAATTCTTTTTTTGAAAACTGAAACTAGAGGATGTGGACGAGTCTGACATTTTGTCAGCCAGATCTGCATACAAGTGTGTCAGTAACAGTGGAAACAGTGTTGCTAGAATATCTGTCTGTCAATCTGTAGGCTAATCGTAGACTGTGTGTCTTAAGCATAATTTTTAATGTATGTTTTAGCTTGGTAAACCCTCTAAAGAACAACTTCACCAGTTAAAGGAAAAGATGAAAGCTTGCTTCAATCCATTCTAACCTTTCAAGAGCGTTTCGCACAAAGGACATGTATATATATTCGCTCCGCGCGAATGTTTAGTCATTTGCTAGCATCCTATTCTATTCTACCGCTATTTTTACCTTCTTCATACTTCTTGACCTTTGAGGGCGAACTGTGTGGGCAGGCTTCTGTTGACAGGCCCACTCCAGAGAATGCACATCTTTGGAGGAGTTTTCCCTCTGCAACCGTCTTCCAAGGCCCGTAAGACGAGATACTGTAAACATAATCGTCCTGACCACGATATCCCATTAACCGCATGTTCCGCAGCCACAGATATTGATTTGCTTATCTCATCTCTTGTCTACGAGCAACTCCAGGATGATGTCAGCCGGGAGGAAAAATGTCAGACAATAAAATTTAATGTCTTTACAATTATCTGGCTTTGGCCAACTTTTTTTGTTGTTGTCGAGATCATTTAAAGGTTAGGTTTTCGTTGGTGCAGTATGGAGTAGAAAAAATGGTGGTCATTTGCTCCACCAATGAAATCAAATACACATCACGATAACGGGAACACATCAATTTCAAATCGATGGAAAAACTTCGATCGCGCTAGTATTAGTTTCCCTCATTTTCCATACCTCACAAGACTGTTCAAACACACACACACTCGTGTCACTTTTCGCAGAGGAAGGGAAACCTTTTTTCCGGGTATCACACACAAGCAACGGAATTTGTCATGGTGAAAAAGAAGCAACAACAGCAAAAACACCTCCCCCTCGCATAAGCCCCTTTTTATGGTGCTTGGCCGTGCAGAGGCCACAGTAAAGCATGAAGGTGCTTTGGACAAAATTGGATTTTCTCCTTCGGACCCGTTTTCGCAGCAAAGCAAACAGAGCCGGAGGAAATCCAATAGAGCAGAAGCAGCAGCAGCGGCGGCACGTGTGAGGAGAAGAAAAGTATCATTTCAAAGAGGAAAATCTCTCTTCATCTGCATACCCCACATGGGAAGAAGTAACGCACACGGTTTTCCTTCTTTTTCCTTTTCTATTGTTGTTGTTTTTGCAAAAATGATAGTAAAATTTTGGCTGAAAAAATTGGTTTACTACTTCCCATCAATCTTACACTGACGATCGATCAACGTTATCGTTCAATCACGCGTCTGAGTGCCCGGACCGATCGTCAAATTAAAGGTACCCGATGAATCATCGGGGTCCGGGTACAGCGCGCTCGATCGATCGTTATTGCAGCAGGCGGGCGAATCATCTTATCCGGCATTGTTTGCAATGCATTGGTGTGTGCATTTCCCAACGCAGAGCCACCAGCTGAAGGCAGAAGTTGTACAACAACTGTTGTGTGTATGTGGTGCGGTGCTGGGTTTTTTTTTGTTGTTGTTGCAAAATTTCCTTTCGGTCGTTTTTCCTGCACCTCTCTTTCCAATTTCCTGCAACGTGAGTACTGCCCATGCCTTCAGTATCTAATTAGTGTGTGGGTTTTTTGGTTGAGGAAAAATTCACCAACAGTAAAGGTGTTGTTGTTTTGCTGCTTCTTAGTGTCGGTGTGAGTGTGTGTATGTGTGTGGGTTAAACAAAAAAAAAAGAACGAAGAAACCCACACACATACACGCGGATGTGAAACAATTGGAAAAACGTGATGGAAAACTTATGATGATAAGTAGCCTAAGGGGGAAGGAAAAAGCGTTGAAACGGAGAAGGAGGTTCGTGAGGGGCAGAACTTCAGGAGTATGTAAATTAGTCTACATTGGCAGCGGATACACGATCGATCACGAATGGCCGCCATTGCAGCACACGTGTTTACACACGGAAAGATGACCGAAACAGCTCCGATTTTTTGTTGTAATATATTTTGTGAAAATAATTCTACATTAGCTTTTATTTTACCCACCGAAAGCTACTAAATCGTTGGGCAGTAAACACAGTTTTTAATTTTTATTCGCTATCTTTTTACATCGTATCTAATGAGTTTGACGGGTGTTCGAGCTCGAGAGTGTGTGGAGCTTTTTTTATTGCACAAAATCTACTTAATGAAAAGCTCTCGTGTTGCGATAAACCCAGATCAAAGTCGTCTTAAAAATTCCCACTTTTTTGTTATAAAAATTATTTGACAAATTTGCTACAATTTGGTGCCACATTATACCACGGAAGCTTCTTCATGCCGTACCTGCGAAGCTTTCTTGCACAGCCACCAATACTCGAAAAGCACACCCACACTGGTGTACGGTACCGCTGCCTAAAATGTGTGTTGGCCGCGTACATTGCGTACGATCGGCTTGCACTAGTTCCGCCTTCATGGCTTCTTCACGCCATCCATACACAGCCCCACACGGTGGGGTTGTTTTGCTTGGATGCCCCACGAGTGTGTCGATGTGTATATGTGCGGCGCTCCACTGGAAATGGCACACATTTTCCTTGCCTGTACACCATCGTGCTGGAGACCAACCGGGAGGGAGGGGGAGGGGGCGGTACGATGAGACGCAGGTCGCTTGATCGAGCCAAAACGCAACGCATATCTTATTGTGTTGTTGCGCGGTTCACGCTGTTGGGCGCTATTTCGTATGAGTTTTCGAAGGGAGCAGGCCGGAGTCGGGCAGGCAGAGAGGAGAGGTTGCGCTGTGCACAGATGGAAGAGATAGGAGGAAGCTTTCGCGTGCGCCTCGACCATCGGCAATCGATGGAAGGCGCGCAGGCACGGGTCTCGTATGGCACGGGTGTGTATGTGTAGTGTATGGTTCGAAAGGCAGCAGCGCCCCATCATCAGTGGAAGTACACGAGGTGCCCGCCTTTTTGTGCGAGCCTGCCGTCGCAGTTGGGCGGGTGTTCGGGAGCGCATTCGGGACCCGTCGAAGTTTTTCGGTGTGCGTGTGGTGGACGAAATATTTGGCAAAATTTTCCCGGCCACATCCGGGTTGCGTGGATGAGTGATCTCAGTCAGTGATCGTTGTCGTGGATCGAGCTAGATCTCTGCGATGTATTGTGCAGAGATCCTCGGTAATATCTGAACCATCTTCGCAAGTGTTGTGAGTGATAAAATCTTATTTTGGATCAGCCGGGATCTGGTTGTTGTGCAAGCGCAACTTCACAAAAGTAGGTCCGAAAGCGAGCGATCCAAAGTTCCGGCATTGATGAAGATCCTACATTCGCTTATCGTGCGCTCTCGGGCCACACAACACGGCGCAGTGTACGGTGCACTAGCTGGTGATAATAGCTGCTCCAAACCACCATGCGCGCACCCTTAGCCCTTGCTCCTATTTCACTCCACTGTTTTATCTTTACAACACAACCTTCGGCACCTTGCCCCCCCATAACTCCGGAGGTCTCTACACCGCACACCGCTTCTTGACATAGTTTCGTGCAGCGCTCCGCGTCAGTGTACACACATCCGACAGACAGTACAGAAAAACCCCCATATCGCGCACACAGGTGTTTTGTGTGCACTGTTTGCCTCGGTAGAGTCTGCTCAAACAGTGTCATCGGGTGCCATCGGTGGCCTAGTCCGTCGCGAACCGTCCTACGGGGGTGAATTGTTTCTGGGTAGATCTTGCCGGTAGTGTAGAGTGGCGTGATAAAGGGAACGAGTGAAGGAATCTCCGAGCGGCGGTTGGAGAGGCTTTTCTTTGAGGAGTTTTCCCATTCGGTTGAGGTGCTACCGATAGTGATCGATTAAGTGCCATCCACGCACACTCCTAGCCGGCTCGGTCAGGTCGAGTTTTCGCGATCCTGCACTTTCACACCGTGAGTTAGTAATCATCGACTACACCACCACCACCTCACACATACGACTACCGTACCAGCCCTGCCCATGGTCACGGCAAGAAGCTGTGAATTTTCCACCCATCAAGTGGTAACGATAAATAATCATGTGAAATTTATCACCCGCACAAGTACGGCGTAGTGGAGGTAGTGGGGCGGGAAAGTGTCTGTAGACCATCTAAACATGTGCGGGTATGCGGCAAGCGTGTGTATATGTGTGCCGATCTTCCTCTAGTAGCTCGTGATGAATGAGGTGTGTGTGTGTGTGTGTGAGTGTGTTGCTCAAATTTCTCAATTTTCCAGCCTGTTTGTTGTGCTGCTGTGTGCAAGAAAAATGAAGTGTGGGGCACCTGCACCGAGTTGAAACCGTTTTCCCCCTTAGCGTGTCGGTGAGGGTGTTAAGTGAGCGAGGTCGTCTCTCGGTCGATGGTCGATGTGGCAAACCGACGGTGGGAATGCGTTTCTGTCCGTAGTGTGTGTGATCGGAACTAATATCGCAAATCCAACCACAAATATTGACCCCCTCACTGCTGGTGAATCTCCGGACACACGATTCTCCCGTTCCCCGTGTGCGGACGACTATGGACGGTGGTGTTGGTGGTGGTGGAGGTGGAGGTGGTGGTCTGAGCAGTAGCCGCTTTTCCAAAATGTGGACCACGGCCGTGCTGAACGCGATCACGAGCCGGGCAACGTCGGCATCGAAAAACTTCTCGGTCCGCTACTCCTCCATACCGAGTAACGATGGATCATCCGGTGGACCGTCGGCGTCCGCCAGCAATCTTAGCAAGATTATGGGCGGTTCCGGTATCATACTGCCGCTGGATGTCGAGGAAACGGTTACGTGTTTCTGCAGGTTAGTCTACCGCACTAGAGAACGTCGCAATGGGACGGGATACATATCACTAGCAAGCTATTTGATGCACCAAAAGGTTATCCAATATTCGTACCCCCAACATCTTATTTGTTCGACATAAGCGCAGTTTTTTGCTTGGTTGAAGCAAAAGGGGTGTTCAAAAACGATTCGTTCCGGGAAGTATTTTTCTTCGCAATTATCAGCATCATCATCGATGGGCTACTTACGAGCTCCCGGAGTTGTTTTTGAAGTCAAACGGACAATTCAAACAACAGTTCCATCGAGCGATTGCAGCTTTGTGTTTTGGAAAATCAAGCTCTTTTTTGTGCGAACTAATGGCGACTGCCCCCGCTGGGTCAGTCACTCGGGAATAACTTCGAATTGGTTGCTTGCACAACACTTACCTTAGAAAAGCCCCATAAGAACGTCATACAGCTTCCCCTACCGAGGAGTCGAGAACCAAAATAGATTCCTGCCAATAATCCTTCTCACGACATCTGATGGATGGTAGCTCCGTTTTCGAACATAGCAACAACATCATTTGCTGCTAAAACACGCATACTTTCCGGGAATGGCGAGGATGGTTGAAAATTTTGCTTTCGGTTTTGTGCTGCATGTTCTTCAATATCCCTACCGGAGTGCTATTTTCCGCACTGGAAATAGGAACAGGAAAAGCAAATGAAATTAGTCAGCGTCACGGACAGTACCACTTTTGTGCACTTTGTTTGTAGGTGGGTGGCAGTATTAGTATTAGTGTGAAAGGGAAGGAACAACAATAGGAGCCAACGTGTTCCGTCACCCGTTCGTACGTGGCCCACGTGCCATAATACCAACCACCGCACCACACCACATCATCCCTGTGTGAATTATTTGCGCTTGGTCGTTTCGCGGTTGACCACATCCGGCCAGTGGTGGTGTGAGTTGAGTTGTGTGATAATGAAATTCGATTAGGTTCGTTGGGGAAGATATTATTGCCAGTGGGGGATTTTTGGGCGTTAAAGGTTGGGAAAATGCAGGGGGTTGATCAAAATTTGTTTGCAGCGATCTCAACACACCAAATGGTGGAAAGTGTTGTAGGTGGGCGCGACCCCTCAAGTGCGACCACTTGAAGGTCATGTTGGGGAAGACAGCACGAACAACGCTGCGTCAACTTTTTGCCGTGATTTTCCAACGCAAATTAAAGCCGTACCGTCCGGAAAGTGGACGCGAAAGGCTTCCTCGGCCTTCAATTGACTCATTATCCACCTTTCTAGGGTGTCCGGTTACGTTTCGGGTTTGGGTCGACCCAGGTCGGGGCCCGGTCCACGTCACCGTACGCATGCTAAAGAAGGGCGGAAAAACATTCATAAAGTTCCTTTCGTGAACCGAGTGAGTTGCTGCTGCTCACTTGTTAAGCCCATTAGTACCATTGCCTTGGTAGTTTGTTGGACTTTTTTTTTGCCCCCGTCAGAAAATAATTCTGACCGCGTTAAACAAAAATTTATATATATATATTTGGCATGTCAATCATTTTCATCTTTTTCTGGAAGTGTGTGTGTGATCTTCATGCTCGTCTCTCTTTTCACCACAAAGTACCCCGGAAGAGGTAAAAAGAGCGAAAAGAAAGCAGAAAGAAACACTCCGATGCCGATATAATATGCGTTGGTGCGCAAGCACTTGCGAGATAATACGGTCTGTGAACCGGTAAAAAAAAGCATCTTGAAACTAACAGTAACAACAGACCAGCAAAAGAAGCGAAAAAAAGACCCGTTGGTTTGCCAAACCTTGGGCAAAATGGTATCGTTAATATGGGTTAGGTGAGGAAGCGTACCACACGCGGCGCGGGCTCGGGAAATCTCGTAGGCGGTAAGGATGAAAATAATGCCAAAAGATAGAAGCGTGGAAATCGTGTGGATACACCAGTAGCGGCACGAACCGATGACGATATCCGCACCAATTCCGACCACTTGGTGGGTCGATCAAGAAAAAAGAGACCTGCACACAGAATAACAGGAAGTAACGTTTAATAAATCATTTTTAACAATGTTGTTCTGGTTTGTGGGGGTATCTTTTTTCGTTTTTGACTGGTTCGCTCGATGAATTTCGTTTCTGTGGTGTTAAGTCATTTTCGGTAATGTTCCGATGCGGGAATGGGGAGCAAGCGCAGCAATCGGTTGCTTTGTTGCTGTGGGTTTACGTTTTCTAGTTGAATTCTATCACTGTCGTTTGTTAGTTTGATGAATTTTGTACGTTCTTTGTTCCTTTCTTTCAAGGTGATTAGGAGCCGATTAGTAGTGTTTCTATGATTTTGTTTTGGATATTTTTTAACTTGCAGGGTTTTTCAGTTGATAAGGCAATAGCATCCATTTTTATGGTAGCCTTCTCATATGAAATGGCAAACAAAACTGGTTGATATGGAAACGGCTTTAGATGCCCCTATCAAATACCTTTTACAGGGGTTTTCAGTTGATAAGGCAATGCCATCCATTTTTATGGTAGCCTTCTTAGATGAAATGGCAAACAAAACTTGAACAAAACAAACAAGTTGATATGGCAACGGCTTCAGATAAAAGTGAAATCAAATACCTTTTATTGTAATGTCCTCAAATGATATAGTCATAGTAGCCGTTGATATTGTACGCACTTACCTGTGCGCTGGGAGGTCGTGTGCAATATCAATGGCAACTGTGACAATATCATCTGAGGACATCACAATAACAGATATGTGCATCTTGAGCCGTTTCCATATCAACAAGATTTGTTTGCCATTTCATCTAAGAAGCCTGCCATAAAAATGGATGCTATTGCCTTATCAACTGAAAAACTCTGTATTTACAATTTTTTCGTGTTATTTTTATGGATCTTGAATAATAATTTTTTTATGTGACTTCACATTTAAATTTTCTTTCGTTTACCTGTTTATTTAATACTTTACATCGAAAAATGCTCTCGATGGCGATCGAACCGTATCGGAAAGTTTGCTGTCCGTCGTTTCGTTTATATTTTACCATTCCTTTCTAGCGCTCTCGTACAACAGAAAGAGTTGTAAAATTGTATGTAACGAAATATTTTTAATTAAAAAGTTAACACATTCAACAAAAAGGGTATCAAAACGGTGTCACACAATTGTCGCGTGTCAAGATGGACCGTTTTTCGTTCTTTGATTGTAAAGTAGGTCAAGGAGCCTCAATTATGTCATTATGCTGCACGTTTGCAACGACAAACTTTCTTCTGATGGGTTTCCCTCTCACTCTCTCTCTCTCTCTCTCGCTATCTCCATTTGATGTAACACATGCATTCGCCGTCTTGTCGTGGTAGAGTTTTGAAAGTTGCTTCTGTCGTTCATTTGCATACCTACAGTGTTGTTGCTTCTGCTGGAAGAACATTTTCCTTGAAAAAAAAAAACTGTCGTAAGAAAATGTGGATGCAAGCTGTTGCAGCGATAGAAGGTATGTCCTTTTTTTTTGCTGCTCTTACCACAATTCATAAAGAGAGAGAGAGAGGGAGAGTGACGATGATAACACACATCCTGCAAGTGTTTGCCTGAATAAATTATTCGCGCTGCCGTTCGCTGGCTGGGTGGAGTGTTTTAAAAATAGTTTCATTACCATTCTGTCACGAATCGTGTGCCCGACTCCTTCTAAAGTGCATACGAAGTGCAGAACGAATTTTGTTAAGCCCATTTACATTGCGGCGTATTTAAATGCTTGCTTTTTTGTGGGGGTAGCGATGTCGCGAGCAAACATTTTTAAACCATGCACTCATCGTTTTGTTTAAAAACTTTTCCCAACCATATGTGGGTACGGTTGGTGAGACCCACCGTTCTCATATGGCTCATTGCGTGCCTGGCCCACGTGTACTTTGTTCTGGCAAAAAAGTAATGACGAACAAAAAGGAATCATAAACCAAACAATACAATTCGCAAGAGGAGATGTTCGTTCCGGCCACAAAAGATATGGCAGCGGATAATGTAGGTGTTTATTTCCTGCCGAGCTGTTGTTTTCTTTCGCGATACGAGGTTTGCATTAGCGCTGGGTGAATCCGGTGCCGACAAAGAACATGGACAGTACAGGGAAAATTCGTTCGGGATGGAAATGAAAATCAGACATTCGCGGCACAGATGGATGGACGACTAATTGGGGGAAAGTTAGGCTTTATTTATTTTGTATATATTAAACCCTGCATTACTGGCAGCAGTACAATAAAAAATTTAAATGATATCTTACTCTCCACCATTTTTTTGTGTTACCTATTGAAAGGATTAGTAATCGATGTAAGCAGATTAATTTGCTCCTATACTTGTAATTGCATCAGAGGCATGAAAATGCAACAGAAAGGAAGATCATGTACGATTAATTTTAATAAAAAAAGTTGAGATTTTAAATGGAAACAATAAAAACCCGTGCGAGATAAAAGCATTACATTATTGCGTCAGTTAGTGCTTGTGGCTTTTGGCTGCTGCCGACGGAAACGTTTGTAATCGACGATCCAGATGTTCAGTTTGATCAAAGCCAGATGTGTAATTTGATTTTTTGTTTGGTTTGCAAGCAGCCTAAAGATAAATCGGCAAACTATTCACGATTGAATTCGTAAGTCTATTTATACAGCGGAACGCTTTGCTTATCTTTAGACTTATTTCATACAAAAATAATCAATTTTTTTAAAAGGAAATTTAGACACTGCACTTGTGATTTTTTCCGATTTCATAACTGACAGCAAGCATTTACCCAAAACCAATTAAAAACACATGACCACGAGCGCTAATTGAGGCTAATTGAAACCATTTCAAGGAGGAACGTTCAGTTCCAAATCAGTATCGTTTGCTCTTCAGCACTTCAAATCTACTCGGATCAAACTGCAGGGGTTTTCAGATGATTTCACACACTGCTCACCACGTTGAAAATGTCAGTTGAATAACGTCAATATGACAAATTTATCGGAACTTACGAAACACACATTGACAACAAAAAATAGCCGTATCCACCGCATCCAACCGGTAAAGCGTTAAGCCTAAAAAAAATGTCAAGCCGACTCTAGTGCAAATTGAATATAAATGTCAGAGATATTTTGTTTTACTAGTTTCAAGGGTAAAATATTGGGATCTATGGCGACTTAGGATTGAGGACTTAGGAAACAATCCACCGCCACCTAGCTGTCCTAGTTAATCTTCCATAATTCATCCGAGTTCATTCCCTGGCGTCAATCCTTTAGCGTCAAGTGTTGTTTGCTTACGTAGTCCGTTCGAGCTCCTTCGTATAAACACAATATTCAAATTTATAATTCAATAATTAATTCAAACAGAAACTTATTCGAAAACCCCTGTAAAATAAGTACCAGGCGCTTGTTAAAAAAAACTTTGCCAATACTTTTTGTAGTTTTCTTTTATTGTGTGTAGAAAAATTGTTTGTTTCGTAAAACCATCTGACATCCTCCATTTCGGCCATGAAATTCGAAATTGCCTACCGGACAGAAGTTTCACTGTCATCATCGTGTTACGTGCGCACCGGTTGCCAATTAATTCGCAATCATCGTTCGTTCTAAACGAGCGTAGCAATTCTAGCCATTTACTGCTAAATGGAAACGGTTTCCATGTATTACCCGATAGCACTCAATCTAATGCCTCTTCCAAAGCCTGTCAAAACAAAGCAAAGCAAGGACACTCCACATCCTTAACCCCTGTGTGTAGGGTTGTCACATGTCGCTTTGATGGCGTATGGGGCGACTTAATTAAGATATATTTTGGCCGAATACAAATGCAACTACAGTAATGGAAATGGCCGATTGCTTGGAAATGGATTTCATAAAACCCAACAATTTGCTTTGGGAAAAAAACATACACAAAAAAAAATACAATTTTTATCTCCCAATTAACTTCGGACATTGTTTGCGCTTTGCTTTTCGGTGCGAAATCCTACTAATGGCACACGAAACGTCTCTTCCTACCCGCCATTGGAATGTGAGTGACGTCGCAATTTTCCATGTCCAAACAGCAGCCGCACCATCATCTCGATCATGCACAACCGGAGGATGCTAAATGAAAATGCATCAGCCCGCGTCCCAGCGTTCCGTCCCGTCGCGTTAGATTGCTTCTAAAATTAGACACTTTTCTGAAAGCCAGCTCTTCTGCTTCCGCGGAACGACCCGCAAGCTGTGGCGGGGAACGTCGCACGAGTCATTCGCTTGCTGTACGGGGAAAAAAAAACAGTGGTGTAGCACGCGGGAGCCGAAATAATCGATATTCTGGCGACACTAAAAATAAGACGCATTCACACGCAACGTTGTTTAAGCACGGCGGCTCCAAGATCTTCATCCGCCGGGCGTCCTGGTTGGCGAAGATTTGCAAAGAGATATATTAATTATTTCAACCATTTTTTTCTTCTCTCCGAGCTTATCTTCCATGTTGAGATAACAATCTAATGAAACAATATTGGATGGTTCAGGAAAAGAAAAAGCACTATTGTGGAGGAAATACTAAGCAGGAAAAGAATCCGTATACCACTTTCCAAGACAACAGCCAATCTCGGCCGGCATGGACGGGCATCTAATGGCCCAAAAACATCGGTCATCGCATCGGTGGCACGTAACGTACTCGTTAAAAAGTCGTAAAAATAAATATCACATCCACTCGACGTCACACGGATGCCCTGTCCGTTTTGCTTTCGCGCAGAGCAAAGATCTATTATCTCCAGCCCGTCCGGCGGTAGTTAAATCGACGGATTTGACGGAGATCTGCTGGTTAAAGGTCCCCACGGACCGAACCTCCGGATGTGTCACTGCCGCCGTACTCGTGCTCGTTTAGGAGATCCATTACCACGAACGGCAGTCATCAGGACTATGGTCTTTGCTTGCTTCCTTTTTCATGGGAGGAAAATGACACAACGTGTGTGTAACGTTTACGGATGGCCAACCGTTTATGACATCGGGACGTAAATTAATTTCATTTAGTGTGTAATGATTTTGATTGGCTTGCACTGGGCTCCAGGGTCCTAATCGTTTCATTAAAAACTTGTGCAGTGACAACAGTCTACAAGGATGCTACATTCCTGTTGAAGGTAACGCAACGTCGAACGTCAAATCGAAAATAAATCTCAATAAATTTGTTCCCGACCCGATTGGATTGAGAGCACAGCAGCGTACTTGAACCCTTCGCCATTAAACGGAGCACGCTTCCCGAAGGACGGCATACCATCGGTTGGAGCGCGGAGTCTATTTCCATTTGCAAACCCATCGATTTCCATCCGTCCTCCAAGCGAAGGGCCTGGCAAAAGGTCACCATCAGGAGGCCACTACACACACACACACTCACCATATGCTGGCTGGCGTCACTTTGACGCTACTACATTTCGGTCCGAGTTGTTGAGCGAGGGTTTTTCGGTGTACACCGATGCATGTTTTCCACGCTGGCCTTGGCTGGCCGGCACCCCGTTCTTCTCGCTACCTTGCTTGCTCGCGATTGGTAATGAAATTTATTGAACCTTGTGTCCGTTGTTGTTGTAGCGCGTGCGGATCGGGAGTTGAGGGTCACACCGCGCCACAACATAAATTTGACAATAATCTGCTTTAAATGCTTGTTTGACGGTGGTAATGGGTGGTTGAAATTAGTGGCATGGTTAATCGAACGAGAACCAATCTATCCAGCTGCACAGCATGGGAAGAGTGGCGAGGAAGGGTGGAGGGAGAGGATTAGGGAGGTATGATTCAAAGTCGCTTAAAATAATTGTCTTGTGTGAATATCTAATTCACGCTTACGTGTAATACACTCGCTTCTTTCTTCTAGAACCGTGTGCCAGTTGCCCCCGGGGTTTATGGTAGATGCGAGAGCGGCGCCGCCGGTCTGCACACTGCAGGACCGGGCATCAAATCCCATCTGGACCGTTCCTCCGTTGTGACGGCTGACAATACTACTCCGTTAAAGTCTAGTTAGAAAGCCAGCCAGATGAGATCGGTCGGCATGATCGCAAAGGTCATTAGAAGTTAAGAAAAAGCAAAATAAGGTTAAGAGTAAGACAAAGCAATTTCCATTTACCGCTGCTGATGTCTCCAGATGTCTAGTGATGTATTGCCAAAGAAGCCTATCTAAGCTCGGCTCGGCAAAGGAAAGAACGCTTCTTTTCTCCGATGTGATACCATTACATCATCCATTTTTCTTGCTTTTCCTTGGACCTGGCGTCCACCCGCGACGGCGACCATCAAACCAGATCTGCTGGTGGTGCTGGTGGGGTTAGACGGAATGGCGTGATCTGTTTAGAGAGGTTTCCATTGCGACGATGATGCCATTGATTGCATAATGTGTTTATCGAGTTTGAAGGCGATGGATGGCGCACATTAATGGCGTGGTGTTATTCCGTTACCGGTCGCCAGAGCTGTCGTCGCGGTAAATCCGTGAGGTGATGGGAAATGTACTCAAAGCGTGGCAGATTTGCTACTTGCAAAAGAATTGCGATTGAAATTAAATTGCCCTTTTTTCCTGTGCCCAAGAAAGAAACCAAACCTTGCCCTTTGGAGCAAGTACTTCCGACTGGCGCTTGCTGGAAATTCAGAGAGTTCGCCGAAGAAGTCTGCTGCGGCAAAGGCAATTTGATTGCTCATCACAACTTTTGGCTGTGAGGAAATTAGTTTCCTCGCCTTAGGAAAACACCGTTCAATAAAATTAGGGTCCCCGTTGGGCTGGAGTGGTGTATCCAGGCAAGCATAGGAAGCTGGAGGATTGTTGTGTGTCCAGCCTGGAGCGGGGGAGGTTGGTCAGAAAACATCGATCTTCTTGTTGGTTGAGAAGCGGACGAAATTTATGGAACGAGGAATGGACATCTCTTCAAGCGGAAGAAGCGTGTGGATGGGTGGAAGGGGGACTACTGGGACAGAGGCGGGATGTGGTAGCTTTTGTGCCATCGGTTGTCATTATGGTAACCTTGAAAAATCGATCGCACGTGCTAGGGTGGTGTGAACGCCGCAGGGAGAGCTCCCGCTGCAGGATTGGTAAAAGCATACTGTGTGGTACAATGTTGCCGGAACGGAGGTTTTTACAAAGTTTGTTGTACCCCTTTTTTTTCGCTCTAGGACATTATTTTTGGACTTTGTTTTTCTTTAAATTCTTCTCAGTGAATTTTCTTTAACGAAACAAATTCAAACAACCAAAAGCGGTTTGGGAGTTGGACTAGGATCTGTTCAGATTTAGGCACACTATTTGATTGAGCGTGGTTTTGTTTGCTCCTGCTTTTCGCTCCATTGCTTTGCATAACATCACCACTAAAACTCACGCCACCTCACGAACCATAAAGCGCATGTCCGTCCGTTTGCCGTTGAGTATGCTGTGTGTACGAGCTTGTGTGCGTGTATTTTTTTTCTTTGCCGCGTACATGTGTTTGGGCATCTTGGGGGGTTTTCCGCTTTTCCCCGTGAGATAAGTGACATTATGGTGATGGCGCTTCTATCTTTCTCACCATACCTCACGGTGAAAAAGGACAACTTTCTCACACTCATCTGATGGCTGATGGCGGTGACAGTTGTTGCTCACTTCTGTCATCCATTCATTTCCATAAAGGGGTGTATGTGTGTGTGTGAGCGTGGTTTTTCCTTCTTCTTAGTTGTGTATGTGTCAGAGGTGGAAAAATTGAAGAGGGAAAATCTCATACCAGCCCGTGCTTGCGCGCGACCCGTTTGGAAATCAGCTGTTGTTTGTTTTTGCAGAGACTTTGGTCGTTACTTGGCGGCGGCAGCGGCCAAGTAGTGTGTGAGGACCTCGCGGTGCGCGGTGTTTCTCGATTTACGATCCTGCGTGTTCCGTGTTGCAGTGATTAGTGCTCTGTCCCTTTCGTTTCGCTTACGAAATGTGTCTCACTCACGGTGTAACAGTTCCTATCGCATCTCCAAGATTCTGCCATTTGACGCAGTACTCTCTATTGCTTTGGGAAATTTGTTTCCAGCTAAGAAATAATGTTTAAGGACTAATTTTAAAAGATTTCTCCGACTTGCATCTATCTTTACTGACTCCTTACAACGCACCTTACAAAACGTTTACGATTAACGATTTCTTTCTCTTCCATTTTCATTTCAGGTGAGTGAGCCAGCTTTTTCTTCATCAAATTGAAATGGATTAACGTTGGGTCTGCGCTGCGCCCGGTTCTCTAATTCCCAATCGCAAATATTCGACCCATTTTAACGCTTTGCTTCTACGCGCCACCACGGGTAGGCAATATATTCCCTGTCAAATTAAACATTGCTTGTCCCAAAAATTGGAACTGGTTGTGTTGGGGCAAGAGAGAGAGAGAGAGCCGCCACGTTAGATACACAGGAGGACTTCCGATAATGTTGCGTAAGTGCAATACTGTTGAGACTGTTCATTTGCTTACACCACTGCTACACTCTACCCTCTGTTCGGTTCTCGATAATGTTCGAAAAAGCAGCTATCTTTCAATCGGTCACTGAACCATCCGCCAGTCTCTGGTGCGAACGCTTTGGGAGACAAACAAAGTTGAAAACCAAATATGGCCGACCGGTGGTAATGGAAGCCACCACCGGTACGCACGAGGGTAGCAGCAGAAGAACCCATCAGAAATTGCGTGCAATACGTCGTTGTCCCGACTGCTGCAGGGCGAAGAACGGTAATGTCCGGTGGTGGTGGTGGTGGTGGTCTCCGGGTGCCGTTAGAGTGTCAATGTCTCATCGGCGCGTTTGACGCAATGCCGCCGGTTGGTTGGTGTGCTCCTGGCGATGACCTAACCGCCACTCTACACCCGCCCGGGAAGCCCGTAAATCACAGCGTAGGCTGAACTGAGCTTGTTGTGGAGGGTGACTTTGATTGGGAAGATTTGGGAGCCGTGCCCCCGCACATGCAAACACCCGAGAGAGTCATCACCTACGTCCAGCGCGACATCGGAATTCAATCTCCGTATCGTGCTGGGCGATCGTAAAGGTAAGGTACCAGGCATCGAATCGGGGGTCCCCGTTACTCATAAACACGTGCCCACGTTCCGGTGGGAACATTGCTCCCGGGCAAGAAATAGCCCAAGGCACGGCAGGACTGGCAATGATATCTTCGTCTAGCCCCGTATCAAGAATGTTATCGTAAAGCGGAGCATGGAGCAGCAACAAAAAGGTCATACTGATGGCTCAATGTCGATGCGGTTAATGTGGACGTCACCGGCGGCGGTGACAGAACGATGCGTTATTTGTTAGCCCAATACGTACGGCTACTGAGTAATATCTACCGCCTTGCTTGATACATCATGGACGTAGATCTATTTCTAGATCGCAAACCGGAACACATAGTCTAAATCGTTTCAATGTCCTTTGATTGCTGCACATTAAACATTCGGTGACTCGGCAGCATTTGTTTGGCAGCTAGAAATCCGAAGAATCCCCAACATTAAAGGTATGCTGCCGGTTTTATCTCTTTCAACACGAAGGAGCAGCAGCAAATGTTAGCCCATTGCCAGAAACTTTTCCAAAGTTGCTCCCCCTTTGCTGGCCTCCACATCGACTAATCAGTCATGTCGTCAGTCGGTGGAGAAGGATACGAAAAGTTTCCCTTGTCAGGACTTTCTTTCTAACTTTGGACTAATTTCAAATCACTTCTACCGCGCGCGAGCGACGCACGACCCCGTTCTGTTTATGGCTAATGAAGAACCGAAGCAGGGCTAAGACTTTGATACCGTTCCTTGTCTATCCCGCAAACTACGGCCCACAAGCATTCTACATTTACTGACGAGCAGCAGCAGCAGCAGCACCAGTCGTCGACACCTTCCGAATTAAAAAAGGGACAGTGCGAACAAAATTCTCTAGTGCGGCCGCTCCTTGGCAATGATAAGCCCAAGCAAGAGGAAGATGGCGGACCAAGCCCCGGGCTGAAGATGAATGGTCCCGCATCTAATGCTGACGCCGGGTTGCCGGGTTCTCTGTTGCTTGCTGCAGCAGGGGCTTTGTTGTAAAGACCGGGGCAGAATACCTCTTGACAGGTCGGTAATAATTTCGTGTCGTTCCGAGATCAAAGTGTCGGTGTTGTCGGAGGAATAAACAGCAGGCGTAAGGTCTTCCGACCGCCAGACGCTGTGTTCCGCCGTGGATACAACTTTAAAGCGCCATTTTTCTTTGCTTCAAAATCTTTGGATGGGAATATTGCCAAAGTTTTCCGTTTTCCGTGTGTTATGTCATGGTACCTGTTAGGGAGCTAAAACTGTGCTTGTAATTATTTTCGCACAACACCGTATGCATCTCGTCCTGATGTTGTAGGGGTTTGGAGGTAGCAATTACTTTAAAAATATACTATCAAAATGAAGTGTCTTTTAACGTCAGCCACTCTATCGCTTGTCAGTTTAAGTGAATTATTTCAATTAAATTCTTAACCTTCGGCGCATCTATCGTCATTCGCCTGTTGGTTCATTCATGAAGACTGTAAGTTGAGCCTACGCGGTACAGCAATTCCATTAGTCACACGTCTTCACGAAGCCAAGATTCGATTGGTGACGGAAGACAAGAAATCAATTCACCGAAGATCCTGTGAAATTGAACGCCGGGTGGTAGGTCTCGGGGGGAACGAAATCGGTCCGAGCACTTCTCGACTCCGAAGCTCCGGAGAGGCAGAACGGAACCTCAGATCCAGGTGCGTTTACCGGTTTACTGGAGGAAGCCTTAGAAGCGATGAAGGAAATGTGCATCAAAAGGGAGGTACCCGAAGAAAAAAAGGACGTCCTTTCCTGGCTATCGTGTTCTGGGAAAGCGGGGTGCGCTGGTCCGGTGTACCGCCACCTACAGCGTGGTTAATTTAATTGTACACTTATCGAAGGACGGAAGATTTTCGGCCGGCCCTTTACAACCACGTCCCGGGTGGATCAGATTTCTTTTTTTTCCCAACCGTGCAGGTCTTTTCGTTAGGATAGGTTAGGGCGATTAAGATGAAATGTAACCGTACGACTCTCTCGTGTGGCCGTCGAATTGATTTTGGTCGTTGATTTCAAGTAATCGAAATGCTTTTAATCACATCCAAGGTTTTTAAGAGCTGTTAATACACTTGAACTAAAACTAAGCAGTATGAGGTCTGCTCCAAGGATGACTGTTGAGTTTATTGGCACAAAATCTAATGATTGAATGAAGTTCAAGTGATGATGTCGATCGAAAACGGGATTCAACATTCTATCCAATTGATTAAGCTGGTGTTATCTAAATGTTTGGTGCCGTACGATTCCTACCTTTCCCGGTACATGGATCCTTTCCAAGTTCGCCTATGATACCCTCTGTTGCTTGGAGTATTGTCGCCTCTAGTATCGCCACGTTATCGTTACGCGATTGATTAGGAAGGTTAGGCTTTTACGGCATTATCCCAACTCATTATCGGAAGGTTCGGGATGACCCGATTCAATAATAGGAAGCTGGATGGATTCTATCTTCTTCTCAATGGGAAGCAGTGGCATCCAACACCGGACCCGTTTGAGGCAAAAAACAATGCGTATGTAACGAAATGTGGAAAGAAGGACACCCATTGAGGAGGAGATGTAACTAAGGTACAAAGTGAATTTGTCCGACCTTTTGGAAGATTTGAAACCAGTGACGTACAAGGAATGACGATAAAGAAGAAGATTTTCATTGAATTCTGTTGGCAACGAGTCCTTTTTTTAAGTTGCAATAGTCTTCAGCGATACCTAAGCGATCCTATAAATGTCATTGTGTGTGTCTGTGTGTTGAGGATAGAAAATCGAACTTTTTTTTAAAAACTAAATAAAAATTCTTTACATATCCGTTTCTTTTACTTGGTCAGCGTTTCTCTCTCTCTCTCTCTCTCTCTCTCTCTCTCTCTCTCTCTCTCTCCAAGAATCGTGTGTAAATTATCGTAAAAGTGAGTGCAAAATTGTGTCCGCTTTGGGTTGGATTTATTTTTAAACCTTTCTGTTGTGTTTGTCCGGTTGCTAAAATGAAACACAATAAAAAAGGGAAAAAAACAAAATGAAAATATGGACAGCGAGGTGTGTGCATAGTGCACACATTTACATCCAGTTTAATTTGTTTTCGTTTTTATTTTCATTTCGCCGATGGGCAGGGTTAATTTTAACTTTTTCATGCTCTTTTGCTCTTTTTTCTGCTTTGCTTTTATATGTTGTGCCTTATAGGCTTCCTTATGAGAAACAAGAATTTTTAAAAAGTTTTATTTTTGCTGAGCGAGCTTTTGTTTGTTTTCCGTTGTACAATTAAGTCATTTTCAATGCAGTACAAAAAGAAGGCAAGTTACAATTTATCCATAAATGTTGCCGGTTTGCTAAGATTTTTTTTCTTGATTTGGTATAAGGCGGAAGTGTACCGTTTCCCTTCTCGTGTTTTTAATTGTATCTGTATATCGAACAAATCGGGCAGAGCAAAACAAAAACTAATCAAATGAAGAACATGTGAGTCCTGCAAGTGGCTCGGTATGAATAAACATAAAAAAGTTTATAGCATGGCGAAAGCATGAGGAACAAACACTGTGTACACAAACTCATGTGATCGTGCAATCGTTGTCGTCCCGTCCGTCCGGAGTAAACATGACACCGTTAGTGCTGTCGTTTAACATCCCGGAACGGTTGGATCAGAATAGCGAATGCGAGCAATTAGCACTACGCGTCGTACGTCGTCGCGCTTTTCGGGGCGGAGTTGTGGGTGATACATCATCGCGGGTGGTTGATGTTTATCGATACTCCGTAAACACCGTCTCGCAGGCTGATGTCGGTGACACAATCATGATCAGCGCCAAACTTTCAACACAACAACCTTATCCAGTTTGTTGGATTTCTACAATGTATTTTCACTTTTGAAGTTTTTTTATGTCCAAAAAATATTCACAAAGATAATTAAAGAGCAATTTTACATATTTTTCAATGTTTTTTTTAAAAACAATTCATCGAAAGTAACAGATTTGGTAGCATTGCACTATTTTGTCCCATAGTGCACATGGTGAGAGAATTAATTTTCTCAGAGAAGTTGCCAACCAACAAAATCTCACTCCTCGCTATAGTGAGCATCCCAGCCAACCAAATCTCATTGTTGCGAGAAGTGAGATATTGGTGGTTGGCTGAAATGTTTGGAGTGAAGCGGTGAACGTTTTGCTTCCTTCTCATTATAGTGAACGCTGAAGCGATTTCGTTTCACACATTTCGATTTTTTTCTTTCGCATTATAATTGGTGTTAACAATAAAACTGGTCTTTTCTAAGTCTTTTTTTTGCTAAAATTTCTATACGTTTTTATGTAAAGCATTATGAAACCGCCAACCAGTTAGCTCACTCCAAGGCGAGGAAAACGTACGTGAGTAACGGATTTCGTGAAAATGAGGAAGCGTGAGAAAAAGAGAGAGCGAGAGAGTGAGAAGGCGAGACGCGATGTCGCTCATTTCATGCGTGCATTTTGGAAGCTGGCCGGTGAGATGAAACGTCTTGCCGCTCAGTTCATTTCGAGCCGTTGCGAGGATTGGTCGCGAGCCGCGAGTGTGAATGTCGCTTACCGTGTGGCATCGTGTGGTAGTATGTTCAAAACCCCGGTTTTTGTGCTTGTGTGTGTGCGCCTGTTATTTTTTTGATTCAAACCAGGCTCAACCGATCGCGACCGATAGCGGCAATTGCAATTTGCAATGAGCAGCACTTAAATGTACGTTTGCAGTAAAAAGGGTGTCAAATTCAATCGTACGTAGGTTGTTTTGTGTTGGTAGATGTGTGCAGGGGCAGCAAAAAAAAAAAGAGTGCACAAGTGGAAAATATTTAAGAGCAGTGCACAAAATGTTATTAAAATTTGTGACCCAAAAAGTGGGTCACTTTTTTTGGAAGGAAGCAAAAATTAAACATAGTGCAAAATGTTGTGCAAAACATAGGCGATCTTGTGTACAATCGATGGTGTGATAGTTCAGTACTGTTTTTAAGAATAAATTGAGTGATGCTGCCACCTGTAATGTCAATTTGGCGTACCTGTGCTGTGTGTGCGTATGTGTGGGGGCACTATAATTACGAAGCAAATTGTCGAAAAGTACACTCACTCTGGCTCGCTACGATCGCACTAATTAAAAGTCCCAAATAGAACGTGCGTTTTGTCTGAAGGTACAATAGCATCCATCCATCAAACGGTTTCCTGTACCGAACACACCAAAAAAAACGCACACATACACACCTGTCGCATTGCTCGCTTTTTGATCTCATCCCATCAGTTTCCCCGGTGGCTGGTCGGTATTCGTGTTAGAACCTTTAGTGAACCACCAACCGCTCACTCACACGTTCACGTGCAGGAGAAAGATCGTTTATATCTTGCCAACCATTTCTGCAGCATCCGGTGTTTTGCTTCGCGCGCGTGTGTGTGTGTGTATGTGCGTGCTGGTGGAAAGGTTGAACCAAACAACATAAAAAAGAAAACAGCTGGAGAAAATACGTTCCATGCTCCAGGGGAAGGAAAGTTCGATGATCGGACAAATCATTACTTGCTCACTCAGGCGCTCAGGGTAAAAGAAGCGAAGAAACGAAGAAGCAGTGAGTGATGAGAAGTTGTTCTACCGCAACAACCACTTGTTTCTTCTCATCTGGTCTGCTGTCTGCCCGCACTAGCGCAGCTGTGGGATGGGAAGCAACCAAAACCCACCCGGAAGATCCATTTTAAAAAGTGAGGTGAAATGATGTGAAAATTAACGTACTTGTTAAGATTTAGCCCATCCGTCTGTTTCTTCTGTGTGTGGCTGCCACGTTGGTGATGTGTGTTTAATGGACTGTTTCAAAGTTGTCCTTTCAAAACAGTGTTTTTAGCTTAATCGTATCGTAATAGACAGTTTGAAGTAAGGTAATAAGGCTTTTAGGGTATAAGGCAGTACAGGGTTATAATACGAATCAATTTGCAATTATCGCGCGGAACTTTGCAATTAGCAGTAATTCGAACTACGCGGATTTCTTTGGTCGACAAAATCCGCCTAAATCGGGAAGTGACTGTATTCTGCAGCGCGTATCCTTTCACAAACAAAAAGAAGTAAAAGCATACACACACACACCCCTATCCAACGCGGCAACGGTAAAGCGTCTACCGGTGGTGAACGACCGATTTAGCAGCAGTTGAAACAATAATAATCAAAATCATGCGAGAATAATTCATGCAATGGAGCGCGCTCGGCCACGGTGCTGTGCCCGCCCGCCGACTACGCTTAAAAATAAGCAACGCACAATTGTGAACGGTGGTGAAAAATCATACGCCGCACTTCGGCCAGAAACCACAAGGAACGGAAAAAGGCAACGGCCCCTACTACCCCCCCCAAAAAAAAAGCGAGCTGTGTGTGTGTGTGTGTGGGTTTATGTTTTTATTTCCTTCGCCTTCGTAAAGCTTGCCGTTTGGTGAGACGTTTTTCGGTGGTGCGCACATAAAAGTACGGCACCACACCATTAGAAGGCGCAAAGCAGGAACCATCCACACAGAAGAAGAAGAAAAAAAAAGTCCGGGTGATCAGACGCAAACGAGCTGGAACCATCGATCGTGGAATAATATTTCCTTCATTTGCTGCTGTACCATGGAGAGGGGGAGGGGGGGGGGGGTGGGGCGTCATCACACGACGAACGGGGCGCAAGAAGTTGAGACCGTCCCCCAATCTCATTATTTTGAGGGAAAGGAAGGAGCTGAAAGCTGAGAAGAGAGAGAGAGAGAGAGAGAGAGAAAGGTGTTAATTAAACTTTTCTTGACTTTTTGCACTTAGTATAAGTTAGAATTGTGGTTTCAAATTGAAGAACTCGGGTCCAGTTGGGATTCGATACCAAGTCTCGGCCATGTTAGCAACCGGTTCCGCTATCACTAAACCACCCGGGCCGCTCTTGATCGGTCAACCTCGGACCTACATAAAAAGGGTCATGGTGTTAAACACCGAACGCCATAAATAATGTAATAAATCCCTTTTAATCAACGCCTCCTGTACGGTCTCGGGGATAGCAATCTCGCAATGGAAAAATCACACCATCTCATAATTTCTCCCGCATCGGAACAGCAGCTGCCGAAAGTTCGTGGTGGTTCGGTTCATAGGTGATAAATTAATTTTAAAATCATCCCACTTATCGCCGAAACAGAAACAACGTGCGTCCCCATGAAAGAAGGGACCACTAAATCGGGTCAAATGTCGACGCAAATTGATTGATATTTCGAGTCAAATTTTAAAGATTAGGTGGTTGAAAGTTGAAGAAAGTTGTTTAACATGCTGTTTTGGCAGTCTAATGATTCTGTGTTCTGATGTTCTGAGCATGATTCTCTCGAACACTGTCCAGAAGCTGCAGTTAATTTAGGACAGGAATAATAGCTCGAAGAAAGGAGTTTGCTCAGTCCGGAGTTTAGGGTCTCTTCAGAAGTGTGATCTTCTGCCGTCTCTGTGCACATCACTTCTCTCTGTCGAATAATCTCAGAAGATTCTCAGAACAACCATGTCTGTACCCTCAGCATATGTCAGAAGATCATCAGTATTAACTCATCAGTAGATGGTTTTCCGAATTTTCTCCTTGCAATCTTTGAAGGCTTTCGCTAACGCTAACTGTCTGGCCCGTCTCCCAGACGTAAAGCTCTTGATGGTTACAAAGGGCCTTATCCTAATTTTCTCTCTGCCTTCATCTGGCATGTGATGTTCCACAAGACCCATGGTGAACATGGTCCCGATCTGATCAGTGAAATATTTCCTTTAGGAAATGATTTCCTCACTGTGCATACTGTTGCCCACAACAACAAAATAAAGACGCACAATAGCTTCACCTTTTCTCTACTGGCCTAAATATTAAATTGTTTTCAGATGTCATTGGCAAAACGTTTGAAAGGAAACAACCAACGCTTTGCACCATTTTCAAGGCTCAATTCAAAAATGGACAGAAAAAAAAGAAAACAACACCGAATGCAAATTTTCCATCCGTGGAGGATATCAATATTCATGCAAATGTTTTTGCCATAGGTTAAACACCTTCACGGCATACGTAATAGTGGTCTGCAAAACCCATACCGTACGAAGCATCCTACTTCCGGTGGGAATATGAGATAATAGCTGGGAATTACATAAAATGAAGTATAGGCAAGCTTTAAGTATGGCACAGCTGAAGGAAGCAGATGACTTGTTTTCTTTTTAAAGCCCCCGTTTCTGCTGCCACAGTGCTGGCAACAGACACATCGCAGAAACGATAAATGATAATGAGGAAATCGTATCGGAGCAGTATGGAAATTGGCAAAACCATCAACGCGAATAGGTGGCGCGAACGTTTTACTCTACGGTTCCTTCTTCTTTTGCGTTTGTTTATGCTCAGGGTTTAGGAGTTCTTCTCGCGCAGCCGTGTCGTGTGCACATTAAAATGCATTTCTTATAATATTTGATATTAAAGCAGATGATGAAAACAAAATGAAAGACTGTCGTAAATGAGCTATCACCTTTGATGGTTAAGGAGTATCAACCACCAACTCAACTCAACAATGCGTTTTTGTTGAACTCTAATCGATAGCACGTGAAGGCAGATGTTGCGAAACGGCGGGTCATTCAGTAGTTTGAACCAGTTGCAACTCTTTACTTAAATATTCATTCATATTCATATTTCGGAACTTGCGACTTGAGCATGACGGGAGCAAGAAACGAAAACCGATTCCATATTGTTCCAATAAACCTCCGCAAGCTTTGTTCCTCCTCTGCTCGGACATCACACTCCAGATTCGACGGTTCTCGTCCCGTGTCCCCCGATCGACGCGTTGCATAATTGATCGAGAGCAGCGAGCTCTCGGGAGATGGAGGTTACGGGAAAATGATTTATCAAATATGGACGATGGCGCGACGATAAAAAGGAGGGTCCGGAAAAAAACGTCTGTCAAAAAGTGGGCCATCTCGGACAGATCCGACAAAGACGAAGTTGCGAACCGGAGAAAACGTATCCAGGTATTGGACGTTTTTCAGACGATCCCTTTTTAGATAACTGACGTGTGATGAGGGGGAAATTAGAAATTGCTGGGGGGGGGGGGGCGGAGGAGGAGGTACTCCGAAAGGGTTGGCTGCAGCCGTCAATTTATTCAATGTGCTTGATAAAATATCTACGAGCAAAATTGTCAACCACGACGCGCAGATACACGGGAGAGTCTCGCACGATGTCCCTTACGAGAAAAAGTCGTCCATTTGGGGGAGAAACAGTCGGTCCACGATATAGATATCGTAGCTCTGTAAATGGTGGTCTCTTGCTGTTTGGTGTGTATCGTACGGGAAATTACATCATACGCGAGCACAACTCTCAGCTGGTAGATGCACCAGCTGCGGGACTGCGAGACAACACCGTTTGTGCAACTTCCGAATAAGGACTCTTTCTCCTGGGCGTGGAGTTGACTGACTGTCTCACTGCCCTCTACAGAACTACTCCTGATGTTAGGTTGTGTGTGTGTGTGTGTGTGTGGAGTGAAAATATTATGCTCCTGCTCATGCAAGTTTAATTAGACAATTCCACATGTGTTGCTTCGCTATCACGACCTTCGTCCCAGAGACAGATAAAAACCGAGAACCCTCATTATCTTTCAGGGACTTTCAGGGGAATGATTAAATTCAAAAACTAATCCAATCTCCAGTTGGAAACTGTCAAGCATTATTTATTTACGAGCTGGCTCTTGGCGGGCCAGAATTTCTGATCTGATTTGATTCAGGGGCACTCTGCTCATTTGCAAAACCAATTCGCTACCCCCTCCCTAGAGCTATCCTCGCTATTCCACGCCTCGACCACGGGTTGAAGGAAGAGGACCCTGGAAAAGCTAATCAAATTAAGCATTATTGACCTCACACTCTAACGCCGCCGGTCGTTTGGAGTTCGTTTCGAGCGCTCAAATCAACTTCGGATTATATGAAGATCGATTTGCTGCTACACGGGCGAAGAAAGGTTGTTTGGCGTTTGTAGTTGGCGTGTCCGCGGCTGGACCCTGTGTGCAATACCCCTGGCGGGGTGTCCCTGGCGAGTCGTTTTCTGGTTGACACGGTTGGGTTGGGTTTTTGTGCGATCAGACCTAAGGTTTGTGGGGATCATCAATAAATCATGCTTATCCTCGTTAATGTTACGATAATATTACGTCCAGCGGGATGCACGTCACGCAAAACCCCTGCTCCAGTTCGAGCTGCCTCATTTGAATATGCCCTTCTTAGAACATCCTCGGGCACGGTCGGAGCGCAAAACTTACACTTATTCAATGAGAATGCGATCGAATGTCTAAGCACGACTTCTTGGGAAATTCTGTCGCCCACAATCGCTTCAAGAAAAGAGAGCCCGGCTACCGGCTCGTCATCATCTACTACAGCTTAGGTAAATACAGGTCACCAATGGCAGACGCTTTCTCTCCTTGCTCGGGGGTTTTTTTTTTCTTCTGTCATAATTTGTGGTGGGCAAATCATTTTCCATTTTCCCATTCAACACACGGGGATCGTGCGGGCGACCGTTTCCCGCGGGGTGACCATCCCGATCCACCTGCCCTGTCCGTCCCCCTGAAGCCTGTAGGCATTTTCCCCAGTCTGTTGTGCCTTTCGTTTTGCCCGCGAAGAGCCCATCTTTCTTCATCGCGTGGTAATGCCATTTTGGATCACGCGCTAATCGCGCCTGGGAATTAGAACATGAGAATTGGATCTACTGTGAGCGTTGTTTTTTTGTTGTTGTTTTGTTGTTGCTGTGCCGAGTTTCTTCTGGCTAGGAGTTTTCCTTCGGTGTGGGAATGATACTGATGAACTGGCTCGATCGACACGTCTGTTTTTTTTTCTGCGTGTTTTTGTTAACAGCAATTAATCATAAGAGATTAAGATGCTCTGAAAGGCGCGATGACAGGTCCAATAAATGGTTGTAAAGTATGAGACGCGTAAAACACGGGCAACTTCACAGCTGAACTAGCAATATGGATTAGTGGCGAGATGAGTAGCGTTATGCCAAAAACGTTGGAAAAAAAGTGAGAATTGATTGTGGCTCATCGACCACTTGAACTATTTGCTAATTGTACACCCTCCCACCGCGAGTCGGACAGATGTCGGCTCACATTCTATTGTTGGCGGTCCGTTAGCAGTCTCGATAAGCAAGTTGGTGGAAGAAGGCGAGTCGATGGTGCAACCTGGCTGAACCGTTTGCCATTATATCACCCGATTACGGCGATACTACTCCCTTCATTGTGTGGAGTGATCCATTTTGCCATTGCGATCTTAATGTCCACTGTTGCGGGAAGCGATGAAGGGTTAGGTAAATGGATTCCTCCTTCTGGAAGGTTACCGTTTTATGTAAGTCCTTCACAGGCGACCTCATTGGATGATTGAATACGCGTCATGAACCGGTGTACTTTGGACATACGCAAACGAATCGGCTTAAAGTGTGTTCCAAGGGTTAGTTGTTGGTCCCTGATGGATATAATTAGGCGCCAATTTCCACACTCTCCAAAACCCGTAACCTCTAGCATCAAGCTACACTTTGTAATAATTTACAACTCTCCACCATTGGCACTGCTGCTGCTGCTGCTGCTGCTGGTTGATTGCTAATCATTTGTCTGTTGATCTTTCGAGGCTCACTTAAACCTATCCGCGTAGCAAAACGCTAAGCAGTAGGCGCAATATGGCCGGTTACAACACACCACTCCTGCGCGCAGCCATGCCTTCAATGTCACTAATTTACAGCCCACCGCTAAGTAAGCGGGCAAACCCCTTTCCGGCCAAGCTGCCCCCCCTACCTTTGGGTCTTTCTTCCGCTTGAAGTTGTTGTCGGTCGGTGGGCTCGTCAAAACTCGGCAAGAAATTTGAAGTGTACACTGTGGGCTTGTGGACCTCTACTCTCGAAAAAAAAACACACAATTACGTCGGCCAGTTTTCGCGGTCGTCCCAAATGATGTCCATCAGTGCGAGGGTTTGTTCGGTGAAGTGGAAGACGGTCATTGCTTTTCCGTTTCCAATACACACACACACACACACACCCTTACCCAGCGGATGGAGTTGGCAGGAGTTTAACCCAGTTAGGGTTTAGCCTTTCCAAATGCCAAGACCACCTAATCCTCCCCATCATCGTACGATCGCGAGAGATCAGCTGTGGTGATGTTGGTTTGTATTGGATGTTGTTGTTTTACCGTTCACCACAATTGGACATCGGAGTGGCTTTGGACTGGATCTGGAGATTCTCCGCAGTCCCCCCGAGTGATCTCGTTGGCCACAATTGAGAAGTCGTGCGTTTTGCTGCTCGAATTAAGCGGTACGGTATGAACGGTTCCGAAGTACTTCCAAGGCTTTTTTTCTCCTGAGCTCCTACAATGCACTTTTGGAGCCATAATCGCATTAAACTGGAACGAGCCCAGCGATCGTGGCGTCGATGGAACTGTGTATCCAATTATACTTTCAATCTTCAAGCCTAGAGATCATACAGAGATCCATCGTTTCTGCCAACTCTGTGACGTCGTTACCCGTAGCAACCGTGTGCATCTGGGATCATTACAGTCTGACCAAGCTTTTCCACGATCGTGATCCCCTAGTAGAAAATCACGACCTACATCACGAGCTTTTTGAGTCGAAAATCTGGGTTTTTTTTACGTCGAATCTAAATCTGTAGTTAATGGGAGCTCTAAAGTTTGTGGTTCGGAGTTTGCCAGTCTCTCTTCCCCTGGGGTGTTTAGCGAGATTCACTTCGACAACCTACACACGGGACTTCCCCTTTTTGTTGGATCGTACGAATCCGTTTATCTTCTCGATCGGTTCTCTGTCTGACGGGGGTCGGTTTTGGGAGTTGAAACTCGTAGCTAGAAGGCATCAGGAAACCGGTTTTCGCCAAAAACCTACCACTGTAGCATTATCGCTGGCGACCCCTGATCGTGGCGCCTGCTCCTCGTGCATGAAGTCTTCACCACCAAATTGCTGCTGGAATGGGATGCTGTTGTGTGCTGGGTGCACTCGGAACTCGGCTTGAGTTTTGCAACAGCCGTGCCTCAAAAAAAGGTGGGCATAAATTACACTAAATCATCCCAAATAATCTTCCCGCGGGCGTAGCACAAGTCACCACCGCTCCAGACAGGGCGGCAGAGTGGAGCTGTTGTGAGCGTCCATTAGGCAATGGTAGAATGAAGTGCAACCGGCCAAACAATCACGCGCCCCGGTACACAATTCGGTGTGTTCTGGTCTCAAGCAAGCTCATAAAGGGACTCTGCTCCTGCCACAGCGGTTCCTTCCAGGTACCTTTTCTGTCCGGAAGGCACTAGTCATGGTCTGAATTTTGGCAGTGACAGCTCTAACGTGCGGGCCGCCGGGCTTCAAACACATCAATCATTTGGGATGAATTGATTCTCGGTAAACACGAGACGTTGATGAAACGTCGGCTCGAGTATGTGTGTGTGGGGGGGGGGGGGGGGGGGGTTGAAGAGAAGCCGGATGTGTGCGTGTGAAGGAGAATCGGTCAAGAAAGACAAAATGGTTTCATTTTCATCGGAATGCGTGCCGGGATGGAACGAACTAGCTGTGGAACGTCTTATTGATATTTCGTTCTCAGGCGATGGTGTTCTTGGGGCGAGGAATCTGAGGATCTTCGCAGGAACTCGACTGGGGTTTTTACCGGGGTGGCCTTAAAGGGATGTTTCGAAATTGCTGATCTCTCTCGTATAGTGCTCTTGATGTAAGATAATTTTTATAGACCTGCCTTCTTTAAGTCTCAAATTCAGTCTCTTGTACATCCTTTCTTGTGTGCCCAATTTATTGGATGTCTTGTCCGGAATGGTTTGTTCTAATCAAGGCTCAAAGTTGCCGTTTTTTCTTTGGTTTCGATCAAAGACACTCGGACCATACATAACCTTACGCTTCACAACATCCGCGAACCCTTTTCTGTAGACCACATTAGTTTAATGGCCGTAACGACGACTCGCAATCCTTGAGGCTGGTGTGTCCATGTTGGCTGGCGAAGCTTTTAATTACTGCATCACGTGTCACACACACGTTGTGCCATCTAACTACCAAACAAAAACATGCAAAGCTAA
The DNA here is from genome assembly GCF_013141755.1 of Anopheles stephensi. Lineage (NCBI taxonomy): Eukaryota > Metazoa > Arthropoda > Insecta > Diptera > Culicidae > Anopheles > Anopheles stephensi. Next base: position 3,306,996 of record NC_050202.1, on the reverse strand, counting down.
TAACCTGGACACGAGGAATCGCCATGATGCGCCACTAAAAGCTCAACTCGGCAGAAGGCTTCTCCGCCTCATTCAGGGTAATTACGGATATAGTCGCCGTTTTTTTTTCTCTCAACTTTTTCTTCACCGAGCGAAGGATTTATGAGCGTGAGAGAATTGCTTGAAATTACGTGTCGACGCAAACGAAATTGCGGCGTGTCTCTTCCTCCAGCTTAGGCTTCGGACAGGAGGGTAGTTTCTAGTTGTGGTTGGTTTGGCGACCTTTTCGGGGTGGGCACATACACCAAACACGAAAAGAGGCTTGGCTTTCGCATATGACACGTTAACCTTGGCGCTGGAAGCACAATTCTGCGACAATGCGTATCTGTGTGTGTGTCCCTCAGCAAATTAATTACACTTCTTTGTACACGTGGTTTTTGGTGCGGTGACCACCATTACCAATTGGTAGGTGAAAGTGAAATGCATAATTGAATATTGGCTGGATAATGTAATCAACCATTTATCATGCTTACATGATCTGGTGTATTGCGTTACCGGGAGGGAGAGACAGCTGTAACGCATGCATGACTCATTGAGATGTATCCCTGAGCCGCTCGTTTATCGGTCCACTCTGATCAGCGGTTTGCTTGCCGCCTGGTGGTGGGGCCTTTCTTGCCGTATCGCAAATGTTACCCACATCATCAACTTCATAGCTAATAGTCCACGCGGTAACAAAACGATCACGTTTCGGCAACAAGATCTGCTCCAGATTAGCAGCAGCCGTAGGTTTAGTCATAGGTGAAAGGGAAACAAACTGGGACTGGGTACCAGTGTTCCCTGCATCGCAGAAACCTCGACCTACGACGCAGTACTCTGTATCTCACAATCGCCCGTGTTTTTGTATGGGCCAGGGCCGAAGATGCCGAAGATCGTGACGAGAAGTGTCTGATCACTGCCATGCCATAGTCTATAGCCGAGGCAAGACAGCAGCAGCATCCTAACGATATCCGAGAAGTGTCTGGAAAGAATCGTGGCCACAATGCTCGCAATGTATGCTGTGATGTCTCTCGCAACATACAATGTGGAGTTCCTCCTGCTGTGTTGGGTTTCCATTGTTCAGTCGCGAGTGTTTTCTTCTGCCAAAAGGGCAATTAATCAGACACCGTTGCCTCCATCTCGTTCTGGACGTTTGATCTGTGCAGCAGCGTCTGTGTGCACGATTGTTTTAGCCGGCCCCTGCCTATACCGTCCTCCGGCTGGCTTACGCTAGACACAATGTCCAGTGCGACGGCTCGGTGAACATGATAGTGTCTGCACGACCGGTGAGGAGGTTTCGTTGCTTCACTTCCTTGACAGCGATCATTCACCGTTGGCGGTTTGTGGGCTACCATCCAGGTCCCATTATGCCGTCCAATCTACTGACAAACAACCGGCCCAACGCTCCAGGAGAGCTTTCGCCCTTCCCTCACCAAAAGGTCCAACGGTCGAAGTGTCCAGTCCCAACCGCTAGTAGAGGTGGGACTCCATAATCACCTACTCTCACTTTTACTTCTTGTTTTACGGATCGTAAGTAACGTAGAGTAGTATTGCTTTTTTTGCTGTTGTTTTGCTGGCTCGTAGTTGCGGGTGTGATCTTATGGAGTAGTGGGCAGAGAGAGAGAGAGCTCTACGTATCGCTTTGTCCGGTTCGTAAATGACTTCCTCGTTGTGTCCGTCGGGCACTTCCCTTTTTTGGTCGCAATCAACATTTGTAATTGTGCCTCGCACCGATCGATGTTGGACATCATCATCATTCATTATCAAGAAATCGGAGTTACTGACGTCACGAGCTCCTTACATCCGCAATAATCACAATGAGATGTGACTGTTCTCCGTTTGCGCTCTTCTAGTGTTTTGTATGACGTTGAATCGAACCACCACGTTCAAGAATAACCAGCAAGGTCAAATTTGAAGTCTTTTTGTTTGTTTGTTTGTAAAATGGCACATAATGGCAATTGCATATCGTTTTTTATCCACTGAAAATCTCTAGCTCTCACTCACTCTATCTCTCCCACTCTTTGATGTACGCGGAAAATGTGTCTGAATTGCTTCGAATTTTCCACGCCACAATAATTCACGGAATGGGAGATCCGTGTTCCCATCATGTTCCCATGAAATCGGACCGACTGCCCGGATCCCGGATCCCGTTCGCTGTAAGGCAAAAAATTGGTGCAGCCTTCCAGCCACTGAGCCGCGGGAACATTTGCAGCTCCACAGCTGGTCCAATTTTCCAAGGTGTGCTGTGGTAAGCTGGGTCCAGGTTTGATGATTCACGCGCATTTTCCATAAAGTGATTTGTTCCACCGCTGCTGCTGCTGGGGAGTGCTGTCCTTGGATGATAGGGGAAACGGTGTGCTCGCTGTGGAGCAAATAGGATTACACGCTAACGCCGCCTCCGGAGTGGATCTTCGGAGCGGCAACACTGTTTGCATTTAGCTGTTTGCAAACACTCAGAACAGATCAAACATTTGTTGCAACGAGAATGAAGGGTTAGATTTATCGGTAAATGGTGTGCAAGCTATGAAGATTCGCTGGCTGAAAGCTTTTGATGAAGAGCTTTTTTTTTGAAAGTCCCTCAATGTTCCGAAAATGGCGACTGCTCGCACTCCATTTTTCCTTCCGCAATTTTTGGAAACGCTAACGCCATGCATCGCAAATAGTCAGGATGGGTTAGTCGCGGTTCACTGTTTTGCCGTAAATCGGTGGAACAAACGTACCACCGGCCGCACCAAATCGCTGTGACTTGCTGATGACCTCGAAACACCGCCGAGGGCTGTCAGTGTGCGTTTGCCAATATTGACCTAGAAAATAAAACATTACTACAGCTTGTTGGTTTACGGCACCAAACTAAATATCGACACTCTTGATTGTCATTGCAAATCGGCCGGTTGAATTTGCTACGCTTCTTTCCAAAGCCAAACCGCTGCTGGACCGTAACTAAAATATTTTCTCAATAATTGAACCCTGAAATGGGCGCGCGAGTGGTGCGGCGCCACATTCAGCTACTGCGAGGTGATTTACTGGTTAAAAAGGCAGGGTTTAAAAACGGCAAAATACACGACGGCCCAGTGTACGACGGGTGATGTTTTCCTTTCCTTCCTATATACCATTGCGGGCTAGGTCGTTTCGTTCCGTAACTGATCCCCCCCATCGAATTAGGCACGGTTTATTTTATTTTTCACGCTGTGAAACGCGGGTACGGTTTTGTGTAAACACTTCCTTTCCAAATAATTTTGTTGCACCGTTTTTTGTTTGTTGTGGTTGTGGTGTGCGCTATGATTAAAAACGGGGCAAGCACATAGATTTGTCGAAGTGGACAATTGTCATTTTTGCTGTTCGGCCCGCGTGTTGTTGGTGGTAAATGTTTGAGGGATAGCGAAGAGTAAATGTTTTTCTTTTAAATCAGGAAGTTATTCAGTTATTTGTGCATTAGAAGGAGATTTGCGTTTGTAAATAAACATTAGGCTTAAATATTTTCAAAGGGTTTTAGCTCAATATATCCTCAATTTAGTAGCAAGTCAGCTTTGTCTCGTCAAAGAAATCAGATCGCTGACGGTAAAGCTCCCTTTCTCAATTCTTACGCTTCTCTACCATTTATCGTACGATCACATTCCCAAGGTGAGATTGTATCTTATCACTTAACAATCAAGCAAACAACAATGGACCACCCCTGTTCCATGTTCTGTTCACCATCAAAGCTGACCGGTTGACAGAGCACGGCGTGTCAGAAAGACGGTTTCGACTTACGCCCCGAGCAGGCACAATTTGTACGACTTCCATTCTTTCGTGCGCTGGAACCTTAACACAACCTCCGAAAAAAAACAAAACTTCCAGCTGCACAAAACGCACAATTAAACAATTCTCTTCGCTCTTGCGTTAAAAGTGTGTGGTGCGGGTGCGTGGTGCTCTTCCCATCCCAAAAATCGAGGAAGTGGTTACATTTCAATTTGGTTGCGTTTTAAGTGTCGTATTTAAGCGTCGCACGTGACATTGGACGCAACGGAAAGCCAAGAATCGGTGGTACATGCGCAACCGGCACCGTACATCTTGGCCAGTGTGTTGACAATAGTCTTGTCGACTCCCCCCCGCCAAGCCAACTTACGCAAAGTAGCGTAACGATCATAAAGTCCCCCCCCCCCCCCCCCACAATCCGCATCGGTGTGCCGCATGTGGTGTGTGACATTGTGGTTAGGATTTGCTTTGTCGCGCCACATTCATTCGACCCGAAACCGGCGGCGTTGTTTGCGGTTTAAATGTCGACCGAGAGTGCGCCTGGAAGAGCTAACAAAACAGCAACCCCGACTGGGCTGTGGTCGGGTTTCCAGCTGCCATGAATCGGGGCTATTGTTTCGAGCGATTTCTTAAGACCAGATTATGAGCCGAGAGGCCATCAGCATCTCTCGCGCTAACGTTGTCCCGCGATCACACCCGCCAACAGTCGGGCAGATTGTTGACAGATTGGATATAAAGCGTGCGTTGTGCACAAGAAGGATTAGCTTTCGTTTAATCTGTGTTTTCATTTCAAATGTTAGGGACGCGATCATTTTAATTTAATTAGCTCCTTATATTTTAGCTTAGAACAACTTTTAGAGGACTTAATATTTAGCACGAAGCTTTATAGTGCACGATTCAATCGAAATTGCTTTTGTGCGGTTTAATCTTCACCTGGATGAGATGGTCGGTGGTATAGTGGCAGCAGTGTCAGTTGCTGCTAACACGAAGGGACTGATTTTGAATCCCATCCGGGGGGGACTGTGTTTCAACGGGCGAAGGTGATTTTCTTTTTCTTAGCTGCTGGTTAATTAAGCCAAGGATGTAAGAGTTTGTGATGCAAAAATGCAAAAGAGAAGAAGGCAACAACATCTTCTTAAGAAAAGAGACACATAAGCCAAGATCACGATCATATGCAGACATATGACAGATGCGTGAGAAAATATTGAAAATCCTCTTTTAGCTGTGTCTGCATTAAGCTTATGCAACACTGTAATAACGAAATCTTAATCCCAGAAGGCTTAGCTAGCAGCAAATCTAGCACTCACTGATTAAGCACAAACGAAAAAAAAGAACCTAGAAAGTGAAAACAGACAATACGGCATCAGTCCGTAATAATTAATAAATAAATAAATAGAAAGTGAAAACAAATACCACCAAAGTAAATCCCTCCCACACGTCTGCATCTGCTTCTGTTGCCTGCCTCCTCAGAGTCTTTATTTTGAAAGGTAAAAGTGCACCAGTTAAATCCACTGCTCGGTGATCAACCGCTCTTTCTTCGTGAGGTAGCAATAGAAGGGAACAAAATTCTTTCCTTACTTACAATGCCCGTTCCCAGTTTCCAGTCGTGACCACCCGAGTATGTGTCCTGTGCTGTCAAACTTCAAAGAGAGCACACTGGAAGCAAGAGAACGATAACGCGGGAAACAATGTACATCACAGAAAACCGCTGAGTGCGAAAGTGTGTTTCCTGTGTGGAAAGGTCTGCATAGGCAAGGTCGATAAAAAACGACTGCATCTCGCCTCCAACCCGCGTAGTTCAAGTTGTAGATGACGTAAAAAAAATCTTACCTCTGCCTATAGAAATGATGCCCTCTCTCGCAGGGGTTCGGCGCAGAATCCACTTAGACCTGCAGAGAGTTTCACCAGTGTTGATGACGTGTGTCATATCTTGCAGAGTCGGCAGAGTGATACTCTCAACCGGGTACGAACACAATGGTCTTGCTGTTGAAGCATGACCAAAAAATGAGTTAACAAACGATAAACTGCATTGAATGTAAATAATGCGTACTCTGTCGAGCGCTTGATATGGTTGTGCTATCTTCTTCTTCTTCTTTGGCCTAACTACCTCTTAGGTGATGCCTGCCATTTCTGGCTTACTAGACTTAAAGATACCACCTAGTTGGGTAGTGAAGCCCCTCACTACGGGTCCGGATGGGATTTGAACCCCGGTCCTGCCGTTTGAAGATCAGCGCCTCTCTGCTCTGCTCTGATGCTGGCCACTTCTAGCGAGCCACGTGCAGAGATCGAGATTTTCATTCACCATTTTCTTTCTATGAATAATCGTAACAAAAAACTCTCGCTACAGCAGCTGCTGGGAAATTGGAAAGTGCGAGACAGACGCCATCTAAACGTATCGCTAGTTTTCGATAGTGTGTTTTCCAGTGTTTGTTGTTTGTTTGTTACTGCACTGTTTTGCGTTCGCCCCGCTGCTTTTAATTGTTCGTTTTACATCCTATTTTCACTCTCGGTTGCTGGAGATGATGACTTTTTTGCGTGCGGTTGGTGTCTTTTTCTCCTTCTGTTTGTTTATTTCCTACGAAAACAAAGCAAAACGGGAAGCTGGTAGAGTAGAAGTGTGAAAAATAAGTTATTAAAATGCGTAATAATAATGGAAAAGACCAAAGGGGAAAGAAAAAGTTAATCGAAAAGTGAGTGCAACGTATGAGGAAAACCAAATGAAAAAAGTGTGCGCACGTGCCACCACACACAAGCAAGCAGGGTACGCCAAACAACGAAACGATCAAAGACAAAGAGACAAACGTACCTTCAAAGCAAAGTAATTTCCGTACGTTCTTTTCATTTCCTTCACGATAAATTTTACAATCATCCTCCTCGGTGCTTCCTCAGCAGCAGCAGCAGTTCCGTGAGTGATCGCGAGTGTGCAAGAAAAAGCAAAGAGAAAAAGAATCAATTGAATCAAGTGAAAGTGGGGTGAAAATAAGCAAAAGCGAGCCAAAGAAATTGAAAAAGAAATCACCACCGGCCACCAGTCGCGAGATGATCCGGAGCAGCAGCAGCAGCAGCAGCAGCAGGCAGACGCTGCCGGCCAACTGCGTGGTGTGAGGATATGTGTTGGTTCTTTGCTGTTTGTTGTCGGTGTTCGACGTAGTATTTGCGTTTTTTGTGTTTTAATATACATCCCCCGCCCCGACTGTGGTTTGATCTTACGCGAGACAGATTTGCGGAAGGCAAAAGTTTTTGTATGGCATAAGAAGAAAAAAAAAGGCAGAAAGTTTACCCTCAAACGCTCTAGTGTGACGCATTTGGCGAGTGCTCGTCCGTCGTCGTAAGTCCCAAGTGGGAATCGCTCTTCCTTTCGCTTTCCACGCCGTTTTTTTTATCCTATCCTTTGCTCTCGGTGGTGGTGGTGGTGGTGTGAGTGCCCCGGGTGGAGAAGGGGGTGAACGGTGGCGATAAAGGGGCAAGGACGACAACGCTGGAGGATACGCTCTTCCGGTTGAGCAAGTTGCGCGAACGTTTGAAGGCGATGCTTCGCTCACCGGCACATCTGATCGGGCACGGTCCGGGAGCGGGCGGTGGGGGCGTGGTGGGGCTGCACAGTCATGCCTCGTCGCCGCCCCACGCCCGGCCCTCGCTGTTCGATTCCTGCCACAGGAAGATCCGGCTGATCGGCGGTGGTCCAGTCGCATTTCTCGGCGGTTTAGTAGCGTAAGTATACGGGGGCATTCTGTTCCAGCAAACCTGGAACGTTTTGGAATCTCATTCTCAGTTTCTGCTGATCTAATGTTCATGAATCGTCTCAACAAATTGTGCTAAATGTTCATATACTGTACGAATTAACAGAGGATCCTATATACCTCATTCCAGCAATGAGGTTTATTCCTATTTCGCTACCTGGTTTTCCGTGCTCCAACTTATATTTCTTGCCTGTGTGGCCAATATGCCAAGGGTAAAAAAGATAATTTTCCACGCTGTGGTAGATTAAAGCGCATTCTCCTCGAGGGGGGGAGGATGGGTTTTTCTCTCGATCCTTCCAGCTTGGACGATTAACATCATCCCACGATCTACATTCTTCCACCTGAATGATTCCAGCTTTTATGCATCTCAGGTGAAGACGGCCCCCTTCATCTGTGAACGATAGAATAAATCCTCTTTGCTGATTTGTTAAGGATTTTAGTTTTTGCTTTTCCAACCACCTTCCGTTGCATGTAAAATATTTGCTTGCTGTCCAGCAACAACAACAGACCAGAATAAATGTCTCGAATCAATCCACATTACCTACCGAAAGCGCTAAAGTTTAAGCTAGCGTTCCGCCTCCAAACCGTTAAACTTTCTCCACGAGCTGCACAAATTGAAAAGAAAAAAGATTTTCCATCCGCCGCTGCTTGCTGTGGGAAGCGCTTTACGGTTGAGAGACTTTTCGCCTGTTTGCTGATCGTGCCGTGCACTCGATAATCTCTTTCCTTCCAGCTAAGCTAGCCGGGCAGCTGCCGAGTCTGTCTGGGTGGCGATGGCGGTTGGACCGTGGCGCATCATCGTAATGTCATTTTCCACCGTCACATCCACCTTCTCCTGGGGAGGGGGCGACTTTGAGCGTCCCCGTTTGTTTTTTTCGTTGTTTTCGTTGTTCGGTCCTCATTGCCGCTGTCCACTGCTTTCTGTTGTTTTAATGAAACGCATCGGTAGATCGGCAGCTGCTCATACAGTGGCACTAGACGTTGGTGTGCGCACTGCGGAAAAGCAAATGAGCTGAATTTTCCCAGTTTATTTTCCCGGATCTTGTGTCTTCTGGGGGAAAGAGAGGGGAATCAGAAGGGCTGGAACGGTTCCTGTTACCGGTGTGGAGACATCAAAGAGACGAGCTGAATGCGCTCCGACCGCTGACAAATGGGATAGTAATGCTTACATACTTTTTCGGTGCGCAAGACGAATTCCGATTCACTCGTTGCTGAAACATGTTTTCTGATTCGATTCATAACAATTGTGATTTTTTGTTGTTGTTGGGGAAAAATGATTTAAACATTTATACAATGAGCTATGACTTATTGTTTCTTTTAGGTTTATGAACAAGCCTGTTACTGTTTTGAAGCATAATTAAGCATTTTCCACCATTTAATTTGACTAGAAAGCAGTTTTATATGCATATCTCAGGTTCTCTTACTATTGAGGCACATCATAAAAAGAGTCTGATTCTGATTAAAGAACGATTAATATTGGATACTCAGGCGAGTGCATGAACCGCTGTTGAATGGCCGACGGATGATCTGCCAGGCCTTCGACGAAGTAAGTCTCTCATGACGCAAGAACTGCGCCACAACCACGATCATAATGAAGCAGCAGCGAAAAGCCCCATTCCGACCCTGGGAATGTATCGAAACAAACCCCATTTTGCTGACGAAGCAGTTTCGCCATTGCTGTGTAAGAATCGATTCTTTTGCACCCGATCGATGATGATGATGATGATGATGGTGCTGATGGGAAAGTAAAGCATTTCGGATCCGCTGTACTGGTGTTTGTTGTTGTTATGGGGGAATGCTTTTTTTTTTTCTTCCCCGAAGCCTGTCCGCTGTGGAGTGGCGTGTTGCAAAAATAGCCCATTGGGAATTCGTATGAAGGAAGGAAGGCAAACGTCCTGAAGAATTAGACATGGGATCCATTTTCTTTCGTATTGTCTAGCATACTGTTCCCATGAAAATGAGAACGATGAAATATGTTACCTTCCGTGCACTGCGAAATTGTAACAGTAGGAGTTAACTTGAGAGCTTAAGTTCCAAACTGGCTGAGACTTGTTAGGATGGTTGGAGAAGCAGCTCCTGCTCCTTGAAGCTAGTAACGAGAGATAGCAGTAGTAAAATCATTTTTATTCTCTTTCTCCACCACACACTGTAGTGTAGTCAAATAGCTTACACCTCAAATACACTGTTACCACGCATCAGCAAGATGTACACACAGTATACTATTCCCTGAATCACTATGACACCCTCAACAACATACACTACGCTCCTCGGAATGACAATGTGTATGCTTTTGACGTCTACCAAACGCAATCCCATGTCCATGCGTGAATCAACTTCCGTGCTATTATCACGGTACGGATCGTACATCGGCGCATTGCATTGCATCATCCGTGTGATGTAGCTGTCAAAGAACGCACACTGACACCCGTCCTTGTTGGCCAGTGCAGTCGTCCAACTGTGCAGGCGCATGTACGGATAATGCTTCAGCAACGCCTGCAACGTTCGTCTCGTTTCCGACGTGTCACTGTTCTGCGATACGAACAACCAGTATCCATTGACGTGGCTGCGCTTTTCCACTATATTGTGACACATCTGCACAAACAGTGCGCGCGATGCGTGACCCCAAAGCTCGTACCCAAGCTGCAGTTGGAGACACGCGCCGTTGTTCAGCGTCTTTACGCCCGGGCGCAACTTTATCTTAATGCCACAGCACCGGTCACCGTCTCGGTAGTTAAAATGCGTTTTGATCAAATCCACCGTAAACACGGCCGTCACCTGTCTGCAGCTCAGCGTCAGCTGCAGCTGGGTCGCGGTGGTACAACGCACCGCAAGATCTATGCAGCGCCAGTTGATGCCGCCGGTGCGAAAGAATGTATCCGTCCGGCTGCCGGACGGTTCGTAGGGTTGATAATCGACCGGATAGAGGTGCCATTCGGTGCCGATGGCGGTCCGGTTACCGTTGGAGCACATTTCCACTATTGAATTTCTAGCCGTCGGAGGCTCTTTACACTGTCCAGGACGCTTGAGTCCCGAAATCACGGACGAGTAGAGTAGCAATAGCCAAAACCGCAATAGCACCATTGCAAGCCGACATGTAACGTGTGACTACGGGGCGACTTTTGGTGATGTCCAATATATAAGGCAGCACTACCTGTAAGATGATTTAGAGAATCGACCAAATCGATCAATCGATAGCAATTTCAGCATCAACCACTAATGACGTCTGGGTAACAGACCACCTTACCTTGGACTGGAAAGACACTTGGAGATTATGTGCGTAACTTCAACTTAACGGACATGAAAATTTGATTGCCTTTTGAAAGCATTGATACTGCGTGCTAAGGAGTCTATGACGAGCTGGTTCTGAAACACTTCTTAGCACGTGTGTTAAGGTTTAGACACGTTACATTTCCTTCATGAATGTATAATATCCTCAAACTATACCATCTAACGACTCTCAACATGGATCTAATTCTATTTTTTCTTTTTCTCTCTCTCTCTCCTCTACTTTTAGGTAAGTGTCCAGCGTGTGTATAACAGCCTTTTTACTACCCCCGTTGGACGCAGTCCTTTCGTAGGCAATCTATTTTTGGAGCAACACTTTCTCAACGCTGCACAATGGCTTCTAGCGATAGGATTAAAATTTTCATCCGAGTAGGTGGTTCCAGAGCGCATGCACTTTGCGTTGCGTTGCATTACCGGGAACAGGAACTAGTTCTCTAGCGAGACCTTCAATTACAACTACACCCTATCGCCTTGTGAGCCGTTCCAGCACGGCGGGGCGAAGGGTAGCTACTTCTAGACCAGTTTCTAAAGGTATCAGCTTAAAGAGACCGTGTACAAAACTGTCACATGTGTTTTCACATGCAGTTACTTGATCCGGAGGGGGGGGGGGGGGGGGGGAGTGCACAGGCTCCTTGTTCCGGGTGCGCAACGATCACGTCTCGTTCGTTCTAGAGAACCACTGTTCTGTGTGTGTGTGTGTGGGGGCGAACGTGCTTCGCTGATTTGTGATCGCGTGAGCAATTTGGTGCGCATACGACCAGGGTGCAGTACGATCACGGGGGAAAAAAAACCGGAAAACCCGCTGTTCCAGCCACTGAGCAGCCGCGTGTGTATTGCACGGGCACTAGAGAGATCGGTATTGTTTTTCGCTGGTGAAGTTTGTCTCAGAGCCTGCAGAGTACTCCGTCACAACAAGGAATCGGAAACTGGGGCGTGTAGCGCAAGACAAACACTAGACAGCGAGTTGCAGGGGGACCTACTTTGTAAGATGGAGCATGGTCGCCAACTTTTGCTATTGGGAGCGAGGCTAAACGTGCCATGGCATCGGGAGACAATCGATGTTGGGATTAGTTTATTACAATACCGGCTTACAGCATTAGCGGCGCTTTGGTTCCTTTCGTTCCGATCGAAGCGCTGATGAGACCGCAGACAACGGGTCGCTCTGCTAGAAAGTGCCCACAATTGGCACGCGGTGACGCTTTGTGGACGCGTAGAAGGCATTATAATACACACACCGCGGGATACACCGAGTGTGGCAAAGCGCGCCTCTGTGAAGGTTAATTGTTTTGTTTACCAACCGAACCACTTCCCGGGTTTGGCGCGCTGCATCGGCCGCACGGGAGAGGAAGAACGCGTGCACCATATCGCCAGCCTCAGCTGGAACCGCCGTGATTGCGTTCTGCCTGAGAGGCGATCTATGGCTGGTGTAGTAAAGGGAAAATGTCTTTGTCTTCTCCACCCGGTGCACGTACGATTGTTCCGTGGCGCGTGGCGTTTGAAGAATGAAAGCTGTGTCGCGGTCGATGAGCACGGAGCGGAGACAACGCTCTGCCTCCAGATAACACAAACCATATTCATCGTAAAGGAATTTAAAACGCAACCAGCCATGGGGCAGTAGATGACAGTTGGCGGCGTTATTGTTCAGCACAGCTTCAGCTTTTGTGGGCAATTTTTGTTTTAACAATAATATTATTAAAATTCATTAGCCGCAGTGTGACTCTGGGAAGGGGTCGCCATATTCTTGAGAGTGTCACAGTTGCTTCAAGACCCACTTCAATAAAATTGCACCGTGAAGAACGCCATTTGTAATGACGACTTTGCGTCAGCAAACTAATGAATTCGCAATTGTACGATGTCCTTGGCTGGATCTTAATGCAATCCGGTTCCGGGAGAAATGCATCTGACACCGCAAACCTCTCCCCCGCTGGTCAGCCCTTTCTTCCCTTCCCAGCTGCGGGATAATGGGAAAATTTGCATTATGATTCATGGTTAGAAAGCTCGCCTCTCGGTACCATTTTTCTGCACGGCCATTGCGGTTATAGTGGGGTTACGTGAACCTCGTGTTTCCCCTGCGAGTCGTTTGCATAACGCTGCGCGTCCCATGTGTGCGCAACCTGTTGCCGTGCGGTGTGCAAGTTGTCGATGTTGAAGGAAATGGCAACGTTAGCTTCTTTGGACACACACACACACAACCCTTAAGGTTTCTGCTTAAAGGTCATGCCGTTGTTTTTCCAACCCCGGCCGACGGAAGCTATTGTTATGATTTGACCGCACGCGCTTCACTTTCTTTCGTCGGTGTGTCGCCGCGGTGTGTCGGAGATTGGTACCAATTGTGTGCCACACGCGCAAATGGTCACGAAGCGCGCCTTTATTCGTTTTTCTTGCCAACCGTTTGTTAAAACGCTGGAAAAAGGGTTTTTTTTTGCAACGGACAAAAGAAGCATAAACTATTTGGTGCAACAGTCATTCCGGTGCGGTGGAGCGGTTTCCCGTTCGCTTCTAACCTACTTCCTTTAGCCTTCAGCGTACGCTGCTATCAATCCCTTAGTGATGGTAGATTAAGGTGAGACGAGAGCTTTTGTTACTTTATCATAGCAGATACGTTCCTTTCTCGTTTTTCAGCAACATTTGGTGTCGCCTAAAGATAATTGCTTCGGACGGAGATATACGGTTCACGTTTCACGGAAAGTTTTCCACATGTAAAATATTAACCAAATACGGAAAAATGATGCGTTTCAATATTTTAATTTTGAAGAATGCCTTCCAGTAAAACCCCTTTTTTTGCGAGAAGGGACAACATATTGATATGCTTCTTCACAATTCCGGTTTCTTCTGCAACGTTTAAAAAAATACAACATCATCCTTGCAATAAACAAACGTGAAAGGCCGGGGCACACCAGTCGTGATGTAGCGAGCGTCATCACTGTCGCGCGCGATCCCTTGCTTTTGTCGGCCATTTTGCAAAAGCCCTCGAACGAAGAGGGCGAAGAAAGGGAATGTATCGAAATAATCCTGGTGGGTTAAAAAAACTTGCCAGAATGTTGGAATATGATGTAAGCGAAGGGCGGAAGACGACCGCCTTTACAATGTAAAAGGCCCTTCTCGATGGGGGGTGCCTGGGAAGAAAGTGTGGTTAGGGATGCTTCCAAGAACATCCTCAAAAGCAAACGGATGCTGTGCAAATATTGGTGCATCCGCTTCCCGCCGCCTACCTGTTGTGAGCGAAGGTGAGGATGTGAGCGTCTTCCGAACCAGGTGACCAGGAAGGTGACGTTCAAGAGGATGCCCAGGGGAGAGAGAAAAAAAGCACACAGGAAAAGAAAATGTAAATACCAAATTCTTTGTGACTCAATACCTTCCAAAAAGCGCTGGCAGGGGCGTAAGATAGCAGACGAGTGAAAGACGACAGAGTGCAACAAATTTTTGGATTAATCTTTCAAGGTCCCTTTTCCTTACGGCTGGGAAAGCATGCTGCCGGGTGCTGGAAGCTGTTGAACGGGCTGGCGGTGATGATGGGAAAGCCCGCTGGCTTTTGGTGCTGAAAGACAGCGCGCACAACATTGCGGGAAGATTGCGAGGATCAAATATTTACCCCCAAACCGTCAGTCATTCCATTGTTCCGAAACGAAGCTCTTTCCACACACGAGTGTAAGATGAGCGGGGAGGAAACAGTTTTTCCAGAGAATTGTATTTTTTCAAAACTAAACCGACGGAGGAAGGCTTCCAATTTTTCTGGCCCAATTTTTTTGGCTCAACAGGTCACTCGGATGTGTTGGCGAACGAAGCTTGTCCGCCTGAAGCTCCCCAGGTACTTTGTGCATCAACACTACTTGTCGATCGTAAATGATTCACCTTTATCATTTAAATTTGTTTAAATGTCAAGTGAATAACTGCTTTCGAACTGTAAAACATTAAAGTCTCCGGTGGATGGAGGAGCACCCTCCTGATGCTGAAGCCGGCTCATCACGACTTCCATCCATTCGCCCATGTAAGCGTGGGCTCATCTGTGCGTAAATTCAAAAGGGATGATTGAGACGTGAATAAATTTCTCGAGTGTGAATAAATCAACTGAAGCTTCAAAGAGAAGGTGTTCCTGCGACTGGTTGAACATCACAAACTGGAAGAGATGCTCAATGTAGCTGTTAGCAGCTTCAAGGACACGTGCTTTTTGCTAACGAAGATTGCATACTTTCACCGGGGGCTTTAAAGAAGTCGGAGAGATTGCTCCATTTTTGCTAGTGATGATAAGAGTGACGTGTCTTAATAATGTGTAAGGATGATTAATAGCTCGAAATCATCTACTGTTGTTACCGGCTCAGTCGAAGTGCATAGAAATCCATTTACAATGAGCAGATAATGTCTGTCAAAAGTCGAAGCACTTCACTAGCTGCTAGCTGATGCAGTAGTAGTTTATCTCTGGCGACAACCGAAGGTGATCAACAGCAAACAAAATCCTGTAGCGATGTAAAGGGAGCATTAGATAAACTGCTTGATGATGAAAATGTCATCATCGTACCAAGGTTTTCCAATGGATAGAGAAGGAGCGATACGACGCTAGCGTAGGCTTCGGCGCACCATCCCCGCTAGGACCAAAAGTTGATTTATCCACGATTGTTGCTGCACAACCAGCAATTCCAACAGAGGAGATACATCGCCACCCACACCACGCGTCGCGGGGCAAACCACTGGCTCCAGTGTTTTGCATTCGCTGTTTGTCGTACGATTAGACACCCACTCCGGCTGTGCGCCTAGTGACTGGTGAAGTTGTAGTGCCTGCTGATGTAAGTGACGCCGAATCTCTTGGGCACACTATTAGTTCAAGGGAATACGTGGCCGACCCTGAAATTCGCCTGCCTGGTTGGTGAAGGGGGGAGCAGCAGGAGCAGCGCTCGGTGTTCCTGGGGGTGTTTCGATAATTGTCGTTTGTCGTTGCCAAGGAACTGCAAAATTCGTTTCACGGGTGTGCAGACTAGTTTGCGAGAGCTTTTTGCATGACGCAAGACGATGGAAAGTGAGGCACTGGAATTGGCTATCTAAGGCTGGTCCAACCAAGATTTGTGCTCAGAATCGGACGCGGTGCGTTACTCGCTTACCGTTTGAACTGACCTCGTTTTTCCTTTTCCTTGGGACCTAGATAATACTGATAGTACACCACGAAACAACTGAACAAAAATTAGTGTGTGCTCCGTCTAGCTTCCTTTTGTGGGCCCAAACCAACCTGTGTCACCCGACTACCGGCTGACATTATTCAAGCTGTCATTTTCTTCACCCGCCAGTTGAGAGGTGAGCTGAGGTGATGTGTCGTGCACTCACATGTACACCGCACACCACTTCGCTCTATCGCACTGACAGCTGACCGGTTTGACTTGAGCTTAATTTAGGCCCACAGCTGATGGTAACGGTGATGATGACGACGATGATGATGATGATGATGATGAGGCGATGGTTGCATGCTTGGCCGCCTCTGCTGTGCCCGTTGCACGCGCCGGTTGTTCGCATCTCATCTCGTCGTCCGTTGTCGCCGTAGCGGCAGCAGCGAGCCGAAAGCTGATAGCGTCCGTGATGTTGCAATCGGTCGGTTTTACTACTTGCCTAGTGACCGCGACACACGGAGCAACCTCGGCATCATGTAGGATGGTGCGAAACCCATCATATCGTCGTCTCGTCTGAATTGGTCGTTATTTGACCTACTCGCACACATGTAACTGCCGGTGCGGTAGGGAAACTG
Organism: Anopheles stephensi; assembly: GCF_013141755.1. Classification (NCBI taxonomy): domain Eukaryota; kingdom Metazoa; phylum Arthropoda; class Insecta; order Diptera; family Culicidae; genus Anopheles; species Anopheles stephensi. The sequence continues at coordinate 3,290,493 of NC_050202.1, read as the reverse complement.
CAGCGGTGAAAGAAAAAAAGCTATACTACTAGCAGTGGAGCGGTTGGTAGGTAGTAGTGAGCAACCTTTCAGCAGCTCACAAAAAAATATCCATCGAGCTGCTGTTACTCGGCTGTCAAACGAAATTTCTAGCATTCGTACGTAGAGGTTGGAGGAACTTCGGTCCCGATGGTTGTATTTTTTGGCACTGACAACCCGACAGCATGGAGAATGTTGTTCTTGGCGTTGAAGTAGCACATGTTCTGTTGACAGGTCACCCCATCGTCAAATCGTCAAGAAAGAAGAGTTGAGAGCGCAATAGGGGGCGTCCTTCACCGATTCCTTCCACCGAAGGAGATCTTTCACCTGAGCAGCACAGTCTGGTGTATTCAAACTAGTTTCAAACGACCAAGGTAACTCGATCAACACGCGGTCATAGTTTCGTCGCTCTTGTCTTTCGGTGCTGCCTTCATCTTCACGTTTCACGCCGGTCTTCGGGGTTGTGTTGGGGGTTTGCTTCCTTCTCTAGAACACACGCGCACACACGCTGGACGCTCCACCTTCCCTGGTTGTCCCGTTGGCATCAAACTGTGGCTGGTAATTGATACTGGTTTGCAGGCTGTAGTTCTCCGCACACGACACTCACTCGACACGACGAAACGCTGCAACGTATCACTGCTAACCTGATTCTAATGTCAAGGTTGCTTCCACGTTAAAGACTTGACTTACCTGGTGGTAGGCAAGTGTCGTAGAAACGGAGGTGTGGACTGTGGACACGATGATAAACGCATGTCAGTTAGGTATGCCTTCACGTTTTGTCGGTTCCTGCCGATACTCTCGCGTGGCGCTGCACATACGCCTATGTCTTAACCACTCCCAGGCACAAACAATTAAGACGTAGCTCCGGGATATTTGCCACAGGCGGGGCGCCAGGCAGGCACACGATATCTCCAGATGAAGTCGATGAAATGTTATACAGCCAAAGAAGTAAAAGTGACCCCACTAGCCCTGAGCACACGGGGGATTAGATCGGGTGTGAGGGCGAATGCACGTAGACAGAGAGTATTTGACTATTCATTTTCATCACGCCCAAGTTCGTTTGCTTTCATCACTGCTTTGAGCTGTTGCGTTGGCAGTTTGTGCAAGAGACCAATTTTCATTGATCTTGATGTTACGCTTCAATGGCTATTTTATGTGCGTTTTTTTGGAAGTTTCTCCTTAACAGCTGTTTTAACTGCTCCACGTGGTAGGCAATCAAATTAGGAATGGTTTTTCTTTTGGGAGGAGGGAGTTTCGAGCCACGAAGCGAATTAATTTCGCACTCCCCACCGTGGCACACTGAAGTAGTGTCCCAAAACTGGAGACAGATTAAGTGATGAAATTAATGCCCGATTCTACTGTGGAACAAGAGACAGCCAGCGGTTAAGTTACACGTGCGTGCGCGCGCGGCTACTAAGTGTCACTATGATTGATTTGTTTACGCGCCCGGATCGAGTTCGGATTAGTCATTGCGCCCGGTCGCCACACCGTTGGTTGCCACGTTTCGGCACGTGGTTTCCAGGCGTGATTTCGAAGCGAAACACACAGCTGGAGCGTTTTAGTGTTCTTCCCCGTTACGATCCAATTACTCGTTTCGGTGCTTTGCGTCAAGTTTTGCTCGTTTGCTTGAATTTCCAAGAAAATACGGAAATGTCAAGCGAACGGGAAATGAGAAGGGGAAATTGGCGGAGTAAGAGCGTTTCTGTTTTCTCACGTCTGTGAAGGTGATTTAAGAATTTTTCCTAACAACCGCATTCGGAGGGCTTAAACTCGCTCTCTTTATGCCAATGATTTTTTTTAAGTGCATTTTTACTAATAGAAGCGAGACGTGTTATTGATGTTCTGTGTCAACGTTTAGCACTGAAGGTCATTTCTATTGCTAGCCGGCGCGCGCAGCAGAAGCGTCCGTGGAATTGAAAACAATCCAATCCAACTTCAAGGAACTGGGGGGGGGGGGGGGGGAATGTTTTCCTAAACATCACATCCAACCAAAACACTAAATCCCCATGTCCGTGCCTTCGATACGCTTGTGTTGTGCCATTAGTTCTAATGGATGGGGGCAATAAAATTAAGGGTTTAAATTTAAATATAGATTAAAATGTAACCCAAATCACCTCGCTAATATCTTTGACCTTGTGTAGCTGCGCAGGAGGTGAACACTCCAGACCCGGGCACTCGAAGTGTTGGTAACGAAAATCCTCGGCCAGAAAAGCTGGAAGAAAAAAGGGACTGATCGGAAGGCAGTTTTCTCTTCACCCTGTTTTTTTTTTTGGTGCCAACTTCATTATCTACTGATTATGATCGTTATCATCGTGTATGCGCCTTTTCGAACCGATTTTTGCACCCATTTTCTTTGGCTGACGGTGAGGAGTTGTGATTTTTCGCGAGCAACCGACATAATTACAGCCTCGAAACGGGGTTAAAAGTTCAATAGGGTGCGTTTTTGTTTCTTTTTTTTTGCGTCAATTTTCCCTTTTTCCGATACATGTAGAGTTCCTTTTATGTGTGTGTGCGCGAGTGTCTGAAGGCGAAAAGATAGCAAAAGCAAAAGCGGAAACATTAAACAGAGCTAAAGGTGCTTGAAATTGCTTTCCTGAAGTAGAAAAACTGTGGTGCCAACAATAAAACAAAACCGAAAAAAAACCAAACTCCCCAGCCGGGAGTTAATTTTAAACTCTCCACTCACTCACGTGTGCACACGAGTATAACTTCCGGATAGCTATAGCAGCTTTTTGATGGGCAGCGTTGGGACCTTTGGAGCGGTAGAAAATAGCCAAACTGGCCTTAGCGCAAACATGATCATTGGGAATTACTTTTAATTTAGCTTGTGTGTTTTTTTTGTGCTGGTTTTTCCTCCACGGTTTTTCGCAGAGTTTTAGTTGCGCGCGAGCACCACGCGCCATTTGTATGTTAATAATAGTTGGCCGTTTTTGGCAGGAAAATAAGTTTACGACCCTTTCGGGGGAAGAAATAAATGATAGTTAAAATGTAATGGGTTTGAATAACTAATTGTAAAGCTTTTTTGTAGTAGCTGTTGTTAAAAATCAAGGGAGATTTGTTGGGATAATAAAGCGTGTGTTTTGTTGTACATCAGGGAAGCAGCGCGGGTTTAATTAAAATGAAAGGAGATTTTAATGAAATAAATTTAACCGCTTGCGGCAGAGTCTACTTATAAGAAAAAGTCACCCAGAGCTCTCATACTTGTTGCCGTCACTTGTACGCTGTTTAACACTCTCATTGTGTACTGCCGAAGTGTGTCAATCGCGAACCCGCCAACGTCAACCAGAATAAGAACTCAACCGATAAGTGTAGACAGTTTAAAGTGAAATTTAACATCATCGATACTGGTGGCAAACAGTTTACCTCAGCGAACCAGCACACTTCACTTCTTGTTTTATTAATCCCCCGCCATTTTCCGAACTGCTGCCACGGCAGTGCCCCCTCCCTCCCCAGTGTGTGTGTGTAATCCTCGCCCCGTTTCTTCTGCCATCGATTTTCCTACGTTAAATGGCACAAATTTCGAAAAAAGTACGGCTTGCGCTTAATTGGCGTAATTACATGCTAACTGTAAATTTAATGAAGCTGCAATTTATACCCTTCTGCAGCAAGCTCACCCTGTTCGGTTCGCGTTGCCCCACGCGCTTCTCGTTGCGCCCCGTTTCCGTAACTGGGTTAGATGAATTAAGCAAAGGGTGGGGTGGGTGCTTCGAAGGGCGGCCCAGTGGCGTTTTGTGGCAGGAAGCGGTGAGATGATTCTGATGAAATATGTGGAAATCATTCTCGGGATGATGGGAGTACGCTCGGTCGCTCGTTAGTAATCGATTCCATTTTGACCATGAATCCTGAATTTCTTTCTTGTCGAAACGGCACCACACACACACACACGTACGCGTACATTAATCATGTGGATTTTATAATGCTTCACTGTAACTAACGAAAACACAATTTGTCTGGTGGAAAGCGCGTGTGTGCTTTTTTCTTGCAAACGAGTGTGTGGTGCCTTGTGCCACGAAGGGTTAACATGCGTTGCAGTATTATAGCGCACGACTGTCGTTGATTGCACCAATTATCGATCGTTGGTAATTGTTTGATTTGCCGTCACACACAATCGCATTGGATCGGGCGCCGGATCAGCTGATGTTGATGTGTCTATAGAGCGTTAGAGTAGTTCCTGTATGCCGACCGTCATCAAAAAGAAGAGCAAAAACTGTCTGCAGAGAGGATCGATTTGTCGCAATGCTTTTAATGCCGCGCGATGATCGAACGTTGATCAGTGCACCGCAACACCGTTGTGGGAAGTGGATCGTTTTACAATTTCCGCCCCGTTTTTGGTTGTTGTTCTGGTGTGGTTATCCGGTTCCTGTCCCCTTTGATCGTAGCCCAGTTTCAGGCTAAATGTTTTGGGAGGTAGTTTTTGGGCATCCCACCTAACAGAACCGGTTGGGTTGCTGCGGGATAACGGACTGGCGGAAATAGCTGGTTCTAGAAAATTTATTTATTTAAAGTTCAAACGTATCAAATATCGTAGAACGTCTCTTGTCTTTGTCTCGGACATGCTTTTACTTACATTTTGTTTTATTTTTCATTCTCATTTTAGGTAAGTGTCGTGGCGCGTGTCCCAACTGTACATTTCTCTGTCTCGGATCGATGCTGAACTTCAGAGCCCTAATGCTGCCAAACAGTTGAGCATGGGAAAAGACTTCAATCCTGTAATATTCAACAGAAAATTCATAGGATGGTGTAGCAAGTATGGATGGAAAATAAGACCTCAAATATTCAGCCTGACTACATGATACAGGGGGGAGTCCACATGTCTAAAACAGCGCCACAGTATTGAGAAGCAGATGAAGGTTTCAAAAAATGTTTCTATAGACAAGTCGGAACTGTCAAAATCACATTCAAAATTATCTGCATCAGCGGGGGTTTCTTTCAACCAAAAACAACACAAATTGACTTCTTCTTATGCTCCAACCCTGAAGCCTAAGCACGCAGCATTCCTTTCCTTTTGCTCTTTTGAATGGAGCATCGTCCTCCATTCCCAGAAAGAAAAGATCTAAATGGATTTTATCTCACCATTGTTTCTCCGTTCCATTCTATCATCAACACCGGCTTTGTTGTTGTGTGTGTGTGTGTGTGTGAGCCTTTTTTACGGCCTTTTTTTCGGTGACCGACCTCCTTTTACGCGCATGAACAATAGCTGCCGGCTAAAAAGCCGATGCTGGTCATCACATCGGGGAGTGTGAGAGGAATGTGTGTTTGATAGATACACATTTAACGCTTTTCGCACCAAACACGAAAAGCTTGAGCCTTAAAATAAAGTGTCAAAAAGTGAAAGCCGCATCCTCCGTTGTGTGACGCGACTTTTTTTCAATTATGATTTTGTAAAAGAAAAACAACAGACACACACACACACGGTTGTCGTTAGGAAGGAGCGAGTGGATAGAATGGAACCTGATGATAATGATGATGAGCTGCTGATTATATGGTTTAATTTTTGAATGAACACGGGGAAAAACGCGCGCGAAAAACTGCGCGTCACACCTGCGTGTCTGGAACTTTCATTGTTAGTTTGGCTTTTTTATATAAGCGATGATGATGATCATGCTGGTGGCGGGAAAAAAGAAAAGAAACTGGCAGAGCAACATAGGCAATGGTTAACCTCCAAAAACGTAAGCAAAAATAACGCTAAACATGAAGAAGAAACGAAGGTCAAATCGAGGAGTCGACAGAAGTGAAAATCATTCATCATATGTTGCTGTGGCTCTTGGTGTGTGTGTGTATGGGTTGAACACGCCATGTGACAGTTGACTAATGAATTTAAAAATGGTTCAAAGATGGGCTTTATGAAACAGCGGAACAGTTAGAATATGTTTATCATATTTTAGTACAAAGTATTAGAAAAATAGTATTATTTTTGTCTAAAAGATTTTCCATAAAAACAATGTTGGTTAGGGAATTTTTCCAATGCTACACCGAAACTAGAAAAGGGTGAAAATGTCGTTTCTTTGCATCTGTTATTATTATTTTCAAACGAAACCGTGATGGTGTAATGCCTTTAAAAGAATATGATGGATGAGGCACTCCCGATGCTTCTCTTATACAAGCCACTGTGTTACACCTTATCTGGGTGGGTCTAGGGGGGGGACAAGTAGTGGGTGCTATTGCTTTTGTGAGTGCTACTTGTGTCCCATGGAAAGTTTGCTGAATATTCATGAACGAACGAATGAACGGTACCGCTGCCTCCCTCAACGATCGGTCTTTTTTTTTACTCTATTTATTTTGTACTTTTCATCAGCGTCCAACCGTCACTCATCGTGGAAAAGCGATCGTGAATGGAAAATTGCATGCCCTTTTGCCTACTGCCAACTGCACAGTGGGATTTGAATAATGATTTGCGGGGGAAAATAAAATAAATCAATATTGAATAATTTGTAGTATGGAGAATAGGTACAATTATTGTCACAACATAACAATTCTTTTTAATTAAAAATTGTCTCATAATTTTTATTCCGTTTGTACGTATTCCCACTGTGTGTGTGTGTGTGTGTACCCATCACCATCACCAAGCACCATCGGTATCGGTATGATAAAAATATGAACGAAAAATGGACGTGTTTGTGCTGATCGGTTCGCGTTTTTTCCCGTTGGCGGAGGAAAATGGCGCGCGTGATTGATTGCCTACTTCCTTGCTTGCCCGATGCTCCAACCCTTATACTTTGTGAAACGGAGCACTATCGGCTAACGCTAAACGTAACAAACGAGACCACCAAGAACGACCGAGCCCTTATGTGGGCTTATCGATCCCTCGATACCGTCAGCAGTGCTGCTGTGTGCACACCAACGACAAGACAGCTTCGTTCGTCCGCGTGCGATTTTTTGTTCTTGCTCCTTCTTCTTCTGTGGCTTGTATTTTTTTTACGATGTCATAAAGGGATGGGGCAAAAGATTTAATTTTATGCACATGACACACACACACACAGACCGCCATAATTACCGGAACCGGTACGGATTTTTTTTTAGTCGTTTTGCTTTATTTTGTGTTCCTTTTTGAGTGCGCTCATCTAACCTGCATTGCGAGCCGGAGGTTTCAAGCGGGTTGTTGTTGACCCACCCCATGATTCTTAGTACCATCAATCATACTTGGCCGTTTGTTTATGGCACGGAACCGTATGCTTTATAGCACATTTCCGAAACATATCGGTGCATTTTGCGCTTTGCGACACATTTTAATAACAGAATAAAAACATGTTAAGGTGAAACTGATGCTCATAAGTTTTAATGAAATATTTATGAGCATTGCACGGACTCAAAAAAAAACCAAATAAATCGTGTTGATAAAACATTATCGCTCATTACAGTAATTCCATTTTCCATATTTATCAGCAACCGCGTATTGACAATGCTGCTGCCCGTATCTGCCCCGTTCGTCGAACCGTTGCGTGTTGCAGTGTATGCCGTTTGCATTCTTATTTATTTTACAACGCCCAACGCTTCGATACAAGATGTAGTCGACGTCGTCGTCGTCATCGGGCGGGTACAATGTTCCGTTGCGCCCGCAATAAATAGCATCTGCACAAAGTTGGCAATAATTATTCCGGTTAAGCAGTAGCGCACCGGCAGCACAATGGGTCGCAATGGGTCGAACAAGTGTTGCCAAGCGAGCGCGCTCAGGTGCCTGCCTAGAACGTCGTTAACGTGACTCACTTTTCCGGGGCCAGGGTCGAGGTTTGCGAGGTGTTTGTGAACAATTTATGGAACAGTATTTTACGATGCTCGTCCTCAGCGCAGCGCAGAATAGCAAATCGATTCCAAATGTTTTGAAATGATCCAATATTTTGTTCGCCACCGTCAATAGCGTCAGTCTCACAGCGGTCGACGCACGGGTGTTCCGTCGATCCGTCGGCTGGTGGTCATTCTTGGCGTGTGTTATTAAATTAAATGTAATAGCTTTTGCTTTTATAGTTCGTGTTTTTGTTTTTTGTGCCCGTTTTGCAAATGGAGCAAGCCGATCCCGTCGTAGACAACTTTATTGGCGTTTCAGGCGTTTGATTGCTTTGGCACAACGGGAACGCCCAAGGACAAGCTCCATTTTATTTTGTTTGGATATCGCATAAAGTTGTACCTGGGCCGGTGGTAAACATGTGGACTGCTAATCGACTGGGGTTGCGAAAATCGTGACACCGGAACCAGTTTCAATATTTTGAACAGAGTTTTAGATACATGTGGTGGAATTGATATTAGGGGGACTCGTTTGTTTGGAGAATTGGATGTTTATCCACAATGTTATTTACAAGTCAACTCTCTGTCACACTCTCTATTATTTCAAAAAGTTGATGCTTTCAAATGATTGATAAATTTTGCATAACAATTTTAAAAGAATCGCAATATTAGCTTCATAAAAATAATTTGAAAATGTTTAGTTTGCTATAAAAATATACTACCATTATTATGCTATAAATTAACTGATTCTGCTATAAAATTACTTAAAAAGGTCCCTGTACGGAATTTACTCACTCAGTGGAATTCTCAAGCGATGCGGAAACGCTTATTTCGATGCAAATAACTTCCCTTAAGCCGTTCCTACGTTACGAGCACGCGAATAGCACGATCACACTCGCAACAAGAATAGGTTCCTGGTGGAAGAGAAAGCAACCCAAGATCGACAGGTTGCAGTGTACCGTACACCGGACAGAGAACAGGGAAAACAACTTCAGCAAAACAAAAAAAAAAAAAACTCCCCACACGCTCAACATATTTCGTTGTCGGTGCGGTCTTTCTCTGCCAAGCTGCTCTTGCCCCGTCCGTCCCAATGTTATGCAACGGTTATGTCTTTCATCTTAACCTGCAAGAGTTTTTCTTTTTGCAACACGTGGTGTGCGGCTGGAGAGTGTGTACTGCGCTGGTCTTACTTACTGACCCAGACGGTTGCGTCTCGTCGATTGCTCTCCCGCCAGCAAAATTGCAAATTGCTTTACAAGTTTTGCAAGTGCGCGTATGTGTGTGAAGAAGTGGATAACGAAAAAGTGAGGTTAAGTCCTTCCGAGTTCGATTGCGTTTTGATGGTCAACTTTGATAGGAAGAGCATTTAAGTACTTTGCTTGATTTGATGCCTACTAGCCCAGCCACAGAACAGTTTGTTCAACATTGTTTCGCTGTTAAAGTGTCGCTTTCAGTCGTGCTATTACTTTGCATACATTGGGTACGTTTGTGCAAGTATCATCACCAATCCATCCAGCCAATGCTGCCAATACTGGTCACTGCTGTTTGGTTACGAGTTGCAGGTTTGTTGCATCTTCTACCTTGCCACAACACACGATCATCATGCTCATCGGCATCATTACAAAAAAAAGGAAGGAACCCCCCTCCGTTTAGTTGAACTTGCCCTGTCCATGTATGAGGCTCTTCTTCTTTTTTGATCCACTCGATTAAGTTCGGCTCCATCGCTCGAGTTAGCCGTAACTGTCGTAAGCACGCGAAGGAAGCGCGAAGCTACAGATGCAAACGGCGAAGTGGATCGCCCCAACTCGTTTCATCTCGTCGACCCCCAGCGCAAAGAGAGTGTCGTCGGGGCGGTGCGGGTGCTTAACGGTGGTTTCCCGACATGTTTCTCATGTTTTTTTTTTCACTCGCGTCTACACAACATGCTGCGCAAAAAAGGGGGGAAAATCAATACCATCCATCGAGGAGCTGATGCTTTGAGGGAGGGCCGGTTTTTGGCCCCCTAAGACAGTGACCCATTTTCCCCCTTGTCGTCGCTTATGTTGTTTCTGGGTCCTCCATTTGTTGCCCCTTTTTTTGTTGTGTCTCCTTTCCACTGGCGGGTTTTGTGTCTACCTCGGTTGCGGACGACTGTTAGGACGCGACAGGACAGGAATATATCGACGGCAGTGTCAGCGAATTCGAGAGGAAAACGAGAAAAACCGGGCCCAACGACAATAACAGAAACAACTTGTCTTCTACGGTGAATTGCGTAATTGTGGGCCATTTAATGCGACGGCTTAGTGACAAAAAGGTCATAAAAACATGCAAATAAACATCGAGCCGATTCTGGCAGGGTGGTTTGCAGTTACATTGTATTATGGCGCGATTGAAAAGCGTAAGATTATGCCAAAGTTGTTACAAAAATCATCTTCAATGTTCAGTCGAATAGGGGTTTGCTAGACGCTGTTAGGATTCTGTGATAAATTTTTAATCAACAAAAAATAAAGAAATGCAATAAATAAATCGTCACAATAAGTTTACATCTCTCCCCCGAGCAGGGTTGACCTTCGCTAGTTTAGAGGTTCAACGTCCACATCGACGCAAATTCGTGTCAGTTCGGTCGGAAGCATTTTTTTTTTGTTATTGTTTTACTGCCACTTGTCACTCTCACATCCCCCCCCTTTACAAAAGGGACAATAAATTCCAATTGAAGCAAATTATCGAAGATCTGATTGCGTCTGCCCTGATTGCTGTCGATTGTTGCTACTACCCGCCGCCGTCTGCAAGTGAGTGCTTGTTCTAAAGTTCAGGCTGTCAGGGGCTGCTACTGTCCGCCTCTGTCGTTTGATAATGTCATAAAACACGAAACTTACCATTTTGATTGGCATTCCAGGCGTTGGAGCAACGGATGGGCTAAGAAAAAGTAAAAACGATTTCATTAGATTTTATCGCCCTCCTTGAGCCAATCGGAGCGATGGAACGTGATGGCGTTGTGGCGTTAGATTGAAAGATTTGGAGAATGTAGCAAGAAGAATCTAGAATTTTAGTACTCAACCAACAGCCGGAAGAAGTTCGTTTGTTGGCAATAGTTTGAATAGAAACAATTGAGTGCGAATGATTGAGTCGAGCAACCTTCCAGACAAAAATAACTTGGATTGATCACATGATATCGTTATACAACTGTGAAGAGGAGAAATGTGTGTGTTTTTTTACTGGGCTTAGCTATTTGCTATAAAAATAAAATTATAGCAGTTTTAGGCGCAACCGGGCGAGTGAGTATTTTTCTTCCTGGGTCATTAGGCATCGGTTGCTACTAATTAAGATTACTGCTGCTGGGCGATTTGGATACAGAACGAGCTGCGCCAGTTACGCTCGTTTAATTATGATTTTAATTAACTACATTCAGCTGCCTTACAGTGTTGAAATGTGGGCAAGCCAAGCGATTGGATTGCGGGTTTATAGGCAGGGATTGAGTTCTGGCAACGAGTGGTGGTCGTAATGGTAAAGTGTATCGTCCTTTTTTTATTATTTCGCTACGACAGCAAACAAAATGGCGAAACAAACCGAAAGTAAACGCAACACGGCTAGAGCTGCCTGCCTGCCTGCCGGACCTTTATGTTGTAGTTCTCACTCACCCCGTTCGAAAAGGGGGAAGAAGCGTTTTTAATTTAGCTCAGTTTTTGAAACGAACCATACGCCCTCGGTCAGTCTCGTTAGCAACCGAGCACGCGAGCTAGAAGCGACACCCGGACACACGGTGGTTTTTGTTTGCATTTAACATTTTAAGAGCATGTTCTCTGTATCCTCCCATCATCGGTGCTGTAAGGGCGATGCACAGAAGATTGCATGTCGTACGGGTTGGTGTGCGAGAATTGAAAGTGCATTTACCTTTACCTCTCTCTCTCTCTCTCTCTGTCTTGGCACATCGTCAGCAAATGGCACACGTAAACAAATTAATCATATACCAAACGATCATGAAATTTAACCAACGCTCCACAACGACACCGACTGCGCGCTCAGACACACCCCTACAGAACGTCGATGCTCGGAACAAATGTCATCCACCCCTTTGCGAAAGACAGTTGGCGGAGAGGAGGGGAGGGGGGGGGAGCGGGTAGAGTAACGGACATTGGATGCTCGGTCGAGGTTCGTCACCAAAAAAATATTCATCAAACTGTGCGCCACCACCGGCAACGATTCATTCGAAAGGTCACGTCGAGCAACGGGCTGAACGAGTTTGAGGGTCAGCCGGCGGTGGTATGAAGTAGTATATTTTTGAGCGATATACAGCCGCACACGACTGCGAATGTCTAGGTCTAGGTTTTCGCGCTTCAAAAAATGCCGGGTTCGTTAAAAATAAGTCACAAAAGATCAGCATTCAGTGAAAAAGTGGCGAGAGACACCCTTTCCATGTAACTGGTACGGACGGTTTCAACAAGCTCCCCAGCGTCATCTAGCGTAAATGTGAGAGAAAGCTATCGATTTTGACAGATACAATTACGGATCGTGGGGGGGGTGATGATGATCGCCTGCCCTACTCCAAGTGTGTCCAAAATGGTGAAAAGGTGCCGCTACTTCTGTAGGTAAACGTTAGCAGCCGTTCATTTGACGTTTGATATTTACACGAGAGAAATTTCGCAAAATTTGCAACTCAACGTGAAACGTGCAAGCTCGTTGATCGTTCGAAAAAGAACATCATTGATTACAGTTTGATTGCATCCTGAGTACGACGTCAGTAATAAGGGGCTTTGAATGTCAAACTAATCACCTAGTAGTCGTTACTACCGACACTAGAGGGTATGTGGTGGCTCCATCTGCAGGATAAATGGAGAAACGTTGTTAGCCGTCACTATGCAAATAATGGCATCGCTTTACGGCACTGGCTAATTAGCACAGTTATAGCGAATGCCAAGCTGGGAAAAATCAAAAGCCACCTCTATTCTATGGTGGACTGAATTTTCTCACCAAAGGTTCCATTTTTCAGTGTTCGACCTTGAAGGAGGTGACATTTTCCAAATGCGAGAACACTATAAATAACTTTCGGAAGTGTCGACAATGTGCTCGCAGAAGAGTGGGCTATTTTCACATATAGTCGTAGCAGCGCCTTTTTTGCATAAGCTAACACCATCATCATTATCATTATCATCTAGCCTGAGCGCGCCACTCGCATGAATGACCGCGGCGGTGGCGTCCGGTGCCGTAAACATTGACTAATCGAACGCGACCAGGCAGGCTTACAGAAGGGCAGCAGGAAAATTGGGGAAGCTCGGCCCGAAAATCGCTCTTGAAGGGCGCCACGAGGAACGCTTTTTTGTCCACGCAACAACACGCTCGCGTTCACGATCAAGCGAGTGAGCCAATGTCGTATGCAAATGAGGACCGACCCGATATTTCTGTCCCGGCGAGCATCGCCGAATGATGCTGATAAATGTCGGTGTCGTCAGACTGGAGCTGCTGTCGGTCCAGTTCGTGTAGGCTCCGTGATTTCTTAATCGTGGCGCGGCGGTTGGAACAGTTAATCCTCCGGGAAGACCTTAACCTAGTTTTTGAGAAGCAAGAAGCTTAAGAGTTACAGGTTTGACTTAAGCTTCATGAATAGAAGTTGTCATATGTCCTCGGACAATTATTTTCACCAGCCAGTTATTTTGCGAGAGAGATAGTTTTGTTTTCCGCGCAAGTAAAAATGCTCCTCATCTTTCTTTAGTACAATTGGGCCCAAATAAAATAAATCTCTACATCTACTGCTCGTCCCACTCGTCTGACAATATTTATTCGACAAAAAAATTCTCGTGAAACTTGGCTCCGAACATTGCCGGTGTGATTAAATATTATTCCTCCAAAATCCCTGGGGGGAAGAACTGCCGCCCGGTGGTGGTGCGTTCATTGCTCGCGATTAGCAGTAAACGGCTACAGTTGGCTCAATTTGTTTGTTTACGCTCGGTGCGAAATAGCAACGGGCCATTACTAGTACTAGCCAACCCAAAGCCGACAGCAACGAAATGGTGCGAAGGTGTGGTGCACAGCTCCAGGAAAAAAGTGCGTACGAGCATTAATTTAAAATGCAAATTTATCTGCTTACATCAACAAAAGGCTGTGTGTGTTCAGCGTTCGCCTGCCATGCTGTCCTCCAATATTCTGTCCGGCACTCGCCGTTGCTTGCTTGTTGCAGCACCGTTTAAGGGTGTAAATATAGGGCGCGAACGAAAAAAAAAAACCCCCCACTGCAAAAAGGGTTCTCTGGAAGCACCTTCACCACCCGTTCGCACTTTCAAATAGGTCAGTTCTTAAACCCATCGAACGGAAGGCACTATTTTTACCTCAGTTTAACGTCTCGCTTAGACCGAAACGAGACCACCGGTGGGTTCGGCTGGGGCGGTTTAGAGTGATGATGACCTTTTCGAGCTGGTGGTAGTTTTCACTTTTTGTGTTTGCACTTCCCGTTATTTCCCGTGCACTTGAAAATCGATCGACACTATTTTATGTTGGTCCAATCCTCTACTATTTGGTCGAAAGTGAAGTGTTCAACTTTGAAAGTGAGAGAGCGAGTCTTCAGCATTTCGGTCCCAAAATTGAACACACTGCTACAGCAGAACCTTCAATTATGAGGTCAATATTGAAATGAGGGTGTGCACAAAACTTTCTTTTAAACCGGAAGCACGCGTAAATGCGTTTGATGATGATGATGATGATGGGAGCGAGAACTTGCTGCTGGCGCTACTGCTGCGGGTCGTCGAAAACTGGGCTTGGTTAGCGCCATATTCTCCAACCCTTTTTGAGTCTGACGCACTAAAAAGTTGTACCACTTTTTTTAAATTTAACGCCATGTTATTCTGAAAACACCAGCGTTCTTGCGCCATTGAAGATAATATTTTTTTAAACTCCATGTTCGTGGTTTTCCTCTACAGTTTTTACCATACTGCATAGTGCCCGCAGTTTCACCACTATTATCTTCCCTGTTTCGCTCGTCCGTTATTGCAGTGACCTGGGGAAAGGTGTCTCCCATTACAGCCACCGAGCGAGGCGAGCTTGCGGGGTGCTAGCACGCTGCACTTTTAATGTATCCGGTTTCCGGGAGTGTCATCGCAGGAAGGACATCCATGATAGTTCTTTGTCCTTTCTTTTACGCTCTTGTTTTATCGACACATACACTACATCAACAGGGGGACTGATGTGTGAAGAGTCCTTGTAAAAAAAAGACAAAACCGACAACAACACCAACCACGATACAACGTCCATCGATCCTCTCTTAATCATTGGTGGTCCGTTCCGACCTTCTTCTCCCTCCCTTACTTGGTGAACTCTTTGCTGGTGGCGAACAACAAAAGACCTGCATCACACGATAATGGAGTTTTGTTTACTTTTCTACTCGCTGCTCTGCATAATGGTGACAACGCGCGCGTGTGAGTGTGTGTCCATTTTCCCGCAATGGTGGAAACCGTTCGTTCGCACATGTGCAAATCGTTGTGGCGGTTTGGACCCACGCTCCACGTTTGTGCTAAAATTGCAACGTTGTGACCTTCCCGCCACGTGTGCTACAACGGCTTGCCTGTCTGTGGGTCTGTGTGCCCTGTATGGGGGAATGGTGGCTTTCCTTTGTGGATAGCCTAACTAAACCATATTGCTTCCCTTTAACGTTATGGTAATCCCGTTTTATGTTTATAAGGGCACCCGAGCGTTGTAATGTATGCCAATGAGAGGGTTACTCTTTTTTCGTTCGTTCTACTGCACCTTTTGCACCTTCACCTTAAAGCTTCCGCAGTGGTGTGGTGTGTAAATCGATAAGTGGCAGACGCAACGGTGGCCGCGTTTCTGTGGTAGTAGTAGTAGTAGTAGAACACTATTTTGCACCGGAATGCAATTTGCACACGTGTTCTTTGGCAAATGATTTTCAAACCACACACACACACGGTTCATTACGTTTGCCATTTGCTTTTGGCAGTCGAAAGTGGCTTGCTTGGGGTGGCTTGCTGTAAGAGCAAAGATAGTTCGATCTAATGGCCCCTGAGTGGGCTAATTTATTGAATGTCGATTAACAGGCGATGGTGTAGAGGGTTCATCGATTTTTGTGGTCAATTACATGCAGTGGAATGGGAGATTAAAATTTGTTGGTAATGGAATGGTAATAGCAAAACAGATTCTCCTTAACTTCAAACCCTCGTTTCAATCCACGCAATTCCAATAGATGGCGCTAATTCGCTTTAAATCTTATCTTAGTGCAGTTTAAGTGCCTTGTTAATGTACAGCTGATAAAAAATAAAGAGACAGACTGATAACAGAAATGTATCGTTTAAGTAAACCAAAGGCTGTGAACTCCAAAAGCTACAAATTGTCATTATACAGGCTAGTCGACAGCTTTTGCAAAACCTTACAAATGTTCCAAACTACTATCAGTCGCGTGCACTTAACCTGAACCTGAATATTATATCATCGAATATCATCGCTCCCGAGGCAAATAGCTGAACGCATAGCTAACAAATAGCATCTTTCAATCATCGCCCCTAATTGACGGGCGCCAGTGAGATGAAAACTCCGATCCTGGCCTATCACCAGTTCGGCATCATTTGACCAACCCTACGCCGAGAGATGCGTTCCGGTAGCGAAAAAGAAAATCACCGCACATCAAAAGCGATCAAAATGGTTCCGCTTCTGTGCGTGCTAAATAGATGGCGCCTCGCTAGATACTGTTTCCAACAGGCTGGCCGCCCGCTTCTTCAATGCAAATCACATCTGGTACTCTGGGTGATGCTGTAATAGGTCTGGGCCGCGTGGAGACGGTGCTAATAATCGGCCACTGTTTGTCCATGTCGCGTCAGCAGCTGCCATACGGTGCTGACTGTCTGACGGTGACGGCCGTTGTAATTATGGTTCTTGTGGGCGACGTCTCTGGACAGAACAGGCATTTGTGAAGAAAAAAACTTCTTTCAGCTGAGGGTGAAAGAGTTCTCCAAAAAAGAGAACACATTCAAGACTTCAGCCGGATGAGAGGTATCGTCCGTCTAACGGAGTTACGGAGCCAAAAAACAAACCTTCTCCCATGCGTTTCTTCTTCCTTTCGTGGGTTTCGTAGCGATCATTACTTGCCACTCGCCACTCGGTTACTTAATCACTCGTATGATGCTTATCATCGCTACGCCATCTGGCGAGCGGGATTCTCCGTTGTGTTGAGGCGAAGCAGGCGAACGGGCAACGAAATGAAACGTGCTAAGCTAACGAAATGTAACACATCGCACAAGGCACAGGAAGGAAGGAAAACCCCCTTGCAGCCTAGACACGGATGGCGCCGTTACTTCGTAACAATCTTCGATAAGAGTGCGTCTCGCTGCGCACACACGTTAGTTGTCTCGATAATGGGTATACCACCGCTTTTCGCTTTCGCTTTATTCCAATCGGTATTAGGATGGAGGCTGCACTTCTGTCTCTCGCTCCCTCCCGTTTCTGACTGTGCCTCTGAGTGAGGTGTGATTGCGGGTGGAATAATGATAGAGAGCGAGGTGTTCCAGTCGAAAGACTCCCCGCACTATCGTCGTGCAACCGCTCCCCGTAGGTTAGCGTTTTACGTACTAATAATTCCATTTTACTACCCACCAATTGGCACTACTCCGCACGGTCTCCAGTCGCCGGCGGGTGAGTGGAGTGGTGGCAGCTGACGGATATGTGTTGCACATGATGGCACGATCTATGCAAATCCCAACCACAATGCATCTGTAGCGGTCAAATCCCCCCCTCCACTCGCCTCAGACTCCGATGATGAATAGGTCGCATTGTTGGACGGCGAGAGATGATGTCCGATGCCATCTGTCGGTGGCGGCAGTGGCCAGGCCGGGGCACTCTGGGCACGGGTAAGTGAGATCAGCGTGCGCTATTCGAGCGTGCGCTACCTACCGTGTATGTGTGTTGCATAATCGGGCGCAATGTGCATATGCACACATACCGATCGTGTTGTGCAAGTCGCCCGCGATCACCGCAACTCAGTAGCAATTTGAGTGTTCTTTACCGACAAACGACCCCTGACGGGGGAACGATTATCGTCATCGTTTCACCGTGAAAAAGATGGAGCGAGTGCAAGAGGTGAGCGAGGGAGATGGGGAGATCCATGGACAATAGGTAATTTGAACGGTGAAAAAGGCCTTTTTATTTCTGTCCGCTACGATGATCGCTTTGTATGATGGGTAGGTCGTTAATGTCTATTAGTAATATCTCACCAATGAAAGGGGGGATAATTTGCACATTAGCTAGTCTTTGAATCGAGTCTCATCGCAGGTATTCGATCCTGATTCGGTCACGTCACTGCGAATGATATCTATCGATCGTGATCTTTAAAAGGTCCTTTAGCAATTCTAAAGTAAGGAAATAGATCGCTCAGAAATTGACGAGTTTGAACAATTGTCTGGAGATCCCAAATTCCCGATTCCAGCTCGCCCGAAGTCATCACCGTATACTGCTGGTGCATCTGGCAAATGGCTGCACCTCATTAAAAACTGTCTAAATCACACCGGACGGATGCCATAAAGCGTCTAGCCCATTTTACTGTCCACAAACTCCATGCCCTGACATCCGGTAGCGAAACTCCGGACGTTCCAAAATCGAGAACACTCCGTCTGTGTGTGTGTTTGTGTTTGTTTGTACCTTTGCCTTCTTCCGGAAACTAAGGCTTGGGTGTTTTTGATGTCGTGAGGAGAGATGTACTGGCGCATCAGACCCAACTCGAAAGGGTGTTATTATAGTAACTCTCTCTCTCTTTCTCCTTCTCTCTCTTTCATGTTGCTTGTTGTTTTTTTGCCCCCACCGAAAAGCTTTGAAAGGCGCCTACAAAACAAAAACAATCCCATGTCAATAAAAGGGAGTTTCTTTTCGAGACCCGGAAGAAAAAGTACATACGCAAACACGGTTCGCGGTGGTACAGTGATCTAATTTCCTAGCTCCAGTTCCATCTGGACGAACCCCAAAACCATCTGGACGTGTTGGGTTATTTTTTTTTCCGTTTCGCTTTTCCCAGCAAAGGGAGCTCATATTGCACACATAGCTGCGCACCATGCTGCGGTTGTTTATTGATTGTTGGATCGAGATTTTACAACATCATCGCTCTGTTGCTTGCTGGGTCGAGGTTTTTCGCTGCTGCTGGTCGGGGTTTGGAGTTGTGTTTTTTGGAGCGATTTTTATTGCAACCGACCGACCGAGGCAGCCGGTCTCTGCGCGTGCACATCAATCGATTTCCTCTTGTTGGGGGAGAAGAAACAAAAACAAAAAATCACCCCCGAAATGAGGTCTAGAGATGCATCTGGTTTGCGCCGCATGGAAAGGGAATCCTTTCAATAGCTAGAATCGGTTG
The DNA here is from genome assembly GCF_013141755.1 of Anopheles stephensi. Classification (NCBI taxonomy): domain Eukaryota; kingdom Metazoa; phylum Arthropoda; class Insecta; order Diptera; family Culicidae; genus Anopheles; species Anopheles stephensi. The sequence goes on along the minus strand of NC_050202.1, from coordinate 3,271,445 downwards.
AGCAACAGCCATTCTCAAGTAGTGTGCGGGCGGGCACGTTCAAAGTTCATGCCGCTTGGTATTGAGTTTCCCAAGAAGCACTTTCGCCAATTTTGTTTCATTCTCGTTGCGGAACCCTATAAATGTCACATATTTCGTCATCACAAATTTCAACATTGAGGTCCTCGGGGTGCGTCGGGGAGACATTATTGTCGCTTGCTGAATAGTGATACAGTGCAATCATGTGTAGCCGCGCATACTGAAGGCTTCGGTTTGATTTTATTGCCTTCATGCTGGTGTGAGAGGTATACACGAGGGGTGACGTGTGCATGCCCTGGCCTATCGTTGCGTGACAGCACATGGCGTAACCGGAGGACCCAACCCTCTCCGATGATATCACTCGCTTTTGATTTACTGTTGTGGCTGGTTTTGATTTAGTTTTCCAATTGGTTTTTAACAAAATTTCTTGGCAAAATGTGTATATATTCCTCCCGATCGCCCAAGAGGACCTCAGTAGCGGAAGTGTTGCTTTCATCCTACTGCACCCTATTCACATCACACACACGCTAATTACTGCCGGCATCAGGTGGTGGAGCTGTCTAAACGTGTCCGAAGCACATTTTACTTCACACCCTTCGCAGTCGCAACCTTGGAAAATCCGTTCGTGTAGGGTGACAATTTTTCAAGACCGGCGCATCTAAGCCGCTTTGCGGATTTGCGGACACTGCATCTGTGGGCAACTGCTCAGCTAAAAGCTTTCCGTTTGATTTACATTTAAACGGCTCGGCCGCTACACTTTAGCGGTGTACCGTGCGCCCTCTGTGTCATCATTAGTGTAGAGCGTTTCCTTCATTTGCATTTCGTTGAATTGATCTTACCGAGTGACGACTGGACCAGAAGTCAATTGGGACGACATTGAAGCTCCCTTTTTCGGTCATGACACACTCCGGTAGGTGTCGGGCGTGAGATACAAAGGTACACTGTGTGTGAGTGTACGGACTTAAGCTGCTTTTGTTTGACTGAGTCTTCATGGTGACGTCCACCTGTTCGTCCCGTTCGCGCTGTGCCAATGCGGGAGGAAAAGCGTTCCCCGAATACCCCCTGTATCACCTCGGTGCTCTGACATCATCCAATTTTGGTTTGGCCGCGTTTGCTTCCGCATGCTACTGCCTCTGGAGCCTCTGTATGCACTTCGGTGACACAAGCTCTCGATTGTTTGCTTTCCCCAAAACTGTCCAAACGCAAGTCGCTTGCTGATGGTGATGCTAGGCTGCCTGGCAGGGCATCCTCGCACCATCCTTGGAACTGGTGAAAACTCACATTGTACTCGAAAGACAGTTTCGGTTACGCCGCCCGCCACCATAAGAAAACAATTCATCATCCTTTAAAAGTGATTGTGTGGACGTGTGTTGTATGAAGACTCAACAGTCGGCTGCAAAAGACGCCAGCACCATTCTGACCACCAGCAGGCAAGTCTTTCGTGTTGTGGGTGATGCAACAGCGACCGAGATGGTGCGTCATCGCTCGGAAAACATCACTTCTCCACCACACTAACCTCTCACCTTGGCAGACACCAACTCGTCCCGTCTTTACACTTCTCGCTTCCTTGTCCATGAAACAACAAACAACCGGAGAGCTGCTACCGCCACTGTTTTTCGGACGACGGTTGCGTTTGCATAACCTCGATGTTCTCGTGCACACCTACCACGATTGCTGGCTGTGGCGGTGGTGTTCGCTCCGGATCTGACGTAGTTTTTCAAGAGCTATTTGTTCTATTTTTTGTCCATCTCTTTGACTTTCTTTGCTTGTTCAGACTTCGGAGTAGCGCAGAGTAGTGGGTGCTGTGTAAGTTTTGGCATCAGTTTCTGTGGAAGTTCTTCGCTTTCTGCTTGCGAATGTGCATCATTGTTTCGAAACCGTCCAGAGTGACGCATATGCGGTGGCGAACGAATGGACTGTACCAGTTAGGAGTAAAGTGAACATCCCCAGCTCCCCCCCACACGCCTCAAGAGCCTATCAGCAAGTAACCAATGTGTTATTTATTCTGGCACTTACACACCTAAGCGTTGTACGGCTATCGTGTCGGGGCGATTATTCGCCCCAGAAACCCAGTTTGCCGATAGTGGTCAACGGCTGGCACTAACCTCAAGAACGATTCTACGGGCAGAACTTTCCATCCAAAACCGGCACCCCGACCTAGTGGCTCCAAAATTCTAATCACATGTAAACAGCCGCCCCAATTTGCCTCCCGACCCCGATCAGGTGTTTGTACGGTAACTATTTACGCCCGAATTATGGTGCACCGTACCTCGATTCTATGTAGAACAAATCTGGGCTTGAGGTGGGGACTTCCTTGTGGTACCTAGCAAGTGGTAGCTGTGGTCATCGTGGAAACTTCCCCTGACGGCAACTTCGAGCCCTCGGACAAGTTTTATTTAGATTGGTCCGATTTGAAAGTTTAATTGCGCCTTACTGCCGCCCCTAACTCTCTCTCTCTCTCTCTATCTTCGCCACATTCCACCACAGAACCTGTGCAGTGATTCTTTATTCGTCGTCCCTTCACCAGTCATCGTCGTCACGAAACGTTAAATTCAAAGAACATTAGGAAATAGGGAAGCCGCTCTGCCGCGGCACGGCGCACGAACCACCAAGCGACCGTTTGCCATCGGTCATGGTTCATGTCGGCATTATGCAAATCGAGCGCAACCGTAACATCGAAGTACAATTACACACGTAGAACTGTCGCCGGCACTCCGCGCACCGCCTGTGAACGGTGGTTCTCGACGATATGAATAACGATGGCTTTGTGTGGTGGTGTGTGTGTGTGTGTAGGGACACTCACACAAATAATCGTGCCAATCGTGTGATAAATGGAGTTTTGGTAAATTAATGTTGTGCAAAAAGTAGCAACGTTTGGACAATCGAACGGAACCCTACAAATGTTCCAAACTTTCCATAGCGACTAACAACCCGTCCGTCCGACAGTCCATGCTCAAGTTTGCCACAGCGGACAGTTTGACATTTACTGACGAGAAGAAGCTTACCGTCTTTCGCGTTTCGTCAGCAAAAACACACGCGCGGGTTGACATTTCGGCATGTCTCATTGTGTCCTCTCTTCGACCTTTTGCAGTCGTGTACAATAAAGCATAACTTCCATTGCAGGTGAAAGTGATCCATCTGTCGGTTCTTTCACTGGAAGAAAACCACCTTCAAGTAGAATGAGCTGGAACCTGTATTCTCCGTGCTGAAGGTGTAGGGGAGGTCGCCAGGCCCAGAAAAACCGCCAACCATAGTCACGTTCTCGCAACAACGCCCTAAGTAGTGAGGTCCGGAATCTCTTCAGGTTTTGCGTCCATTAAAATGGTGGATTCCAACGGCACAAGGGAAAAAAAGGAAACGAAGCATTTTTTTGCGTTTGACTAATCGTTTTGTTGTTTCGATTCGTTTCGTTTCTGCCCTTGACAGACAGGGTGTGTGTGTGTGTGTGTGTTTGTGTTACAATGTTTTTCCTAGGAAAAGTTACTTCCCTTGAATTGAGAGGCTGGTAGGTGGGGTCTACATGGAAGGAGGGAACATTGGAGGGACGTGGAGTCACTGCGGCACATTACTTCCAATCGAGAGAAGCTAACGAACATCTCCACTTATTTCACCCTTCGGAAACAACAATGTTACTTGAGTGTGACCGGATAGTCACTGCTCGCGGCACTGCTGTTGTGTGCGACTTTGTCGGTTTAATTTCAGTCTCCATGCCCAAACCTTGTGTGTGTGTGTGGCCGTCCGTTGTTCGTGGCATTTGGCGACAACAATCGAGTGTTACTTTACAAATTAGGAAATATGTTTTGTACGTGTCTATCGATGTTCGATTCCGTTAGTCGGTCTCGCCGTGTTATAGCGACCAGCAGACGAGTGTTGCTGACGTCGCGAAGGATCGATCACATAATGAAGAATTATTGATGTTTAGTTTAAGATTAATTTATACAACTATGTTTTTGACCGTTCTACCTCCGTGCAGAACATAGTATTAATTTTTATTTTTATTCTTTCTACTTTTAGGTAAGTGTCGATTTGTTCTGGATTTGTGGACGTGTAATGCCTAAGGAGAGGTTACGACTGACGCACAGCTACTTCAATGTTGAGCTTCTGGTTCGAGGATTCAAACAAAACGTCTGACGATGTGTAACGCTGTATTAAAATAAGCATAAATGGTATAAAACCTAATTGTAAGAGAATCTGGAAAATATTAAATAATTTTAAGTCAATTCTAGAATAATTCTAAAATATTAGAAGAAGAACTCACGGTTTACACTTGAAATTTATTTAAGAAACCTTTGCGATATGTTCTAACATTCAAGTGAATTACTTTTTAAAAAATCATGGAAATTACTTAAACTCGTTAAGGAAATCACAACACCAAATCTTACCGGCACCATGCGCCTCCATCGATGTTTAATGTTTTCATTTGCGAAAATTTCAACACGATTTAGTATATTTTTCGAAAGCAAAAAAAAAAGAGAGCAAAACCCAAAACAATCTACCTTTCTCACAATACATTTGCTGCAGTATGTTTTACTGGGGTGAGACAAAAAAAAGGGGTGAGAATTCGGGTGAGAAGATGAGAATGGGAGAGAAAAATCGTAACCCCTAGGGCAGAGCTTTTTTAACTTTGCTCAAACATTTTAACAAAAGCTCGCTCTCTTTCTCACCGGTGAGATACAAGTGAATGAGTGTTCATTCGCCCGTCACCAGATGAGCTTACCCTCGAGGGCCAGAAACGGACCAAAACAAACCCAACCTCATCGTCGTACGTTCGCTAGCGGGACAATTCGGAGTCACCCTGCTGATACAGACCGCCCCGCGTGCCGTAGTTTGTTGTAGTGAGTTTGCGGTTCGGTTGCCCACTCTCTCACTCGCTCGCTCGCTCGCAGTCACGAATGAATACTTCCCGGGTGTACTAGTGCGGAATTCGGGCGGGCCACGCGGATGTTGTGTTGCGCTGTCCGCCGTGAACACACAGTGCTGCACCGGCACTGTGAGGCTGCTGCTGTAAAAGCCACCCTTCAGCTGATTTACCCGTTTTCGCGTTCAAAATATATCGCTTCAAAGTGGTAATCGGAAGCCGGTGGTTGTTGTGGCCCGAACAAAAAGAAAATAATAACAAGGGCACACTCCACCCCAAGGGAGCTCTCCCCAATTTAGTGTCACATTTTGTGACCCCAAGTGTGTGTGTATGTGTGTTCCTTTTTTTTGTTGTTGGTGTGATTCTAAAAGTCGCCCTTGCTGCATTGCAGTGGTAAAGCGACGAATTATTAGCTTTACCGGGGGTTGAGAAAGTACAGCACACAGCGATGGTGGTACCGCGTAGCAAACCGTGTGGTTATGTGTATACGAAGCTCTCCGTAACGGGACCGGAAAATCGGGAAAAGTGAAAAACCTCTTTATCGATAAATCACTGAGAAAGTTTGTTGTTTTTTTTTTTATTTGGTGTGCACAAAGCACACCACGCCACGTGAAAACAAGTGTGAAAAGTGAGTGTTTGCGTTACATATGGCGTTAGTTACCGTTATCCGATTTTTCTCGGAAAGTGAATCAAAATGAAAACCCCCTCTACAGATCGACACAAACAGAACAAAAAACTCCCTCTGCGATTCTGCTTCCTTGTGGCGAAGAGTAATGCTAGCTGCTTCAGGTGTCTCACACATCACAACCAACCATTCCCAATAGTTGGATGACTCATTTGTACAACCGCAACGTGTATTCCGGTAACCCGGATTTTGGGCCGTAATGCGTATGTGTGAAGGTGCTTCTTTTTTTTTTTGCGCAACTACAACTACCACCACCATCACGATCAGGCGTAGGGTTAACAGCGGCGAAAGTAAGCCACGGTAGCGCCTGGCTATATGGGTACACGCGTGAAAGCTGACTAAATGCGCGAACCGAACAAAAAATAGCGCGCACACACGGCACGTGAAAGTGAGGTGAAGCGCAAGCAAACGTTTTGGGTGGACAGTTTGATACTGAGTTCTCAGTGTTTTTTTTTCTTCCCTCCCGGTCATTATTGCTAATCGAGAGGATGTATTTCTACGCCCCGGTAGAGTGTCAGAGAGTCCTTAGGCGACGTACGTCCACAGACTTGTACTTCACCTGTTTGCTTTGAGCTTAACCGGAGCGGTGTAAGATTTGATGCGATTCGTCACTTTGATGACTCATCGTAGGAGGCTTGTCACCAGACGCAAACTTGAAGTCGCTGGAGAATCCCCTTTTTGGATGGGGCGAAGTGGATAAGCCCCCCCCGTACTGTGACTCATGGCTGTGCTCGGTGAATATTAAATTGAAATTCGTCCACCAGAGAAAGTGCGTGCGTTAAGAAGGTGCCTTGAAGGTGTTTTGAAGAGCGACCTGAGCATGGGACGGTGTCATCATGAAAAAAGGTGACTGACATTAAGATGGGCGATTTATCAGGAGATTGATGTCTCATATCGGATATTCGATAGGCCCCCGTCCCCAAACCTTTCGCAATAAGTGTACGATCGTGCCCTACGATTGGTGCTTAGCATATAATTAAAACATTGACCTTCGGGGTCTTTCGCGAGGGAAAAAAAATCATACATGTTACTGCGCGCACAAAAGTTCGGAGCTGCTTGTTAGCTTCAGTTGGTAGTGACTCATGCAAGTAATTGTACTGAGCCAAGTGACGAAATTGCCGTTGCGTTCGCCTTTTTAACAACACGCACCAGCACCGAATGGTTTGTGGTCACACGAAAGAACAATTCTAAGGCAGTTTTTTTGTTTTGCTTCTCAGAGCGCGAAAAACTGTACGAGGTGATGTAGCCTTCGTGCTGATTTTCCTTTGTAAGCGATTTTTCCAAACAAACCCCATTAAGTCAGCGTGCAGCATAATATGGGAAGTACGGTACACAACGCTCGAAAGACACCCAAAAATAAATATCTCATCATTATCCAGTTAGTTTAATTTATCACCGGAACCGATATCCACTGTTTTTCCTCTCTCGCGGGTGGAAATTCTATTCTACTCGGGGATTATGTTTTTATTGTTGTTCCGATAAATTTACCTTTTACGTGCGCTTTTCCGTGCCATTTCCATTCGATCGGAAACAGACCGTAATAATAAAGACATTGTGCGGCTCGTTTTTTTTTTCATTGGACGGTGAAATGTGACCTTCGTGACCATCTTTCTATTACGGTTTAAAGATGCGGAAAAATGGAATTGTTTTTGGTGAGCGTCTGTTATTCGCCCCACCCTGTAGCGTTGGGGGAAATTTATTATATTTTTTTGGGCTTTTTACAGTCCATTCATATCTAAAAACTGTATCAAAAAGGTAGTAGAGGTAGAGCGAGATTGGGGGCCACTCGCATTCTGCCGGTGGTAGAAGCACATTAATATTTTTGCGACTATGAAAACTGTGGAAGGAAAACCCCTGAAGCTTAAATCACGTCCAATTAGGTTTTTGCTTTTTTTTATTTCTCTGGACTCACCGATATAGCACCACCCATTCCAGAGGCGTCGTAAATGTTTTCTTCTTGGGGCGAGTCGTCGCATCAAGAATAAGGAACGATGAGGCTACAAGGTACTTACAAGCTCTACTAGCTCCACACGCTGCTGGCATCGGGGAGGATTTGTATGCCTTTTTTTACAGTCGGCCAGACCGACAGATCTGCCAGCCGCGACGGACAGGTCTTATGGGGCAGATGGGTTCCCTGTTTTTTTTTCTTCTGCCGGAGGTTCTTCAACCTTGAGAGAGAGAGGAAGATGGCTGGGCTGGAAATGGGTGGTAGGAAAATAAAAATTTCTTTTTTATTACTGCGCCCCACCGGAACCGAGCCATGATTACTCGCTGCTTACTGCTAGTACTTAAGACTCTCTGTTTTCTTTCTTTCCCTGATCACAAGGGGTAACGGTGTGTCGAGAGCTTTTCCTCTTGAAGTAGGATGGATGAACCAGGGTCTGGTGAGGATTATGCGTGTTTTACTTGACTTTTTTTTGTTTTGTTTTTTCGATGATGTGTGGTCAAGTTCTGTTGACTTTCATGAGCTTGCGGATTTATGTCCGAAGTACGGGTGATTCGAGCGTTATTTATTGACTGTCATTAATTCGTACGTAGTCTTGCAGCTTGTTATGGAAGCTTGTAGTTTAAATTTCTTAAAGGCAAGAGTTCAATACGCTCACTCTGTCGCGCATAAATAATTCTTTCTTCAAACACGAGCTTCCAAAACCGACGCGCGTTCCTGTTCCAACGAACAGCTGGCCTTCACCATCCAACCATATGGTTGGGCTTTTGGGGTGGCGAATTTTCCAACAAGCCCCCTGAGGCTCTTTATTGCTATTGTTGTGTGTTTGTGTGTTGTGAAACCGAGTCACAAATTGCTGTATGGCGCGTTTCCACTGTTTTTGCCGCATGATGCGTTGCCTTCCCAAGTCCCCCCCCCCGAGACACAAGCTGCTTTTCCGCTTTTCTCGCCGGTAGGCATTTTTCGGGCCTGCTGTTGGAAGATGGAAAAAGAAGAATAAGCGCCAAACAAGCGGAAACTAAAAACGATAAAGCTATCCAAAAATCCAAGGTCATTAGTGAGCTGGTTTTTGTTTTTCTTGCTTCGTTCGTTCATTTCGCGTGGACTTCACACGGGGGTGGGGAGATCCTCTGTTAGTGTGCGGTAACGATTTTCCACCAGCATAAAACATTATTTTCTTTCGCTTTGCCATTTCTTGCCAGCGGGGAGCGGGGTTATTCTAGAACCGAAAGCACACACAATCACAAGAATTGGGGAGGGACAAACATCGAGCCTTGTATGTGTGGTGGTTGGTTGTTTATCTGCAGTGTGGACCGAAAAAAAAAACACGAGCCAACAACTGCAAAACAAATACAAAAGACCACAATTGGAACGGTTCCGTGACAGGACTGCTATACTGTGTGGTGTTGAAGCTCACATACAGACAAAGCTTCCGACGAGAACCCTCCAAACCAAGAACTGTTTGGAACCGCTTAAAGCTCGCCCAACAACTACCACTACCTCTACTACTGCTCAGTCTCGCGAACGTTCTCCTCGAAGCTTTCGGCCCCTGGCTGCCTGTGCCCGTCTGTCTGTCTGTCAGGCTGTCTGCAGGACTGTGTTGCTCGTGTCGTGTGTCCCAACGACCCGTAGTACACGTGCCAGGACGAACGAAGGATAATTGATCCTGTTGATTGGAGCTGTCAGCTTCACATGCCTGTCTTTCCCACCGACCAGCACCCAACCGAAACGGACACGCTTCTTTCGCAAGATGGGCCTGGACCTAATGAGCCGTATTAATCTATTGAGAGATGAAACTTGCTGCTTCATCCGGTGCCGGTGAATCCTTGCGATATAATTTGTCGCAAATTTACAGCCAATGAACTCGCACATGATTCCCCGAATGTTAGGAAGAGTTTGGGAGCGCTCAGAAGCGCCATTATAAAACATCGGCTTTTGACAGTCACGACGTTTTTTTTGCGATAAGCTCGAAAGCTGATTCCCTGTAGCAGGTTCGATAACGTTTTACAAAATAATAAGGAAGCTGGAACGTTGACGTTGAAGACTAACTTGTGAAGATTTATGGCCACTGTCCGGCGTGGCAGTTGGTTGTGTTAGATTAGCAATAAAAGGTCCTATCGGTGGTTAGATAATGCCCCAGCTCAGAACTAGAACCCGTAACACTCGGGTGGGTCCTCCCGCTGACCTTGTGCTTGTTTTCGGTTCGGGGCAGATCCGCACCCCAGCGGCCAACTGTGAGCGAGAAAAGGATATGAATTATTGAAGTCTTGCGCTACACGTGGGAATTTTGTGGAAAATTCGCACCACACACACCACGTTTTACTACCCTTCCTGTCCAGCTGTTTGCATAGCCTAGGTTTGCACAAGGCCAGCGCTAGTTGGCTACCGTCCAACGCGGTCCCAATCCTTTCCTCCAGTGCGAAAGATGGCGTGGGAATGGATCGTTAGCCACTCGATGTGTGTCTCTCTGTCGGATCGTCCATCTGGTGCACGTGCCTGCTGCACCCGGGATAATGGTTAGCTTGGCTTTATGCTGTACTTGCCAATAATGGCGACTCGGACGAACAGCTGCACTTGTGGAGGTTGGAATTTCACCGTACACAACATCATACGTAAAGATTCTAAAATATTGATGTAGTAACCTCCTTTTTATCATATTTACCGATCAAATAATTAAGATTGGAGGAGTTCTTGCTGCAGGAGCTCCAACACCTCCTCCTCAACTACCATATTGATGGCGTAGTTTTGTGTTGCTATTTGACAATTCAATTCTAACCGAAATGACGACATCCAACGTTTTCGGAAAACTGTTTTGCGACCGTTCGCGTCTTACAGAGTACGCACCCTTGCTGTTTGCAATTGTGAATCACCCGTGTGGCTTATCTCTCAGGCTTCGGCAAACACTCGACACTCACACAGCCCATGCTTCAAAGCCTTCCCAAGCGCGAAAAAAAGGGGTGTGATGGCAGTGGGTTTTACGACGTCGCAAAAAAATGTCATCGGCGTTTTGGTGTTTGGTGGTGAGCAGCACACCTATAAGCCTACCACTTTATCCCTGATAAAGCTGTTCCTTCTCTGCTGTCCCCGCAGCTCGGTAATCTATTTCGCATCACATCGGTGGAATCGCAATCTATAAATCCCCCTTTCGTTTCGATCCCTCGAAAGATAAGCACACCGTGTAAAGGGTGTTGTTGTTGGTGCGATTTCCACTTCCAAGTCCCGGTGGGTTCCAATAGCTGAAGGTGGTGCTTCGGTAGTCACCTGATCGCTGGGATCCAACTTAAAGACCCCGGAGCGGCGTCTCTCACGCAACAACACCGCGTCATCGACTCTTTCGGTGGCCGTCGTCGCCTTGTGAGAGACTTGCTCGTGAGAGGAGAGGTGTCGATGCTTATCGCAACGTGACAGGGCAACATTCGCGACATCGCAAACACAGCTGCTACGATGGGGTCCTTCTCGGGCCCAGCACGCGTTATCAGTAGACGATTTGATACCGCGAAGTGAAGGAGTGTGAACACCGCGGTGCGACACCTTTTTATTTCGGCGGAGTTTTGAGCATATTTTAGGTGCTCGGGTTGCGTGGTGTATTGATTGCAGTGCGCTCAGTATTATTAAACCTCAGGAAGCAGAATCGCATGTTGTGTCGACGGTGGTTGGCCCGAGCAAGGTATTAATGCGCGCACAGGCGGCAACGATGTTTGTGCACAGTTGATGTTGTTTGTTCCGGTAGCAGCAACACAAGTATGATCCACCCGATGAGAAACCAGCGCTGGTGGTGCCCGTTCCATTTCTTCTACTGCGAGTGCATCCTACGCCGGACGTCATCGAGACGGCGCAAGTACATTCAGCGATAATATCGCACTACCGTGATTGTGCCGCGATTGTTCAGTGTGAAAAAGGCCAAAACAAACTAGTGTTCTTAGACTTGGCGCATGTGGCGCGTCTGAGCTGTGATACATACGTGTTTGTGTGTGTGGTGTGCTGTAAACGGTTCCTATTCTAGCTAGAGCCACTCTACCCAAACTCCAAAAAGTGATCCATATCAGGAATTCTAGTCTCCTCTCCATCAAAGCAAAAACTACGGAAGGAACCGAACCAGTTCCTGCCGAAGTGCTCTGCCCTCCCCCACAAGAAGTGCCAATGAAAAGTGTGTATGAGCGCTCGTCACCTTCCAAGCTGGGCCTGATCGAGTGTATACTGTACCTGCGGAAGCCTATGTGGCAAGTGGGCATCGTACCGGCAAAGCTGACTGACGCACTCGGATCACTCGTGCGCTATGCTCAGGAATCTCTCAACATCTTCTTCTGTCCGACGTAAGTTGCTGCCGCGGCGACACAATCGACGTAACGGGGTGACATACCTGGGTCGCTTGTGCCGTAAGTCGTACAGCGGCGAGAATTTTCCGTTTTTGGTCAAGTTCCAAATTCTTAATGTTCGTTTCGTTAAATTTTGTCCGCTCGCGTATAACGTGATCTAGAGGGAGAGCTACTCATCGTTACCTTAATTGTTGGCCACAAGCTGATGAGGCTACCCTTTTCATATCTTCCCTCAGTAAAATAACAACGTCGCGACAGATGGAATACAGGATATTTAATGCCAACTTTATAAGTCATAATTTCCATAACCCATGTACAGAGAAGGTGAGCGAGAGCGGGACGTCGGATCTGGTCATGTGTGAGGGTTTTCATATCTTGTGGCCCAAGTCGTGCGAGGTTCTCCTACCAGACACGGGTGGCAATTAACCGTATGCTAAAGAACGGTCATAAAACAACTGTTGGATCGAGCGGGACTTGGATATTAAAACAGCTGGCAACAGTAAAACCCTCGGTAAGGGATATATCGTTTTGACATTTAAAGACGATAGCTTTGAGTCAATGAAAAGGAAGTTCTCACACACAGACCTTGAACTTGGCAATTCAGACTTCATGTCTCAAGTTGCTCCTTCTGTAAAAGTCTTCAACAACCGTTCTCCGGTAATATCTTGGACCAGTTCAGTTCCAACGTCCCTTGCATCTCTTCTCCTGACGCTAACGACTTATGGCACAGCACTCACGTGTACTCTGCGGCGTTAACTACGCAAACAATCCCACTCGGCCACCCCCGACCAGTGTGTAGCGGTCGTGGTTGTTGTTTACAGTGTGACCATAAAGGCCATTATATTCGCAAACGTGTGTACGCACCGTACATTCCCCTGAATGGTGGGACGTGCCCACGACGCACTTCCTCAATCAATTGGTTGAGAGTTGTGTTCTATTTCGCTCGGTGACCAGCGGCCTGGCTCATCAGCATCATCGCATCAAAACAATCAAAAACAAGACACTGGGAAAGCGGGACCTTGGCCACAAGACGCGATTGTTTACATGGCGGCGATAGATGACGCGCCGCAGAAGGACCGGCAGTGATGATCGTACGATCGTGTCTCACCGGACTCACTTAGTCTCAATTGACCTTTTGGAGGAGGGCTGGTGTACTGCTGCCCAGTATTGCCCGTAGTGCGTTTTATTCCTCCACTCGCTCGTAATCGTGATGATACGCGTGAGTAAATACGCAAGACCACGGAACCATGCGCGTCGGGGCGATAAGCAGAGACACGCGGGCAGCGAGAGTGTAGCAAGTAGTATCAGCCACTATTACGTGCCGTTATAATTTGGCGTGATGGGTGTGTGTGTGTGTGTGTGCGTGTCTGTGTTATGCGGACCCGTCGACTTACTCCTCACGCGTTGATGAATGATGTGCTGAATGAAAGAGCAAGATAGCGAGATAGATATGGTGGTTGGCACCCACGCAGACACGCCTTTCGAGTACTCCCTCGTCTTACTACTACCTGATATGAGGCGATATGTAAGGTGTTGTTTGCGTTTATGAGTGTGATATCCATGTTTTACTGCCCGGTTTGATGATCATGAACGCACACACACACACATACACCCGCCCGCGGAGAAGAAGCATCGGTTGATACCGTTTTCGCATAGAGGTCCGTTTCCGGTGTTGCGGAGCGTCGCTGTAATAGCTTATATTGAAAGGTAGATGGCGCTCTGATGGGTTCGCGGCCATTAAGACGATTAGGTGCAAGTGTCCTACTTTTGTAGCTTCCTTCCTTCCACTTCCGACCTGAAGGTGACAACACTTGCCACAACTCAAGTTCCGGTTCCGATTGGCCAACATGTCGGTCACGTGATGGATCACGACTGGTTGTTGTTGGTATAGTTGCAAACAACAACGTTCAAGTACCCTTTGTGTATGTAAATTCATCCATAAAGAACCTCGGCGATCCCCTATATTACCCAGCCCCATATCATTAAGTGGCCTCGTGACGTCCCGATCGAGAACTCTCGATTGAAACTTTATCAGTTAATTTGACCAAACCGAACATAGGCACGCGCACGTGGTCGTTGTTTTATCGAACCGGGAAGAGTCTCGTGATAATGTTTTCATTCCCTGTCTGGGGCATGCCTCTGACACGACAAAATCGGAAACACAACCCCCTAGGTCCTCATGATTATTTTCATAGTGCGCAAAATGGATCTCCCCTTGGTAAAATGTGGTGTGAATTAAAATTCAACTCTTCCCCGTGCGTCGGCAGTGCAATGAGTACGACGACTGCTACAGCACCCTCGGCGATTCGGTTGGTTGACTGTGATGACCCAAATATCTGTCGGGTGGAAAACATCTGGTTCGCACGAGCCACAAAACCTCGCCACACGCGTAAGGAAAAGTCTGTGATGGTATAAGATCAAAGAACGTTTGGCTGCGGACGACGGCGTAGAAGAAAAGAACGGGATTTGGTGGAAGATTTTGTGATTTCTTGAGGGAACAGAAGGGAAGATAAGGGCAGATATGAAGTAAAAAAAACTGGAACATTCACAGTTCATTACCGTTCATCCGTTTCCTTAAAGTAGAGGCGGAAGATCGGCAAGATCACGCTAATTTACGATCGCCTAGACGTAGCAGCGCACCACCGACACATCCATTAGACTCGGAACCACAAGACTCCGATGCATTTAGAACGGGGAAATGCGTTTCGAAACGAAATGCCATCGAAATCAAATTCACTTCCCTGGTGTAACTTTAAATTTCTCAAACATCCGCAAATCCACACAGAGCACGAGCGACGACGAGCACGTGTTTCGTTGGAAAGGGAAGAACCCCGGGCGAACGTCGCCATTAAGCAATGGAGATCTTTTTTTGAGTTAATGCTCATCTTAATGGGACGTGGGATCATCCGATGATTATGATGCAACGACTACGAAATTAAAAGTCGGCTTCCTCAAGTGAAGAATTTATAGCATTTGGAGCTAGAAGTAGTTGATTGATTTTTGTTTTGCGCGTCATCAAAGCAATCGCTGTCAACGTTGACAGATGTCACAGTAGGCACGGTTGGTTCATGTTGTTTATATGTTTCTCTTCTTCTTCATTTTCAATTACAGAAAAGCCCGACGCAAGGAACGAGACGGAGATTCGAATCAGGGCGACACAAAGCTTTACCTCGAGGAAAGTTTACTAGAGCGGAAGCTACCCGATGCGGACCTGCGGTTATTAGTCGATCTACCTGCCGGACTGGACTACAACGAATGGCTAGCCTCGCACAGTGAGTAATAGTAGTGCCGTAATGATATGCGCCATTTTGAAACTTGATCTTTGACGCTCCCAGCCTGTTCGGTGGTCCTCAGAATCTCTTCATTTTTATGATAGCAAGCACCTTTCTTGCTTGGTAGAATTGTTCAAAGTCTTTTAGAAGAAACATTTAGCTAAAACGAAAGCTTTAAAATCCGCCATTGTCGTCAACGTTTGCGATACGGATATCGTCTAACTAGAACTATTAAAAAGCAACGATGCAGCCGGCTGGTTCGGTTGATGGGGATCACCATTCATCATAAACTTCCCACGTCAGCCTTTAGCTTAACAATCGCCCCCAGACATGGTGTCGCCCACCCATCTCGTATAGAGTGATAAGACGATTTTTAACCACCAGTTTTTCTTGCCATCGGACAATGATGCGCAAAGTTGATAGTGTAGCGTCATCTTTCTCCCTCGTTTTGTTACCCTGCGTCGATGAGGTGGGTTTCGTCGTGTTTCATATTACCTATAGCACTCTTTCCTACAGGCCCAAACATTGAAGAAGCGTTCGAGATAATGTGATTCATCGGTGGGTGTCATCTTCTCACACGTTGTCTTGTCTGGATGGTGTCATAATTTTGATGGATTCTGTCAAAAAGCATGTTGCCCTCATTTTGTTTCGACTTTGTTTGTGGCGGAGAAGTCTCTAGAATTCGTATCACTTCCTCCTCGTAGTAGTAGTTACGGACTAAAATTTGAAACACACATCTGTTGGTCTCTTCTGCTAGCCTTCTTTAGTTAGTTCCAATCTAATCACCAACCGAATGCAACGATAAAGAGCATCGAGATAATACTGCTATTACAGCTGAAATAATAGCTCATAATCTTTTCAGCCCCCGGAGGTTGCACTGTCTCCGGGGGCTCGATTGTCATCAATCAAGTGGAGCTCCATTTTTTGCACTCTACTAACAGTGCTTCCCGAGTACATAAGATCCGTCTCACACTCTCTCCCTCTCTCTATAGACTAACTTTTCATTATTTTTAAACGCGTGTTTGAGTAGATAAAAGATGCAAAAAAACATTCCATTTTTTTGTGCCAACTTCTGCCCCAATGTCTGCCCAAAACCTGCGGGTTTCGGCTACTCCACCAGACAGCTGATTTTAAATGCCAAGTGTCCGAAAAGTGTCTTGACGCTCTCTCTCTCTCTCTGACTGTGGTTAGCCACTGACCAACTTCATCTCTTGCGAAGGATATCCTTCTCTCGGCGTTTGACAACTTCAAGAAATGTTTGCCAAAAAATAACTTGAGGTTCGCTGCCAAGCCAAACTTCTCACAAAAATACATCAATAAAAAAAAGTTACTGGTTTGGTTGTTGGCATCGCTGTTGGGGGGAGAACCTCAATGTCCATTTCATTTGGAACTCGTTTCTGATATGATAAATGATGGCGAAGGTCGCGTTGGTTGGTTGGTGAGTTTTTCGTTTTTGTATTTGGCTATGCAAATTGTGTTCGAAAAAGAAGGCACCAATGGTTTGCGGCATAACACTAGCATGGTGCCTTTCTTTCCTGCCTTTTTTGTTAGCCGGACTCGGTACGGTAAAAACTACATTCTAGTTTCAATGTCTTTCAGACGAATAAAAAAACAAGAACTTAGATACTAATCGAAACGTTTCAATGTCTACTTTTAGCACTTGCGCTGTTCGAGCACGTCAACCTCGTGTACGGTACCATCAGTGAATTCTGCACCACATCCGGCTGTCCAGACATGACCGGCCCAGGAACTAGGTGAGTGTAACGAGTGTGTGTGAGAGGGAGAGAGAGACCCCCTTTCCATCGAATGACAAAGGGTGCACGCTACCGAATGCATATAGGACTGTGTGCGTTTTAACGACTCTTTGCATATCTTGAGCGCGATAAAGTGACGCCCGACGGACGACCTGACCAGACACCGACACGCATATGTCACGCGCGCGTCTATTGAGGAGACAACACGGGTGTGTTTAGGCTATCTTGGACAACTTTCTTCTGCGGGCGCACTAATGGCGTCACGTTTTGATGCCGTCTGACAGATTCCGGGTCTCAATCAGGCAGGCCGAGCACGTTCGAACCTTAAATCCACGACCTCTTTGCGGTGTCTCTATCTCTTCAGAACTTCTCCTTTAGCGTGGAGTAGAGTTGTCACGTCCATCAAGTTCGGGGCCTCTAGGCTGGGCGATCGAATCACGCCAACGATCAATAATCTTGTGTCACCCGATCGTGGATCGATCCCCAACCTCAAGGCTCTCTGCTGTTTTTTCCCCCATTTCCAGTAAGACCTCGATTGAACATTTATTTGTGTAGCTGGGCCGGGTACGCGTACGGTGCCCGGAACACAGGATGTTCTGAAACAATAAATCACGATCGTACGCTTCACTTTCTTCGTGCAGTCGTGGTCCATAAAACGGACGAACTTAACAAATAAACAGTGACATAAAACGCGCACGGCTTGAGGCAATTTTGCGATAAATTATTTAACTCGTCTTTAATGAAAATAAATTAACCGCACGACGAAGATTGAAGGCAAATTGAAGGCCTCATGCTTCGGTTCGACCGAAAGCAACATCGGAATGTTTGATCAGCTCGTCAGGAGAAAGAGAGAGGGTGTGTGTATGTCCCTTCAGTTTTATTGCTGGACGTTTTTATATCTTCTCACGTGCTTATCATAATTTCGTATGCACAAAGTATCGGCATTTTGGTTTTAGAAAAGATTGACCCCTTTTAAAACCACACCCTCCGGAGTCCTCTGGCCGAAGATCCGGAGATTGTTGAAATGAAAAGGGACAGTTTGACCTGGCGCGGCTTGCCGACCCAAAGGCAAGCGATACATCGCGCATGATAAAGCAAACAGGAACCTTCACCAACCTCTCCGACGCGCGCTTTGTGCTTTGATCGTGTCCGACCCTACGGTACGAAGAACTCTTCTTAGATGTTCGTTCCCCTTCGAAAAAGTAAAGTTCCGACCTCCCATGGTGTTTGTAAAAGAGGAAGACGAGAACCAAACCAACTCGAGAGTTTTTTGGGGGTTTTTTTTTGTATGACGGTGCACATTCCGGTGATGCTCCGGTACCAATAGTGTACGCTTATTACCTCATCATTTTGGGATCGAATTGTTGTGCTAGAATTCAACAACTCTTGTTCGTTGTGCGAGCCCTATCACCTTCATCATCTCAAGATTATTCTTTTATCCCTTTCAATCGGATCTTCCTTCGTGATCCATCGCTGCGGACAGTAATGACGTGGTAGTAGGCTATGCTTAGTGCAATAACATGGACATCCAAAATAGCCGACAGCCCCTGCCAAATGTGTCATCGTGACAGTCAACCTAATAAATGTTCTGGCCTATTTCTTCGCTGCAGGATGTACCTCTGGTTCGACGAGAAGGGCAAGAAGACGCGGGTGGCGGCCCCACAGTACATCGACTACGTGATGACGTTCACCCAGAAGACGGTCAGCGACGAGTCGATCTTTCCCACCAAATATGCCAATGAGTTCCCTAGTTCGTTCGAGAGCATCGCTAGAAAAATCGTACGTTTACTGTTTCATGTGATTGCGCACCTGTACGCGGCCCACTTCCGCGAGGTCGTCCTGCTCGGACTGCACGCGCATCTAAACCTCACCTTCTCGCACCTGACCGCGTTCCATAGGTAAGTCGGCGGAATCTGCGAAGCGTTCCAGGGCACAGTAATCAAGTTGGTTTGTTTTTTCCTTCCTGTTGCAATTTTAGGCGATTTAATCTGATAGAACCCAAAGAAACAGAAGTTCTGCGCGATCTGGAGATTGCGCTCCGCCTGACGGACGACCCGACGGCTCCGGTGACGGCGGCCACCGACAGTAGTGCCTCGATCGCGTCCACGACTTCGGCCTCGACCGGCACGACCAACACGTGCTCGTCCTCGTCCACGTCCTCGACCGCTTCCTGTTCGCCGCCGCTACTCCTCACCTCCACCACCACCACCACCACCGTGCCACCGAACAACAATGGTGCGGTGAACAGTGGTTGCCCCTCCCAGCTACCATCCTCCACCACCTGCAGTGCGGACAACAATAATAGCAGTAGTAGTGATAATACCACCACCAGCAGCACCGTCCTCAACCATGCG
This sequence comes from Anopheles stephensi, assembly GCF_013141755.1. Lineage (NCBI taxonomy): Eukaryota > Metazoa > Arthropoda > Insecta > Diptera > Culicidae > Anopheles > Anopheles stephensi. Next base: position 3,252,243 of record NC_050202.1, on the reverse strand, counting down.
CTCATCGATGGGGACGCGACGGCCCAGCCGATCTGCAAGCAGCCGCTCGAATCGGGCAGCGTCGTTGTAAATAGTAATAGTCATAATCATCACCCGCATCCCCATCACCACCATCATCACCACCAGCACAAGGTGGAATCGTGTGCGACGGGTGGTGGTGGCGGCGGTGGAAGTGGCAGCAGCACGGGCAGCGTTGGTGTGACCGGATGTGGCGTCGGTTATAGTGTCGGCGGCGGTGGTGGAGGCGGTGGAGGCGGTGGACATTCGGGCGGTGGGCCAAGCTCGCAGCAGTCGTCCAACACGCAGACAACGGCATAGTGGATACGTTGGACAGCGAGTGTTGGGGCCGGCGCCGGAACCATGTTCCTGCTGGGCGGGGCGGCGTGCTGTGGGGCCCTCCAGGTCCCCACCCAAATCTGACCAAAATGTGATCTTATAAAACAAAACAAAAAAACACACCCACACACACAACGCGAGAAGGCGAAGGGATAATAGAAGCAGGCAAAACACACCGACACGCACACATATGAGACACGATCGATGTGGTGGTGGTGGTGCGTGAGCGTCGTGTGTTGATGGTTGCTAGGTGTTCGGTACCGCTTGCTGGAAGTGCACTCTGCCGTTTTCAGTATCCTTCTGTACGAACACAGAGACCCCGCGTACACACGTACTCACACAATCATCAACAGCGTAAGACATCACCACCACCACCACTAACAAAACGAACAGAGCGGGGCGTCAATCTTACTTTCTTGTTGTTTTAAATGAATCTAGGAACCATTTTTAAGGTGTGGAAAGGTGTGCGTGTGTGTGTGTGAGTGTGAGGAAGGCGTTGTTGCACACCCGCGAACGGATAATATATTTGTGTTAATGTGGTAGTGTATTAAAAAGGTAGTGAAGAAGAAACCCTCCTGCAGGTCCTCGATCACGTAAAGATTTATAGGAAGCCAGTCTTAGGAAGTTTTAACTGGAATATGAGTTACGAACAACGTTTTCAACCCTTTAAGAAGGAGGACGGCAGACGCCCTACAGCTATCGAAGGGAGAAGAAGAGGGAGAAGATCGTTTTTGTTTGTTTGTCGATTGATGTGTTATCTTTGTTTACGTTTGTTTTCTGCCTCTTTTTAATTGTGATGATTGGACTTTTTAAATTATTTGCTAAATTTTTATTTCACACACTACTTCTTCTTCTCTGTTATCTAATTCTAGTTCCTGTTTTTGGATTTTCTTTTCCCTTGTAGCAACAACAACAAAAATTGTTCGTACATTAACACTTTTTATCCTCAATAATGATCGGCTTTTTTGTTTGTCGTTGTTTTGGTCGTCTTCTAGAAAAGCAAACAAAAAGCTGCGAAAAGTTGCTGTGAAACAAAAATAGAGAGAGAGAGAGAGAGAGAGAGAGAGAGAGAGAAAACATAGAGAACACACACAACAAACGAATCCTTTCCTTATATGTGCTCGTGGTCGTAGAATGGTAAAGAAAAGATCAATTGTTAGGTAATAGACATAAACAAACACAAAACACAGAAAATATAGAATCGGTGATAGAAAAAGAAAAAGTATCCTTCTTCAAACACACACACACACACACTGCTTAGGGATGACCTTCTCTTTTTGTAGCTCCACAACAGACGGTGCAAGAAGGACAGAAAACCAAATGAAGTTATTTTATATTTTAATTTACCTTCTTGTTGCATCCTTTATTTTCAATTTTCTTTTCCCTTTTTACTTCTTTGTTTTCTTTCTCCTTTTTTAATTTTCTTTTCACACTTTCAAGTTTGAGGTTAAATATCGTTTTTCTGTCGAAACAACAAAACATCCTGCCAATAACCGACAAAAAGGAGACAAACAAAGACGTTAGGACGAATGGAAGAAGACGGCTTGCTGTTAACAAAAACCAGAATATACTAAAAACAACACACACTAACACTAGAAGACACTGAGAGATGACCGCTAAGAGTGGCTCTGTTACAGTCTCTAGGAGGAAAAAATAGCCCCTTTTAGTAAAAAACCCACACACACACACATGTTAATTAGGTGAACCAATGTTTTACCTTCCTCCTCCTCCCACTTCCTTTCTCCTTGCGCAAAACAGCGAACAAAGAACGAGAGTCGAGATGCCCTCGTCGCCCCGTCCCGGGCGGTTAAAGTTTCACCAACAACAAAACACACAAGTAGAATCATATATGCAGCAAACTATAATAAATAGAAAGAGCAAAGCGAAGAGAAAAGTGCGGTAGAAAAAGCAGTAACTTAAATGCTGCTTTGCTAAAAGGGACAGTCTGTATAGAAAGAGATAGTAAGAGCTATTACTAAAAATAAAAAACAAACAAAAACACTGCAGCAGTGCACAGAAGAAGAAGAAGAAGAAGAAGAAGAAGTCGCTGAAGCTAAAAATATAAAACATTAAAAACAAAACCCGCTGTGTTAAACAAAGAAAAAGAAACACACACACACACAAAAACAGGAGTGAAAAGATAGGAAAAAATAACAAGAAAAGAAAGAAAAAAAAACACACACACACAGAATTAGGGCTATAAAATAAATAAATATATATATTTAATACAGAGATATAGAAGTGAATGCGAGAGCGAGAACAAACGAGAAAAGAGAGTCAACTTATAGAAACAAAATAAAAAGAAAGTAATAAACAAATCTGTATGAAGTAGACCGGAAGAAGAGGAAGGAGATGGTGGAAAAATGTGTTACAAGAGCGTGATAAAAAACAGAGGAAAAACCCCGGCGCCACCGGGTGTGTTATAATAAAGGATGTGTGAGTTTACAAAAACTAGTGAGAGAAGAAAAAACAAATGAATAGTGAGATGTAGACTCAAACACACACACACACTTTTGGCTCTTCTAGTTGTGCAAAGATAGCAAGTAAAGGTACTAAAGGGTAGTAACCGCGTGAAAATGGAAAATGAGGAGGTGTGAAAAAATTCCCCCCTCATTACTGGCAAGCAAGGTATCCATAGCAACCTTGTGTGTCTTTGCATGTGCGTGTGTGTGAGGGAGAGAGAGAGCTGTAAGATGAATATAGTTGCGGAGGTGAGTTAGAGCAGTACAGAAAGTGGGAAAAGAAGAAAAAAAAAGCTAAAAAAAAAAGAAACACACTTGATGCAAATACATAATCCTGCAATTGTTGTTATTTCGTGCGTTTTGTACGCTTGGTGGTATGGATGGTGCGCGAGATGGTGTGTGTTATCCTTCGAAAGAAAAGTGTTTGTGAAGTAGTGCGCCTCTGAAAGGTATAAAAAAGAAGAACCGAAGACAACGGAAATGGGGTTGGTTTTGTTTCACATTCACCAGCTTCACGAAATGCGTTATTAATTATGTTTTTAGCTCTTATTTTAGTTTGCGTTCTACATATGCATCCCCCCCCCTGGACTCTTCATCATCATCATCACCATCATCATCAAACTCATGGCTGTAAAATTCGTTTCCCATCCTACTGGATCCCATCCTACGGAGAGCAGCAGCAACGATCCATATGCACATTCATCGTGTTTTTATTTTATTTTGCATTAAAGTTTTCATCACTTTTAGGGGGCACAAGGCACGGACATTGTGATAGTGAGGTGGGGAAAAGTGAGTCATTGAATCGCCCTTTAGGGAGCGCCTAAATACAACTATAAAAAAAACAGCCGGAAAGAAGGTTAAAGTAAGGATAGAAAAACGGCTTTTTGTTGATCTAGTTGTTATAGTTGTTCTTATCACGAAACGAAACAAAAAATGAAAAGAGAAAAATTGGAAGAGGGGTTAAAGAATCGAGATTGATAAAATGGTAGAAATGTTTAAGCAAGAATAGTCGGGCGGGCTATTTTGAAAAACGACTTCAAGTATATTATTTCAGTAGAGAGAAAATGTTAAGCAGAGAGAGAGAGAGAGGGAGAGAGAAAAAAAAAACAATCTAAAGAAAGAACCAAGTTCTTCACCAATCATAAGGTATAAACTGTGTATAATATTGAGTTTGAAAAGCTAACGATCGATTTGAAAACAACAAATCAAACGGATTTTTCAAATCAGTAGGCTGGTACTGTAAGCAAACCGTTGGCACACTTTGATCCCAATTCGTGTGTTTAGAAAGTTGTGTTGTTTGACGTTGCGAAAAGCTATTTAGAGAGAGAGAGCAAGAGATGAATAATTTAAAGAAAAATAAAATGTTTTCCGAAAAAAAGAAGCATGTTCGAAATGTTCGCAAGAAAACGGCATACACAAAAGCATACATACCGCGCATTGCATAACTTTAGGCTGATTGACAAAAGTGGCCTTTAGAAGAAATAATTGTCCATTGCGTCCTCTCGTCGTACTTGGTTTGGGATTTTATTTTTTCAACAAACATAATAAAAAAAACAAAGGGAAAACAACACGCAGGAACAAGATTCAAAAAGTATTAATTGAACAAACAATACAAACAAAAAACTAACAGGACAGAAAGAGGAACGGAAAGCGGAAATGTTTCACAACAACCTTCCTTACCTGATTAGCGTTTTTTTTTATTTTTTTATTTATATGAAACATAATTTTGTAAATACAATGGTTGAAAAACTTTAGAGTTGCAATAGGTTTGAAATAACAATTGTAGCAAAATAAAAACGGGGGGAAGCAAAACGTTAATGCTGTTAATGAAGTACACACGCCATATCAGAACACGAACACGAACCTGCATTTTCCGTTTCCCACTCAATACAAATCTTCACTTTGTTCCCATTGTGTTACGATGGTTTTTAACAGTCAATTGAAA